>NC_140953.1:18685190-19285190 GCF_014529385.1 Adiantum capillus-veneris
GAATACGTAGACATGGAGAAGTGTCCGAAATGTGATTCCGAGAGATATTGAGTAGATCTCCATGTAACAAAAATTCCACAAAAGGTTTTGCGACATTTTCCTCTGCTTTCTCGCATCAAGCATTTCTTCGAATGTAAGTCCATGGCCACCCTAGCATCATGGCATGAGGATAATAAAGCTTCGGATGGTGTGCTGTGGATTTCTGCAGATTGCGCAGCCTGAAAACATATAGACGAAACAAGATCGGATTTTGCTAGGGAGGCTTAAAATTTGCACCTAAGCCTGGCTATGGATGGCGTAAATCCATTTGTTCAAAGATCAACATCTTACAGTGTATGGCCCGTTGTCATCGTCAACTACAACATTCCCCCGTGGTTGACTACCAAGAAGGGGTACCTGTGGCTAGGCTTGATTGTGCCGGGGTGGTATAAAGTGAAGAATATGGATGTGTATCTTCGTCCACTATTGGAAGAGGTACAACAATTGTGGATTGGCATAGAAGTGGTGGATATGAGCCGACACACAGGTCGACGGAATGCTTTGATCAGAGGCATTCTAATGTGGACCATGCATGACTATCCCGGACTAACAGAATGCTCAGGTGATTTAAACTCAAAATCAAACACTGTAGATCTTGGTTTTTCTCAAGCTTATCTATTGTCATGTGTATACATGCAGGGCTCCAAACAAGCGAATACAGAGCATGTGTCACATGTGGACCTAAATTGAATGCACGTCGGGCACCCTCATTGAAGAAGCAAACCTAGGAAGGTCATCAAGCGTATCTTCCAGAGAATCATGTGTTATGCGATGGCTTTTTGGGAAGAGAGCCACCAAGGATGTCTGCACAAGCATGGTTAGAGCAGAAGGAGATGTGTGATGACGATTTGCCCCCAGGGATGAAGAGACTCTCTCTATGGTACGAGTTACCGTATTGGCTCCAACTCATGATCAATCACTTGCTCGATCCAATGCATTGACCTAACTTTCGTGCTACCCGAGCATTGTGAACAACTAAGTTATGTGCTTGGAAGCTCTCATGTAAGTTATGTGGCTTTTGCAGGTGATATTTCATCCTACAAAGTCTGCATCAAACTGGTGGTATGTCATAGAGGGAGCCCCTTGTAGTTCACGGATGTATGAGGGCTACCATGTGCCAATCACAGCGGCATGAATGGAGAAGATTGGAGAAGACGCTTAGTCAGAAGTCGCTGAGGTGGTGCCAGACGAGCATCAAGCTACTACTCTCTATGGGGTGCATGCAGAGGATCTACAAAATGAAACGGAGGACATCTGCCTAAACGGAGAGCTCTATATAGATATAGGGAGCTATGTTGAGCTATGCGAGGATGAGAGAGAGACCTCTTAAAGCCATAAACATTGTATTTAAACAATTTTTCTCCGTTTTATGATATATATTGTATTCATGTGGCTATACTTGAGAAATTTAAATTGTGTTTAATCGTCATTGCATCCACTCCAGGTACATATGCTCCAGGTATGTTCTCACAAGCAGGGACACTCCTCGCCGACAAGCACTGCGCTCCGATTGCGATGGAGATTGAGGCTGCAATCGCAAAGGAGGTGATCTGTCTCTGCTCATAGATGCTGCTCGTCCCTCCACTAGATCTAGTTGATCGGATGAAAGAGACGCTAAGAAGCACTTCTATTGCTTCTTAGCGTCTCTTTCACCTGATCAACTAGATCTAGTGATGGGCGAGCAACATTTATGAGCAAAGACAGATCACCTCCTTCGCGATTGCAGCCTCAGTTTCCATCGCACTCAGAGCATAGTGCTTTTACAAGATACGTAGAACGCACACGGGAGACAAATTCACAAAAACTTCACAGGAATCTCTCTACACAGGAATCCCTCCCTCTTTATGAGTCCTCTCTCTCTCTCTCTCTTTCTCTCTCTCTCTCTCTCTCTCTCTCTCTCTCGACTTGTCCATGTTTTCTCTCCATTCAATATTAAGATTAAATGTTCGTGTGTTTAATGCAGGTATGGATGATGATGAGTTTCTTTCTTCTTTGTCACCTCGGCAGAGGCAGTGGTACGAGGATCGTCATTTCTCTGGAGCATCATCATGTCGTTCTACTCCTTCAGCGTCTCCCTCTGTTTTGGAGCATTTAGAGCGCTTTGAAGCTTCGGTGTCGAGATGATCTTCACACATGTCTAGGCACCGACGCTCTAGTGGTGGTGGATGTGGTTGTTGTGGGGATGCCGCCACTGATGCCTTGACACTGCCTCGTGTTCGACGAGGATCTTTACCTTTTCCTTCTTTACCCGCCCCCACACCAGCCGTGGCATCGCCATCTACGCCAGGTTTTGCACGGCTATCCGCCGTTCCTGGCTACACACCACTACCTACTCCTCCGGGAGTCACCCTAGTTGACACTCCTCGCTTCGGGGCCCAGACTCCAGTGGAGACACCTGCCGTCTGTACCCCCATCAACACGCCGCTAGAGACTCCTGCCGGGACACCCAAGTTCACGCGTCACAGGCGAGAAGGCTTGCCTTACTCCGTCGACTTCAGCGGTGGCATCATCTTGGATGATGAAGGCAAGAAGGTGATCTCGCGCATGCGCGGTCTTTGCTCTCAGGTGTTTAGACACTACATACTAAACACCTGGAGTGAAGTACCAAGTGAATTAAAAGACAGAGTCATCAGCATGCTGCATGACGAGTTTTCCGTGTCAACATGGGATGACCGCTTCAATGAAGAACTAATGAAGGTTCGAATGCACGAATACTGCAAGCACAAGCATTCTAAAGTGAAAAAAGCAATAAAGCATGGGTGGAAAAGACCAGATTGGCTAGCCAAAGAAGATTGGAAGAATGCGAAGCAAGCAACGCGTGAGAATCTTGACAAGTGGAAGCAACAAAAGGAGGCATCCAAAGCACGAGTAGAGGCAGGGAGCTCGCACCACTTGGGGAGCGGCGGGTGGGCATCATTTGAGACCGATTTGTAAGTGTTTTCGCATTGATTTTTAGGTTTGGTAGTTAAGTCTATTTGTACTTTTAAATTCTAACATAATGGATTCTTTGTATGTTTTGAACAGTGGTCGATGACAGGACGTGACCCCACACTGTACGAGCATGAGTATGCAGACAGAAAGGGCTTAAACGCCCTGATGGACATTTTGAGTTATCGCGGTGGCATGGTTAGTATTAGAGTTTCCTCTTTTCTATTTGTTGTATTGTTTTGTAAATTATATGTTAATACTTACAAAAAGCTGTCTTATTGTTTTTTTGGGTAGAATCCAACAGATATGCCGCTTGGATGCGATGAGACGTCTGATTAGACAACGTCAGTCTATCCGTAGCTAGATAGCATTAGTTTCCTTTTGTCATAGCATATGTATCATGAGATGACGTGTATACGTCTTTTTGTAACTATTAGAAAACCATATATATTTTCTCAATAATGACAATGGTGTTGTAACTATTACATTTGCAAAGCTTAACGATCAAGTGATTTTGCCTATGATGTGTACAATTGTCATTGATTTACTTTCATCAATTTACTTTTGTCAGCTTTGTATCTTTATTCTGCAACAATACTAAGCTTGCAATTTCTTTCAAAGGTGAATCTGGGCTTATCTTGGATTCATTTAGGTTTACTCTATTATTGAAACATTCAATATGGTTGATGGGTGGCAGGGCATTCAATGCCGTGCCACCACCAAAAAATTTTACTCTTGGGCGTCACTATAAGCATTGCTATATAAGGCTCTGCAATGTCGCTATAAGCGTCGCTATACACGTAGCCTGTAAAGCGTCGCTATTAGCATCACTATATGCGTTGCTATTAGCGTCGCTATTAGTATCGCTATATGTGTTGCTATATAGCAACGGCTATAGTGGCGTTCCCGTATCGACGCTATTAGCGACGGTCTTAGCGATGCCAGGGAGTATAAAACCGAATGTATTTTTGTCACTAAAAATGTCACAAGTGCACACAACCTCTTGTACTGAGACTGCTCGCCTGGATGTACAACGATCATAACTCATAAAGAGCACTTTAATAATAGAATACTCATGAATGTGTTATCCTTTCGTCTAGACCATTGTTCGCTTATGCTTTTGTCACCTATTAGCTGCAATAAATAGCTAATTATTAATTTCCATTACATACCTCTCCATTCGAAAGAAAATGTGCTCAATTGTGAAGTTACCTGCAAACCATACTTGTCAAAAATAATGGTTAAAATTATATGTCGAATAAAACTCTTACATTTAAACAAATGAATTTTCCTATGCCTGTCGTTATCCACATACTGCATATTCTAATTTCCCATACCATGAGAATAAGCAGTATATGTCGTATCTTGATGTATCAGGATATCATTGGTCACACTCAACATTCACTAAATCAATTCTCATAAATCTCAAGTCCAATTCCATACACAATGTCGACAACCAATCATCATAAACCAATTTCCAAATCCAAAATCACTTTTAATATATACTCAAGTAACAAAATCATATTAAAGGCGTTGGTGGCCAGGCACTGCAGCACGATTTTGTGATCCGTGGTGCCTAAATCGACGAATCAACACCAATGAAACATCTTGCCTAAATCGACGAATCTGCACTTTGTTGCCTAAATCGAAGAATTTGTACTGATATTTTTTAAACTGTAGTAGTTTATTTGGTGTGCTGCCTAAATGGACGGATCTGCATGTATAACTGGTGTTGCCTAAATCGGTGAATCTACACAGAATGAACATTTACACATTGCCTAAATCGGTGAATCTGTGTGCACGTGACCAATAGACTAGGCAAGGCACAGTAAAAAACAACACATATATCACCTGTGTGATACCAAAGTGAAAAAGGTTCAAATAGTGAAATATACACAACTTTCTGTCGACTATCCCAAATCACTTGAGCTCATCTGAGTGGCTGCATAGCCTAGTGATAAGTAAAAAACATGTCTTTGATAATAATGTATAAAAGTATTCCGTGTTGTTCCAAAATTGCTTGAGTAGTCTATTAGGTATATTTGCAAGGAGAGTCACTTAGAAGGAATTAAATAGAATGAGCATTTATCAAGTGAGAGCATTAAACTGGGGATTGTTGTGTAAAAAGATATTGTAAGAGGTTTTGTATAATGTGGAGAACGTAAGGTAAGATAAATTCTAGGGTGGTGCATGGCATTTGGGCCTATAGAGAGAGAATTCATAGGCAAAAAGAAACAAAAATTCTTTTGTTAGATATATATTAGTAGAGTACATTGAGAAATTACATACCTGGAGATTCTTTGAAGGTAGGAATCAAACTGATATGCAAGCCATTTAATTGGTTGCTTCTTTTTGACGATGTTTGTACTTGATGGTATGCAAGTATTAAGCTCAGAAAGGCAGTGGGCCACAGTATGTTCTACATTGCTTTTGTGAATTGTCAGATGCCAAACAAGTTCTTAAAATTAAAGGCTAGCAACAAAATCATCATTTGGTTAATGATATTCAAGATATACAATTCGAATATCTTAAACTTTTTGTAGACTATATAAAAGTACGGATGTGAAGCCACTTTTGATGTAATCAACAACTAGAGAATCATGAAAATCTCCACAAATATGTAAGTGTTGCAAGTTTTTAGCCCTAAAGATGTATATATAGCATTTAATAGTTTTGTAAAAGCCATATGTGTTATCAGTTAGTGAGTGCGCGTACTCGTGTATGATAAAAAGAATAAAATCATGCCAAAATTTATATGGAGTGTATTTGAGGTAGTGGGTAAGTCAACTAATTTTCTTGATAGACATTGTTATTGCCTAATTTTGAAGTTCCACTCAAGGCTTCTACATATTAAATTGGTTGGTAATATTGTCGTAGATTCTAAAGCCTAAAAGATAAAACCTAGCTGTCAATTGTTACAGACTACAACCCATACATATGTGTTCATGAACCAACAAGGGTAGGGATAGAGAGAGAGAGAGAGAGAGAGAGAGAGAGAGAGAGAGAGAGAGAGAGAGAGAGAGAGAGAGAGAGAGAGAGAGAGAGAGAGCACAAAACTTGGCATACATATCTAGCAAATCCCTGCAAGCACGATATCCCATGGTCGTCTCACCCATTGTGTATGTGCGTGTGTGTGTATGGTTACACAAAGAATGGGTACCTGCTTGAAAATGTTGACAAGTAAAAATATCTAAAATGCTATATCAATAAACTGCAATAACAACTTTAATAGCGTATGATGCAACACTAAA
The DNA here is from genome assembly GCF_014529385.1 of Adiantum capillus-veneris. Lineage (NCBI taxonomy): Eukaryota > Viridiplantae > Streptophyta > Polypodiopsida > Polypodiales > Pteridaceae > Adiantum > Adiantum capillus-veneris. The sequence continues at coordinate 18,691,409 of NC_140953.1, forward strand.
GATAGTCATGGTATCAAAGTGTAGGTCCAATTGCATTCCATCACTACAAATAGGTATAATTAAACATTGTTAGGCCAATAGTTTGTGGATAGAGCAAGATAGAGAGGTATGCTTATTTTCAGGAGAGAAAAACTGCTTGCAAAGGTGTGTCTGAATTTTAATAATGGGGATAGTAGCTATCACACATTGTAGGGAGGGTATTAAAGGGTTCTGGTTGGCTGTGACAACTTGTAACTAAAACCTGGTTAGCATAGGCTACTCTCTTGAGCTGATATGGCAGCTTGTGAATGAGAATACCAGGTTGCTATAGCTATGACTGTTGGCCAAAGGTGTGCACCTTACTGATTGGGTCCTTCTTGTACTTTGTTAGGCCATTTGCAGGGAGTCTCATAGGGTGAAGATCTTGAGTGGGATGCTACTCTTAAAGATGAGGCACTATGTTTATTTGCAATTATATGAAGTGAGCTATGAATTTTTTGCGCTACCAAATACCCAGCCTTGGCTAATATCTGCATCTAGAGAAAGACCTTTACCTACCGTCTGCTGAAAACAACCAAGATCTTGCTTGCCACAACCATATTGGGCCATCAATGCACCCCAGGAGACGACATTCTGGCCATATACGCTATACATGTTGAATAAAGAACCACAAGCAATACCTGTTTTTTCAACAGCCCTTGCACAATGCCGCAAGCCTTGAAGGTGCAAGCATGGGTGATTGCATCTAGAAAGAGGCCTTCATGTAGGTGCATCTGCTGAAAATAGCCCAGAGTGTCCTTGCCATAGCCATGATGGATATATCCTGCTCCAACTGAATTAACACTCGCTACACCTATGGAGAGGACAACAATGCTACAGTGCTACAACAAGTACATAACAAAAGAGTACTCCTGCTACACTTGCCTCCATGGAGCTACTTGCATTATTTGTAATGAAAATGGCCTATGAACTTTGAGAATAGCGGAATTAAGAGAATTGCAGAGAAAATTTTTGTGAGTCTACTTTGAGAGCATAGAGGGTGAAATTAATTGATGGTAGCAACATAATCATAGTACTTACTTAACTTGGCACGAACAATACTTTTGAAAGAGAGAGAGTTTAGAGAACTTGACAACAGTCCCACAACAGTTGAGGACCAGATTTATGTGGAGCCGGTCCGCCTCCAATAGGCATTTGTATTATATATTCTCCCATCTATCACTTGCTAACCCAAGACTCAAGTGTCGAGGCTCCAACCCAAACTCTGGCCATTGAGTTTCGATGTGCCTCCATGTAGGTGAGTCGGAGACCTGCTTTTAAACATGTGTTGGATGCGAGGAATTATTGGAAAATGTCTCAATACCTTGCGGGGTAGGTGGGCACCCCACTCACTCGCTCACTCCTGTCTTGTATCGTGCCTCCCCGCACACGGGACATGAGGTAGCATGTGCATGCTCATTGCAGTATAGCATGCAATCGTTGACGCATGCATTGATGCGCGCATACTCCATTCCAAGTGCAGTGACATACGATCTAGCTCGTCGACGATGATCTGGAGGCATGGGTGATCTTTTGGCAACATTTTCCCATCAAACTACAACAAACATGGGTATTAGTATTATTGCACAAAGACGGCAGCATAAAGCGAGTGGAGAGTATATAAAATCCACATTCCATACTTACAAATGTAGTGCATCGACACTTGCATTACTCCAATCGCATTTTTCTTGCAAGTTGAGGATTTCCAACGATGCTCGGAGCACCAAGTACCGTGCACCGTTGTAAAGAGGTGTTCCGGCACTCCTCATAAATCTATCCTTCGTTTCGACAACCCATTTAGTGCAGGCCTGACAACCCTCCTCACACACGTCGCGCTCATGAGCTAGTAACTCACTCGGGGGGTTCACTATGTGTAAAACTATCATATCACGTGCGTTCAAGACATGTTTGTAAAACCCCTTATCTGTGAATTTTGTTAGGAATATAATGTACCCTTTTCTTTTAAAATCTATAAGTTTTTTTTAAATTTGAAAAAATAATGCCCTTTTGTATATATATTTCTGCGAGTTTCAAGAACTTTAAATACCCTTCTGTTGAACTCACGTGATAGGTTACATTTTTATTAGGTGACCTCCCCGGGGTAACTCATCACACATGTCAAACATGTACTCATCCTCTTCCTCAAAGTGCGATGGGGACACCATAGGAGATGCCGAAGTAGAGCCAACAGGAGGATCACCATGCAATGCACCCAAATCGCCCAGTTGCTCTTGCCTATGCCGTTCGGCCTTGCGTGTCGGTGCACCACCACCGAACACAGACCAATGGGGCACCTCCTCAAACGACGGGTGAGTCACGTTGTCATCTCTCCGAGCGCTTTTTCGAGGATGCCAAAGCCCTTCGTTCTCCACGTACTCCAAGGCAATGCGCCTCAAGCAAGGGATTACCCTTTTGCACTTTGACTTAAGGACAAGGGAGTTTTTCCTTGAGCCAACAATCGCACTCAGAGCTTCCAGGGGGACCACAATCATCCCAGTCAATGTCCTGCATACGCGTAATGTTGTTTATTTAGTCACGTGTCCTAAAAAATCAATAATTAGAAAAGCCCTAAATTCCATTAAAAAGATTACATAAACAACATTTTTAAAAGAAATAAATGACAATGAGTGCTAACTTTATTTTTAACTAAAAGAGAATTAAAAAATGAAATTAATAAACATTTAAAAGTACTACAAAATAAAGTATCCATAAAAAATCAAAAATCTTCATAAAAAAACCCAAAAGGCTAAAAAATGAAATAATGGATAACTAAGGGTAGAGGGGGTGGTTTGTACCCCCCCCCCCCCCCCCCCCCCCCCTCGCTCCTCTACAACCTCGGATTCGCTTGTATCTGTTTGACCGGCCACGGTAATAAGCACAGTAATGGACGCGGTAATGGACACGATAATATCCACGGTAATAACCGCGATAATGCCTGACACCTAAAATAGGCAAGAAGGCAGAGTATGCCACATTTTTTGCTACATACTCTACCTTCTTGTTCTCCTCTATCGCTCCCAAGATCCCCTCCCCCACCCCCCCTCTCCCTTCCCTCTCTCTCCTTCTCCAAGCTCTCCCCCCCTTCCTTCCCTCTCTCTCCTTCTCCAATCTTCCAAGTTTCATCGAAGGGGGTTTCTGCCATCGTCTTTGGAAGCACAACATTGAAGGGGGTTTCATCGAAGGGGGTTTTCCGCCATCGTCTTTGGAAGCTCAACCTAGCCGAAGCTCCAACTGCGCTAAAGGCACCTCCTCCCTCTTTCCCTATTGTTTTCTACTACACACACATGCATAAATTGTAATAAAATAAAAAAAATAGAGAATTCATAACATACCTCGTTCATCTGGAATTGCTTGCATGTGCTAGGCTTGTTTGGAAATGGTTGCTTTGCTATGCTTGTTTGGAAATGATTGCTTTTCTCGGCTTGTTTGGATAGAATGTTAGATAGAAATGTTTTGAGAGAGAGAGAGAGAGAGAGAGAGAGAGAGAGAGAGAGAGAGAGAAAGAGAGAGAAATTTAAAGAGAGGGAGATACCTGGAGAGGGATAAATAGAGAGAGAAAAGAAGGAAAATAGATAGAGAGGGAGAGAAAGATAGATAAAGAGAGAGATAATTAAAGAGAGGGAGATAAATGGAGAGAGAGAGAGAGAGATAGATAAAGAGAGAATGAGAGAAAGAGGGAGAGATAGAGAGGGATAGAAATAGAGAGAATGAGGGATAGATAAAGCGGGAGAGGGAGAGAGTAAGAGAGAGAGAGAGAGAGAGAGAGAGAGAGAGAGAGAGAGATAGAGAGCAGAAAGAGGGAGAGAAATGAAGAAAGAGAGAGAGTGTGTGTGTGTGTGAGAGAGAGAGAGAGAGAGAGAGGGAGGGAGGGAGGGGAAGAGGGAGAAAGAGAGAGATAAATGAAGAGAGAGAGAGAGAGAGATAGATAGATAGATAGATTTTATTATCGTCCTCGGAGGTCAAATATGACCTATGGGACCAAAGTTACATGTGATGTAGTATGTGTATGGCTGATGAGTGACTCTCGATGCTCCAAAATTGTAGTGATGAGAGTCGCAATGGAGAGCCCACACTTTGGCTGGGAGAGGAAAGTGTGTAGGTCTAAGTTATGGCTGAAAATGTGAGAGAAGCAAGTTCGGATGTGATCAAAAGCTGAGCACTCTAGTAGTGTGTGGTACTCAGACTCTCGAACTTGCAGTGAGCATAATGTGCACAATCTATTTGACTCTTCTCCATTGCCCCAACGCCCTATCTCGCATCGAAGGAAATGGGAGCTAAGCCGAATTGCTGCGATAGTGCGTATCGCGGACAAGGGAATAGGCTCAAGCATGTAAGTGTGAGTACGGTTTCCTCTCTCAGCGAAGAACATGGTTTTGTAGTTGGGGGCAATATAGGTGGTGTAATGTATGAAGCGTGACCCACCGGATTTCTCCCAAGCCGTAATACATTGGCGTTGTAGAAAAGCTTCATTCACTTGAGAGTCAATTGAAGCATCATGTAGCAAGTGTAATGCATCCCATCTCCCAAACCACTTCTTTATGTCTTGCATCCATCCCGTGCTCAAGATCTTGCTTTTATGCGTCTTTTGAACTTTTTTGCTTGCTTCCCATGCAATTGTAGGAAGTCGATGTGAGGGGTTTTGACGCATCTTTATCATGTACTCCACAACCCTTTCCATGCCCATAACCTCAATTGGAAGAGATCCCGACTCAAGAAGTAAGAGCATATATGGTGTTTGTGTCTTAACTTGGAGAAAGTTTGTAAGAAAACGCTTTTGGACATTCTCAAACTCTTTCCAAGTAGACTTTGAGATGCTCCCGCCCCACACTTCAACTCCATAAAGAAGAACCGGTGTCACCAATGCATCAAAAAGATACTTCTTGAGAACCCAACACTTGATGTTTCCCGCATTACACATGTTCTCAAATGCATAATATGCTCTCTTTCCCGCTTCCAAACGACGCATAGCACATTCATGCCACTTGTGATTGGATGGAACCTCAAGGCCAAGGTACTTAAAGCTCTCAACAACTTCAAGTGTCTCGTTGTTGTACACAATGCATGGCTTCTCCTTATGGTTGGTTTTCACAAGCATAACCTTTGTTTTGGATTCATTTACAATCAGCCCACTATGCAAGCAAAAGTTCTCAAGGACAACCATAAGCTTTTGTGCATCTTCTAAAGTGTGTGCTAGAAGCACTACATCATCCGCATACAACAAAAGCATGATTACCGCATTGCAAATAGTGACCTCTTCAATGCCTTCTTCTTGGATAAAGTCAAGTACCATTTGTTCCAATTGATCGATGCATAGACCAAAGAGAGTTGGTGACAATGGACATCCTTGTTTAACCCCAATAGTGCTTACAAAAATTTCTGAAATTTCTCTTCCCATGCGCAATTGACAAATCACCTTCTCATAGATTCGAGAAACCGCAAGCATAAACTCACTTGGCACTTGGAGTTCTTCCATCCTTCTCCACAAATTGTTACGTGGAATCATATCAAAGGCTTTCTTAAAGTCCACAAAACAACAATACAATCGCTTGCCTTTCAACCGACTTTCCTCCATGAGAACACGAAGAGTGACAAGATGATCAATGGTGCTATGGCATCGACGAAAACCCGCTTGTCCCTTTGCACGCTTGTCATTCTCTTCAGCCCAATCACTCAATTTCATTTCCATTATGCACCCAAACAACTTTGCCATAAGAGACCCAATCATTATAGTCCGGTAGTTGCTTACATTCTTTACATCCCCTCCTTTATGCAAAGGCTTAACCCAATTAGTACTCCAATCATAAGGCATACCATGTTGAAGTGCAAGGTTGAACATATCACACATCCACTCATGGGTAAAATCTCCCGTCCATTTGATCATCTCCGGCTTGATACCTTGAAGATCTCCCGCTTTGCGAGTGGCCAACTTTTCAAGCCCACCGCATACATCCTCAATAGTAAAAAAAAGACGGCATACATGGGAGTGAACCATAAAATGGCATTTTTTCAGTATTTTCTTGCTCATATAATTGCCTACAATGTGTGTACATATCCACTAGACTCAAGTTACCAAAATTCTCAATCCGCTTGCCTCTCAAGTTTCTCCAAAATCTTCCACATGCATGTGCCTTTTCTTGGACTTGAAATTCTTGTTGCTTTACTTCCCATCTTCTTCTCTTCTTTTGAATCAATGCCTTGTATGTATGCAAATGACTTTGATAGTTGTCTTTGTCCATAGTTGCATCAAGCTTTATCAAGGACTTTCGAGCATCTTGACATTCTTTATCAAACCACCTTTTGCGTGATCTATCTTTGTTGATACCATGGAGATGCTTTATGGCAAAGCATTCTTCCGCACAAGAACAAATAGCTTTTTTGAAAGCTTCCCATTTAGTTTCCAATGGTGCATCACATTGAAGCTTTGTCATCCATAATTTTTGCTCAACCATTTCAATGTACATTGGTGCCCGTTTGAAATCCATACATAGTGATAACTTCTCTTTCCTTTGGCTGAGATTATCATGCTTAGTTGCTTCTCCACATGAAAGGTCAATACATAAGGTGCGATGGTCGGATTCCGGGGTCCATTGACCAAACATAAAACTCTTTATGCGATACATGATGGCTTCAGAGAGTAGCATATAGTCAATCACACTATCCCCATTATGTCTTCTACATGTAAATCCATTGGTTCCACTCCACAAAGATACACCATTGGCAATGAGCATACCCGTGCTATTACACATGTGTAAAAGTAACTTTCCATAGTGATCCGGCTCTTTCTCATCCATTGAAGTACGATCATACAAGTGAACTTCCTCCAACTCCCTTGAAATGTATGGCATATCAAATTGTTGAGTATCATGTTGCAATGTTTTTGTGCGAGCATTCATATCCCCAAATACAATAACATCACCTTCACCTTTGAAATAAGCAATGTCCTCTTCCAAATCAGAAAATGGTTGATCTCTATCCATGCAAGCATAAAAGGGAGAATCATGATGAGGAATGTAGCAACCGGCTACAAAAATGGGTACTCTTTTTGGTGTCATAATTTTCAGCCATACATAACGTTTGTACTTGTCATCTTTCACAATTGATACAAAATCTTCCAATCCTTTCTTAACCATACATGCTAACCCTCCTTGTCCTCTTCGTTGCTTGAGATTCTTTGACCACATCAATGAATGTACATTGTAATCCTCCAAGCCGTCAATCCTTTGTGTATCATGCTCCCAAGTTTCAACAAGAAGTACAACATCGGCTTTGCTTGTTAGTTCATCAATGCCAACCCCCGCATTCCATGGGTATCCATTACAATTCCAAAAGCATATTTTCAATTGTAACTCGGTCTCATAGGTCACGCATCCCTATTTGCTTGAGAGACTTGCCTCCTCCTTGGGCACATTTTCTTCATGAGAGATCTCCTTGTTTTTATTATTCTTTTCCTCATATGCCTTGCGACGCATATTTTGTTGCTTAATAGTGCGATCTTCACATACAAAACATTTTGTATCCCTCAAATAGATCCAACTATTATCAAGGATAATCTTTCGCTTGGTCTCATCCGGCATGGTGCATACAATTGGCCGTTCTCCCGAGCGAGGAGCTCCTTGCTTCCCCACTCTATGTGCTCCATAGACCATAACTCCGGACATGCCAAAGTGGGTTTTGAAGAAATCTTCAATAACAATGGCAAGAGAAGGAGGTGTCTCTGACTTCTCTTCGCGAATTTAAAGAGAGAGAGAGAGAGAGAGAGAGAGAGAGAGAGAGAGAGAGAGAGAAAGAGAGAGAAATTTAAAGAGAGGGAGATAAATGGAGAGGGATAAATAGAGAGAGGAGAAGGGAAATAGATAGAGAGGGAGAGAAAGATAGATAAAGAGAGATAATTTAAGAGAGGGAGATAAATGGAGAGAGAGATATAGATAAAGAGAGAATGAGAGAGAGGGAGAGATAGAGAGGGATAGAAATAGAGAATGAGAGAGAGGGAGAGATAGAGAGGGATAGAAATAGAGAGAATGAGGGATAGATAAAGAGGGAGAGGGAGAGAAGATGATAAAGAGGGAGAGAGAGAGAGAGAGAGAGAGAGAGAGAGAGTAGATAGAGAGGGAGAGAAATAAGGAAAGAGAGAGAATAGAAATAGAGAGGGAGAGAGAGAGAGAGAGTAGATAGAAAGGGAGAGAAAATAGAGAGAGAGAGAGAGAGAGAGAGAGAGAGAGAGAGAGAGAGAGAGAGAGAGAGAGGGAGAGAGAGAGAGAGAGAGAGAGAGAGAGAGAGAGTGAGAGAGTAAATAGAGAGGGAAAGAGAGAGATAGGGAAAGAGCGAAAGAGAGAGAGAAAGAGGGGAAAGAGGGAGAGAGAGGGAAAGAAGTTAAGGAGATGAAAATTAGGCTTCAAAGGGATACCTGAGCAACCAGCACTAAGATTACCTTCAAGGCGAGGACGCTTTGAAAACAGGTTGGTCTGTGTTTTGCAATAACGGGATGAAGTAGCTGCCTCAGTTTGTGAGGTCCAATCCAGGACATGGTGGATCCATGTCCCTAGGGTCACTCTTGTGGGCATACGAGAAGCCCGAGAAAGTGGTGCCCAAGTCCAAAGCCACCATGACCTTAGCCGAGACCTCCATGCCTCAGCAGAAGATGTCGTCCATGTTTGGCTTCTCATCTATGAGAGTGCTTGCTTTACATGGAGGCGCAGGCATGACTCTGGGATGGAGCTTCCGCTTCGTAGTTCAACTGCACGACCGAGAGGGGGAGAGCGAGAGGGAGAGAGAGAGAGAGACTCAGTGAGAGAAATGGAGTTACTTATTACATTACATTAGAATTGTAATGTCACGATCAATTGATCACTTAGACATTGAATCTAGATGCAACCACGATTTCAAAAAATTCGATAAAGATTGGAATCATGTGAGATGCCTTCATTTTCGTCATTTTAGAATGGAGGGGAAAAAGGCGTGCAAGTTGCAACCCACAAGTAGGACAACGATGAGCATGGTCTATAGCAAGCTAATCAAGCAGGAGAACGGGAGAAGATGCGTGTGCTGTCCAACGATATTGTATCTCAGAATGGAGGCAAAGTAATCCCTTGAACAAGAAGCTGCTATGAAGAGATGCTGCACAAGAAGCACAATAAAGAAGCTCTTCTTCATAGCACTCTACAGAAGCAAGAGCACTCTCGCACTGCGTACAACACAAAACGATGGCTACATTTACAACCATAACTCTACATCTCTACTCAAAATGATGGCTACATTACGGATATGTATATATATTTGTGTGTACATATATATTTATTTATGCATGTATGTAGGCACTAAGTACGGGAGCATAGCACCCGAAGGTTAGACACTTCCTCTTGGATATGGTTCTTTTTTAATCGTGGTGTTGTGGTCATTGATCCACTCATGCATGGATTATCGCAATGTACCTTTGGTTTTACCACGGTTGAGACTATGATGATATCTAAAGAGGTGCAGTTGACCTTTGGCACTATTAGCCTCTACTTAGGTCTACTAGTATGTATATGTATTTACGTGTTTGTGTGCTATTATACTTGTGTGTACGTATTTATAGATGAGTGAGTAGGGTGGAAAGCTTAATCTTATATTGCTCTTTGTAATGTAGATGTCTGACGAGAGACCAACTGGTGGGGAGCAACCAGCTGGATCTTCTTTTGGTTGGTTCACATCCAGGCGGGCTCCCACCCGGGGTGGACATCACCTCCAGTGGACCCGAGTCTTGAGTCAGTGAGAACAAGCAAAGAAATAAAGAATGTTTCTGGCTAGTTAACCCTAAACCATGAGTTGTCATATGTTTATTTTTTTTATTTGCTGGCATGACAATCCTACATCTACCCTTCTCAGGTTCCTCCACCGATCGTAGATCCAGACCTACAACGAGCTCTCTCTTTACAAGACCAGTACCTCCGAGAGACAGAGAATTTGTTTGGTCGCTACACTTCGCAGCAACTTGTGACCTATGGTATTTCTCTGTAGACGACACCATGGGGGATTCAGGGAGGGACTCCTTACCTACAGAGCCTCGCACCGAAGGCACCTCAGTCTACAGCCCCTTCTTATTGTCCTACTCCCCTTCCATCGCAGGGTCCTACTCCCATTCCATTGCAAGGTCCCACTCCCATTGCATCACAGGGTCCTATGCCACTCCATTCCACTCATGCTTCACCAAAACACCGTCGATGAACTTCCTCTAACAACGTGCATTGACGCTCGTCTAAAGGCAACGAGCACCGTGAGAGACGAAGTGGTGGTGGACCTTGTGGTTTCGCTTGTTTTGGTAGTGGCGGGGGAACAGAGTCCCAATTTTAGAGCGTGCTACCCCTAACACAGAGGATGAGGATACTGACGCACCCGTGCTAGACACGCATGGATGCTACTACAAGGTTAAATATGGCGGGGAGGTGGACTTCGGCACAACACAGGGTAGGGGCGCATTTCAACGCCATCTACAAATTCTTATACATTTAACATATAAGAACTGTTTTATAAAGTTTAGAGACCAACTGTCTGATCATGCACGGTACGTTGAGGACGCTCTGTTAGAGCTAGATTTCCAAATGCCCCCGATCAACGTTTTTCACAACAGTGGTTGGAGGGCTACATAAAGACATTTAAAGCAAGCAGTCCAGTGTGCGGTGCACAACAGCCAACCAGGTTAGAGATCCAAACAGAAGTTACCGAGGTGGCAACAGGTGCAGACGCATAGTGGGAGTGGGCAATTCAAGAAAAGAGCGATCAAGCTACGAGCGACGGGCTCATCATACAGACAACAACGCGATGCTCGCGCAAGACAAACTCCCATGCACCATGGCTCACAAGGCAAGGGAGCATGGAAGGATAAATATGTAAGACTGATTAAATTATAACGTCAATCGGTGATTATAAAGATTGTAGTTGATGATTTGATATTGTTATTGCTAACTTAGGAAAATATCACTCTCTCTCGACCAACCAGAGAGATGGTCAAGTATCGAGAGCTACATATAGAATTTGATACTTGACGATGGTTGCTCAAAAACAACCACATCTCTCGCAAGAAATTCAACGCGATGGTTGGATCACTACAAGGGGTAAGTTTAAACAAGTAATTTTGTATGAATTGTTTTGAACTGTTGATAATTTTCTAATTTGGTTTGGGTTTATGTAGAGTCAAAGTGATCAAACATACGTGCCTTTGAACGAAGACGAGATAGAGGAGGATTAGATAGAAAAATATTTTGTCCAAACTTTCGTAACGTCCCAATATGGCACAATGTATATACAGCTATTTACTTTTCGCTGTAATTTTTGAAATAGTTGATCTTCTACATTTTAAATTGTCAAGATAAAGTAAATTCAATTTCAATACTTTGGTATTTTTTATACTCTTCCAAAAAACAATTGATGTTTCATTGTTTTATGCACGTAAAAAATAAAGGTGCTCATTTGGGCCACCCAAAATTGGATGGCGCAAATGAGCACCTTTATTTTTGTATTGGTGTGTAGTGGCAATAAGCACGGTAATATCTGCGGCAAATGGCACGGTAATAGCAGTGAATATATTACCATGACTATTATCGCGCTTATTGTTGAGAAACCACTACCGCGTGCATAGCCGCGCCATATTGCTGCTCCTGCAAATTTTTCTCTCTCCTTTTTCCTTTGTTTTTTCACGGCAATGTTAGCGGTTATAGACAACTCCTCTTATAGTGATATATATAGATGCTAATGAGTCTGGTTGTACTATATCACTTGTAAATTTACCAGCTTTTAATAAGTCAATGAAAAGTTTGATTTTTGCGTACATGATTTTTGTCAAAGAATCCACTAGTGATGCTAATGGTTTATCAAATGAAGATGGTAGGAATCAAGAAGATTTTAGACTTGTCTAACTTTCTAAAAGGATTCCAAGATGTGTTCATCGATGATATCCCTATGGACTTACCTCCAAAATGAGGGGAACATGTCCGCTCAACGCCTAACAAGCCTCCTTATCGAGTTTCCCAAGCTCAACAAGAGGAGATTATGAGGCAAGTACAAGAATTAATAGACAAAGGGATGGTGAGGCCTAGCTCCTCTCCCTTTCGTTCTCTAGTCCTTTTAGTGCATAAGAAAGATATTACATACTCGCATGTGTGTGGACTATCGTGCACTAAACCATATCACTATTAAAAAGAGATTTCTCATACCTCAGATAGAAGATCTGTTTGATAAGCTACAAGGCTCTACCTACTTCAGTAGGATTGACCTTAAAAGTGTCTATCATTAAATAAGGATAGTGGATGAAGATATCCTAAAGACCACATTTTGTACAGTGTTTGGTCTTTATGAATATCTAGTCATGCCTTTTGGGTTGACCAATGCACCTGCCACATTCAATCGTTTGATGGAGAAAATATTTAGACCCTACCGCAAGTTCATTGGAGTGTTCTTTGATGATATCATCATCTACTCCAAGTCCTTGGAGGAACAAAAGCAACATCTCCAACTGATTTTTCAAGCGTTGAGGGAGAACAAGATTTTTCTCAACCAAAAGAAAAGCGAATTTTTCCATCAAGAGATTTGATACTTAGGTCATATTATCTCTCAAGATGATATCCGTATGGATCCATCAAAGTTAGAGATAATAAAAGCATGGCCTAATCCAAGGAATCTACATGAGCTAAGAAGCTTTATTGGTATGTGTGCATACTATAGACGCTTCATAGTAAAATTTTCTCAAATAGTAGGACCATCACATGACTTAACAGAGAAGAACATTAAGTATTCATGGACTACTAAGGAGCAAAGAGCTTTTTGACAAGTTGAAAGAGAAGCTTACCTCTCAACCAGTCCTCATGCTTTCCGATCTCTCGAAGCCATTTGAAGTCCAATGTGATGTTTGTGGTGATTGTCTTGGAGCAGTCTTGCTTCAAGAATTTTTCCTTCAAGAGATTTGATACTTAGGTCATATTATCTCTCAAGATGATATCCGTATGGATCCATCAAAGTTAGAGATAATAAAAGCATGTCCTAATCCAAGGAATCTACATGAGCTAAGAAGCTTTATTGGTATGTGTGCATACTATAGACGCTTCATAGAAAAATTTTCTCAAATAGTAGGACCATTACATGACTTAACAGAGAAGAACGTTAAGTATTCATGGACTGCTAAGGAACAAAAAGCTTTTTCACAAGCTGAAAGAGAAGCTTACCTCTCAACTAGTCCTCATGATTTCGGATCTCTCGAAGCCATTTGAAGTCCAATGTGATGTTTGTGGTGATTGTCTTGGAGCAGTCTTGCTTCGAGAAGGGCATGCCATAGCATATGATCAATACGGATGAAGAGGTCTTGGGCATTTATGAGAAAGAGATTTTAGCTGTTCTACATGCCCTAGACACATGGAAGCACTATTTATTGGGGACTCCATTCATTTTAAAAACAGACCATCAAAGTCTCAAGTACTTCATGACGCAAACAAAGCTTTTTGACGAACAATTGAGGTGGGAAAATTTTCTTTCGCAATTTAATTTTCATATTGCTCATATTGCTGGTAAGCACAATCAAGTGGCTGATGCACTATCACAACGACCAAAAGTTAATGTTGTGTCTATAGCAACTCACAATGCTCTATCTTCTATGATAGATGAGTATGCTATTGACCCTGACTTTAAAGACATAATGTCAGCCCTTGCTTTGGGGAAGAAAGAGGAACCATTCACCTTGCAGGATGGTTATCTTCTCCATGGCAATAGGCTATGTGTTACCCACTCCCTTTGTGAGAAATTCATGTATCAATCCCATGCTCCTCCCTATACAGGGCATAGAGGTATTCAACCTACTCTTCAAGGAGTAGAGACATATTTCTATTGGCCTACCATGAAAGTGGACATACAAGAATATGTTTTAAAATGTGTGGTGTATGATAGAGGGAAGAAACCTGGATTACTCCAGCCATTGCCCATCCCTAATTCACTGTGGGAGAGTATATCCATGGATTTTATCTTTGGATTACCTAAGTCTATCCATGAAAATACGAGAATATGGACAATAGTCGACAGGTTTAGCAAGCAAGCACACTTTATTCCTGTCAAAAAGACTATTAAGGCACACCAAATGGCAACCATATTCATATCTCAAATTTTCAAACACCATGGATTACCAACATCCATCGTGTCAGATAGAGATCCTAGAATGACCATTAATTTTTGAAAAGGTCTCTTTGAAAATTTAGGTACAAGATTGAATTTCTCTTCGGCCTACCACCCACAAATGGATGGCCAAAGTGAGATAGCCAATCGTACGATACTCGATCTACTAAAGACTTATGTTACAGAAGTAGATCAACGATCACAATGGGAGAAGTACTTACCCCTTGTAGAGTATGCGTACAATAATACTGTCCATACTACTACATGAAAAACACCTTTTGAGATCATAGAGGGAAGACCTAATAGTCCCTTGCTACTTAAAGTATATGGAAAGATCTTCGCTATTGGTGATGAGTATAGCTGTGACGTACAAGAATCTTTCTAAAAGGTTAAGGAGGCTATATCCATCTCTCAACAAAGGAAAAAAGCTACTGCTGACAAGCACAAAAGGGCCTTAACATTCAAATAAAATGACTAATTCTTACTTAAGTTTTCCAAGGCTCGATTGAGGCAAACGACGGGAAAAAATCCCAGGGACCATTAAAAGTATTATGTTAAATTAGCAAAAAGATACTATGGTCCTTGTCAAATCTTGATGCCAATAAATGACATGACTTATCAACTCAAGTTACCCAACCATTGACTCATACACAATGCTTTCCATGTGAGCCTACTTAGGCCCTACAAAGGAGAGCCACCAATAGAACCAATTATTGAAGACCCTCCAGAAATCAAAGACCAAGAAGAGGTGCTACAACCCGAAGCTATCCTTCGGCATGAAGACAAGGTACTACAACATGGTAAGATTATCCGACGGTATCTTATTAAGTTCAAAAATTATCATTTTCAAGATGCTAGATGGATGCAAGGAATACAGCTTAAGGATAGTATGAACCTTGTCAATGCTTACAATGCTGCAGTAGAGTAAGCAAATGTAAATGCTTTCTTAATGAACAATGTTTTTGTGTTATAAGACTAATCCTCTTTTGTGTTTGTGATGACGATGTCACTCAAACACAAAGTAGAATTTGTCACTTTACTTTGGGAGTATGATATAAACTAAAGAGCAGACATGCTTGCGGCAACTACGTCTCCCAAGCACCAAATGGACTAGTCATCCATTCTAAAATGATGTCGCAGGGTAAAAAGGGATCCTCTACCCGCTAAGAAACGTATACTAATGACTAAGACTTTATATCTTCTACCTCATAGTTGAGGACGACTATGATTTCAAGAGAGAGGTAATGTCATAAAATCTAATATCTAACCAACCCAAATGATCTTCTCATATTAAATCGATTATTTAATGTGGGATAATAAACGGGAACAAGAACTAGAATATAGACATGTGCTTATGTATCTGTCTCAACATGGGGCCAAGGTTAAAAGGGGTCCAAATGAGAGAGGGTATGCTAAAGAGAAATGCTACCTAATGGAGCTTAAAGACCGTAGGGTTAGCTTATTTAAGACCTCCAAAAGTTAGTGTTCAAAAGTCCTTTGACCTTAGGCAAGCTAGGGCTGACCTTGAGGTGGGAATCCTACCCAAGCATGAGGTGCTTTTGGCTTGCTAAGTGCTAGTGGGAACCTTACCCAAAAGCTTGAGGTGTTTCTCACATGCTTAAATGACTAAAATTTTTGAAGTATTCAATTCAAAGATAACTCTCAAGAGGCATCAACATTTCCATGCTTGATTGACTAAGTCCTTGAAGTATTTAATTCAACCAAATGACTTAATAAGCATAAAAGACACATGTTCAAATGATCCTCCACATTTGGCCCTCATGATGTGTTTGAATGCTATTGAATAGAATTTAAATACATAAAAATAAATAATTAAGTTCTTTCTCTCAAAGAGAAAAAAGAGGACACATGTCCAAATGAAATAATAAAATAATACGAGAGAGAGAGAGAGAGAGAGAGAGAGAGAGAGAGAGAGAGAGAGAGAGAGAGAGAGAGAGAGAGAGGTGGACCAAGCATGAGAGGGGGGGTATACTCTCCCACACACACACACACACACACACATTCTCTCATTGGTGGAGTGCAAAATGCAAGAGCTCCATCTCCTTCTCCAAGCTTGTTGAGAAGTGGAGAGCCTACACCAACACTCTTGGCTATGGAATGCAAATCCAACCAAGAGCCATGCTTCATGCCAAGTTAATTAAGTACTATGTCTATGTTGCTACCATCAGTTAAGTTCACCCTCCATGTTCTCAAAGTAATCTCACAAAGGTGATCACTCTAATTCTCTTAATTCCGCTATCCTCAAAGTTCATAGGCCATTTTCATTACAAATAGTGCACATATTATGAGTTTTTGGTTATGCCCTTCGGGTTGACCAATGTGCTAGCTACTTTCATGATGCTTATGATCAATGTCTTGAAACCATATCTGGGCAAGTTTGTTATCGTTTTCTTCGATGACATCCTAGTATGTAGTGACTCTAAGAAAGAGCACTTACAACATCTGAATCAAGTGTTTGAATTGCTATGGAAAAATAATTTATATGATGCTAAGAAATCCAAGTGTGATTTTCTGAAGGAGGAGATTTGTTAAAAACTATGCTCGTATAGTTCTTCCCATGACAGACAACTGAAAGCCAAGAGGAAAACCTTTCAATGGGGAGAAGCTCAACAACAACATTTTGATAATCTTAAGGTCGCATTAGCTATAGGTCCTAGTTTAGCCATCATGGACCCTATGAAACCATTTAATTAAAAACGGATGCTAGTGATCGTGCTATAAGAGCAGTCCTTCTACAGGAGGGAAGGCCAATTGCATTTGAAAGCAAGAAACTTGATTCAACACAATTGAATTATTTTGCTTACGAAAGGGAACTCTATGCAATAGTGTTTACTTTGAATACGTGGAAACATTATTTGTATTGGGCTCAGTTCGAGATTGTGTTTAACCATGAAAAATGGTTTTTTACAACAAACCAATTTGAAGGGTCAAAAGGCCAGGTGGGCTTCAATTATTTAGGAGCATGACACAAAGCTCCGATATCGTAAAGAATGATTGTTACAATACATATGTGGTAGTGATTTGTGTGAACACACTTAAGACCGTCGGGGTATTTTTTTCCTCATGGGAGGTTCTTTTCCCCATGCATTGTATATACGCCCATCATTCTAGGGCTAACTTATCTATCATTTGTGCACTAAGCAATATACTCTCTAATGTGTGCCTTGAGCACACATTAGAGAGTATATACGCCCATCATTCTAGGGCTAACTTATCTATCATTTGTGCACTAAGCAATATACTCTCTAATGTGTGCCTTGAGCTTCTTCATCTTCTCCAAGTTGTGCGTGTTTTCTTGCAACCCTATTTCCAACAATTAGTTTTAGAATAGGTTGCATCCTCCCGCGCATAGTTGTTAGCATTGCCAGCACTCGCCTTCTCACTTTCTCCAATTTAGGTGAGCTTTGGTGAGCATCAGTAGGTTGACAAATACTTTGGCCTTTGTTTCCACTACAAGAAGTAGTACTACGCAGGTAATTTTATCCTTTTATCCTTATTACAGTCTTCTTTGGGTTGTGCTATATAGCAAAACTTAGTCCCACTTTGTTTCCCCCCTTTTTGGGCAGTTTTCACATGAGATGTAGGCATTCACTATGGATGACAACAACACATATGTGTTCAAGGTGTTTGCTGCTCGAGGAGAAATTGGATGGGGAAAAATACCCAATGTGGGTTTACATGATGTCAAAGGGCATGTAAAATGTTGCGCGGGGCATTGATGTATGTTTGGATTATGTGGATACAGATCCTATTGAGGATGTTGCAAGTTTTGGTGGCAGGATTGTTGCTGCTAGAGTTGTTTTGCCTATGGCTGAGTAGGCTCGCTAAGATGTTAGAGATGCACAAGCTCATGTATTGATTGCATTATCTGTGAAGGGAGATATTACTCCTCACATTCACTCAGGTGCTAAATCAGCTTAACAGGTTGGGGATATTATGTTTAGTCTTTATGCAAGTCGCAATCGGGCTAAAATTTCATTGTTGCATAAAGACCTGGAGCTAAACATTATGGGCACTTTCCTCGCTGGTATCAAGGATATTAATAAGCAACTTGTTTGCGCACAGGCAAAGCCATTTCTGATAGTTTTCTTGTGCAAAATGTTCTTGATGCTTTGCCAAATTCTTAGCACACTTTTGCTAGTACTTGGAGACTTATCACCCAAGAAAATCCTGACGTTGTGAAGTTTGATGCATTATGCACATTGCTGTTGCAAGAGTTACTTTCAAGAAAGAACAGGAATTGACAACATACAATTGAACAAGCTTTTATTGTTGCTCAAAGAAAAGGTGGTAACAACAATGTAGCCACTTTTGTACACACTTAAATTTAAATCAATTTAATAGTGCAATCTTTGACAACAACATGGTATTTTGATTCACCTCCTCTAGGGTATATGGGTGTCTATATGCCCAATTACACATGAGAGACGATGTGCCTTTATAGCATGGGTAATAATCTCTACAATATGTTGTGTAAGACATAGAGTCACCAAAAAGCCTTCATTTGCCAAGAAAGGTTCTGTTACATCATCACACCTAGGCTTGCAAAAGAGAAGGCAAAAATATATCCCATTGCGGAATTTTTTTGCTTAATCCACCTTTCAAAAAAATCTTTAAAATTAGTTTTTCAAGTAATATAGATCAAAACAAAAGCATCACACAAAAACTAAGTAACCTACTCAAATTGGGCCTAAACCATCCACCAACAAAGAAGTAGGAAAATTCACAAAGATAAGGCAAAACAACTCTTGACAAGGTGCTCCACAATGGTGATACAAGTCAAGACTTTGAGTGCTCAAATTTTGTTTTTAAGCTACACACAAAATGTTTGTTGCTTAGTACACCGTCCACCTTGAACATTCAATTGATGTTGATAGTACAAGCCACAAAACCTTTCTTTTACCTTTGAATGGAAAAATCATCAACATTAGCCACATCAACTAGAAGAGCATCTACCACAATAAGAAATTGAAACCCTATAGATTTTCATTAAAAAACTATCTTAATTACAAGTAGCATATAATTTTTTGCACTATCAAAAAAATATTTATTTAGTGAGTAGAAATTTACCCGTATTCAATGAGGTTGGTCACCTTGATGAAGTTGGTTGTTCCATTGACGGACTCAATCACTATTGAAACTCTTTTTTCACTACTTTCTTTAGACATGCAAATCTTTAGCCCTCCTAATGCATTGGTTGTTTTGTTGTGGCTACCCATGTTTGACCCGCTTGCATGATTCTAGTACTCTCTTTGAGGAGGCACTGAGTGATTTCTTTCTTATGTTCTTTGTGATCCCCCATCCATGGTCACCATCCATGGTCAAGCCATGATTGTGGTCCATGTCTCCTAAGTGCTCTAAAGAAGCAAATTGGTTTTGAACTTTGTCATTATTCTCTTCCAAAAACTCTACCACAAAAAAAGTTTAATGATATAATGAAAATTTTTAATTTAAGATTTACAAACTCAAGTCATTATTAAAAAACTAGAACATACTTTCTTGTGCATTTTTCCATGCATGAGAGAGAGAGAGAGAGAGAGAGAGAGAGAGAGAGAGAGAGAGAGAGAGAGAGAGAGAGAGAGAGAGAGAGATCAAATGCTAAAGAGTCCAAGGCTAGTGGACTTGAATAATAAGAGAGAAACTTATTGTTATAATAGAAGAATATAATAATATGAGAATAAAAGAGTTGAATATGAGAATAGAAAACTCAACCTCAAAGGGAAATATAGAATTAAGGCCAAAGATAATATTGGATAAGGTGGTGCTATATCTGTTTAGCACGCAACCCTAAAGTTGAATGTAGCTTTTGGTCCCAATTTTTCCTAAATTCATTCCCAAATTTTCGTGAATTCTTTCACAATTTTGGTAAGCACTATTCACAAGATCTTGTTTGTTGTCCATTGCCTTATGCAAGGTATGATGCTAATTTTGGTAATAAGCACTATACACAAGATCTTGTTTGTTGTCCATTGCCTTGTGGATGATATGGGTCTTATTTTTTATGATCATGAAATCATCCAAAAGATATTCAATCACTTTTTTAAGAAAATGCATGCTTCAATCCAAATGTTTATCTATTTTGGTAAGCACTATTCGTTTGCTGTCCATTGCCTTGTGCATGGTATGATGCTAATTTTGGTAATACGCACTATACACAAGATCTTGTTTGTTGTCCATTGCCTTGTGGATGATATGGTGCTAATTTTTCATGATCATGAAATCATCCAAAGGATATTCAATCACTTTGCTTAGACAATCCGGATGTTTCTCTATTTGTACACTCCCTATGATGAGAAGATGACTAGATACACTAGTGAGGGGAGTTGAGTGATGGTTTAAAGTCCACCCATGGAACCTTTCCTAAAATAGGGTGGTTGAAACCCACACCCCTTAGGGCCACAATTCCTTGATTGGGATGTCCTAGAACAAGTGGACCAACAAGATCCATGTACGGAGGAAGTCAAACAAAATAATTTTATGGTTAGCCTTATAGATTGAAGGCACACAAAGCACACATACATAACTAGATATAGAAAGTGTAATTAGGAGATCAATTAGCTAGACTAATTGTGCTCAATTGAAGATCTTGAAGGCTTGCTAAAAAGCTCTCGAGAAGTAAATTTCCAAGCACATACAATGCAAATAGTAGTGCAATCTGGTGAAGGTAATTTGAGGAGAAAGTATGCCAAAATCAACTCTTATGCACACTAGATAAAGGTGAAAATGAATGGAAATCTATTGGAGAATAGAGGGAGGGCTCCCAATCAATCTAACATTGGCTAATGCCAATCTAGATGCAATGCAATTGAATCCTTTCCTCAATCCATTCTTGTATTATCTATGAAAGGAGGTAGTGGCTCAATGGAATTTTAGGATGAACTTGCCCACACATGGCTTAATCAATGAAATTGACTAGAGATAAATAAACTGAATGAATCTAATGTAATTTAGAAGGTGCTAATCTCTATTTAGATTTAATACAAGTTGTTAAAGTTAGGGGACATAATTAGAGTAGTATTCATGATGAGAACATTAGGAAGAGATTGGGCTCTAGGAGGGTCGCTTTATCTTACAATTCAAGGGAGTCAAACCTCTAGTATTAAGAAAGTAGTTAAAGGACATCTTTTGAATTCAAATATGAAAAATGGCTAGTTAAAATTCCCTCCCAAAATGAAATTTAAAATCTAGCAGGTGAAACCATATCATGTAACATATCTACTGAAAGAGCTTGACCTGTAGATTACAAGCCTATAATCTCCACTCAAATTGGAGATCATATGTAGGAGTTATGGAAGGCCAAAAATCACGAAGTTGTCCATCCCCCCCCTTTGTTTTTTGGAGGGGGGGGGGGGGGGGGGGGGGGGGGGCGAAGTGCATCCTTTGACCACTCTTACGCCTCTCATACACACCCACCATTTTTTCACACATGGCGTGCATCTATTTGTCAAAATTTAATCACCTACAGAATCTCATGGTTGTGGCAATTGTTTTGTTTTACATTGTCAAAATTTATTCAAATTATTACTGTGGAGATTGGTAGTCACTAGTCTTTGAATCAATTGTTTTGTAGTTGATTGGTGACTCTATAAGTGGTGGGCTTTTAATGGTCATTTACTTTAATAGAGCTTTAATCTTCCTATGGTCATTTATTTCCAATATTTTTAGTGATCTTTTATTCAAGGAAAGTTTCTAAATTTCCACATTTGTTGCCTTAAATCCTATGTGGGAATCCTACTAAGTAGGTGGCAGATGTTTTGGTTTGAAATTTATATCCCTGTATAAGGGTGTGCTAACAAAATCTTTGCAGATTATCAATATATGTAAGATAGGGGGGTTAATTTATTGCAACGATGCTCGCATACAGAGGGTTTGGTTAGTATGGAAGGAGCCATATATAGGGGGGTGAACCCCTTAGCCTCCTAATTTATCCTCCAAATGCACTTCTTTGGAGCCTTGTGCAACTCACCTAAGCCCACATGTTATGACATGGTCACCTACTGATTGGTATTGACTAAACCGTTGACTAAACTAAAAATTATGCACACCAATATGCTATGGCATAGGCCAAAGGCCACATACCCAACAAACACATGTATGTGTGTGTATTTCTTGTATTTGGTCAGTGATACATACACATTTCTCATTCTCTCACACATATGAGGAGTCAACTATATGAACCATAAAAAAACCAATAGTAATCAAATAGGTTGAAATCCTCTTATGCCAAGCTCTAGGTGCTTTATTTATCCCATAAAGTTCTTTCCTCAGCTTATATGCATACTTGGGATGTCATAATCTGATGGTTGCTCGAGACACACCTCTCTTGCAAGTAAACACGTAACAATGCATTGTAGCCATTGTAATAATGGTACTCATCTTAGCTATAGGGATGAAGGTCTCCGCATGATGAGGGCCATAAGTCTGTGCATAGCTCTTTGGTACTAGTCTAACCTTGTACTTGCTCAGTATGCCATTTGCATTGTGTTTCACCTTGTATCCCATTCTTTCGTTTTAAGAATGGCACTAAATCCAATGTCTCAGCAGCATCAAGGGTAGTCATCCCGTCATCCATATCTTGATCTTTCTTTAAATCTCCAACATCATTCTCAAAACAAGTAGGCTCTATGTTATTCATATCTTTGCTATGAATGCACAATGGCAAGACACATACCTTGAATGAACAACATTCTAAAAACAAGTAGGTTGTACATTTTTCACTCTTTTCTATGAATGCAAAATGTCAAGCCACATACCTTGCTACATGCGGATGCATAGAGTCCCTAAACATACATAAAGTAGCATAGCATACGTGCAACATAATGGACGATCGTACATATTTGGAAAATTGTACAGACACATGATTGTACATGATAAACAATCAAAGAGAGAGAGAGAGAGAGAGAGAGAGAGAGAGAGAGAGAGAGAGAGAGAGAGAGAGAGAGAGAGAGAGAGAGAGAGAGAGTTCGAGAGAGCTCATGTATATGTACCTCTTAGCGTGGAGTGCTACACATATTGCAAGAGAAAAGAGGAGAAGATCAACACTAGATGCGGCAAAGGCTACTCCCTTCCACATGGGTCCCTCAAATGAACTTATTTGAGTGCCTATTTAAATGGAGTGCTACACATATTGAAAGAGAAAAGAGAAGAAGATCAACACTAGATGGGGACAAAGACTACTCCCACCACATGGGTCCCTCAAATGAGTTCCACTAGTTTTACAAGAAGAGAGGAAGAGAGAGAGAGAGAGAGAGAGAGAGAGAGAGAGAGAGAGAGAGAGAGAGAGAGTTCTATAAATAAAGAGTTTATCGATTGATGAGCATCTGATATTCACTAGTAGATTATCCAATGGTTTAGGATGCTTCCCACTTGTCAACTACATAAAAAATATCTATTAATGCACCATAATTAAATACCATTACATACCTCTCTATTAAGAAAGCAAATTTTCTTAGTTGCTCTGCTATTATCTTGCAAGTCATAACTTGTCCAAAATAAAGGTTAAAATTACATATCGTAGAAAAAAACTTGCAAACTTAAACAATCTAATTGTTCAGGCCTTTACTTGTCCACATATGGCACATCTGAGTGCCCTATACCACTACAATAAGCAATATGTGTCCTATCCATTGTGTCAGGATATCCTCAATCATAATCATCAATCAGTATCCAAGATCCAAGTCCAAATCCATAAATGGTATCATCATTGTCTAGATTCATATCCATACCAATATCATCCAAATCAATTGCATCATATAGTTGGGTTGATAAAATCACACTAGTAGCAATGATAGCTAGCCATTACAGTATAATTTTGTTCTTGGTGTTGTCTAAATTATTGAATCAATGCCAATTTTGATGTGCTACCTAACTGGTGAATCTCCATTCGTGCTACCCTAACTAGTGAATATGTACTTATGTTGTTTATGAAAAATTTACATTTTTTTAATCGTCATGTGCATTAAATCTTCATATCTACCCTTATGCTCCATAAATCGGTATATGTACATTTATGGTCGTGCTCCCTAAACCAAAGTTCCATTTAAGGTGGTGCTACCTAAATTGACACATTTTTACTAAACAAGTTGGTGTTTCCTAAACTAAAAAATTGACAACATGATGAAATTTTTACACACCCTAAATTGGCAAATTTGTATGTGAAGGATAAGAAGGGAACACATCTTGCCACTGGAACACAAATGTTGAGATGTCAAACTCAACATGTACGACTCTTGGATGACTATCACCGACAATCATCATCACTGGCGCGCCTTTATGGATACGTATATCTTCGCCAATGATACTACAACTGGACTACACCAAGGTGGTCTACCTATTAGAGTGATGACACACTTGCCTACTCACCTCACTCACTAGCGGTTCATACTAGACCATTGTACTAGTTTTCCTTTTATGTTGTATTTTCCCTTATGTTTTTGTAGACCTCTTATCTTGAGTTTGTGAAGAAGAAGAAGTACAATCTTTTGTCTCCATCTTTGTGTGTGTGTGTGTGTGTGTGTGTGTGTGTGTGTGTGTCTGTGCTTGCATGAGCTCAAGCTCTCTCCTTCTCTATCTCTTGACATGGTATCTAAGTGTAAGGTCTCTACTTTCGAGTTGCACACAAGTTCTATTACGCATTTGAATTTTTTTGAACCATCACTCCTTATTTAAGATATTCGAGTTCAAATTATGAATCGTAGGTTGAGAAAACCTAGAAATTAGAATTTACGCTATAAAATTCTGACATGTTTAGCTATATGAATCACTAACTAACTTATTGCAAGACTTATTTACCGATTGTAGAATTCTCTTTTACTACTGTAAAGTTAATATAAGACTGTAAAGTTTAACTTAAAAATGTAAAGTAAATTATCATTAAGGAAATAAATAAAATAATTATAAAGACAAAAGAATACACAGGGATGACAAATGAAGGCACATGGATCACATAGGAGGGGACAAAGTGGGACACACTGTCACATGAAAAAGGAGAGGCTACTCTTGACTAATCTTAATGAGGGGGGGCTTGTGTGGCCTTATCTTTTGATGATAATGACAAAGTGGTCAAGCTCATGGGTACCACAAGGGTACCAAAAACGCGGGTATGATTTTTGGGAAAAAAATAAATATATATTTTTTATTTAAAAAAAATTTTAATTTTTTTTTGAAAAAAAAGTTGGACGTTTTTCTTTCTGCTATAAATAGAGCATCCACGCTCACACTTTAAACATAGAGATTGCCTCTATAGCGCTCACAAAGTGCTGCCACTTCTCTTAAAGAGAAGGCGTCCACAAACCACTAAGAGAGCAAAAACTCTAGTGGACTAATAAGGTGCGTATTAATTAAGCATTCAATTAACTTTAGGAATGATATCTGTGTGCTATCTCTTACTCTAATCTCTCTAATAGATTAGTAAGATTCAATTAGCTATGTGTATGTGTGCTATCTCTTACTCTAATCTCTAATGGATTAGTAAGATTCAATTAGTTATGTGTGTGTGTGTATGCTATCTCTTACTCTAATATCTCTAATAGATTAGTAAGATTCAATTAGTTATGTGTGTGTGTGTGTGTGTGTGCGCTATCTCTTACTCTAATCTCTCTAATAATTAGTAAGATTCAATTAGTTATGTGTGTGTGTGTGTGCTATCTATTACTCTAATCTTCTAATAGATTAGTAAGATTCAATTAGCTTTAAGAAGGATATGTGTGTGTGTGTGTTATCTTTTACTCTAATCTCTCTAATAGATTAATAAGATTCAATTAGTTATGTATGTGTGTGTGTGTGTGTGCTATCTATTAGTTTAATCTTCTAATAGATTAGTAAGATTCAATTAGCTTTAAGAAGGATATGTGTGTGTGTGTGTGTGTGTGTGTGTTATCTTTTACTCTAATCTCTCTAATAGATTAGTAAGATTCAATTAGTTATGTGTGTGTGTGTGCTATCTATTACTTTAATCTTCTAATAGATTAGTAAGATTCAATTAGCTTTAAGAAGGATATGTGTGTGTGTGTTATCTTTTACTCTAATCTCTCTAATAGATTAGTAAGATTCAATTAGTTATATGTGTGTGTGTGCTATCTATTACTCTAATCTTCTAATAGATTAGTAAGATTTAATTAGCTTTAAGAAGGATATGTGTGTGTGTGTGTTATCTTTTACTATAATCTCTCTAATAGATTTGTGAGATTCAATTAGGTTTAGAAAAGTATGTGTGTGTGTTCTCTTTTACTCTAATCTTTCTAATGTATAGTAAGATTCAATTAACTTTAGAAAAGATGTGTGTGTATGTTTTCTCTTACTCTAATATCTCTAAGTATACCTACTCTTTCTAGTTAGTACATCTTCACTATTAACTTATATATTGTTAATTGAAAGTTAATACATAAGAGAACTCATCATATTTTTATTATACATGATGAAATTCTCATTCACCAATGTTATTGTCAATTAGGTTAAATAGAATTTTGAATAATACTAAAAATTGATTTAGTTGAAGTATAGAATTGAAGTTAGAATTGGATTAGAAATGTCATGCATAAAAGTAATGCATTCCTAAATTTTCACTCATAATTTACACACTTAATTTTTGATTAATTAAGATTAGCAAATATTTGATGTATGGAAATTAGAGGTAGAACAACAACACTAAGTGTGAATCCGAGTTGGCGAGGGTTCAAATTATAGACTCTCTTTGAAAACAAGGAGATTACTAGGAAAATTGACGAATTTAAAGTTCTAAGTGTATAACATAAGTGTAGTACAAAAAAAATGGCTCCAAAGCGTGCTCGAACACAAGGCGCTAATGATCATGAAGCTGGTACAAGTAACGGTGGAATTCCTGCGGAAAATGCTATGTCTCCACCAATCGGACCAATCGGAGCTATGGTACAGGTTAGTATTGCAGTTTCAAGTTATGCATCATTGCATATGCGAGACCATAGGAATATATTATTTACCTTATGAAAAGAAAACACGGACCGAAACCACGGGGCTTAACCCCAAGAAACTCGTCATATGTTTGACAAGTAGGAAAGATTGTCTGGTTAAACTGGTTGCTATAGGAAAGAATGTTTGTCCAAAACCTTCGGTATGGATTCTCTCAAGTCTCTCTACTTATTAGCGCTAGGTATTATGTGGCAGTTGCCGAGGCGTGAGATGACGCCCAGGATGGCACCGCTGATGCTGTGGTGGGAGTACACCCAGATTAGCGCAGCTGGATACTACGGTTTTGTTTTGCCGTGGCGTGAGGATGACGCCCAGATTGGCATTGTTGTTGCTGTGACGGGAGTACGTCCAGATTAGCACAACGAATACTTGTCGAGCGGTATGGGACGCTCATGAGGACAAGGGTTTTTATAAATAATGTATATACCGATCGGACATAATAGCGTCAGTAGAGATTCTTGAGTGAACCTAATCCAAGGGTTGTTGGTTTAAAATTGGACGACTTCTTGTTTGACAATTGTTTGTAATACTGTTTGAAGGGCTATTTTAACGAACCAGTATCATAAATAAAGTAAAGGAACATGTATGTTTAAACAGTGTGGTAGTAATTAGATAACAAAAGAAGGGTGAGTGTGGTGTGGAAAGTGGGAGAATGATACCCCGACGATATCATTCTATGGACGGGTGGACCCGATGAGTCGGGTAACTATCCAACGCTAGAATTTTTTTTTTATTAGTCATAAATCTTAAAAGAGACAAACCTTGGCGGCTGTGCTTCTGAAACATGGGGAAAAAAGTGCACAGGTTGGTCACTCTAAGATTTATACTTTTAGGTATAATTGATTATAGATAGTTTTTAGATAGGGTTATGGTGGTCACGCCCCGCCATAGCAAGATAGGACCAATTCTTCACTAACGGTTCATGTCCGTGGCTATGTAGTAGCTAAGGCAATGTCCGTTGTTTTTTCTTTCTCAGGATTGGAGACCTATCAAAGGTACTCCGCTCCTCTAGAAAAGGGGCTGGGACCTCACACTAAGCCAGGTTGTGTTTGAGGAGCTTGGAGCAGCAAGCAAGAGTTGTCTATGAAGCGGCTTGGGTATTCTCGGGAGCCATCGTCAATGATCTGCAATCGAGGTGGTTTATTTTGAAGACTGTGTGTCTCAGGGTTTTATATAGCCCTTTGGACTGATAATGTGCAGCCAAATTTCCCTTTCGGGGGCGTTTCGACCCCCGTTTTGGCATTAGAGTGCATTCGCATGCAAAAACGCTAATATTCATGATATTGCAAATCTACATATAGGTGGTGCATAAAGCTTTGGTTTGGCTGCAATTTACACATATATTATTTAGTACAGTGAAACAAGTGTATGTACACAGATTGTGGTTACATGTTCTAACGGACTATTTTTAGAGACTGTGTAAGGGGTTGGAAACATGTCGTCCAACAATGATGGGCTTAACCAAGTTATCAATGAGAAGCTAGAAAAGAAAAACTTCCATGATTAGAAGTTCAGAATGACCAATTTCCTTATGGGAAAAGGTTATTGGGACTAAATTGATGGAGAGCATGAGGTAGCACCACTATTGCCAGAGGAAGGTGCAAGTGTTGCACAAATTAAGACATTTAAAGATTGGAACCAGGGAGCTTAGAAGGTCATGTAATCGATTTCTATCAGTGTACAAGACACTATGATTGGGCATATACATAATGCTCAATCTCCTAAGGAGGCTTGGGACACTTTGTTGTCATTGGATATGACCAACACACAGGCAAGGAAGTTGCAGTTGAAGATTGAGTTGAATACTGCTCCAAAGAAAATCCTATCTATCAATGACTATTCATTGAAGATAAAGAACATATGTGAGTCACTTGCATCGATTGGTGTTACATTGATGGGTGTAGATACTATGTGAGTTTCATTGACGACCATACATGGAAGGTATTGGTCTACTTCATGAAGCAGAAAAGTGAGGGGTTAATGCATTTTCACAATTTCAAAGTTATGGCTGAAAAATATACTGGAAAACATATAAAGCGCCTGAAGTCAAATGGAGGGGGAGAATATGGTTTTCTAAAAAAGCATGGAATTCAGAGGCAATTTTCATGCAGGTATACTCCACAATAAAATGGTGTTGTTGAGCAAAAGAACAGGCACATTGCCATTCATTATATGTGCAGAAGAATGAGGTAGTAATTCCGGGTAACATGTGTCTATGTGGATGATTTGATTGGTGGAGGCACAAGCTCTACTTATGCAGAAATTCGACACGAACGACTTGGGAGACTTGCGGTATTTCTTGGGCATTGAAATTATTTGCACAGAAGGTGTATGGCTGTCACAAAGGCAATATGATTTGGATATGTTGAAAAAGTATGGTATGTATGATTGTAAGACAATTGCAATGCCCTTAGATCAAAATTTGAAGTTGGGGAATGATGCAAGTCAAGTGCTTGATAATGCTACAATGTGCATGAAGATTGTGGGTAGCTTGATCTACTTGACTATCTCACATATAGACTTGAGATACACAATTGGATTGGTGAGTTAGTTTATGTAGTCTCCCAAGAAACCACAATTGGATGCAGTGAGGTGCACTTGGTGCTATGTGAGTGCTACTTTGGATTATGTACTCTTTTATAGGGATTATTTGGAGTTGCAGCTCTATGGCTACACAGATGCAGATTGGGGTGGTAGTACATACAATTGCAGGTTTACCAACGGATTCATGTTCTCACTTAGGAGTGCTGCTATCACATGGAGTAGCAAGAAGCAACCTATGGTTGCTCTTTTGAGTACGAACGCAGAGTACAGGGGTGTTGCATTGGTGGCATGTGACTCTAGCATGGCTTGGATTGCTACTTCACAACTTTGGAGCACAAGTACATAGGACGGTTATCATTTATTGTAACAATCTTGGTAGCATAAAATTGGCACAAAACCCAGTGTTTTATGCCAGGACAAAGCACATTGAGGTGCACTACCACTTCATAAGAGAGAGGGTCTTAGCAGGCGACATCGACCTACATCATGCGGCAATGGATGAGTGGGTTTTAGATATCTTCATGAAGGCCCTTGGAGAAGCAAAGCTACGACGATTTTGAGTGATGCTTGGCATACAAGAGATGGCATTGAGCTTGAGGGGGAGTGTTGAGATATCAAGCTCAACATGTACGATTCCTTGATGACTATCACCAAAAGTTATCATCATTGGCATGCCTTGGTGGATACGCATATCTTCAGCAGTGATACTACAACTAGACTACACCAAGTTGTTGTACCTACCAAAGTGATGGCACACTTGCCTACTCAGCTCACTCACTAGCGGCTCATACTAGACCATTGTACTAGTTTCCCTTTTATGTTGCATGTATTTTCCCTTATGTTTTTGTAGAACTCTTATCGTCAGTTTGTAAAGAAGAAGAAGTACAATCTTTTGCCTCCATTTTTGTGTGTGTGTGTGTGTGCGCACGCACGCACGTGCGCTTGCATGAGCTCAAGCTCTCTCCTTGTCTATCTCTTGACAACAAAGGAGTGAAAATGCTTGCTATACTTGATAGTGGGGCTGGAGTGGCCATAGCAACAAATTTTTTTTTGGGGAAAATGGGGAAGACCATATCAAAAAAATAGGAATGAAATTGTAACTTGCAGATGGATTTATAGAAATACCTTTGGGAATCCTAGAACATATCATAGTATCCTCATGTGGAATTGACTATGAGCATACCTTTGCAGTAGTGGATTTTGGAAAGAGCAACAACTTTGATATCATTTTGGGGCGACCATTCATGCATCAACTTAAGATGGTGCAAGATTGGGGCTATGATTATATCTACTTGCGCCATAAGGGTGTTACCACGAGGGTCAGCATCAAGGACCATAGTTACAAAGATGTTAGTTAAACTCCTGTGGAAGACTTTGAATCAACTACGGTCCATGAAAACAAAATACCTGCACGGTTGCATGACAAAGCACATATTTGGATTTGTGGAGCATCTGAGTCTAGAGAGGATTCACCCTAGAGAGATCACTAACGGATAAGAGCTACATTTGGGAGCCATTTCTTGAGCATTTGTTTGAACCTTTTGGATGGGATCACATAATGGCTACTCTAGATGTATGCATAAACAAAATAACGGCTACAAAGTTTTGTGACAAAGGAGGACAATGATATAGATCCCTATTTTATTATTTTGTGTTGAAGGAAGCTAATGAAACTTGTGAATATGAAAGCATAGCAGGTGAGATAGTTAGATACGTCCTGGATCATGATGCAAAGGCATAAACAAAGGATGAAAATCAACCACAAGACTATGTCATCATTGAAATACTTGAGGAATCAACAAAAGCTGCTTCAAAGAAGCCAACTCTAGGAAAAGCACAATTGAAATCATATGAAGAAGCAATGCTACCAAGTTCCACATCACATGCTCAACAAACTAAAGATCAAGAGAAGAATGAGGATAAGTCAAAACATAAATTGTCTCCTACAATGATCAAATTCAATGTATGTGGAGAAATGAGACTCTTAATCACATGTTCAGTTGTGATAGATCCTTATGCCACAAAGAATCTTATGTCTTATGGCACTTGGATAATGATGGGAAATCCTCCAATCAAAGAGCTAGAGGAAATAGTGTTTTCAAGTTCTCAAACATTGAGTCCTAGCTTTGTAGTGGCAAAACCCGTACTCAAGCTGAGTACTGGGGAGTTCAAGGACACCTTCTACATAATCAATTCTCATCAAATCAAAGAGAGTCTGGTCCTCAATAAGAGCTAGGTAAATACCTTCTTTCAGCAACAACCAAAAGCTTTGACAACACAACAAAGGTCCCAAAATCATCTCAGGTCCATGCAACAAAGAAACAACCAACCATGAAATAAAAAGGTAAAGCTAAAGCAAACTCCAAACCAGAAAAATCTCGTAAGTCGACCTTACCTTCAAAGAGTCTCCATCAAGCTTCTTATGCAACCTCTACATCAAAAGCCAAACCATCAACAATGCAATGGAAACCTGAGCAAAATGTTTATCAAACCAAAGTTTCCATCACAAAAAAGCCTCCAAAAGAAGCCGAAGAGAATCAATCAAGTGTTAGTGTCCAAAGAGAACATCAAAGTCAAAGATCCAGTTTGGAAACACCAAGCACAAAGTTCAACCTTAGCAACCGAAGGTGATAGGGTGTGTAGCATCAAATTAGTCAATCACTGCTCAATGCTACTTTCAAGGAAACACCAATGTTTGGACCAAAAAGCCTAAGGTATCAGCCTGGACCTACTCACCTCAAGAAACACGTTCTACAAAGAGAAAGTCAAGTTGTCAATGGAAGGAAAACACATCAACAAGGAGAAAGAACAATTGCGGAAGGCAAAAATGAAGATCTTCTAAGAACCAAGCAATGCAACAAATATGGGTACCAAAGTCGAACATCAACCAAGCTACCCAACAAAGAAAGGTGAAATATCGGATGATTCCAATCAAGCTACTCAAAATCAAAATTTTTACAGCCAAAAATCAGGGGCAACTTTTTTTTTCCTCGCCGGAATATCATGGCCAGACGGCGGCCGAAAAGTGGTCGAAAAATGACATATCGGCGGTTGGCCGGTGGTCGGAAGTCAATGGCCGGCGGGGTGGGTGGCCAAATTCAAAAGCGGATTTGTCTACACAAGGGCGGCAACACATGGGCAGATTGGAGGGTCCGATTTGGACTTATTCACACAAGGGCGACTACACATGGCTGCCTCTCATAAGAGAGGGCAACCCTTTTGGCCTATAAAAGGATGCCATTTCTACACACATTTTATGGGGTGAAGTTGATGCAACAAGGTGAGTGTGAGGTGGTGAGAGTGAAGCAAGGCGGGAGCTCCATTAAGGGTATAATCCCTTTGTAAACTACTTCTTGTTTTGAAGTACTAAAGCCATTGAGTGGCTGCTTTCCCGTGGACGTAGCCCACATTGGGTGAACCACGTATATCGTGTGTACTCTCTCTCTCTCTACTCTATAATCTCGTGTATGTAAATCTGTCTCTCTCCATTAAGTAATCTACTCAATTATAATATTTAGCTACGTCTTATTTCCTAACAACTGGTATCAGAGCAAGGTTTGCTCGTAGCTAAGTTATCTCAAGGAAAGGATTCCTTGAATTGAGTGGGAGTTATGGCGGAGGAAGGGAAGCTCAAGATTGAGAAGTTCAACGACAAAAACTATCAACATTGGAAGATGCAGATTGAAGACTATCTCTACTAGAAGGACCTCTATTTGCCACTAGGCGGTCTTGCAAAGAAGCCCGCAACGATGGTAGATGAAGCATGAATTGTCCTTGATCGAAAGGCACTAGGAACAATCCGGTTAAGCTTAGCGTCAACGGTGGCCTTCAATGTTTCGGAGATGAAGACCACGGAGGACTTGATCAAGTCACTTGACGACTTCTACGAGAAACCATCGGCATCCAATAAGGTATTTCTTATGACGCGCTTGTTCAATCTAAAGATGGCAGAGAATGGTTCAGTTGCAGAACACCTAAATGACTTTAACACAAACATAAGTCAACTTCGATCGGTGAAAATCAATTCCGATGACAAAGTGCGAGCTCTCCTTATACTATCATCTCTACCAGATAGTTGGGACAGCCTTGTGATGACTGTAAGTAATTCTATTTCTAGTACAAATACTCTTAAGTTTGATGATGTTGTGGGTGTTCTCCTAAGCGAGGAAATATGAAGGAGAAGCACAGGAGAATCATCAAGTGCAGCACTATCAATAGAAACAAGAGGAAGGCCTAAGGAGAGGTTCAAAAACCAAAAGGGTCGTGATCGCTCAAGGCGGAGCAAGTCACGCACAAAATCAATTCTTGAATGTTGGAACTGCGGTAAGAAGGGCCACATCAAGAAGGATTTCTGCTCCAAGAAGAAGAAGGAGACAGAGTCTCAAGACAACAAGCTAACATCGGAGGCCAATGTGGCAGGTAAAGTAGAGCAAGATGCTCTAATTCTCTCATTAGACAATGTGTCTAATTCCTGGATAGTAGATTCCGGGGCTTCATTCCATGCGACACCACACAAGCAACATTTCCAAGACTACACCAAAGGTAATTTTGGGTATGTATACTTGGGAGATGATGAAGCTTGTGAGATTGTCGGCAAAGGTACAGTTTCTGTCAAAACTGCTAACGGAAATAAATGGAAGCTTAAAGATGTTAGGCATGTTCCTTCTCTTCGCAAAAATTTAATCTCTACAGGACAATTGGACGATGAAGGTCACAACATGGCATTTGGAAACAAACGGTGGAAGATCTCAAAGGGATCTTTGGTGGTTGCCAAAGGAGAAAAGGTTGGTACACTTTACTTGTGTACTGTTAGCACACAACCTTCAGCTTGTGTAGCAACTATAAAAGTTGACAGTGCGGTGTGGCACTACTGGCTTAGGCATATGAGTGCCAAAGGAATGCAAATCCTTCAAACAAAGAAGCTTCTACCAGGTTTGAAAGAAGTGGACTTAGAGTTCTGTGAAGATTGTGTTTATGGAAAACAAAAGAGGGTAAAATTTCAAAAATCAGGAAATGAAAGAAAAAATAAAAAACTTGAGTTGGTTCACTCTGATGTTTGGGGTCCTGCAAGTACACCATCACTTGGTGGCTCATTGTACTATGTAACATTCATAGACAATGCGACTAGAAAAACATGGGTTTATGTCATGAAGAATAAATCCGATGTATTTTCCATATTTCAAAGGTGGAAAGCCTTTGTGGAGAATGAAACAGGTACCAAGGTTAAATGCCTCAGATCCGACAATGGAGGTGAATATTGCAGCCAAGCTTTTGAAAGCTTTTGTGCTAGCAATGGCATTCGGAGGCAAAGGACACCTCCACAAAATGGAATTTCGGAAAGGATGAACAGGACAATCATGGAGCGAGCACGAAGCATGCGGCTACATGCAGGCCTACCGCTTCAGCTTTGGGCGGAAGCTTTAAGTACGTCTGTGTACTTAATCAATCGGTCACCCTCAATGGCATTGGATGAGGGAGTTCTAGAAGAGGCATGGACAGGTAAACGGGTGAATTATGCATTTGTCAAAGTGTTTGGGTGTGAGGCTTTCATGCACATTGATAGAAGCCTAAGATCAAAGCTAGATGCAAAGTCCAAAAAGTGTTTCTTCATTGGCTATGGAGAAGGTGACTTTGGGTATCACCTATGGAATCCTGAAGATGGTAAAATCTTAAGGAGTAGGGATGTAATTTTTAACGAACAAAATATGTACAAAGATTACTTGGAAAGAAAACAAACAAAAGAAATAGGTGATGAGGACATGGAGCTTGAGGACAGTGAAGACTCAAGGACTGCAAACGGTGACAATGTGTAACAAAGTCAACCAAATGAGGAGCCTCAACCTATTCGCCGAAGATCTACAAGAGCAAGTAGGCCTCCAGAAAGGTTTGTTCCTTCTTTCAACCATCTCTTGATCTCAGATTCTGGAGAGCCGGAATCATACGAATAAGCTATGCAACATGAATCCAAAGAAGAATGGACGAAGAGCATGCAAGTGGAGATGGACTCACTACATCGCAACCAAACATGGGAGTTGGTTGAGTTGCCTGAAGGTAAGCGGGCACTTCAAAACAAATGGGTGTACAAGGTGAAGGAAGAAGAAGGTGGGAAGAAAAGGTACAAGTCTAGGCTTGTGGTAAAAGGGTTTTCTCAAAAGAAAGGTATTGACTTCAATGAAATATTTTCTCCTGTTGTTGTAAAAATGAGCTCAATTAGGCTCGTCTTAAGCCTTGTGGCTGATCATGATCTAAAATCTCGAGCAAATGGATGTAAATACGGCATTCCCTCACGGTGACTTAGAGGAGGAAATCTACATGCTTCAACCAAAGGGGTATGAAGTAAAAGGTAAGGAGAAAATGGTTTGCAGATTAAAGAAGAGCTTGTATGGTTTAGAGCAAGCATCAAGACAATGGTACTTGAAGTTTGATCGATGGATGTTGGATCATGGATTCACAAGATGCAACTCGGATCACTGCGTCTACACGAAGAATTTGGGAGATGGGAAATTCATCATCCTAATGTTGTATGTTGATGACATGTTGATTGCTAGTGCTAACATGCAGGACATCAAAGACCTAAAAGAGGAGTTGTCTAAATCTTTTTCAATGAAAGATTTAGGTACTGCAAAGAGGATACTTGGTATGAAAATATCAAGGGACAGGACGAAGAAGACAATAAAGCTATCTCAAGAGGATTACATCAAGAAGGTACTAGAAAGGTTTGCAATGCAAAATGCAAAACTAGTTTCTACACCTTTGGCTGGTCACTTTAAACTAACGAAGGATATGTGTCCAAAGATACAAGAGGAGATAGCCTATATGTCTAAAGTTCCATATGCTGCGGCGGTAGGCTCTCTAATGTATGCTATGGTCTGTACAAGGCTAGACATTGCACATGCAGTGGTAGTTGTGAGTAGGTTCATGGACAACCCAGGTAAAGAGCATTGGCAAGCTGTGAAGTGGATACTTAGGTATCTAAAAGGGACAATAACAAATGCTTTGTATTTTGGAGGAACTGATATTTTTCTTCAAGGGTATGCTGATGCAGATATGGCAGGTGACAAAGATACTCGAAGGAGCACTATGGGCTATGTATTCACAATTGGAGGCACAACAATAAGCTGGGCTTCAAAGTTGCAGAAAGTGGTCTCACTTTCTACCACGAAAGTAGAGTATGTAGCAATGACGGAGGCAAGCAAAGAAATTATGTGGCTTCACAGATTCTTAGAAGAGCTTGGATTCAAACAAGACAATTGTGTCTTGTACAGTGATAGCCAAAGCGCTATTCATCTTGAGAAAAACTCAGCCTTTCATTCAAGGACAAAGCACATTGAGGTGAGATATCACTTCATACGCACTCTTTTGGAAGAGGGACAACTAAAGCTAGGAAAGGTGCATACAAGTGAAAATCCTGCAGACATGTTTACAAAGGTGGTCAACAAGGAGAAGTTGAGCTTTTGCTCATCTTCAATCGACGTTCAAGGATAAGAAGCCAGGATGGAAAGCAGTCACAGGTTTGGTTTGGAGATCAGTCTCCAAGTGGGAGATTGTTAAGTATGGAGCCTGATTTACCCTTGTAATTTTCTGTGGTAAAAGTGCACATTTGTAAGGCCTCCATTATGAGGAGAAGCCATCGTGCGTGAAGGAAAATCACTCGCTGGAAACCAAAATTTTCACAGCCAAAAATCAGGGGCCTCCGGGGCGGAAGCCCTCGAGACTTTGTTAAGTATGGAGCCTGATTTACCCTTGTAATTTTCTGTGGTAAAAGTGCACATTTGTAAGGCCCCCATTATGAGGAGAAGCCATTGTGCGTGAAAGAAAATCACTCGCTGGAAACCAAAATTTTTACGGCCAAAAATCAGGGACAACTTTTTTCCCTCACCGAAATATTCCTTTTTGCCGGAATATTATGGCCGAATGGCGGCCGGAAAGTGGTCGGAAAATGACCTATCGGTTGGCCGGTAGTCAATGGCCGGTGGTCGGAAGTCAATGGCTGGTGGGGCTGGTGGCCGAATTCAAAAGCGGATTTGTCTACACAAGGGCGGCCACACATGGGCGGATTGGAGGGTATGATTTGGACTTATTCACACAAGGGCGGCTACACATGGATGCCTCTCATAAGAGAGGACAGCCCTTTGGCCTATAAAAGGATGCCATTTCTACACACATTTTATGGGGTGAAGTTGATGCAACAAGGTGAGTGTGAGGTCGTGAGAGTGAAGCAAGGCGGGAGCTCCATTAAGGGTATAATCCCTTTGTAAACTACTTCTTGTTTTGAAGTACTAAAGCCATTGAGTGGCTGCTTTCCCGTGGACGTAGCCCACATTGGGTGAACCACGTATATCGTGTGTAATCTCTCTCTCTCTCTCTCTCAACTCTATAATCTTGTGTATGTAAATATGTCTCTCTCCATTAAGTAATCTACTCAATTATCTATTTAGCTACGTCTTATTTCCTAACACTCTTGGTACTAACAATGGTATCCTATCTGCCCTACCTTCATCAATTCGATCTCTTGTGATAGTCGGAGGGATTCTAGTGGTAAAAGTGAATTCAGGAACAGAGCTGTCCCTATGTGTGTTCATGGAAGCCCTAGTCATCGTTGACCCTAAGGGTTCTGTTCTCGGTACTCGTTTTTGTCCATAAGAATCCTCCACTCTTGTTCTCAAAGTACTGTCAAGTAGAGTCTCAAGTTTGATGCGAGTGGTCGTGGTTTTTTCAGCTTCCGGATTTACATAGTATTGGTGGAGTGGTCCTCCAAAATATGTATATCTCTCTAACTCCTTCTGGTCCATTGGGGAGTACTTTTGACCATACTTGTTCATTATGACCACCTGAATACTTCTACCCTCCGTGTAAGTGTAAACATACAAGTTTTTTTCGGTCGGTTAATTCCTTGATGCGGGGCCCGTCACATCTGCAATAGAGTGTTTGGTCTCCATTATTGAACTTATAAAGCCCCACATATGTGTTGTCTATGTTAAGGCGCTCAGTCTCATTGGTGCATCTGAGTACTACATTTTGTTTCTCCATTTTGGGTGGTGCATCAGCCGGTTCATTATCTACTTTGTCCTTGGTGCCGGTCATTCCCCATTTATCCACAATACGCGGGTTATGAATCACTAAGTACATCATTCCCTCTCGATCGAAATACCTATCCCCGTCGTAATCAACATCTACAAGGTCTCTGAACTCGCTCAGCCTATTTTCCAACTTAACACAGTAGCGGTCCATTCCATCCTTATAGATTTTGGCTTTAAGCACATTTTCAAATTGAAACTTCAGATACAACAACTTTACATCAGATGTGGGCTGTGAAGGACCTACACCGATCGAATCTGTTCCCTTAGGGTTTGACTTGTTAGAATATTCAGTCATGAGGCCGTATGATCTCTCAGAGGAAGTGTCAGAGAAACTCTCCTCTAAAATGGGTTCCAAAGGTGGTAGTGCTCTGATTCACGCTTTCTTCTGTTAAGTGATTACTCCCTTGATCAAAGATGTTGTGGTTCCTATTCTGGTACAATCTTCCTGATCACAGATTCATGAATAATGGGTAACAAGAAAAATCCAAACCGAGTTACCTCATTAAATAGTTTGAATCTCCCATTTGTTCTTGCTTGCTGGAAATATCTTCTAGTACCTGTAACCTGTCAAGAATGTGCTTGATAGTTGTAAGCTTACTACTGTTCTTGTCAGTTCTTGCTTTTGCTCGAAAAAACTTGGCACACAATTACCTACACAACCTCAACAATTTTGATCCAATTTCAATTTTGAAAGAAGTACCCGGTTGCTATGGCCTAGCTCCTTGTGTGGTAAGTTTTTGTCTCTATTCTGGCTCAGAGGTACATGGATCGCGATCCATGTTGGAAAGCCATTTAAATTTTTACTGATACCCTCAGCTTCAGCATGGTTAGGGGATCTTAATTATGGTATCAAAATTTTTAGAAATGAATAACACTGGCTAGTCTCGGACTCTAGTCGCTATTAAGCACTAAACCTACATCTAGCTGCTTCATTGTCTATGGGTAAACGGAATGGGTATCAAAAGCTGGAAGGGAGATTTTTTTTTGGTACACTGAGTCACTCACCACCTAAGGATTGGTTTCCCCGGAAACGGCGCCAATGTTAGCGGGTCGCCGTGAGACGGACGTCTGCAGCTAGCTCTTTTGCACTAACATAATGTCAATATGCAAGGAAGCGACTCGGGGTGGGGCACGGAGACTTAATGAGAGTGTCAATATCACCAAAGTGAACTCAAAGACTACTCGTTCTTACAACAAGAGCAAATCAACCACTTCCTAGTTAGACAATCAGTATGCGTCCATTCTCAACACTCAACACAATCACGCCGTTTCGGTATCCAAACGAATCCGGAATGTCACGAAACTTAAGGAGAGGTATCACAACACTTATGGACTCAATCCTACCAAGTTCTATCACCATCTGGGAAGGTACATAAATCACGATCCATCACAAAAAATGTGCAGAAAACTGAAACAAAAGTACTTGGAAAGACCCTCCTTAAGCAGAGAAACACTTATCCAAGGTCAAAACATCAAAAAACAACCATTTTAAGTCCCAAATCAATGCATTTAGCTCACAAACGACTCATCGCGAACCACAACAGAATTGGAAATGATTACACTTAGATTGAAGAGCAAGAGACAAGGAACACAATGTACTATTCGGAATAGAATTTTGATTACCCGTTCAGGAGAAATGATGATTACAAATTGTAGTCACAAGAAGCTTTAGCAGCGTACGTTTTCTTCTCCAAGCTAATGATAATCCACTTTTCAAAACTAAGGGTTTTGACTTTAAAAGTTAGGGGGCTTTCCCATGGCCAACCGGCCTCTTACAAGGGGTAGACTCAGAGAACATAAAAAAGAATATGGTCTAATCTTCTTTTGATTACAACTCAGTTTAGGCAGAATTACTGGGTTTTTGCCAAAAAAAAAGAGTATCCGCCGGGTTTGGTGTGCATACGCCTGCTCGCTCTTATCCACCACATAATCTAATCTAAATAAACCTAAATCTAATCTAATGTAAATCTAAATCTAACCTAATTTTAAACTCAACATAAACATAAATCTAAATGTAATCTAACCTAATCTAATTTAAATTTACGTTATCTCTTTCTCTCTTTTTTTTCTTCCCTTACCTCTCCTTTCGTTTTCTCCCCCTCTCTCTCTCTTTGATTTTTTATTCTCTCTCTCTTTCTCTTTGTTTTCTCCTCTCTCTCTCTCTCTCTCTCTCTCTCTCTCTCTCTCTCTCTCTCTCTCTCTCTCAATGTGTGTATGAATTCTTTGTTTATGCATGCGTGTGTGTGTGTTTTGTATGCATGTGCTCTCTCTCTCTCTCTCTCTCTCTCTCTCTCTCAAAAACACAATGTGTGTGTGTGTGTGAAAGAGAGGGAGAGAGAGAGAAAGAGGGGAAGGGAACATGAGAGAGAGGAGAGGGAAGGAGCATACTTGGCTCTCCTTCCTCTCCTCGTGTGTGTGTGTGGAGAAGAAAGAGAGACAGAGGGACAACGCGGGTTACCTCTTTGCTTGAGCGCCAAAAACTCAGATCTCAGATCTCAGATCTGAGTTTTCAGGCACTCTCGGTTTTTTACCCATGACGGCGTCGCTATGTTACAAGTGAACTAGCGACGCTCATAGCGACGCCCATAGCAACGTTGATAACGACTCCGTGAATTTTCACTTTTGAGCGTCACACTGCGAGCGTCGCTAATGTGAAGTACCTCTTGTAGTGACCAGCCACAGTAGGGATCCAAAGGAGGGAAAATAGGTATCCAGAGGGTGGCCATCTGCAAAAGAGCAATGTGCAACAATGGGCTTAAAAGACCCTAAGGTTCAGCCCATTAAGACTTCCAAAATGCTAAGGTTCCAAAATTCAAAGGTTGTGTCCAAAGGTCAAACATTAGGGGAATTGGATGCTTTATGTGTGTCACAAAAAGCCTTCATAATCCCTACATAGGAGGGGGCGAGCCTTGCAAGTAGGGTATGAGAGAGAAACCCCCACACACACACACACACACACTCACAAGCTTCATTTGTACACAAGGGGAAAGAGGGACACATGTCAACTCCCTAGCCCATATGCCCACAAGGTGTACTCAAACCCTATTGGATGGCCTTGGAGGTGGACCAATGGACTTAGGATAGAGTAATTCTAGTTTAATCAATTTAAAAACACTTAATAAAAGAGCCAATAAGAATTAATCTCTCTAGAAGACTATTGGAGAGTCTCCCAAGGGGTCCAATGAGCATTCAACAGCCCAATGGCTTGCCTGATTCCTATTGGCCAGAAGGCAAAGGGGTCCAATGAGAGTTTAATTGCATTTATTAATTACCTAAATCTCTCACAAAAGCGGAAAGGGGGACACATGTCAGAAGGCTATCACTTATGCTGCTTAATTTCCATTGGCTAGGCCTGGGGAGGTCCAATAGGGCTATAACATGAGCAATTAGGAGGGGGGGTCAACCAAGAGAGAGGGGGGGACTGATTTTGTAAGGCATTATCACACACACACTCACACAATCTCATGTGTGAAGCAAAGAAGACTCTCTCTCCTTCTCAAGCCTTAATGGAAAGCTTACCACCTACTTCAAGCTTGTGAGAAGGGAGGCCTACATCAACAACTCTTGGTTTTGTGATGCAAATCCAACCAAGAGCCAAGCTTCAATGCATGCTCATCTTCTCTACCATGCTAATTACTAAGCTAAGCTATGCTAATATGAGTGATTATGTGAGGAGATGTACATCTTTCTCGTAAGAATACTCCTTCTTCCCCTCAATCTACTCTCATACCCCGCTAGCTCTCACTATCTTCAAAGGTGTGTGAGGTCTTGGGTCTGAGACCGTGAGGGAATTGATGTTGTGTTTGATAAGTGTTTTGCTTAGTGCATGAAGTTTCCATCTTCATTGCACTAGCTAGTATTGAAGGAACCCAAAGAATTGTATTGTAAAATGTCTCTCTTGATGGGAGAAACCATAATACAAAGCCTTTTGGAGGGGGGACCGGCTCCATGCAAATCCGGTCCTCAACTGTTGTGAATTGCTTAATTCCTCTCTCTTTTGAAGTTTTGTTCATGCTATCTAACTAGGTGTTATACTTTTTGTTGCTCTCTCCACCCAAGCACTCTTGTTATTCTCATTAGGAAGCTATTCTAATGAAATGCTCACTATGTTCATGCTATTTTCCGCTACACACAAGTTACTAGACCATTAAATGTTACGTTGGTATTAGAGCATAAGGTTTCTCTTTTCTTCGTCCTCAAGCTAGCTATAAATGGTTGGTACTATTAATTGCATGTGAGTAAGTAGAATAGGGATTTTTCATCCTTGCAGTGCGCCTGCCTTTGTGTAGTTAATGGGGCATCACCGTCGAGAGCTATGGTCTTAATAGTGGAGTCCTACGGGGCTTGCCTACGGCTTACGACTTAACCACTATTGAGCTATTAGAAGCTTGACAGGAGCCAGTGTTGTTTTGGTGTTGAACGACCTCTCTTCTATTCCTTGCAATTAATGGTATTCAAGCCACATGTACAGTAGCTTGAGTGCTTTTTCTAAAGGGGTAAAGAGGAGTAGCAACTAGGGCTTGAAGTGCCAAAGTACACCTAAAAAGCTTACACCTAAAAGTTGTTATAATGGCTAACAATAGTAAAGAGAGTGAAATTAATGTTGATAACTTTGATTTTGCTAATGAGCAAGCTACTAATGATGCCCCGATGCTTGTTAACTATAGGCAAGAAAAAGGCAAGAAAGAGGTCACCCTCTTCTCCCTCTTCCTCAAATTCTACATCTTCTGAAGAAAGTGATGGTGCAACCTTGAACCATCAAAAAGAAGAGGCCATAGGAAATCCTATGCCGCATGTAAGAGGTCGTCCAAGCTCAAGAAATTCAAAGAGTGAGGGATGAGCATCTCTTTCCTTACCTATGATGACACTTTTGGTGCTACGGACAAAGTCTTGGCCTTTATCCAACAATTGATGCGGCGTTTGGAGATGAGGGCTTCAAGGTGTCCTCTAAGCTACGCCATGTAGCTATGCACTTTCAAAAGTCTGCGAGGCAATGGTGGTCTAGCCTACGGGCCAACGGTGAAGCTCCACGAACATGGAAAGCTTTAAGAGCTTCCATTCTGAAGCAGTTTTTGGCCACCGATGCCAAAGACAAAGTACTCACCGAATGGCGAAGCTTGAAGCCATGAGGAGAAATATGAACCTTGCATGGGCCTTGTAAGGAATCCTAATTTTTAGGGATTAAGGCTAATGTTGTGTGGGGTTTAGGGGGCAAGGGCATTGAAGAAGGTAGTTTTGAGTAGGCTTTTCTAGCCATTTTTTTAGAC
Source organism: Adiantum capillus-veneris (assembly GCF_014529385.1). Taxonomy (NCBI): domain Eukaryota; kingdom Viridiplantae; phylum Streptophyta; class Polypodiopsida; order Polypodiales; family Pteridaceae; genus Adiantum; species Adiantum capillus-veneris. The sequence continues at coordinate 18,735,414 of NC_140953.1, forward strand.
AAATGTAGGATGTGGACCTAAAAGGTTGCTTTCTCTCTCTAGCTTTTTTTAAAGTGAAGGAAGCATAGAGGTGTGTCCACATCAGCAATTCCGTGGGTCAAAAAGAGTCAAAATTTGACTTTTTAAAAAAAATTCATTTTTATTTATTTATTTACTGAAAACTCCCTCCCAACATATATACATATCCAAAAATCATTTTTTGACCCACAAGCTTAGAAAGTCCATATTTTCAAAAATCTTTTCCCCCAAAAAGTAATAAACATTTTGTTCTCTCATCCTCCTCCCTCCTCCCTCCTCCCTCCTCTCTCCCTCTCCCTCTCCTCTCCCTCTCTGCCCCTACCTTCCTCCTCCTCCCCAATCTCTCCCTTCCCTCCCTCCCTCCTTCTCTCCTCCCATCCTGCTCGGCCTCTCTACCCTTCCCCCTCTATCTTTTCATCATTTGCTTCCTCACGCAACAGCTTCCATGGTGCTCACGGACATCACAAATGGTTTGCTTCCACCACCACGTACTCCGTACACCAAAAGCATACATATTCGCTTACCCACGGCATTTGCACCGAAGACCACTAGTGAAGGTGATCAAAGGTCATCACAGGAACGTCGCACCGCTTGTGAGACCAATGTTGACATTTGGGTGGATGGCCATTTGTACCCTTACGATCCTATAAGCCGCTTCCATCCACCGTTTAATAGCCTTTCCACATTTCTTCAATTTCTTGGGAGGGGAGAAGCAGGCTTGTTAGGCTATTGCAAGCGGCTGTGTATGGGTGCAGGTGCTTCTTTGCATATGTGGATGCACGAATGTCAAGCTCTTCACCTCAAGACGACGGCATTACAAGAGAGTGTTGCCTCTTCGGAGAGGGTAGTTAAAAGTCTTGAACAACGAATGCAAGAAAAGGAGTCCCACATCCAGAAGCTTACCAACACCATCACATACTTGAAAGAAACACCCCTTGGTGCAAGGGAACGCAAACGCCCGTATTCATCCATTGAAACTCTTGCACATTCCGGAGGAGCACGCAAACGACGAGTTACAGCCACAAGGTGATTTGGTCTTTACTTGCATGCTGCATTCTTACTTCACACTATTTTCTAACATTTATGTTTATTTGTTGCTAGAAACTTCATCCAGGAGGCATGCGGTGGAACAAGCCAAGATAATCAAGTCAACCTTCTCACTAGTTGTCTCAATACCGAGGACGTTATTTCTATCTTACAACCACCTGGAGGTAAGCACATTAAGGATGCAGTCACCAAGGACCTTATGCGTAAATTAAGAAATGTGGTTAATGATGATGACGTTCAACAAGCTTGTGATGAGGCTGGAATCAGCACCAAAGCCTATCAGGCTATTTTTCAACTCCTAAAGGATGCCCTCAAAGAACATGGCATTGTGGAAAACCTATTTCCCGTTCCTCACAAGGTCAAGCTCGCAAAGAAGGCCACAAACGAAGATGTGTTCTCCCGCATTGGGACATACCTACACATTGAGGACACAATGCCAACTTCCCTTTATGCTTCGTGCGCAACAAAGACAAGGGGAAAATGTAAGAAACAATCCATAAGACCTTCGAATAAGGGCTTTCCTTACACAATGTGGAACAATATTTTCGTGGATCTTAGAAGGCTTCAACAAGCCATGCTTAGATTTTACGAGTTACCTGAAGAAGGTAACACACTTTACTTTTTTCTTTGGTATTATTCTTTTCATAGAAGCTGAAGTTTAAGGTCTTAGCACTATTTATTTTGTAGTGCTTGGCACAAAAGTCGCTTTTGTGCCGAAACTCAATGAGTGTCAAATAGTGAAAGGCCGAAGGTTAGAGAGGCTAAGTGTCACTCTAATGAACGAGGCCCTTCTGCAAACCAAGCGAAGGGATTCAGTCGAGCCATATCCCACCCTATCTTTTAGCGTGCAATTAGAGAAAGACATTTGGTGGTTGGGTGCTATTGAGGTGCCCAAAGAGACCAATGGAGTACTTTCGTGGATTTTTGAGAGAACTCCATGGATCACAGAAGTAATACACTCCCAAATTGCAGGTCAGAAGTTGGAGATTGAGGGCTTTGGTAGTTATGATGTGGAGTGGCACTTAGGTGGGGATTTGAAGACCATAAAGTGTTTGCTTGGCTGCAAACAAGGGGCTTCTTCTCTCATGCCTTGTCCATTTTGCACTCGAGGGTACAAACCTAATGGACAAAAATCACATAAGAGCACTGCAAAGGCCAGTTACATGCTTCCATGGCAAGGGCATGGAGAACAAGGGTTAGATTGTCATGATGTCGGAGATGAAGGTAGAGAATGGGAAGCGTCTATTCTGAGATGTCCCATGCTCAATGCCCCAGACCGTGATCAAAAGGACCACACTTGGAATCCAATCTTTCGATTTCCTCTATCGAATGTACATTTTTGTACATTACACGCATTCATGCGTATTTTTGATAGGCTATTGAAGCTCCACATTGACTATGCTTTCACAATGAAACCGTTGGAAAAGTCCCAGGAAGCGATCGAAAGAGTGGAGGTACTCTTGAATTCCATTGGCTGTCATGGTGGAAATGTGTCTATAGTTGCTGCAAAGAACACAGGGGAGGCCCATGAAATTGCTCAACAAGTGTCAATGAGTGGACAAAAATCTAGACACTTTTTGAAGAAAGTTTCCCAAGGAAAGCCAAGTCGATATGATGCTCAAAGCAGCTCCAACCAGCAGGCAGGTAACCTTTGGGAGCTTTGGAAGGAGTTATGCAAAGCTACTACTGACAATGATTCAAATGGCGAGCTTGCAAACAAGCGCAAGCAAGTTTGGGCCCATTTTGATAAAATGGTCAAGCTTATGAGCCTTAACAGCACAACAGAAGAACAACAGCAATCATTTCAAGAAGCTTTGGCGGATTTTACCAAGGTCTTCACCCTTTCTTGGGGTGAAAATAACATCACACATTACATGGTAAGTCATTCATGGTGTATTCATTACAAGGGATTGTTTTTATTTACTAATGTGGATCGTTTGCTCATGTGAACAGCATATCTTGTTTGCGCATGGTGCATTTTTTATACACAAGTATGGATCGCTTGAAATTTTAGCACTCAAGGCATGGAGAAGTCCCATTATCGAGCAAGGGGAGTGTACTTCAAAAATACTCGACATGGTGGTGGAATGGTGCAATCCAATTATTTGGAGGAGATGTTCAACTAGTTTTTTCGCACAACATTTGCTTGTAAGCTCACAATGGAGCGTGTGTGACAATCCAAGATTGCTATTGAAGTGCGCAAATGGAGTCGTCAAGAGCATAGCAACAAGTGGCAAATGTCGCAAGGTCCCACCAAGCATGCTGCATGGCGGCGATGCAGAGTGCGACAAGGATCAAAGTGGATACTGCACGAGTCACTAAACGTGAACGCAGGGTCCAACTCTTAGCGACATGTTTATTTAAAAAATAATTCTTCTTTTAAAAAAATTAGTGTGAACAGGGACCTTTTTAAATGGGCCCTTATAAATATTGCATGCTCTCCTAAATCACTCATTTCTTAAGAACAGGTGAGCTCTTACCAACGAAATGGCGCGCACCAAACAAACCGCGAAAGAGCATCCGCCTGCCAACAAAAACACCCTCCAAGGATGTGAGAAGCTGTCATGGCTTAAAGGCACAAGAAAACGGCCACGAACACCTAGCCGTTCCAAGAACTCTTCTGGTAGTGGACATGGTGGTAGGGCACGAGAGTCATCAAGGACTGTTGAATCTCCACCTCCTCAAGATATAACACCTAGAAAGAGAATGAAGCAACGTGCCCAGCGCTGGAGAGAAGCAGAGGGCCAACAAACATCAGAGTCCGATAGGGAGCAGCCGTCGCGCCCCCAATCACAAGCAGGACCATCCAGGACTCGGGTGGTCAATACAGACACCGAATCAGAGAGTGAGCCACCATGGCTGCGAGAAAACATACCGCGCACACACCGGGTGGCCGTTGGGGGGAAGACATTGCCTCAAGTCAAGGGAGCTCTCCCCACACGACAAGATCGGCAACCAAGGGAAGAGGAAGAATCAGAATAGGCTGCAGAACCAGCCCCTAAGCATGTAAACAGACGCAAGTCTAAGTTTTTCAAGAAGCCTTCACGCCGCCCGCCAGCAAATGTGCAAGTGCCTCCAAGACAACCGCAGTGGCGTCGAAAAATAGCAAGGGAATTTGCAGAAATCCGCCACTACCAGAAGACGACGGAGCTCTTGATTCGACGCGCCCCCTTTGCTCGCATTGTGAAGGAAGTGCTTCAAAGCTATGGAAATCAGTATAGAATGCAAGCAATAGCGCTAGAGGCTATTCAAGAAGCTGCAGAGGCCCACATCATTTCAGTGTTGGAAGATACCAACCTATGTGCCATTCATGCAAAGCGAGTGACAATACAGCCAAAAGATATGCAGCTTGCACGACGATTGCGACGAGACTTCGAGCATTAGCCGAAGTTACCCCTCTTTTTGTATTGCACACCCTTATCTTTGTAATGATTTGACTTTCCAATGACAATATGATCAACAATTGTGTCTACTCTGTCTATTATCTTTGTAATTTCAAGTTCTATATGTAATTGTAGTCAATTTCAGTAAATTTGTGCATTTTAAGTAACCTTAGGGGTAGATAAGCCTACAAGGGGCAGAAAAAGGCCTGGCCACAAGGGCGCGCAAATGGCCCATACAAAACTGATGGATGGGCCATTTGCGCGCCCTTGTGGCCAGGCCTTTTTCTGCCCCTTGTAGGCTTATCTACCCCCAAGGGTACTTAAAATAACCAAATTTACTAAAACCTATTGGTTTTGCATCAATATTTTATATGGATCCTTATGGACACCTTTTTTTGGTCATTTCAAGCTTTGAATTCCTTATAGGATATCAAAACAAATAACATATTGTGAAACCAAGTGTCCAATGTAATTTGACTTTTTGGTGCAAGGGTGTAGTAGGTAGAGCTAAAGCAAGTGATAGTTTGCTGAAAACTTCATTTCATAATTGATTTGAGCTTTTCTAGTGTCCTTGAGTGTGAACATATACTGGAATTGCCATAAAAAGGTTGCATTTAAATGAATGATGCAAAACCAATCCATTGCAATAAATTTGTGCTTTTTAAGTACCCTAGGGGGTAGATTGGCCTATAAGGGGCAAAAAAATGCCTAGCCACAAGGGCGCGCAAATGGCCCATCCAAAACTGATGGATGGGCCATTTGCGCGCCCTTGTGGCCAGGCCTTTTTCTGCCCCTTGTAGGCTTATCTACCCCCAAGGGTACTTAAAACAACAAAATTTACTAAAACCTATTGGTTTTGCATCAATATTTTATATGGATCCTTATGGACACTTTTTTTTGGTCATTTCAAGCTTTGAATTCCTTATAGGATATCAAAACAAATAACATATTGGGAAACCAAGTGTCCAATGTAATTTGACTTTTTGGTGCAAGGGTGTAGTAGGTAGAACTAAAGCAAGTGATAGTTTGCTGGAAACTTCATTTCATAATTGATTTGAGCTTTTCTAGTGTCCTTGAGTGTGAACAGATACTGGAATTTCCATAAAAAGGTTGCATTTAAATGAATGATGCAAAACCAATCCATTGCAATACATTTGTGCTTTTTAAGTACCCTAGGGGGTAGATTGGCCTATAAGGGGCAAAAAAATGCCTGGCCACAAGGGCGCGCAAATGGCCCATCCAAAACTGATGGATGGGCCATTTGCGCGCCCTTGTGGCCAGGCATTTTTTGCCCCTTATAGGCTAATCTAACCCCCTAGGGTACTTAAAAATCACAATTATACTCAAATTGACTGCAATTACATACTTTGAAATAACAAAGTCAAAAAACAATTCATATCACCAATTGAAACAATTTTCAAGATTGACAAATCAGATTGAAAAGACTTTGCAATATAGAGAGACAATTTCAAATATTTTTTATTCCTTCTAGCACGGTGATTTTACATCATGTATCTGAGGAGTTCAGAATTTTTTTGACCATTTCCTGGCGCCTATTTTGCGCGTAAGGCAACTCCCCAGTCAAGAGGGACTGCGTTATGGCATTTGGGTCAGTTGAGCCAATGGAAGCATGTATCCCTATCTGGGCAAGCACTTTACCACGAAAGCCAGTGCCAAACGCTGTGCATACAAGGGATCTACGCACTAGGAACACTTGATGCGCAGTTTGAGCAATGGTACTCAAACACAAAAACTTGCTCAAAGCTTTTAATGACCAAGTCATAAAATGGGCTTGGGGAGTAAATTCATTATGGATAATGGCCACATCGCCAGGGGGGAGTTGTCCGAGGTAATGCGCAAGGGAAGCTTGAGGTCCAAAGCCCGTCCGCTTGCCACCTGTCCTTGCAGCAAAATCATCAACCTCCACAACATCCTGTCATAAACCGATGAAGGTTGAGAAAAAAGACAACGAAGGATAAAATAGTAACATGAAAATTAAGATACAGTTTACCTCCTGCTCCTTGTCATCCTCCTCCCTGTTGCCCTTTGCATCCAAGTCAATGGTCCCATGCACCACAGATACAAGCTTTGGATCATCAGATGGGAGGTTGCATAATGGCATAGGCATCCTAGCAGCCTCAACCTTGGCTTGCGTGGCTTGGAAATCTTCATCAGCCACGTGCAACTGCTCTGCTGCCAGGACCTCCGCACATACAACTGCAATAGTGTCAGCAACAGAGTCCCCATCTGGCAAGAGCTTGCTTTCTAGGGCATCTGGCGTATTGTCTAAGGGACATTTGCTGTTGTTGCATAGCACGCTCAAGCATTCATCCATGCGCAGGCCAAATGCTTTTTCCAAATCATGCAGGAACACAAACTCCTCCCCATCCACTAACACTGAGGAGAAGCGGCTAATTTCTACCTTTGGGATAGCCACATCCGTCAGTGGTAGTGGCACTGGAGTGTCACTAGGGCCAGCCGCAACTATGGATTTCTCAACCACTTCCTCAAGACCCCTAGGGTACTCGAGCTGGTGTGCTTTTCCTTCCGCTGTAGGGTTCATGGGGATAACCTGCTGCTCCTTGGTGTCCTTGATAAAGGACCCAACTTGAAGGTGTGGTAAGCGGAGCTCCTCCAAATCAGGTTCCTCGCTCACCAAGAAGATAAATGTTGCGAGCCGAGAAAGGTACTCCACCCCCAACTTGCGCTTCTTGAGCGTTGACACCCCAGGGGCTTGCTCGTCCAAGTAATGGCCTGCATTGGTTGCAATTTCTTGGAATCGTTGCAACCGCTTGGCGAATGGGCGATCACCTTTGTGTATATAGCGCAAAAGATCGCAAGGCACCCAGATCCCTACATGTGGGGGGATAGATACAGAATATTTTATGATGTGCTCCTCCATGAACGCAGAAATCTCCTCAAATGCATCCATGTGAAGGGCAACTGTGGCGTCAAGGTCAAGGAGACGAGTAAAAAAGGTGTGGAGGTCCAACTTCCCTTTGTATTTGGTGTCCTCGAGGAAGAGGATGAAGCGTGACAAAGGGGTGGATGTGGGTACAGATGCAGAGGCTGTGGCAGCATCCATGTTTAGCCTGGGGTGTGGATAGAGAGTGGAGGAGCTCAGGAGTTGCAAAAGTGAAAATAGTGAATGAGTTAGGTGGCCCCCCTTTTATAATGTACCCTTTTTTTAAGACATTAAAAAAAAAAGGAACTTTCACCAAAAAATGATTTCTCATCCCAATGCAAAAAATTATATTCAAAGGCATGATTTGCCGAAGCAAATCATGTTGATTATAGTGGGGATCGATATGAAAATTACAAGAGTTACAAAGTTATAAGATCGATAGCATAGTTCCATCTATCCCCCAGTCCTCCTCGACCTTCAATTTGTCTTCCATTCTCTTCCCAATCTGCGGACATTCATTACAATAAGCATCTAATGATCGACAAACCATGATGTATTGAAAATGTGGTGGAAGGATTCTCACCTTGTGACCTTGTAAACGAAATTGTGCTTGTTGAAGGGCCTCAAAACCCATAATAACCAAATGTTCTCGAACATTACTGAGAGTCCAATGCTTGTTCACTTAGACTGCCTCCAAAGCATCGTTGGGCATCTTCACTGCAATGTCAAAGCTTGCAATAGCGCCGTCTACACTCTGTAAGGGATTCCACACTCCAAGCTTGCACATCCAACGATCATAGTGAAATCGTATGTACAAGGAGGTGCGGGATTTCAAATAGCGCATTCCAATACCTGAAGCTCCAACCTTACAACGGTACCGGTCCCCATTGTGCATGCCCTCCACAAAACCCCAGTCCTCCTCTAAAAGCCTTCCTAATTCCTCGTAATGCGCATCTTTACATACAAGCATTGTGGTAGTCTCCACAAATCCAAACTCTTTAAAAATGTGCACAAAACAATGAATAGGCAAACACCAGCTCAAGCCCACAGACCTAGAAGCTTTAGAGTATTTCAAAGAGTTTTGGACATCCATTATCATCTTTTGCTTGAAAGATGCTACCGACCACAAATCTGGGACCGGCCACTCCATACTTAATAAGGAAGTTACTTTGATGGGTTCAAGCGTTCCAAATGCTTGTGTAGAAGTAGGGACAATATAGGAGTGAGAATAGAAGAAAATCCTTCTTTGAACCAGTTTGGTTGGGCAAAGATGCGGGAACATTATTGCTCCAATATCCGCATGTATAACATTGAATGTGCCGGAGAGACTATGTAGTGGCTGCTCCTCCACCAACGTGGATGGAAATATGACTATAAACGCATGACAAATGTTAAGTAGGAATCCATAATAACATTACACTGTGATTTCACACCTAGCTTTGTATTCTCAAAACATGTACTTACAATGTGTTGGAAATCGAGGTGGTTGTTGCAAGTGCATGGTTGACATTGAGAAAACATGTTGCACAATGGCTATGGTCCCCTTGTCTTTGCGGTTCTTGAAGCCAAGGAGATTTCCTTTCCAATGAAGATCCAAGTTTGCACGATTCCACACACGATGAGGGCCAACAGCAGATGGTTGCATGTATACCCAAGCACCTTTGGTGAACTCTTGTGGCACCCACTCATCATCTACACCTCTAGTGTTGTGGCATGCAAGTGCTGTGACCTCATCCTTTGGTCGCCTTTGCGAAGTAGAGTTGGCCATGGTTGAGCAAAGCAAACTAGGAGGAGGAGAAGAACCTTGCTTGTTGCTACAATGTAGGTGTGATAAAGTGATATGAGAAAATGGTCAACCCTTGTGGCAATGGGAGGAGAAGGTGGACAACCCTTGCTTGGTGTGGCACTGGGAGGAGAAGGTGGATAAGCCTTGCTTGGTATGGCAATGGAAGGTGGTAGGGGAGGAGAGAGGAGCTTCCTTGCTGCAGCAATGGAGATGGTGTAAAGAGAGAGAGTGTTGGAGTAGAGGATGAGTGTGATGCTTGCAACCAAGGAGGGGTTGGAAAAGGGGTTCTAGAGAGAGAAAATCCCTTTTTGCCTAATAACTAATTTTGGGAGCGCTCTGGATAGCAAAAAAAGATTTTTTAAAAGTTTTTTGAAAATTTTGAATTTTAGGGTTTTTGGATGCACGTTTTGACTTTTTGAGATAAAAAAATGCTTTTTTGACCATAAAATAGTTTTAGGGGGGTTTTCAGAAGATGAAATTTGAGTTTTAAAATTTTTGAAAAATTTCAAATTTTTGGGATTTTTTCATAACCGGATCAAAAAGGAGGGAAGTTGGAGGTTCCATATGGCCCACCCCCCCCCCCCCCCCCCCCCCCCCCACCCCCACCCCCACCTTCTCACTAGGTAAGAGCCCATTTAAAAAGTGTAAAACTACTTTGTCCCCCTACATTTTTGAGGGCATAGAGTGTGTCCACCACCCTCTTCTCATTGGCTGGCCTCTAATTAACCTTAATCCCAAAGGGCCCCTAGAGGGTTCATATTTTTCCTAATGCTCTCTCCCTACGAATCCATTCACAAATATGTAGACAAGTATTGGGATTTACAACTCAAAGCCACTCTCTTCAAGATGTTGGATTTTGGAGAGAAAAAGCAACAATTTTGTGTCGGCTTAGCTGAAGAAATGGCGGAGTATGTCAACTCCCAAAGGCCACACACCATATTGGCAGTTATACACCATACTATGGTGGCCTCGCGAATCAATTTCCAAACGGGGGCTAAAAGAAATTCTAAGCCCATGGATAACAAGGGTTCCAATGAGCCTAAGGGAAAATACAATGTCCAAAAGTCTCCTAAGGGCAACTCCAACAAAGCTAAAGAGAAGGGAGTTTATAAAGGCAAGAATAAACTCTCTCCTGAAGAGCTTGAGTGTTAGTGCAAGGATAACCGCTGTTTCAAGTGCGGCGAGCAAGGGCATGTGTACCGCGCCTGTCCCCAAAAGAACACCCGCCATGAACCTCCTAGAGCTACCTTGGTCAAAATGCAAGAGGAGGAAATTCACCACAAAGGATCTCCTCTATGCCATGCTTGGGGAAAGGTAAGAGAACATGATGCTTTTAGTCTCTTTGACCCTAGTTCTACTCACAAATTATATCCATAGAGTTGGCCACCAAGCTAGGCATACAAGCCTACGAGATGGGAGATGTCATAATAATCAATATCTAATTCTCCTAAATGATTTTCTCATATTAAACTGATCATTTAATGTGGGGAAGGCCAGGGGAGAAAAAGCTAGAATATTGGTTAAGCTAGCAGACTGACCACAGTAGGGATCCAAAGGAGGGAAAATAGGGATCCAAAGGGGGGGCCATCTGCAAAAGAGCCATGTGCAACAATGGGCTAAAAAGACCCTAAGGTTCAACCCATTAAGACCTCCAAAATGCTAAGGTTCCAAAATTCAAAGGTTGTGTCCAAAGGTCAACCCTAGGGAAAATTGGATGCTTTGTGTGTGCCCTAAAAGTCTTTGCACATCCCTACATGGGACGGGAGAGCCCTAAAGGTAGGGGATGAGAGAGAAAGCCACACACACACACACATGCTCCCTTTACACAAAGGGAATGAGGGACACATGTCAGCTCCCTAGGCCAGATGTCCACAAGGTGTGCCCAATTTCTATTGGATGACCCTTGAAGTGGACCAATGAGAATTAAGCTACAGTAAATCTAGTTTAATTAATTTAAAAACATTTAATAAAAGAAACCAATGAGAATTAAGTCTCCTAGAAGACTATTGGGCAGTCTCCCAAGGGGTCCAATGAGCATTCAGGAGCCCCATGGCTTGCCTGATTCCTATTGGCCAGGAGGCAAAGGGGTCCAATGAGAGTTTAGTTTAATTATTTAATTACCTAAAGCTCTCACAAAAGGGGAAAGGGGGACACATGTCAGAAGGCTATCACTTATGCTGCTTAATTGTAATTGGCTTGACTTGGGGAGGGCCAATGAGGCTTCAGCAAGAGGGCTCGCCCAAGAGAGAGAGGGGGCTGATTTTTGCAAGGCATTATCACACACACACACACACACTCACACAAGCTCATGTGTGAAGAAAGAGAAGACTATCTCTTCCCAAGCTTTAATGGAGAACTCATCACCTACTCCAAGCTTGTGAGATAGAAGCTTACATCAACACTCTCTTGGCATGTGGATGCAAATCCAACCAAGAGCCAAGCTTCAATGCATGCTCATCTCCTCTACCAAGCTAATTACTAAGCTAAGCTATGCTACATATGAGTGATTATGTGAGGAGATGTACATCTTTCTCGTAAGATACTCCTTCTTCCTCTCAATCTACTCTCATACCCTGCTAGCTCTCACCATCGTCGAAGGTGTGTGAGGTCTTGGGTCTGAGAACGGGGATAATTCAAGTTGTGTTTGTTAAGTGTTTTGCTTAGTGCATGAAGTTTCCATCTTCATTGCACTAGCTAGTATTGAAGGAACACAAAGAATTGTATTGTACAATGTCTCTCTTGATGGGAGAAACCATAATACAAAGCCTTTTGGAGGGGGGACCGGCTCCATGCAAATCCGGTCCTCAACTGTTGTCAATAGCTTAATTTCTCTCTCTTTTGAAAGTATTGTCGATGCTATCTAACTAGGTGTTATGCTTTTTGTTGCTCTCTCCACCCAAGCACTCTTGTAATTCTCATTAAGAATCTATTCTCATGAAATGCCCACTATGTTCATGCTAATTTCCGCTACACATAAGTTATTAGGCCATTAAATGTTACATTGGTATCAGAGCTCAAGGTTTCTCTTTTCTTGCTCAAGAAGGGAGTTCCTCAAGCTAGCTACAAATGGTTGGTATTATTGATTGCCTGTGAGTAAGTAGAATAGGGATTTTTCAGCCTTGCAGTGCGCCTGCCTTTGTGCAGTTAACGGGACATCACCATCGAGAGCTATGTGAAGGAGTACGCGCGGAAGTGCGACGCGAGAGAGAGTGCGAGAAGAAGAGCACGACGATATGGTGAACTCGCTCTACTGTAATGTGTAGAGCATAGTGAGTTCTTATTAGGTTTTTACAAAAGAATATGTGTACATACCTGGCGGCCCGCCCACTTACCTGGGCGACCACATTGGGCTTTATACCCCAACAACCTCCCACTTAAAGTCCAATGTGGTACTTTAAGTGTGAGAGAAGCTACTATACAAGCTAATATACAAGAGATGTAGAGAAGTGATGTACTACCCTACACCTAACTGCTTGCGAAAATGCGCAAAGCTTTCTGAGGGAAGTCCTTTTGTAAGTAGATAAGCAGGATTTTCTGTGGTGTGAACTTTGATAAGCTGAAGTTGCTTATCCTCGAGCATTTCCCTGATGAAATGATACTTCACATCCACATGCTTTGTCTTTGAGTGATAAACTGGATTGCGAGCCAATTGCATAGCACTTTGACTATCACAATATAACACATGCATCTCTTCTTTGATTCCCAAATCTGTTACTAGTCGATTAAGCCAAATTGATTCTTTGCATGCCTCTGATGCTGCAACATATTCAGCCTCTGTAGTAGACTGAGTAACACAATCTTGTAATCTAGAACGCCATGATACTGCTCCACCAGCAAATGTAAAGACATACCCTGACGTAGACCTTTGGTTGTCTAAGTCACCTGCATAATCTGAGTCTGTAAAACCCTTTACACTTAGCTCCTGACTCCTATAGCATATACGCATACTCTTTGTAGCTTTCAGGTATCTTAATATTCCTTTCACTACCTCCCAATGTTTCTTGCTTGGGTTTGACATGTATCGACTTACTACTCCCACTGCAAATGCAATGTCTGGGCGAGTAGGAATCATTGCATACATTAAACTACCCACTACAGGCGCATATGGAATCTTATCCATTTCAGCCTTTTCTTCCTCAGACACAGGACAATCTTGTTTGCTAAGTTTCACATATGGTGGCAATGGAACACTCAATGCCTTTCCCTTCTCCATATTGAAACGTTGCAAAACCTTGTCAATATACTCTGTTTGAGATAATCAAATCAACTTCTTTGATCTGTCTCTCTCTATGCGCATACCAAGTATATGACTTGCCTCACCCATGTCTTTCATGTCAAACGATTTTGCCATCTTTGACTTCAAAGCTGAAATTTCTTCCAAGTGCTTGCCAGCAATCAACATGTCATCCACATACAAAATAAGGATCAGCCAACTGCCATCCTTAGCCTTCTTTGTATATAGACAGTGATCGAACTCACTACGTTTCTAGCCTTGAGAAAGCATAAACTTGTGGAATTTATGGTACCATGCCCTCGGTGATTGTTTTAAGCCATAAAGACTCTTTAATAACTGGCATACCCAATCTTCCTTGCCTTTCTCAACAAACCCTTCTGGCTGCTGCATGTAAATTTCCACATCTAAATCACCATGCAAGAACGCTGTCTTGACATCCATTTGGTGCAACACCATATCTAATATGGCAACCAATGCAAGAAAGCATCTCAATGTAGTCATCTTGACCACCGGAGAGAAGACTTCATCAAAGTCAATGCCTTGTTCTTGCTTAAAGCCCTTGGCAACAAGCCTTGCTTTGTACTTTGGCTGACTATCATGAGCGGTGATCTTATACCTGTAAACCCATTTACAGGGTAGAGCCTTTTTGCCCCATGGTAATTTAACTAGCTTCCATGTCTGGTTTTTATGCAGAGCTGTCATCTCTGACTGCATGGCCAATTGCCAATTCCCGGAGTCCTTCATTTGCACTGCTTCCTTGTAACATGAAGGCTCATTGCAATCAGCCAACATGACATAGTTCATAGATGGAACAAACCTATCAGGAGGTCGCGTGACACGTCCAGATCTACGCACAATAGGTGGCTCAGGCTCAACCACAACCTGTGGTTCCACTCTATCCTGTCCTTGCTCCTCTTGAGCCCTGACATTTTGTCTTGCACGTGCAGGTCCATCTTCTTGGAAGACAACTCTTCTAATCTCCTCAACCCTCTTTGGTTTAGAATGATATTTGGATTCATTAAAGTGAACATCATTGCTGCTGAGAACCTTTCTGGATTCGCGATCCCAAAGTCTGTACCCCATCTCACCAGAATTACCATAGCCTAGAAAGATGCACTTTCTACTCTTCGGATCAAGTTTGTTCCTAAATTCCTTTGGAACGTGAGTATATGCCTCACAGCCAAAGACTCTGAGATGCTTGAATGAGGGCATTTTTCCTGACCATACCATCTCTGGCACTGAATCCTTCTGCAAAACCTTGCTAGGAGATCTATTTACAAGATGAACAGCTGTTGATACAGCTTCAACCCAAAACCCATTTGGCAGTTGTGCATTAGACAACATACTTCTGACCTTCTCTTGTATGGTCCTATTCATCCTCTCAGCAACACCATTTTGAGGAGGATTGTAAGGAGCAGTAAGTTCACGTTTTATACCTTTTGACTCACAAAAGTCCTGAAAGGCCTTTGAAACATACTCTCCACCATTGTCAGTGCGTAAGCATTTAAGCTTCTTGCCACTCTGATTCTCCACAAGTGTCACAAACGTTTTGAAAACACTAAACAATTCATCCTTGTGCTTGAGAAAGTAAACCCATACTTTCCTCGAGTAATCATCTATAAATGTCATAAAGTAAGAAGCTCCCCCTAGAGATAGGTTAGGCATAGGTCCACACAAATCACTATGAACAAGTGCCAACTGTGTATCTCTTCTACTGCTTCTATACTTATGTGGCTGCTGTGTTTGCTTACGATACAGACAATGTTCACAGAATTCAAAATCATTAAATGAAAATCCAGGAAAATAACCAGAACGAGACAAGATTTCCATTCCCTTCTTGGACATATGTCCTAACCGGATATGCCACAAAGAAATGTTCGGCTGCTCGGTTACATTGATTACATTTTTAGAGACATTTGATACATAAATCATGTAAAGTCCTCCAGACTTTACTCCATGTGCTACTGTCATAGAACCCTTGGATATCTTCTAGATGTTCTGTCCAAAAGTGGTGACGTAGCCAGCATCATCAAGTAAACCTGTGCTGATCAAGCTCTTTCTAATTGCGGGAACATGTCTCACATTCTTCAGCGTGAAAGAAGAGCCATTCTGAAACTTCAATTGAACATCTCCAACACCTAGGATCTCACATGTCTGCCCATTGCCTAGCCGAACATGATCTTTAGTGGTCACATAAGAGGTAAACCACTCCTTGTTTGGAGACACATGAAGTGATGCCCCTGAGTCTATAATCCAGTCACTCAGTGCATTTCCATCAGATGTTGTAAGAAGAGCTGAGTCCATTGTATTCTTCAAGAAGTAGATGTCTCCTGACACTAGACTGTCATCCTCTGCAACAGTGTTTGTCACATTTATTTCTTGAATCTTCACTGAGGACTTGTTCTTCTCACCATGGTCTTCAGATTTCTCTTTGCCTTTTTCTGCTTTCCATTCTCTGCAGTCTCTTTTCATGTGACCCTTCTTGCCACAATGGTAGCATTCTATGTCACTCTTGCCTTTAGCACTGCGGGACTTGCTACGAGACTGATTCCTCTTTCCACCTTTGTACTTTTCTTTGGTCCTTTCCCTGACAACTAAGGCTGTTCCTTTGCCTTTGTCCATTGTCTTTCTATTGGTTTCTTCAGTAAGCAGACTTCCTTCTACACCTGCTATGTTCAAACCATCTGGAGGTGCAGAATTACTCAAAGCTGTGCGAAAAGTGTCCCAACTTTCCGGCAATGTGATCAACAGGAACATAGCTCTAACAGGTTCATCAAACTTGACACCTTGAGCTAACAACTGACTATAGATTGTGTTGAATTCATTCAGATGATTGGACATAGGTGTCCCTTCTTTCATCTTCAAGTCAACAAGCTTCTTAAGCCAGTATACCTGTGAAGCTGCACTCTGCTTCTCATAAAGATCACTCAGCTTTAACCATGCTTGATAAGCCGACATCTCGTCTGCGAAATTGAAGTAAACGCTTTCTGCCAAAGTCAGCATAATGGTAGAAAGTGCCAATTCATCCATTTCGCTCCATTCATCTTCGTCCATATCTTCTGGTTTTATCCCCTTGAGCTTTATAGGTTTTATCTGCTTCTTTTGTACCAACACGTGCCAAATCTGCTTCTTCCACAATGGGAAATTGGTTCCATCCAGCTTCTTGATATTGTAAAGAACAGTGTCCTGTGATCCAGCCATAGCTACGCTTCACAGTAGTTTACTTTTCTGGGAAAAATTCGGCAAAGTTTCCCCTGTAAACTGACCTCTGAACCAATATCAACCTGTCAAATGAACCAAGAAAGCTTCAGATTCTGTAGAAATTTTGGCAGAGTCTCCTTTGTAAAATGGCTCTGGTGTACTAAAAACAGACCAAAAAACAACTCAAAAAACACTGTCTCTCTGACACTGTAAGCTGCGGGTAAACCTGTCCTGCACCTGTACTGTCTCTCACTGTCCTGTCACTGTCCTATAAGCATAGACTGCGTCAATGCCTCAACGGCAGTAAAGCAAAGATGGAATCCCAACTGTCTAACTCACAGTCAATACATCCTAGTTGCCTATCTAAGGGTGCTCGAGGGATCGCTCCAAGACCTGTATCACCGAAAGGATCTCAACATTCGAGAATCCCCCAGCTCAATAAAACCTCACTCGACCCTCAACAAAGGCTGCAGTAAATCTGAAAGTACATAGACTTCCCACAAAGTCATACATCCACAAATTTCCCACTGTATGCTGTAACCGCTGCGGCGGTTGTTTGCTGCGTGACTCATAGCCAGCAAACCCTCAACAGACATACATCATCTCTGACAATACATCCCATGTGGAAGTACCTGCAATGTCAGGATGAAATCTGGAATATCAAGCAGCAAACACAAGCTACCTGATGAACTAGTGGATGTTGCCTACAGTCTGTGTGTAGATGCGCTCGTGTCGTATGTGACACGCCTCCAAGAACTGTGAGCCATCCTTCGATGTGTAGACAGCCACAAATCAACACTCTGGGAGTGTCGATATCCTCAGCACCTACAATCGTAGGCCGAAAACCCCAAATTTGCAAAGTCGGATCTGCACCCATCGAGACCACATAGTCGAAAATGCCCTGCGCAGACCTTTGTCGAAGCCGAACGGTGGCCAAGATGACCTCAGAATGAAATTCTGACAACACCGAGCCCTCCGAGTTCGTCCACGAGATTTGGGGCTGTGTCTTCGCCTGTCGAATTTCACTCCAATCTGAGTTGGTGACTCTAGCCTCCTACAGTGCTGCCCCGAGCCTCGATCTGAGCTCTCATACCAGTTGAAGGAGTATGAGCGGAAGTGCGACGCGAGAGAGAGTGCGAGAAGAAGAGCATGACGATATGGTGAACTCTCTCTACTGTAATGTGTAGAGCATAGTGAGTTCTTATTAGGTTTTTACAAAAGAATATGTGTACATACCTGGCGGCCCGCCCACTTACCTGGGCGACCACATTGGGCTTTATACCCCAACACTATGGTCTTACTAGTGGAATCCTATGGGGCTTGCCTACGGCTTAACCACTATTGAGTTATTAGAAGCTTGACAGGAGCCGGTGCTGTTTTGGTGTTGAAAGACCCTCTCTTCTATTCCTTGCAAGTAATGGTATTCGAGCCGTGGGTACAGTAGCTTGAGTGCTTTTTCTAAAGGGGTAAAGAGGAGTAGCAACTAGGGCTTGAAGTGCCAAAGTACACCTAAAAGTTGTTAGAATGGCTGACAATAGTAAAGAGAGTGAAATTAATGTTGATAACTTTGATTTTGCTCATGAGCAAGCTACTAATGATGCTTCAATGCTTGTTAACTATCTTGTTACTAGGCTTCAACAAGCCATGGGCAATCCATCTCTCCAAAGTGAAGTGCAAAGGCAGCTCCGTGCTCACCGGATTCTCCAAGCGCATCACCATGACGAGAGAACACCTAGGAAGCCTCCTTGTGAGACTCCCAAAAGAGGTCTCTCTCTGATTTGGGAAGAAGAAGAGAATCCTTATGAAGGGCTCAAGAATTTACTTCTTGATGATGCATCTCCTTCCCAAAGGAGAACTCAAAAGCCTCCACCAAAGGAACGAGAAAGAAGCGAGTCTCCCACCACCTCGAGGGAGATGGCTCCACGAACACGTCGAGCAAAACGCTCTCCATCACCACCAAAGCGGAGAAGACCATCGTATTCTTCTCCTCACCACAATTCGAAGAGGGATGATAAAAAGCAAGAGAAGAAAAAGGAGAGAAAGAGGACACCCTCCTCTCCGTCTTCTTCATCCTCTTCCTCTTATGAAAGCAATGGTGAAGACGACAAAGATCAGGACAAGAAAAAGGCGAGAAAGAGGTCACCCTCTTCTCCACCTTCTTCAAATTCTTCACCTTCTGAAGAAAGTGATGGTGCAACTTTTGAACCATAAAAAAGAAGAGGCCATAGGAAATCCTATGCCGCATGGAAGAGGTCGTCCAAGCTGAAGAAATTCAAAGAGGGAGGGAAGAGTATCTCTTTCCTTACCTATGATGGTACCTTTGGTGCCACGGACAAAGTCTTGGCCTTTATCCAGCAATTCGATGCGGCGTTTGGAGATGAGGGCTTCACGGAGTCCTCTAAGCTACGCCATGTAGCTATGCACTTTCAAAAGTCCGCCAGACAATGGTGGTCTAGCCTACAAGCCAATGGTGAAGCTCCACGAACATGGAAAGCTTTAAGAGTTTCCATTATGAAGCAGTTTTTGGCCACCGATGGAAAAGACAAAGTACTCACCGAATGGCGAAGCTTAAAGATCTCTCCCAATGAATCTATCCACAAATATGTAGACAAGTTTTGGGACCTACAACTCAAAGCCACTGTCTTCAAAAAGTTGGATTTTGGAGAGCAAAAGCAACAATTTTGTGCGGGCTTAACCGAAGAAATGGCGGAGTATGTCAAGTCCCAAAGACCACGTACCATATCGGCGGTAATACACCACACTATGGTGGCCTCTTGAATCAATTTCCAAACGGGGGCAAAAAGAAATAATAAGCCCCCGGAAAACAAGGGTTCCAATGAGCCTAAGGGGAAGGACAATGTCCAAAAGTCTCCTAAGGGAAACTCCAACAAAGCTAAAGAGAAGGGATTTTACAAAGGTAAGAAAAAAATCTCTCCTGAAGAGCTTGAGCGTTATCACAAGGATAACTGGTGTTTCAAGTGCGGTGAACAAGGGCATGCGTACTGCGCTTGTCCCCAAAAGAACAACCGCCAAGATCCTCCTAGAGCTTCCTTGGTTGAAATCCAAGAGGAGGAAATTCACCAAACTCATCACAAAGGATCTCCTCTATGCCATGCTTGGGGAAAGGTAAGAGAACATGATGCTTTTATTCTCTTTGACCGTGGTTCTACTCACAATTTTATATCTATGGAGTTAGCCACCAAGCTAGGCATACAATCCTACGAGATGGGAGATGTCCTACCCGTAGACAGTGCCTTCAAGGGGCAAGAAGCTTGAGTCACTCCCTTAATCGGGAAATTGAGGCTTCATGTCCAAGGCTATGTGGACAAAGAGGACTTCTTTATCTCTCCTCTCAAGCATGAGGATGTAATCCTAGGGGCACCATGGTTTGACCGCCTGGCTTCCGATGTTAAATTTCCTGAAAGGAGAATCTCCTTTAAGTTCAGGGAAAAAGACATGTAGATAAATGCTAAGGAAATGGGTAACACCATCCCCATTGTACATACACCAGCTTTCAACAAGTCAATCAAGAGTTCTATTTCCGTGTACATGATTTTTGTTAAAGATTCTCAAAATGAACCTAATGCTTTAACAAAAGAAAATAAAAGCAACCAAAAGGAATTAGAGTTATCCAGTTTTCTCAAGGGGTTTCAAGATGTTTTTATTGACGACATCCCTTGTGAGCTACCTCCTAAACGAGGTAATGATGACCATGCAATTGAACTTCTTCCAGGAAGTTCACCGCCTAATAAACCTCCTTATAGAGTTTCTCAAGCTCAACAAGAGGAGATTATGCGGCAAGTGCATGAGTTAGTTGAGAAGGGTATGGTTAGGCCAAGCTCATCTCCATTTTGCTCACCTGTGCTATTAGTGCAAAAGAAAGACGGCACATATCGTATGTGTGTCGACTATAGAGCACTAAATAGGATCACTATCAAGAATAGGTTTCCCGTTCCATGGGTAGAAGACCTATTTGATAAGCTACAAGGATCGACCTACTTCAGTAGGATTGACCTAAAAATTGGCTATCATCAAATAAGGATAGTTGATCAAGACATTGTAAAGACCGCATTTCGTACTACATTTGGTCTTTACGAATACATTGTCATGCCTTTTGGGTTGACCAATGCACCAGCCACATTCAACCGCTTGATGGAGAAGATGTTCAAGCCTCATCGAACCTTCACTGGAGTGTGCTTTGATGATATTATCATCTACTCTAATTCATTGGAGGAACACAAGCAACACCTCCAGGTAATATTTCAAGTTTTAAGAGAGAATAAACTTTATGTTAATCGAAAGAAAAGTGAATTTTTCTTGCAAGAGATTCAATATTTAGGTCACATTATCTCTCAAGATGGCATCCAAATGGATCCATCCAAGTTAGAGGTAATAAAAGGATGGCCTAAACCAAGGAATCTTCATGAACTAAGAAGCTTTATAGGTATGTGTGCATACTATAGATGCTTCATAGAAAAGTTCTCACAAATTGCGGGACCATTACATGACCTAACAAAGAAAAGCGTTAGGTATACATGGTCTGCTAAGGAGAACAATGCTTTCGAAAAGCTTAAAGAAAAGCTTATCTCTCAACCTGTGCTTACACTACCGGATTTCTCAAAACCATTTGAGGTCCAATGTGATACTTGTGGTGATTGCCTTGGAGCTGTTTTGCTCCAAGAAGGGCACACCATAGGCTTATTAAGTTTAAGAATTATCCTTTTGAAGATGCTAGATGGATGCAAGGCATACAATTAAAGGATAACCTAAACCTTGTCAATGCTTACAATGCTTCCCAAGAGTAAGAAAATGTACAAAATGTTAAAAATGAACAAAGTTTTTGTCTTATAAGACTCTCTTTTTCTTTATTTGTGCACAAAAATGAAGTAGTATGCATGCTTAGATCAAGTTTGCAGAGACGACATCTCCCAAACACCAAGTAGAGCTTGTCACTCTACTATGGAAGACTGATAGGACTAATGTGTAGACATGCTTGCGGTAGCCTCAGGCTCTCAAGCGCCAAATGGACTAGTCATCCATTGTGGAATGATGTCGTAGGGTAACATAGGGATCCTCTACCTGCTAAGAGAAGGACTCATGAATATACTTTATCTTCTCTATACCATAGTCGAGGACGACTATGATTTTAAGAGAGAGGTAATGTCATAATAATCAATATCTAATTCTCCTAAATGATTTTCTCATATTAAACTGATCATTTAATGTGGGGAAGGCCAGGGGAGAAAAAGCTAGAATATTGGTTAAGCTAGCAGACCGGCCACAGTAGGGATCCAAAGGAGGGAAAATATGGATCCAAAGGGGGGGCCATCTGCAAAAGAGCCATGTGCAACAATGGGCTAAAAAGACCCTAAGGTTCAGCCCATTAAGACTTCCAAAATGCGAAGGTTCCAAAATTCAAAGGTTGTGTCCAAAGGTCAACCCTAGGGAAAATTGGATGCTTTGTGTGTGTCCTAAAAGTCTTTGCACATCCCTACATGGAAGGGGGCGAGCCCTAAAGGTAGGGGATGAGAGAGAAAGCCACACACACACACACACAGGCTCCCTTTACACAAAGGGAATGAGGGACACATGTCAACTCCCTAGGCAAGATGCCCACAAGGTGTGCCCAATTTCTATTGGATGACCCTTGAAGTGGACCAATGAGAATTAAGCTAGAGTAAATATAGTTTAATTAATTTAAAAACATTTAATAAAAGAAACCAATGAGAATTAAGTCTCCTAGAAGACTATTGGGCAGTCTCCCAAGGGGTCCAATGAGCATTCAGGAGCCCCATGGCTTGCCTGATTCCTATTGGCCAGGAGGCAAAGGGGTCCAATGAGAGTTTAGTTTAATTATTTAATTACCTAAAGCTCTCACAAAAGGGGAAAGGGGGACACATGTCAGAAGGCTATGACTTATGCTGTTTAATTGTAATTGGCTTGACTTGGGGAGGGCCAATGAGGCTTCAGCAAGAGGGCTCGCCCAAGAGAGAGAGGGGGCTGATTTTTGCAAGGCATTATCACACACACACACACTCACACAAGCTCATGTGTGAAGAAAGAGAAGACTATCTCTTCCCAAGCTTTAATGGAGAACTCATCACCTACTCCAAGCTTGTGAGATAGAAGCCTACATCAACACTCTCTTGGCATGTGGATGCAAATCCAACCAAGAGCCAAGCTTCAATGCATGCTCATCTCCTCTACCAAGCTAATTACTAAGCTAAGCTATGCTACATATGAGTGATTATGTGAGGAGATGTACATCTTTCTCGTAAGATACTCCTTCTTTCTCTCAATCTACTCTCATACCCTGCTAGCTCTCACCATCGTCGAAGGTGTGTGAGGTCTTGGGTCTGAGAATGGGGATAATTCAAGTTGTGTTTGTTAAGTGTTTTGCTTAGTGCATGAAGTTTCCATCTTCATTGCACTAGCTAGTATTGAAGGAACACAAATAATTGTATTGTACAATGTCTCTCTTGATGGGAGAAACCAAAATACAAAGCCTTTTGGAGGGGGGACCGGCTCCATGCAAATCCGGTCCTCAACTGTTGTCAATAGCTTAATTTCTCTCTCTTTTGAAAGTATTTTCGATGCTATCTAACTAGGTGTTATGCTTTTTGTTGCTCTCTCCACCCAAGCACTCTTGTAATTCTCATTAAGAATCTATTCTCATGAAATGCCCACTATGTTCATGCTAATATCCGCTACACATAAGTTATTAGGCCATTAAATGTTACAGGGGATGTCCTACCCGTAGATGGTGCTTTCAAGGGGCAAGAAGCTTCATTCACTCCCTTAATCCAGAAATTGAGGCTCCATGTCCAAAGCTATTTGGACAAAGAGGACTTCTTTATCTCTCCTCTCAAGCATGAGGATGTAATCCTAGGGGCACCATGGTTTGATTGCATGGCCGCCAATGTTAAATTCCCTGAAAGGAGAATCTCCTTTAAGTTCAGGGAAAAAGATATGTATATAGATGCTAAGGAAATGGGTAACACTATACCCATTGTACATCCACAAGCTTTCAACAAGTCAATAAAGAGCTCTATTTCTGTGTACATAATTTTTGTTAATGATTCTCAAAATGAACCTAATGTTTTGGAAAAAGAAAATATACACAACCAAAAGGAATTAGAGTTATCCAATTTTCTCAAGGGGTTTCAAGATGTCTTTATTGACGACATCCCTTGTTGGCTACCTCCTAAACGAGGCAACGATGACCATGCAATTGAACTTCTTCCAGGAAGTTCACCGCCTAACAATCCTCCTTATAGAGTTTCTCAAGCTCAACAAGAGGAGATTATGTGGCAAGTGCATGAGTTACTTGATAAGGGCATGGTTAGGCCTAGCTCATCTCCATTTTGTTCTCCTGTGCTACTAGTGCAAAAGAAAGACGGCACATATCACATGTGTGTCGACTATAGAGCACTAAATAGGATCACTGTCAAAAATAGGTTTCTCGTTCCATGGGTAGAAGACCTATTTGATAAGCTACAAGGGTCGACCTACTTCAGTAGGATTGACCTAAAAAGTGGCTATCATCAAATAAGGATAGTTGTCAAGACATTGTAAAGATTGCATTTTGCACTACGTTTGGTCTTTACGAATACATTGTCATGCGTTTTGGCTTGACTAATGCACCAACCATGTTCAACGGCTTGATGGACAAGCTATTCAGGCCTCACCGAGCCTTTACTGGAGTGTTCTTTGATGATATCATCATTCACTCTAATTCATTAGACGAACACAAGAAACACCTCCAGGTAGTATTTCAAGTTCTAAGAGAGAATAAACTTTATGTTAATTGAAAGAAAAGTGAATTTTTCTTAGAAGAGATTCAATATTTAGGTCACATTGTCTCTCAAGATGGCATCCAATGGATCCATCAAAGCTAGAGGTAATAAAAGGATGGCCTAAACCAAGGAATATTCATGAGTTAAGAAGCTTATAGGTATGTATGCATACTATAGACGCTTCATAGAAAAGTTCTCACTAATAGCAGGACCATTACATGACCTAACAAATAAAAACATTAGGTACACATGGTCTGCCAAGGAGAACAATGCTTTCGAAAAGCTTATCTCTCAACCTATGCTTACACTGTCGGATCTCTCAAAGCCATTTGAGGTCCAATGTGATGCTTGTGGTGATTGCCTTGGAGCTGTTTTTCTTCAAGAAGGGCTCGCCATAGGCTATGAAAGTCGAAGGCTCGACCCTGTTGAGCAAGCTTTAGGCATATATGAAAAGGAACTCCTCGCAGTTCTACATGCCTTAGACTCATGGAAGCACTATTTATTGGGGACTCCTTTCATTCTACGTGAACGGATCACCAAAGTCTTAAGTACTTCATGACACAGACCAAGCTCTTCGACAAACAACTGAGGTGGGCAAACTTTCTTTTGCAATTTCATTTTCATATTTGCTCACATTGCTGGCAAGAATAATCAAGTAGCCAATGCACTCTCAAGAGGGCCAAGAGTAAATGCGGTTTCCATAGCAACTCACAATGATCTATGATAGATGAGTATGCTATTGATCCCAATTTTAGAGATGTATTTCAGCCCTTGCACTAGGGAAGAAAGAAGAACCATTTACTTTACAAGATGGTTATCTTCTCTACGGCAATAGATTATGCGTTACTAGCTCACTACGTGAGAAAGTAATGTATGAATATCACGCTCCTCCTTATGCAGGGCATAGAGGGATTCAATCTATTGTAAAGGGGATTGAAGCATATTTCTATTGCCCTACCATGAAAGATGTTTCTAAATGTGTGGTATACCAAAAGACAAAGTTTGATAGAGGGAAGCAATGTCCTGGATTGCTTCAATCTTTTCGAATCCCTGACTCATTATGGGAGAGCATATCCATGGATTTTATCTTTGGATTGCCTAAGTCTATCCATGGCAATACATGAATATGGACGATAGTAGACAGGTTCAGTAAACAAGCTCATTTTATACCTGTCAAAAAGACTATCAAAGCCCATCAAATGGCAACCCTCTTCATTTCACAAATCTTCAAGTACCATGGCTTGCCAATGTCCATAGTGTCAGATAGAGATCCTAGAATGACCAATAATTTTTGGAAGGGTCTCTTTGAGAATTTAGGAACAAGGCTAAACTTCTCTTCGGCCTATCACCCGCAAACGGATGGCCAAAGTGAAATAGCTAGCCTAACAATTCTCGATCTACTAAAAGCCTATGTAACGGAAGTAGATCAAAGATCCCAATGGGAGAAGTACTTACCCTTAGTGGAGTATGCCTACAATAACATTGCACATACTTCCACGGGAAAAGCACCTTTTCAGGTGATTGAGGGAAGATAAAAAAGTCCCTTGCTACTTAAGGTACACGGGAACCTCTTCGCTGCAAATGAGTATAGCTGAGACCTACAAGAAACTTTTCAAAAGATTAAGGATGCTATCTCTATCTCACAACAAAGGCAAAAGGCTGTTGCTGCTGAAAAGCACAAAAGAGCCCAAGCCTTTAAAGAAAATGATTGGGTCTTACTCAAATTTCCCAAGGCTCGATTAAGGCACACGAGGGGCAAGAATCCTACGAAACACCAAAAGTACTATGCTAAGTTAGCAAAAAAGTACTATGGTCTCTTCCAAATTCTTTGGCCAATCAATGAGATGGCCTATCAACTCAAGTTGCCCAACCATTGGCTCATACACAATGCTTTCCATGTGAGCCTACTAAAGCCTTACAAAGGAGAGCCACCTCAAGAACCAACTATTGAAGACCCACCGGAGATCGAGGACCAAGAAGAGGTGTTGCAGCCCGAGTCCATTCTTCGACATGAAGACAAGGTACTAAGAGGCGGTAAGACTATCCAACGATATCTTATTAAGTTTAAAAATTATCCTTTTGAAGATGCTAGATGGATGCAAGGCATACAATTAAAGGATAACCTAAACCTTGCCAATGCTTACAATGCTTCCCTAGAGTAAGCAAATGTACAAATGTTAAAAATGAACAAAGTTTTTTTCATATAAGATTCTCTTTTTTCTTTATTATGCACAAAAATGAAGTAGTATGCATGCTTAGATTAAGTTTGTGGAGACGACGTCTCCCGAACACCAAGTAGACCTTGTCACTCTACTATGGAAGATTGATAGGACTAATGTGCAGACATACTTGCAAGCTTAGGCTCTCAAGCGCCAAATGGACTAGTCATCCATTCTGGAATGATCTCATAGGGTAACATAGGGATCCTCTACCCGCTAGGAAAAAGGACTAATGAATATGCTTTATCTTCTCTACCCATAGTCGAGGACGACTATGATTTCAAGAGAGAGGTAATGTCATAATAATCAATATCTAATTCTCCGAAATGATTTTCTCATGTGAAACTAATCATTTAATATGGGGAAGTGATAGGGGAGAAAAAGCTAGAATATTGGTTAAGCTAGCATACCGGCCACAATAGGGATCCAAAGGAGGGAAAATAGGGATCCAAAGGGGGGCCATCTGCAAAAGAGCAATGTGTAACAATGGGCTTAAAAGACCCCAAGGTTCAACCCATTAAGACTTCCAAAATACTAAGGTTCCAAAATTCAAAGGTTGTGTCCAAAGGTCAAACATTAGGGGAATTGGATGCTTTGTGTGTGTCACAAAAGTCTTCATAATCCCTACATAGGAGGGAGTGAGCCCTGCAAGTAGGGGATGAGAGAGAAACTCACACACACACACTCACAAGCTTCATTTATACACAAGGGGAAAGAGGGACACATGTCAGCTCCCTAGCCCAGATGCCCACAAGGTGTACCCAAATCCTATTGGATGGCCTTGGAGGTGGACCAATGAGAATTAGGCTAGAGTAAATCTAGTTTAATTAATTTAAAACCACTTAATAAAAGAACCAATAAGAATTAATCTCTCTAGAAGACTATTGGACATTCTCCCAAGGGGTCCAATGAGCATTCAGCAGCCCAATGGTTTGCTTGATTCCTATTGGCTAGGAGGCAAAGGGGTCCCATGAGAGTTTAATTGCATTTATTAATTACCTAAAGATCTCACAAAAGGGGAAAGGGGGACACATGTCAGAAGGCTATCACTTATGCTGCTTAATTTCCATTGGCTAGGCATGGGGAGGTCCAATAGGGCTATAGGATGAGCAATTAGGAAGGGTGGTCGACCAAGAGAGAGATGGGGCTGATTTTTGCAAGGCATTACCACACACGCACTCACACAATCTCATGTGTGGAGCAAAGAAGACTCTCTCTCCTTCTCAAGCTTTAATGGAAAGCTTACCACCTACTTCAAGCTTGTGAGAAGGGAGGCCTACACCAACAACTCTTGGCTTTGTGATGCAAATCCAACCAAGAGCCAAGATTCAATGCATGCTCATCTTCTCTACCATGCTATTTACTAAGCTAAGCTATGCTAATATGAGTGATTATGTGAGGAGATGTACATCTTTCTCGTAAGAATACTCCTTCTTCCTCTCAATCTACTCTCATACCCTGCTAGCTCTCACCATCGTCGAAGGTGTGTGAGGTCTTGGGTCTGAGACCGTGAGGGAATTGATGTTGTGTTTGATAAGTGTTTTGCTTAGTGCATGAAGTTTCCATCTTCACTGCACTAGCTAGTATTGAAGGAGCACAAAGAATTGTATTGTAAAATGTCTCTCTTGATGGAAGAAACCATAATACGAAGCCTTTTGGAGGGGGGACCAGCTCCATGCAAATCCGGTCCTCAATTGTTGTCAATTGCTTAATTTCTCTCTCTTTTGAAGTATTGTTCATGCTATCTAACTAGGTGTTATACTTTTTGTTGCTCTCTCCACCCAAGCACTCTTGTTATTCTCATTAGGAAGCTATTCTAATGAAATGCTCACTATGTTCATGCTATTTTCCGCTACACACAAGTTACTAGGCCGTTAAATGTTACACTTAACTTGTGTCATTGGAACATGTAGTTGATTAATGATTCTTGCTTATTCATTTGCTTCTTGACATGCAATAGGTCTTGCAAATGAAGTTGGATTCACATTTTCATTTCCAAATCTGCACACGGGTGTTGTCCTTGAGGAAATATTAATGCCTTAATCCACAAATCTGCGCCGATCTTGTGCTTGAGGATACATTCATAGTTTCAGCCCCAAGCTTGCTCATGGGTCTTGTGCTTGAATTTGGGATCATGTTTTCATTCCTTAATGTGTTCACACATGTTGTGCTCAAAGATGGGTTTATGGTTTCATTCCCCAATCTGTTGTTTATCGAATCGATGCCTCCATTCTCTAGTACTCTTGCTTCTGTGGTAATGTCAACATTCCTAACAAATTCTGGTTGTTGTAGCAATTTTGGTAAAATGTTGTTATTTGCAAAGTTGTTGGTCTCATTGTTAACCTCTTGCTGGATATCTACCATTGATGTTAAGACCTGAGCTACCTCATCTTCATGACCGAGTTTGGTGGACTATTTGGTACTTGAGATATGTCTTCATCATTGTAATTGGTTGCGTCATGGTTATCCAGGTTTTCTAGAGAGACAACTGCATCGGTAGAATCATTTGCTTTCTCAACAATCGCCATGTGATTGGAGGGCATACCATCAAATTTCACTACATCTGGATTGTGTGGCCATGTTCCAGTTGCTTTAAATCCAGATTTAATGTTGGCTTCTGTTAAAGATGACTTCAAAGATTTTGTTACAGTGGAGACTAGTTCACTCTTACTGGCATGAGAATGTGTTGTTCTTTGCTGCCATATGCCCCCTTCTTTGCGGAAGTGTACCTTTAGAGATTTGAAATCAGATACGTCCAAAGGTTGGAGCTTGTGAGATGTGTGTGCAAGCAAAGTTACAATGTCGATGCCAGCATCACAAGCACTTTTAACCACCTCTAGCGAGACATGGCTACCATGCCCATCTAATATTAGCAGGTGTCTATTTTCAAAGCCCATCTCTTGCATGACTGCACTTTTGAAGTGATTTAGCTAGGCTTGGAAAAGTTATCCCGTTGTCAGGAGTTTCTTGGAGCAAGGGATTGCGCATATGTACATACACATGCATGGTGCATCAAATAAAGGATTGCCCATTTTCCTTAGCCAGGTGGTTATGTGGGGCCCACATGTGTACAGGTAGGACAGGGTGTACATAGTGCATCGATTTTCACTATCACCAGTACCAGTATGTTTTTTCTACAATAATGAGGAGTTTATAGCGCGTAAAACTTCTCGAGGAAGCCATCTGCGGGCGGACGACGTGAGGTCAGCAGGTGCGTCAGATGGCATCTAGTGGCGTCAGGAGGGCGAACGAGGTCAATATTTGCACGCGGATGAGGACGGACACAACGTGGGTGTTTTCTTGTGAGAATTATGCAGAAAGGTCATCATGAGGACCTTTTTTTGGGGCCACTTCAGGTGGTGGCGAGATGCATTATTGGAAAAAAGCTGGGTGCCAGGTGTGCGGATGATGCAAAAAGGTGACAACTATGCACTGCGAGGTCAGTTTTTGGCCTGTTCGGGGTCCGTTTGAGGTCATCTAAAAGGCCAAGGGTGCCCAACTAATAAAGCTAAGTGTGGGACCTGAAAAAACAGAGAGAAGACTAGAAAAAACATGGAGAAGAGAGGAGGAACAGCCGTAGGTGTATTTTTGCTCATTTTGGAGCTTGTTTTGGCCGTAAACTGCTCAAATCCGAGGTCGGATTTGAGCACTTTGACATTGTAGATTGGGGTTTTGGGCCGTTCCGGACACGATGGCGCTGTCCATTTTGCCAAATTCCTCACTCTTTTCCTGCTATTTTTCTGTGTAAGTTTCTCCTATGAGCGAAGTTTCTGCTCCAGTTTGTGATTGTATCTGGCTTATTTTACCCATATTGTGTGAGCTATTTGCCCCGTTGGTGTTGGCCCAAGCTCAATTGTATCTAAATATCAAAAATTCTCTTCTTTTGAGCAATTTTTTTTGGGTGTGTGTGTGTGTGTGTGTGTGTGTGGAGTGGGCAAGTGGATAGTCTCTCTCCTCTCACTCCAGAGGTGTGTTCCCTGTCTCGGCCAGGTGTGTTGTGTTAGCCGAGTGGTGCCCCATAGTGTGTGTGTGTATATTTCCAAGAGTGTGTGTCGGGTCTTTATAGAGGCGCTGTGTGTGTTTTCATCCCGCTCACATTCTTTTGGCGCCCCCACGGAGGATCTTCTTCGAGTACCTTTTGCTTCGAGCTTCGAGCTTCGAGCTTCGGGATTACAGGTTGCAGGTTGTAGATTACAGGTTACAGGTTGCAGGTTATAGGTACAGGTGATTCACACAGGTACAGGTAGCTAGAGTACAATGATATACTAGCAGTGATGTCACTTGCAGTTGTTGTGGGTATGCATCACTTGGCGCCTGTTTGAGCGCATTGTCTGCTGGATTGTACGTTACTTGTGGTAACTGTCATTGTACGCATTTGTGGAGCCATACTTGGTTGTATTTGGCAGTCCCAGCCATCTCTGAGACTTGGTCTGGAAGATAGTCATTTCTGAGACTTGACTATATGCGATTTGCATTAGCCTTCGTGTGAGGGTCGATAGCGTGAGGTTTTTATTGAGCTGGGGGATTCTCAAATGTGGAGATCCTTTCGGTGATACAAGTAGCTGGAGCACCCTTTTCGTGACCTCGCCATAGGCTATGTACTAGTGAGTCCTACTTGATGCTCGGGTTCTATTGTTGACAGTTTATGCATACATAGACAGTCTATATTTTGGGTTCCTACTGCTCTAAATCTGGGGAAACTCTGTCGAAATTTTCCCAAGTTATGATGGCTGGTTTTTTGGTATTTTGAGCCATTTATGCTGTTATGCTGCTGAAATTTTGGCAAAATCAGAGGTTGAGTCAGGTGTGCCTTCTTGGGAGCTTCATGGTTGGCTTTAATGGATGATCAAAATGGCCCTCAGTTCACTCCTTTTCATTTAGCTCAAAGAGTTCAGATTAATGTTCATGTGTCCAGGAAGACCTTTTTCCAGCAGCGCATAGTCTTTATGTTTGGGCCAAGAAGATTGAGAGAGATCCTGGAATGTCCTTTGCCTGTTGTCATTCCGATGATTAACTATGAAAACTCATTTGATGTGCATGTGTTTGTCCTTATCTAAAGCTGAGCTCCATTGAAGTTTCTGGGGATTGGGTAGTGAAAAGTTTTGGGTTCTTGCACGTGTGTTTGAAGGGGTTGTCTAGCCATGGCTTTCTCTTATCCGGAGTTTCATGGAAGAAGTGATGAAGATGTGGAAGAATTTTTGGAAAAGATGGAGGTTGCCTGCATTAGCAACCAGATTCATGACCCTACGCAGATGTTACGCCTTCTCCAAATTTGTTTGAAGAGTGATGCAAGAGTTTGGTCTAAAGCATTTGAAGAGGAGTTGCGTGTGGCTGATCCACTTGTAAGGTTGAGTTGGGACAATCTAAGGCATGGATTGGAAGTGGAGTTTGTGAAGATAGAAGATCCTGACAAGGTGTGGCAAGAAGTACAGGCTTTGGTGCAAAAGGAAGGTGAGCCAGTAGATGCGTACATACGTAAGTTTTCATTGGCATAGGAGCAAATGTGCAAGGCTTTAGCACCACAGGTACCCCCGCCTGACATGATGAAGAAGGACAGGTTCTTGGTTGGTCTTTGGGAGAATATACGTTGGAGAGTGGAGCTAAAGAAGCCTAGGACATATGAGGATACACTAGAGGTAGCAAGGAACAAAGAGTGGAAGCTAAGGAAAATGAGCCAGTTAGGGGTGGAGTCTTTGCCAATGAGGTCTGAATTTCAGCCTATAGAGTCTTTACAAGGGCGCATGTCAGGGGTTCATCATGAACCAGTGGTTCCTGTTACTACTCAGGTTATGCCAGCAGTGGTCACTACAGTAGTGCAAGATGATGGGCTAAGGCAAGACATGAGGCAAATGGTAGATTTGATGAAGAATCTTAGCCTAAACATGCTAGGTCAAGTGGGAAATAATCGAGGTCGAGGGAGGTTTGCAAATCAGCCAGGAGGTGAAGAAAGGCCTAGGAATGGTGTTGGACAAAGCAATGGTAGGTTTTGGAGGCAGACGCCCACATGTTATAATTGTGGAGAGTTGGGTCACATCAGCCCGCAATGTGATAAGCCACCAAGGATGGGGGGAGACATGTATCCATTGCCAAGACAGGTGCTAACTAGGTCAAATGATTATGGCATCGAAATTAAGGGAGACGAAGGAACCAGTGGACTGACCCAGGAGGAAAAGGGAAAGACAAAAGTGCTAAGTGTAGTCACCTTGGAGAAGGCATCAAAGCTAGAGGATACATTAGTGATGCCTATTGGGAAGAGGACCACAGAGGATAAGGAAGGAAGAAGTGCCCCAGGTCCTAGCAAGAAGAAAGGAAAGAGCCATGAAGGCGAGGATGTCAAGGCCAAGAGGAAAAGGAGAGCTCGTCGAAAGTTTCATGTTTAAGATTTTCCACTAGGGGATGGGCAATTAAGCTATGACTTGAAGGAGGATCTGATGAGCAAGAAGGCAGATGTTTCTTTTGGGCAGCTTATAGAGATGGTGCCTAAGCTAAAGCGACAGTTGGTTAACCCAATGGAGAAAGAGCTAGAGAGAGGTTCAATGAAGGTGTTGGCAATGGACGAGCTACCAGACATTTGTCCAATAGTAGATGTGTGGCATAAAAGGAAAAATTTGGGACAAGGTTATGTGGATGGCGGAGCCCAAATATGCGTCATAACACACTCATGCGTTGAGAAGATGGGTCTCACAGTGGCTGGGGTGTCAGGGTTTCGGATTAGATTGGCAAACCACCAAAAAGTAAAATGCTTAGGTGTTGTAAAGAGCTTAGAAGTGGAGGCATATGATGCAAAGGCAGTGGTTGATTTTCATGTGATGCCAGCAGGGTTGGGAGCATATCCTATTATACTGGGCAGACCATGGTTACGTGCAGTGGGAGCTGTTCAAGATTGGCGACATGGTACGATTAGCCTCTATGGAAAGACAGGTACCAAGAAGCTTTATAATATGGACACAAGGAAACGATTAGAGGAGCTTTATGAAGATGAGGATGAGTTTAGTGATGAAGACTCTTCCACGGTGACAGATGAGGATAGTGATAGCACTACCAGCAGTGATGAGGATGCTGATGTTGCATTTCTTTTGATGGACAAAGAAATCCAGGAGATTGGTTTAGTTGCATTTGCGAATGAGGTTGAAGATGAAAGTGAAGGGCCTTATGAAGTGATTGAAGGGCTGATGCAAACCAAGGTTGAGTTGTCAAAGAAGCAGGAATTAATGACGCAAATGATTAGTGGATACCTCTTAGCTATGGAGAAGGATATATTTTTGCATATGCTGGCTAGTTTTCCTGATTTGTTCATTACTTCATATGAAGAGATCAGAGGGTTCAAGGGTGAAGAGATGCATATAGAGCTGAAAGAAGGTGCTAAGCCAGTGCAGCAAAGGCTAAGAAGGATGGGTCAAGAGCAAATGGAAGCCTTGCGGGTAGAGGTGGACAAGTTATTGAAGGCAGGGTTCATAGTTCCAGTGGAGACCACAGAATGGGTGAGTCCAGTTGTAGTCAGTCCAAAGAAGGATGGGAAGTGGAGAATTTGTGTGGATTTTAAACCCTTAAACGCAGCCACGAAGAAGAACCCATATCCTCTTCCATTCATCGATCAGATCTTGGATTCAGTGGCAGGTTATGAGAGGTACAGTGTGTGTGATGGTTTTTCAGGCTATTTTCAATTGAAGATTGCTCTTAAAGACCGCACAAAGACAACTTTTATTACGCCATGGGGCTGCTATTGCTACACTGTATTGCCATTTGGGTTGTCAAATGGACCTTCCTTCTATCAAGAGAGAGCAAATTGGGTGTTGGAACCATTCATTGGTAGTTGTGTTAAAGCTTTTATGGATGACTTCTGTGTCTATAGCAGTAGGGCTGATCACCATGAGAAGCTGCAGATGGTATTGGCTCGATATGATGAATGTGGAGGACAAATAAATCCAAAGAAATGTCATCTAGCACAGCCAAGGGTGAAGTTATTGGGCCACATGGTGTCAGAAAATGGCATTGAGGCTGATCCAGACAAGGTTAAGTCTATTATTCTTCTTCCATCACCTACGAGTACGAAGCAATTGGCAACCTTTATACACAAAGTGAAGTACATGGCACGGTTTATTCCATTGTCTTCGCAGCTTCTTTATCCATTACAGCAAGTGGCAAAGCATGATCCATTGCAATGGGATGACAAGTGTGAAGAAGTGTTTCAAGAGGTGAAAGAGGTGTTAGGGGGGTTGTCAGCCATGCAGGCTCCTGATTGGGAGAAAGTTTTTTATGTAAATCCATCAGTAGGGGATGATGCCATTGGAGCCATGCTATTACAAAAGGGGAAGGGCAGCCATTATATGAGGCCAGTGTATTGTGCAAGCCGAGTGAAGTTGGTAGCGGAGAGAAAGTTATCGGAAGTAGAGCTAGTGATGGCTAGTGTAATATTTGCTTGTCGACGATTTCGTCATTACTTGCTACCACGGCCTTTTGTTTTCTTGACGAGTTATGCCTTTTTGCCACAGTTAATTAATGGTATTAACATGTCAAATGTGGTGAAGAAATGGGTAATTGAGCTGCAAGAGTTTGAGTTCTCTTTTCTAGTGGAAGATAGTACAAGGGCTACCCTAGCTGATTTGTTGACCTACAAGGAGAATCCCCTTATTGTTAAGGAAGAGGTGGTGAGAAAGGTAGTTGAAGAAGTTCCACAGATCAGCAATGCACATGTGTTGTTCTTTGATGGTTCATACAGAAAGAGACACGATGCAGCTTCAGGGGGTATAGCACTTTATGATCCAGAGGGGAAGCTAGTATGCAAGAGAGGGTTCAAATTAGATGCGCATAGTAACAATGAGGCTGAATATGCTACATTGGAAGCCGGATTACACATTTGTTTGAAGCATGGGGTTCGAAGGTTGAGCATAAAAGGTGATGCCTTGTTAGTGGTGAAGCAAGTGCTGGGTGTGTGGAAGAGCAAGAACACCTCATTGAAGGAAATGTGCTTCAGAATTAAAGGCCTGTTAAAAAAGTTCGAAGCATGGAGCATCAGACACATTGAACGTGATCTAAATGGAGAGGCACATGAAGCAGCTCAAGCCATGATTGGGGAGCTATTTGTGTTGAGGACCACTTTACCTCTTTATCATGGCCGGGAAAGTTTGGCTCAAGAAGAGGATTTTTTGCTAACAGGAATCATTCCAAAGGAGATTCAGAAGTCTAAGAAGTATGGCTTTGTGCGTAGAGCATACAGGTACAAATTGATTGGTGATGTCTTATACATGAAAGGGGCTGATCTCGTGTTGAGACGTGTACCTTGGCGGGAGGAGCTTTACAGAGTGTTGGAAGAGAATCATGAAGGCGCATGTGGTGGCCATTTTGCTCTAAAGATCACCTTGCATAAGATTTTGCAAGAGGGGTATGTATGGCCTAGTTTGCACAAGGATGTTCACCATTGGTGTAGGTCTTGCAATAGGTGTCAAGCATTTGGGAAGAGAGTGTTGAAGCCAGAGCTACAAAAAACCATTATGGCGTTTGATGTGTTTGAAAAGTGGGGGATTGATGCAATAGGCCCGTTACCTATCACAAGCAGGGGCAAAAGCTATATCTTGACGGCAGTGGACTATCTCTCTAGATGGGCAGAGGCTATAGCAGTAAAACAGATTACTGCAAAGGATGTGGCAAAATTTGTGTATGATGAAATATGTTGCAAGTTTGGGGTGCCATTAGAGCTACTTTCAGATAAGGGGCCAGGATTTAGAGCTAAACTGCTAGACTTCTTATGCACAAAGATGAAGATTAGGCACCAGCATACCACTCCTTATTACCCGCAATGTAATGGCTTAAATGAAAGATTCAATGGTGAGTTGGTACAAATTCTTTCTAAAGTGACAGAGCACCAAGGAAAGAATTGGGATTTGGAATTGCCTAGTGCATTATGGGCTTACCGTACTTCGGTGAAGACAGGTACAGGGTTTACTCCATTTCATTTGGTGTATGGACAGGAAGCACTATTGCCCGTGGAGGTAGAGTTGCTTGTGGTCAAGATGTTAGAGAAGTTGCTTGGGCCGCCTAGTGATGCATTCAAAGAGAGGCTCTTGCAGTTACAAGAGGTCCAGTTGGGTTGGATGAGCGCATTGGAGCATTATGGGCAGATGCAGGATAAGGCTTTCGCAAAGATAAATGAAAAGGTTAAAAGTAAGGGTATCAAGAAACATGACTTGGTTTTGCGCTACAATAGTAAGCTGGACAACATCTTCCAAAAGAATTTTCAAATTAAGTGGGAAGGCCCTTTCAAGGTAGTGGAGTGTTTTCCAAATGGCACATATTAGCTGGCTAACCTGGATGGTGTTCTACATAAGTCAAGGGTAAATGGGTTGCGTCTTAAATTGTATCATGCTAGATTGATGATGGTGGAGCAAGATGAGCTGTCTGTGGATCAAGCAGTGTTGGTGAGGGATCAGGAGACCTGTGATGCGGCGAGTCTCATATCTCTCTTTGCTGCTGTTGATCATGAATGATCTAGCAGGCTAGGGGATGGGCAAATTATGTCAGGAGTTTTTTGGAGCAAGGGATCGCGCATATGTACATATACATGCATGGTGCATCAAATAAAGGATTGCCCATTTTCCTTAGCCAGGTGGTTATGTGGGGCCCACATGTGTACAGGTAGGACAGGGTGTACATAGTGCATCGATTTTCACTATCACCAGTACCAGTATGTTTTTTCTACAATAATGAGGAGTTTATAGCGTGTAAAAATTCTCGAGGAAGCTATCCGCAGGCCGACGACGTGAGGTCAGCAGGTGCGTCAGATGGCATCTAGTGGCGTCAGGAGGGCGAACGAGGTCAATATTTGCACGCGGATGAGGACGGACACAACGTGGGTGTTTTCTTGTGAGAATTATGCAGAAAGGTCATCATGAGGACCTTTTTTTGGGGCCACTTCACGTGGTGGCGAGATGCATTATTGGAAAAAATCTGGGTGCCAGGTGTGCGGATGATGCAAAAAGGTGACAACTATGCACTGCGAGGTCAGTTTTTGGCCTGTTCGGGGTCCGTTTGAGGTCATCTAAAAGGCCAAGGGTGCCCAACTAATAAAGCTAAGTGTGGGAACTGAAAAAACAGAGAGAAGACCAGAAAAAACGTGGAGAAGAGAGGAGGAACAGCCGCAGGTGTGTTTTTGCTCATTTTGGAGCCTGTTTTGGCCGTAAACTGCTCATCCGAGGTCGGATTTGAGCACTTTGACATTGTAGACTGGGGTTTTGGGACATTCCGGACGCGATGGCGCTGTCCATTTTGCCAAATTCCTCACTCTTTTCCTGCTTTTTTTCTGTGTAAGTTTCTCCTATGAGCGAAGTTTCTACTCCAGTTTGTGATTGTATCTAGCTTATTTTACCCATATTGTGTGAGCTATTTGCCCCGTTGGTGTTGGCCCAAGCTCAATTGTATCTAAATATCAGAAATTCTCTTCTTTTGAGAATTTTTTTTTGGGTGTGTGTGTGTGTGTGTGTGTGTGTGGAGTGGGCAAGTGGATAGTCTCTCTCCTCTCACTCCAGAGGTGTGTTCCCTGTCTCGGCCAGGTGTGTTGTGTGAGCCGAGTGGTGCCCCATAGTGTGTGTGTGTGTGTGTGTGTGTGTGTGTATCTTTCCAAGAGTGTGTGTCGGGTCGTTATAGAGGCGCTGTGTGTGTTTTCATCCCGCTCACACCGTCATCCATGCTTTTCTTTGCATTGCCATGGATGCTCCTGGTTCACAATCTCAATGTAATTGTCCTTCATTTTATTGCCTTTGAAGATGTAGTAAGATGGGATTGCTTGACTTTTATGCATTCACACAACAAAGAACAATCATCCACTCTCTAGAATCACATGTAATTCCGTAAACAGCCTTGGTTCCTTTTCGTGCAAGGATTCTCATGCCTTTGTCATGCGAGCCTTGAAAGCCCGTCTCGTCCACATTCCATATGTTTGAAGGTGGATATTTGTTATCTGCATATAATTTTGCCAAATTGTCATGTAAAGATTTTACTATTTCTAGTCGGAATCTTGTAGCCCTTGATTGCTCAAGACCCTCTAAAGCTCTGAACACCAATCGCAGATGATGCTTTCGAAAACCATCCCACCAGCTTTTGCCTGGAATTCGGTTTGTGAAAAGTGTGTGTCTAGTCTGACACATTTCAGCAACCTTCAGCTTGACATCTACAAAGGACACCCCATGTTCCGAATCACACTTGAGAAATATCCATTGGAGCAAAGCCTTTTCTTCATTCGTTGTTAGCATGGTCATAGGGCCTTGTCTCTTTTTGCATGTTTTGCCCTCTTCCCAGTTTGAAATTGTAGATTTGCTGATGCCAAATTGGATTGAACATTTTTGTAGAGAGAGCCCCTCTTCTTGATCTACGAGTGCCTTGGCCATGTCCTCTTCTATCCATGGTAGAGTAGTACGCCTTGCCTTCACAATGGATTTGTTGGCTTTGTCTTCACTGAGGTTTGAAAGCTGATGAATTGGTGCAGTGCAGGTGTTTTTTTGTTTCCCTCTTTAGGGAATCGAACCTTTGCTTGAAGTGCAAGGGGTGGGCTCCCTCTTGTGGCTGTTTCCTTGCTCCTTCCTCCTTTGTTTTTGTGACTTGCACGAGAGATAGGTGAGATGATTGTGCATTGACCTGAGGATGTGTATCTGCCTCTGGTGTTTCTACTTGGTCTTGCTTCACTTTTTGTCATGATCTACAAACAAGTGCATAAGAACTCAATGGCTTATACTAGAACTAAGTTTACATGACCTTAGTGCACTGACATAGCCAAAACTTGTTCACTTTCCAAAATTAGATCATTCACACGATGGAAAATACAAATGTATCTTTACAAACAGGGTGATAAACATAATGGGAAGCACCATCATGCTTATTGAAAAAAGATTGATCACATGATTAAAAATACACGTGAATGAGAATTACATGTGAATGAGAATGAACAGGGTAATACTCAGAAACATACTTCTTGAAGGGCTAATTGTCTTGAATATCTCAAAGAAAATTCTCGTATTCCTTGAATGAGAACTTCTTCTTTTGAACACGAGGTGCGGTGTGTTCAAGGTTGGTTGAGACTTTTTGAAAATGGAAGACTTGGTGGCTTCAACTGTGGTTGATCTCTTCCTTTCTATTATAACTTTGTGTATTCACTTTTGGTGTTGTGATCGGGGCTTGCTGTTTAGGATGTGTACATAGGAAAGAAGGCTTCACATGTACCTTTCCACAGCAACAAACTCGTCCTCCATGGCGATGGACAAGCATATCAGTACATAGGTAATCTGCAACCTATGGATGCCTTTGAATCAAGCAACACTTACACTCGCAAGGAGCAATTGAGGCCATGATAGGTGGATAGTTTTCTTCTTGGGTGTCCCAATATGTACAATTCAGTTTTCAAAATTGTGTTTGTAGGTGGCAGCATATCTAAGTTGAGGTTGTTTCTGAACCGATCAACACTGTTGATTACTAGTTAAAGGTTGTGGTAGTTGAGGGGAGTGGGTTGGCTAGTAAGAATGTAGTTAGTTTGGTCCCTTACTAAAAAGAATTATGCAGGTAAAGGTTCACTGAGGTATTGGAACAGGTAAGTTAAAGTGGGTTGTGGAATATGTGGTTGGCTTCAACTTTGTCTGCAAAGGAAAGTAATGACAGGTGCTACTTCAGGGTAGAATGAAATGTGTAGCAAGGGATACATTATGAGGAGAGAGTCGTCTACTAGCATTTATTTGTGCGCTTGGAAAGTTGAATTTTTGTGGGGAATTTTGAAACTGCCACTACGCATGGTATTAATTCAAAGTGGCTT
Source organism: Adiantum capillus-veneris (assembly GCF_014529385.1). NCBI lineage: Eukaryota > Viridiplantae > Streptophyta > Polypodiopsida > Polypodiales > Pteridaceae > Adiantum > Adiantum capillus-veneris. The sequence goes on from NC_140953.1 coordinate 18,775,795, forward strand.
CCATGATGGTTATGGATTTGTGTAATAAATGCACGCTTTATTTTGAATTCTGTGATAGGGATTGCCAATGCTGAGAATTGCGCTACTTATTTTTGTGCAGGGCTCTCACATTTTGTTGGAAGATGGAGTGTCAATTATGGGAGAGAGAGCGCCAATTTTGGAAGGCGAGAGCATCAGTTAATCATATACGTGTATTGTGGAAAATGTGCACTAAAACTGGAGAGCTTTTGTATGTAATTTGGATGCCTCCAACTTCTTCGCTAACTCTTCGTCAAACCATTGTTTTGTCTTTAAAGTGGAACCCATCCCATAATCAGCCCCTTTACCCTACCGCCCTTTTGCCAAAAAGCACCTACACTCTTTGGTCTAGAGTGTTTGAACTAAATCAAACCCCACCCCCCCCCCCCCCCCCCCCCCCCCCCCCCCCCCCCCCGAAAATTTCAAGCTCACCGTGGAGACTTGCCCTCAAAAAAAATAGTTGATCCTCTTCATCAACTCACTTTTGTCGAATGGCAAGAAACTTTCTATCATGGGTTGCAAACTTGACATATAGAAGCACTCTCATTTTAATTCTCGCTTAATTATCTTTACATTAGAGTAATAGAAGAAGAATATTGCAAAATTTTTGGCAGCCATCTAAGTGCATAGGAGTGGGTGTGTGTGTGCATGTGTTGATGTCATCAAATTCAATGTTATTGAGCTAGGCCAATAGAAGGCCATCTAAGCTCGGGACTAGATTGCTCGGCCCATGGTATCTAATTGCATAGGAGTAAGTTGTAGGTTCTTGTGTGTGGGTGTGTGCACATGTGTTGATGTCATCAAATTCAATGTTACTGAGCTAGGCCAATAGAAGGCCATCTAAGCTAGGGAGTAGATTGCTCAGCCCATGGTGCACAGATTTAAGGCAAAAATGCTAAGGTTCCAAAAATCAAAGGTTGTTTCCAATGGTCAAGCTTATAAAAATTAGATGCTTTGTGTGTGTACAAAAAAGTCTTCATGATTCCTACATAGGAGGGGGCGAGCCCTGTAACTAGGGGATGAGAGAGAAACACACACACACACACACACACACACACACACACACACACACTCACTCACAAGCTTCCTTTACACAAAGGGAATGAGGGACACATGTTAGCTCCCTAGCCTAGATGCCCACAAGGTGCACTCAAATCCTATTGGATGGTCATGGAGGTCGACCAATGAGAATTAGGCTAGAGTAAATCTAGTTAAATTAATTTAAAAAAACTTAATAAAAGAACCAATAAGAATTAAGTTCTCTAGAAGACTATTGGACAGTCTCCCAAGGGGTCCAATGAGCATCTAACAGCCCAATGGCTTGCCTGATTTCTATTGGCCAGAAGACAAAGGGGTCCAATGAGAGTTTAGTTGCATTAATTAATTACCTAAAGCTCTCACAAAAAGGGAAAGGGGGACACATGTCAGAAGGCTATCACTTATGCTACTTAATTCTCATTGGCTAAGCTGGAGAGGTCCAATGGGGTGTCAACATGAGTAATTTGCATGAGGGGTCGACCAAGAGAGAGAGAGGGGGCGGAATTTCTCAAGGTACTATTCCGCACACACTCACACTAGTTCATGTGTGAAGCAAGAAGACTCTCTCTCTCCTTCTCAAGCTTTAATGGAAAGCTTATCACCTACTCCAAGCTTGTGAGAAGGGAGGCCTACACCAACAACTCTTGTCTTTGCGATGCAAATCCAATCAAGAGCCAAGCTTCAATGCATGCTCATCTCCTCTACCATGCTAATTTCTAACCTATGCTATGCTAATATGAGTAATTAAGTGAGGAGATGTACATCTTTCTCATAAGGCTACTCCTTCCTCTCAATCTACTCTCATACCCCGCTAGCTCTCACCATCTTCAAAGGTGTGTGAGGTCTTGGGTCTGAGACCGTGAGGGAATTGATGTTCTGTTTTATTAGTGTTTTGCTTAGTGCTTGAAGCTTCCATCTTCATTGCACTAGCTAGTTATTGAAGGAACACAAAGAATTATATTGTAAAATGTCTCTCTTGATGGGGGAAACCTATAATACAAAGCCTTTTAGAGGGGGGACCGACTCCATGTAAATCCGGTCCTCAACTGTTGTCAATAGCTTAATTTCTCTCTCTTTTGAAGTATTGTTCATGCCTATCTAACTAGGTGTTATGCTTTTTGTTGCTCTCTCCACCCAAGCACTCTTGTTATGCTCAATAGGAACCTATTCTCATGAAATGCTCACTATGTTCATGTTATTTTCCGCTACACACAAGTTACTAGGCCATTAAATGTTACATTGGTATCAAAGCACAAGGTTTCTCTTTTCTTGCTCAAGAAGGGAGGTCCTCAAGCTAGCTATAAATGCTTGGTATTATTAATTACAATTGAATAAGTAGAATAGAGATTTTACAGCCTTGCAGTGTGCCTGTCTTCCTGCAGATAACAGGGAATCACCGTTGAGAGCGATGGTCTTAATAGTGGAGTCCTACGAGTCTTTCCTACGGCTTAACCACTATTGAGCTATTAGAAGCTTGATAGGAGCCGGTGTTGTTTTGGTGTTGAAAGACACTCTCTTCTATTCCTTGCAATTAATGGTATTCGAGCCATGGATACAATAGCTTGAGTGCTTTTCTAAAGGGGTAAAGAGGAGTAGCAACAAGGGCTTGAAGTGCCAAAGTACACCTAAAAAAGTTTACACCTTAAAGTTGTTAGAATGGCTGACAATAGTAAAGAGACTGAAATTAATGTTGATAGCTTTGATTTTGCTACTAATGATGCCCCTCTGCTTGTTAACTACCTTGTTTCTATGCTTCAATAATCCATGGGCAATCCATCCCTCCAAAGTGAAGTGCAACGACAACTTTGTGCTTATGGGATTCTCAAAGCTCCCCACCATGACGACAGAGTACCTAGGAAGCCTCCTTGTGAGACTTTCAAAAGAGGCCTCTCTTAGATTCGCGAAGAAGAAGAGGATCCATACGAAGGACCAAAAAATTTTCTTCTTGATGACGCATCTCTTCTCAAAGGAGAACTCAAGAGCCCCCACCAAAGGAACGAGAAAGAAGTGAGTCTCCTGCCACCTCGGCGAAGATGGCTCCACGAAGACGACGGGCAAAACGCTCTCCATCACCTCCTTAACGGAGAAGACCATCACACACTTCTCCACACCATAATTCAAAGAGGGATGACAAAAAGCAAGAGAAGAAAAAGGCGAGAAAGAGGTCACCCTCTTCTCCATCTTCTTCATCCTCTTCCTCGTATGAAGAAAGTGATGGTGCAGATAAGGAAGACCAAGGCAAGAAAAAGGCGAGAAAGAAGTCATCCTCTTCTCCATCTTCCTCAAATTCTTCATCTTCTGAAGAAAGCGATGGTGCAACTTTTGAACCATAAAAAAGAAGAGGCCATAGGAAATCCTATGCCGTATGGAAGAGGTCGTCCAAGCTCAAGAAGTTCAAAGAGGGAGGAAAGAGCATCTCTTTTCTTACCTACGATGGCATTTTTGGTGCTACGGACAAAGTCTTGGCCTTTATCCAACAATTTGATGCGGCATTTGGAGATGAGAGCTTCACGGAGTCTTCTAAGCAATGCCATGTAGCTATGCACTTTCAAAAGTCTGCCAGGCAAAGGTGGTCTAGCCTACGGGCAAATGGTGAAGCTCCACGAACACGGAAAGCTTTAAGAGCTTCCATTATGAAGGAGTTTTTTGCCACCTATCCCAAAGATGAAGTGCTCACCGAATGGTGAGTCTTGAAGCTCTCTCCCTACGAATCCATTCACAAATATGTAGACAAGTTTTGGGATTTACATCTCAAAGCCACTGTCTTCAAAAAGATGGATTTTGGAGAGAAAAAACAACAATTTTGTGCGGGCTTAACTGAAGAAATGGCGGAGTATGTCAACTCCCAAAGGCCACACACCATATATGCGGTTATACACCATACTAAGGTGGCTTCTTGAATCAATTTCCAAACAGGGGCTAAGAGAAATTCTAAGCCCACACAAAACAAGGGTTCCAATGAGCCTAAGGGGAAGGACAATGTCCAAAAGTCTCCTAAGGGCAATTCCAATAACAACAAAGCTAAGGAGAACAGAGTTTACAAAGGCGAAAACAAACTCTCTCCTGAAGAGCTTGAGTGTTATTACAAGGATAACCGTTGTTTCAAGTGCGTTCTCCCTCTCCCTAGCTCTCCATTTGGGATTATGCTCCCTAGTGTCTTTGCAAGTCACATTGTCTTGAATTTATCAAATATCTAACACTACAATGCCTCCACTAGCTAGCTATCCCTGTCAAAAAATCTACAACATAGACCACTTACATGTGCCACATATATCACTTTGTTGAGTGTGCTCCTCCTAGTCCATGTATCATAAGTGTTTCCTCATTGGCTTAGCTCGACTGTGTGTCATTCCTATTGTCTTGGCTATCTACTTTGCATCCTAGCCACATCCCAGGCTAGGTGGTGCCCCTATTGTGCACCTCCCATGATGAAGCCATCATACATAGTCTTGGTGTAGATGCCACCGGGTCTATTTTGCACCTCCGCCTCTCACCATGTTCTCAATTGTATTCCATACTTTAAAACCCAATATCTACAATCTGCAAGAAAATTTTGACAATTTCTTGTTTGTTCGAGGTCCATATTTAAAAAAAATCATTTAGAGCCACCTCCCATGAGGTTTTATGGTTCAATTCTAATAGAAAAGTCATCGCATCTGAATAATGGTAAAGCTAATCCACTTATAAGTAAAGTTGGACTTTTGAACTCACGACAAGAGTAAATGCAAGTGCCCATTATCCGGTGGCCTAGCGAAGTGGGACAAGCCCCTTGCTTGTTAAAGATAAACTTTTATGCCCGACTCAGCAAGGGATGCACACACAAGAACTCACCACACACCTATTTTTAGAAATAAAATTAAGTGGGATTGGTGTGTTGGATTAAGGGGCTTAGGGGCTAGTCGGAGAGACCTTGAGGAACACTATTTCCACACAAGATCAATGCGTTGATTTGGAGCTTGAGTGAAGATTAAGTAGAGGAGAAAATTCATGCAAAATTGTCATAAATGCGATCTAAAGCGCAAATAAAAAAAGGATACTAATCCTCTCCCTAATCAAGCCTACATAGTCATGGAGGGTAGTTGCCTCTTGGGTATGCCAAGGATATGCCCACACATAGCTAGACTAGGGCTTAACTAGTGAGAGATGCAACTAGTTATGGAAAATGCTGATGGACCAAAATGATGATTAAGAAATACTAATCACTCTAATGGAGATGCTAATCACTAACACACAAATGCATAACAACAAACCTATCTAGCACACCATAGCTCTGATACCACTTGATGGGAATGGAATCGTGCTAGCTAAGGTGGGTGATAGACAAACATTGTGCACACAAGTGAGGGTGTCTAGGCTAGATTGTTACTCAAGAAAATTAGGTTCCAAGATGGATTAACTTGGACTCATAAAAACACGATCTTGAGTAGTTTGCTAACCCATCACAAGATCACCATAGACAAGAGACATGTAATGCAATTTTGGAATGATTTTTTATTCATGAAAGGAAATTTAAGTAGCTCTATAGGCTCACATAATTCCACCTTTTCTCTCATTCACTCACACTCTAGTGACTCTTGGACAAAGCCCATACCTTACAAATGGATTGTGGTAGCAAGTGCTCAATCTCCAAGGGCGATGCACATGAGGCAAGTGTGTAGATATGTATGCAAAAAATATGTTTGTTCAAGGCACAACAACAAGGGTTGTTGTTAGGCTTGTATTAGGGAGGATGTAGGCATGGTGCGATGATGAGGGTGGAGGAGCGTGCAGAGAAACGAGAGCGAGATGGAGCGAGAGAGATTCGATACAGCAAGCCAGAAAAATAAAACACGCTATGTTAATTATTGAAAACCTCTTTTACATGACATAAAGCAACTAACTAGAGTTGTTGCATGCACCTACAAAAGCACTGGTACATAACTCTTTATCACAAACGCATGTTCCCACAGCTAATACTAGGCTTGAAAAACCTAAGAATCCCCCCTCAAGCCCGAACTAGACAGACCCTCTCATGATACCTCGAGTTTTTGGTATACTCGGCAACCGTGAGTTTTAGGTTCTCTTACAACCAAGGATTTCTGGTGTATCCATAACCTGGTGCTATGATAGTAGAACCCCCCCCCCCCCCCCCCCCCCCCCCCCCCCCCGCTCTTGAACACATAGGGTGTAGGTCAAAAATTAGCTGCCAAGAATGGACTTTTTGGTTCACTGCCAAACCTTGGGTTTAAGGTGTACCCAGTAACCTCATGAGAAGTGATAACAAAAATGGGACTTGAGAACAAAAACTGATAATTTGGGAGGTCCTACCACTCATGTGTGGTAGTGTCTAGAGCCTGTACAATTTATTTTGACTAAAAACATGAAAAACGTTTAACTAAAGAACATCATTATCAACAGAATATATCGTAGGCTCTGTGTCTCCCTCAGTCATATAAATTTGATAATTACCCTTTTGAAAGCATCTGTTTGGGTTGATGGATGATTTGTTTTACCACAGTGAACACAAGGATTCTTCTTGAAACAGTCTTTTGTCTGATGATTGTTGCGCCCACAAATGGCACAAGATCTGGTTCCACTAAATGGTCGAGATGAAGCTGAGGTAGCAGCACATTTAGTGATTGCATAGGCACTGGAAGTATCAGAAGAACTGATGGGGGATACTGCATTGGAGACCGTATATGCACTGGGAAAAAAAGTATAATTGGTACTAGGTACCCTTCGTTCTTCTTCCTGAAATGAATTGATGATACCATCCAAGGAGGGCAGCGGATCTTTTTCCTTTAAAACAGTAACAATCTGATGAAATTTTCACGCAAAGTTTTTAACAAAACGGCTATGAGATCTTCTTTTGGTACTAGGGCTTTGACATAAACAAGTTGAGTTTTAATACTCTTCAGTCTATTAGCTAAAGCTGCAATGTTTTCATCTTCACGCATGCGAAGAGAATACAATTCCATTTTTAAACTCATTTTGGAATACTTAGCCTTGGCACCGAAAAGCTTCTCTACCTCTATCCAGGAAGCACTTGAAGAATCAACATCATCCAAGTAATGAATAAAGTCCTATTCTAAGGAAGTTAGAATGATACCAAAAGCTTGTTCGTCTTTCCTCTGTTGCTCGGCAGATAATGCTCTGGTAACTGCAGTGGATGTACCTGATTTGTTGATTGATAGTGGCTTGATGACGTTCAACATATTTTTTTGCATCAAATAGCCCTTTACTTTAATTTGCCAAGTGTGGAAGCCGGTTTCGTTGAATTTATCCACCTTTGAGGCCATATTCGATATGTCACGGATAGCTTGGTCCTGTTTGCTATGCTTGCAAATAATGATCGTGGGTGGTTAATAGAATTTCAAATTGTTTTTTTTAAACATATCACTAGATCCGTAGCACAACCAAACCTTACACTACTTGAAAGAGTCGACAACCACTGAATTGCATTAATACCCTATTTGCAGCAGCTTAAATTTGAATGCTGAGCATTGAGCATGGAGCAACATGGAGTGTGAAATCCCTTTTGCTAGCACGGGGTGTAAAGAGCTCTTGTCGAGGTTCAAAATAAGGGCCACAAACTTTAGTAGGTGTTAAAAAGAAAACCACAAATACTGATAGTGGATGTGTTGCAAACAAGGCAGGCCGACAACGCACTGAAAATGTGCTCACGCTCACCGTTTTCATGAGCCTTGATTTGAGTGTATTAAGATGCTCGTGCAGATAGCTTGTTGAAAATGCTCACAAAGTTGGTAGTTTTACAATACTGCAACTTGACAGATGGCGTTCTGATCGTCCTGTGAGTGATGACGCTCAACGCCCTCTTGGGCTCTTTGAAGCAACGCATGAGCAGTAACCAAATTGAACTTGCACTAGGACACCGCCTACAAAAAAAGCTCTGATATCAGTGTTAGGCTTGTGTTAGGGAGGATGCAGGCATGGTGCCATGACGAGGGTGGAGGAGCGTGCAGAGAAAACGAGAGTGAGATGTAGCGAGAGAGATTCGGTACATCAAGCCAAAAAAATAAAACACGCTATGTTAATTATTTGAAAACCTCTTTTACATGATATAAAGCAACTAACTAGAGTTGTTTCATGCACCTAAAAATGCACTGGTGCATAACTCTTTATCACAAAAGGATGTTCCCACGGCTAATACTGGGCTTGAAAAACCTAACAGTTGTCAACCAATGATAATGATGAAATCTCATTGATGCTAAAAGCAATTCTTGCCATATCTAGGGTTATAGCAAAGAGGAGAGCAGTATCTCATTAAACTTGTTTTTGCAAGCTAAAATTTGCAAAAAATGCCATGATTATAGCTTCACAATTTGTTGTACGAGAACATACTTAGTGAAGCCATAATTACACAATTAGTTACTTTGATAAAAAAATGTTTGTAAGGATAGACTTAGAGTGAAGTAAGGATTTTGAGGTAGTTAAAAATGGTAGACTGTTTGAGGATAGATTTAGAGTGAAGTAAGAATTTTCAGGTAGTTACAAATGGTAGACTAATTAAGGGGACCATTGCTGCATCAAGAAGAAGCTTTTGGAAGGAGTGTGGTACTGAATTCATGGATTGTTAGCAGCAAGCTAAGGCGGATACCATTTTTTGGATCTCTCATTGTAAAAACACTTATTATTTTGATAAATCGAGAATATTGTAACTTCTATTTTACGGATAAACTTTGTAATTGATGAGCTGGGGCTACAAGCTTCCAAATTGTATCAACCTGTCTTTACCCATCTTTAGTTAGAGCTCCCAGATTATTAATTTTGACCATCAAAAACCTTGGCTAAGGTATAAAAGCCAATTTTTGCAAGTTATTTTCAAGTTTTGGATAATGAAATACACAGTGTGAGCTAACGACGTTCACTTCTCTCCTTCTTGTGCTTACTATTCCCTCCCCGATTGTCACATTGTAGTCGTTTCTGTTGCATTTCAACCGCAGGTAAGAGCTCTACGCATTGACGTAAGCATTTTACGGTATTTCGTAGCTTTTGGTATCGCCAACCCACGGCCTAATTTCATTATAAGTAGGAATTTACACTTCAAAATAAAAAATTAATTGCTAAGCATTTAGATGCATTCTAGGTCGAAAACAACTAGTCAAAAATCCACTGCTGTTAATAATCTCATTTTTTGCACTTGACCTAAAGTGGGATTTGAGACTATAAGCATGTGTGCTTAGGTCTTATAAACATGTCCTAGAAGTTTCATTACGTTTGGATGTCATTTGATGTTGAAACAGATATGATTTGTTTGTCGATGAGCGATTGGCTTTAGGTGATTTCAGTCACTTGAGTGCAGCTTGAGTTAGATGCGAGTTGTTTGTTGTTTTCCAAGAGATTGACAACCTCTTGTAGCCTCTATGCACTAGTTGAGTCAGCTTCATCCCATGGATTGACAATTATATTCGTGGTTCCTCGCTATGTCTGCAATAAGATAGGAGTGAGGTTAGACACCCGTCCCACATTTGGCGCCGCTGCCGGAGATCAAAGAGACCTAAACTAGGGAAAACACGAGCGTCTTGTGAAGTTATCCTTTAACTTCCTCTAGGATCTCCTAGAGTAGAAACTTTCTTTTTAGAACCGCATAGCTTAAGATTGTCGTCTTTTGGTATGTAGAGGTAGCTTGGAAGTAATTGTACTTGCTGAGTGCCTTTAGGATTGTACGATTGTAAAACTAGATTAGGATTTTCAGGATGATTGATAGACGAGACAAGTCTTAAGATCAATGCTAAAAAAAACTATTAGAAACAAGAAAACGAGTGTTTGTGGATACTTTTCACAACCCCATTGCATTAGAACCTAGGAGTAGGGTAAGTAGGATCCGAGGTGGATTTCAGAACATTGCTCTCTCTGAAAGAATCAATGTGAGTTGATATTTGAAGTTGCATAATTTCAGGTCTATGGTTAGAAATAGCACGAAAAGACTCCAAACCACTCAATCCGATTGGAGAGTATGCTTAAAAGTTGTATGAACCAGTGGATAAGCTCAAGGACACATTGAGGTAAAAATTTCAAGAGTTTGCAAAAATTCAGATTATTTATTTTTTCTTGACGTTTTAGGTCAAATCAAGTTTTGACTTGATACATAGGCTTAAAATAACTCATGAAAACTCTGTCCATTAAAAAAGTTCATTTTGGGCCTAAAGTGAATAATCACATATTTACTTTCAGCTCAAAACTGACCAAGATTGATACCAATGACTCATTGTATGAGTACAAACAACTTTTGTAAAGGCACATAGGATTTGGATCACCAAACTGGCAAAAAACTGGGTAAAAACTAAAGTCTGCACTGACTTTAGGGAACTTGAGTGTAAATTGGGAAAGAAATTGTCCAAACTCAATGAAATTTGATTCATAGGCTTATATTGATGTGATAGACATGTGTACATGCTCACTTGACAAAAAAGATGTAAAAAGTTGCTAGAAGTAAATAATCGTGATTATTTATATCTATCCCATTTTTCAACTTTTTTAACTAAGTTAGCATACCACTAGATTTACCATGTTGTAATAAGCCCACAAACCAAATTTGATAAGATTTGGATAATTGGATTAAAAATTGTGACCAAATTTGCAAAGTCAGAGTCTCCGGACACAAAACCGATGACCATTTGACAAAAATTGTCCAAACTTGATGAAACTTGGATTGAGACCTTAAGTTGAGGTACTTAACAGATCTGTGTCAAGATTGGGATAAAAACTTGCAAAAGATTAGCTGGAGTAAATAATCACGATTATTTGCAATAATCTTGCACATTTGAGTATACCACAAGGTCAAGCATATCAAGTAGACCACACAAATCAATTTTGGTGAAATTTGGATCACAAAAGTGAGACTAAAGCCAGATTCTTGAAAACCGAGTCTGTGAACACGAAACAGTTGATAAACTCGAACAGATTTTGTCCAAACTTAGTGAAACTTGTCCAAGGACCTTAACAGGTTGTATACTTGACAAACCAAGCCAAAAAGTGTACAAAACTAAGAAAAGTAAATAATCACGATTATTTACTACTACTACACTGAGACACCAATTTTGATTTTTGAACTTGTATAGTGTTAGACCAACATAATACAAGGCCACGGGGAAATTTTGGGTTCAATCGGATCCAAATTGGTACATGTTCACTCAGTTTTCAGGTTACAGATTAGTCCTTTGATTTTTTGCCAAAGTCAAATATGAAAGTCTCAATTGCTGACTCCCATAGCTTGATTTGAAGTGATACACATAGACCGATCACAATAGTTAGCAAAAACTGTACAATCTTTGTGAAAGAATAGCTAACTTGATCAAAATTGATACAGAAATCAGGTTGCATATAAGGAATCGGCAGTTTGACAGAAGTTTCAAACAAGTTACTTGGAAGAAATTGACAACAAGTCAATCTGACGGTAGGTACTCTATCCAGGGCTTCAGGAGTCTTTATGAACCTTAGATCTGGTCGTGTACTAGGAAATCAAGGCATATTTGGAGAAACCTCCAGTAGAGTATCCATTGAAGAAAGCGTGAATTAAGGCAATTTCTTGCACACTATCCTTGAAGAAGTCTCAGACACTTTTTTTGATTCAACGTCTGAAATGTCTTCTTATTCAACTCACTCAAGAACCGGAACGACAGTGCGCTGTAATCATATACTCTCTTTTTATAAGACTAATCGCCAGGTTTACCGGGATCCTAGCGAAGAGTATGCTATTTGCATTGATGACCATGGTGTTGAGTTCAAAGAGGAAGTCAGGGCAAACAAACAAGGAAAAATATACATGGATAGAAATGGGATTTAGTATTTACAAGTCAAAAACCCTGATGTGATAGAAAATGGGGGTTAGAAACACCATAATTCTAGATATGGCAGCTAAAGAAGGGCCACCAACTTTAGAATTCGAGGGATACAATCAAGTTCATTTGAAGCCTTTGAAACGGCTTAGTACAGACAATCCTAGGATCGGAGTCTATTGTTGGGAGGATAGAAATGTCAAAGATCTTTTATGGACTTTGCATGCCAAATCAGGACAATTAACATCCATGAAGATCATCTATATCTTCAAGATCAAGGATAAGGGTTCAGAAAATCTACCAACCTACCTGTTTAGGGATTGTTATAACAACAACTTTGTTATGATGACTTTTGAGGAGGTAGAACAAACCAAAATACCAAGGGTATTCCATAAGGGATTGGATATTGGGCCAAGGACCAGAAACTATTCCAACAGATGAACACCGTGAAAGATCTTCTGAGAGTAATGTTAAGAAACCAAAAACCACCTCATCCCAAAGAAAATTGGGTGGCACTAAAGCCAGTCAAGGGCTACATGAGTCACTATTTCCAACACACTGATTTGAAGGACTCAGAATAGGACCAAGTGCCAGGAGATGGGAGTTGAACCAAATAGACGTGTCAGATCAGTTGATTTTCAAAAATGGGTCAAAAAATATAGTGGATTGGGGGATCCGTATGACCACTTAGCAAGCTTTAAGCAAGTGCTAAGAGCAGAATGCATATTTGATTTCCATACTCAATTCGAGGGGTTTGGAATGACATTAGAAGGAAAAGCATTGACATGGTTCCAAAACATTCCACCAAGGTCAATCATGGACTTGAACACATTAGCTCAAGGATTTGTACCTGCTTGTTCCAAAACAGGGATCAAACACAATACGGTAGCTCAAATCTATAACTTTAAACAGAAACAAGGTGAGTCTGTTAGGGATTGTGCAACTCGAATGAAACAATACCTTGCCAAATGCCCAGAGCTAGAGAAACTTGCAGAAGAACGACTAGTATCATTGTTTCTAGAGGGACTGCTAAACAAAGAACTTCATGCTATACTGTATAGTAAGAAGCATACAACCCTAGAAGAGTGTGTGTCAGATGCTATTGACTTAGGAGACAATTGCCATATTTTCAACGAAGAAGATATCCCTAAGGATAACCAAAGTAAGAAAACAATATCCACTAAACCAGCACAAGTGGAAACGGCTACTGCAGCACCACTTTCAACCATAGAAGACATGCTCTAAACCAGCACAAGTGGAAACGGCTGCTGCAACACCACTTTCAGCCATAGAAAACATGCTCAAAAGGATAATTGACATGATGAATAACATGCAAAAAACACCTATGAGAGGACCAGGACAAGGGATACTCAACAGGGACAACCAATCAGACCGCAAAAATGGTGTGCAATCGAGGCTAAATGGACCAACCATGAGACCAATGAGTGCTACTACCGACAAAGTATAATGGGAATGTTCAGTACGTGCCTATGAGGCCACAACGACAACCCATGTACAGATATCAACCTAAAATGGCACCAGCTCAAAGACCACCGATGACCTCATGTTGGGTCAACAACCTCCATATCCAGGACATAATGCAGTGCTTGTAAAGTACATGCATCCAGAGGGAGTCATAGACGAACAACCACTAGTGCCTGCTACACCCTATGCTGAGCCTAGTCCATCTATCGGAATGGTAGAGGGAGATTGGTATAATTCACATCCACCACCAATGAAAGAACCTGTGACTTATGCTCCACCAAAGCTTGCACCAACGTATTATGTAGCTAATCAAGGTGTTAGACCTCCTATGGTAAGACCCATGATTAAGCCAAGAACTGAAAACTGTCATAACTGTGGTGCAGATGATCATTGGAAAAATGAATGCCCAGAGCCTGACAAAAATCTCAAGCCAGTTGAAGCTTATTGCATACAATGTTGCAAAAAGGGAGGACACTTCCCAGAAGATTGTCCTAAAAATCCTTTAAACAAAGGTAAAATAGTAGTGAATGTAGTCCAAGTGATACCTAGTAGCTCATCTGAGAGTGAACCGATTGTTCCAATCAAGGTAATCACCAGAGCTTAGGCTAAGAAAAAGAAACATAACTCCTCTAATGATTCCAAAAATACAAAAATTGCCTCTCCAAAGACCAAAAGAAGAAAAAGAAAAAGGTATGAGATGAGAAAGCAAAAACAACAAGCTGAAATCGAGGAGAAAGCGAAGAAGCTATTCTAGGAAAATGTGAAGTAAACTGGAAGTGAAATCAAAGAAACCACCGTGAAATCTGGAGGATCAATTTTGACTGATAAAATTTTTGAGCCTATCAATGTAACCTTGGAAGCTTACCAAGCAGGACTTAAATCAAGCCAAAACATGGAAAACAAATGGAAAAACTATCCTTCTCCAGACATGGAAGCAGCTAAGCTTGAAGCTTATCAAAATTTGGTAAGAATCACGCAAGAGACGCTGGAAAAACAAAAACCCAAGCTTGAAAGTATGACAAAACCTGAAGAGCTTGTGGAAGGTAACAACCAAGAAAAATCCAAAGTGGTGGTAGAATCCCACCTTGAAACAAAAGAGCCAGAACTTATAGTGCCGGACAGCGACATTCCTTAGACGGAATTCCATTCGTAGAAGAAGACTGGTCAGGACACTTATGGGAAAGTTAGAGAGATCAATGATGGAAGCCTAACTCTAAAGTCAGCTCCTATAGAGGAATTTTGGTTAGACAATCTACCTCATGCTATTGACATGGATTTACAATCCTTGTATGAGGATTGCGGATCTGAAGCTTTAGGAATGTCTAAACCATTGACCTTGAGAATACTACCCTCTTACTTGGGAGATAACAAAGATGAATCCATAGTGTGTAAGACCACTCAAGTAAAAAGAGCAAAACAAAACCTAGAAGTAGACAACATGTTACCATATACATGTGGTAGTGATGTGTGTGAACACACTAGGACCACCGGGGCATTTTTTCCCTCTTTAGGAGGTTTTTCCCCCATGCATTGTATATACGCCCATCACTCTAAGGCTATCTATATTTCCATTTCGCACTAAGTAACACACTCTCTATTGTATGCCTTGAGCTTTCTTCGTCTTCTTTAAGCTGTGTGTGTTTCTCTGCAACCCAAATTCCAACAATTGGTATCAGAGCAGGTTGCGTCGCTTAGTCGCCAGCTGCTCCAGCACACGCCTGCTTACTTTCTCCGATTTCAGTGAGCTTTAGCGAGCGTTCACAGGTCGATAAATATTTCAAGAGATCTCGTAGAGCTCAATCTCTTCAGATTTTTGATTTGAGCTCATTTCGACCTCCGTTTTCACTACAGGCAGTGTTGCACATGCTATTTTGTCATTTTGTGCAAATTTTTTGTCAGTGCCGTTTTTAACAGGTGCCTTATAGTCTTCTACGGTTTGTGCTATATAGCACGTGTTGTTCCCGCTTTGTTTCTCCTCTTTTCGGGCAGTTTTCACATCAGGTGCAACGTTTACCATGGCTGACAACAACACAGATGTGTTCAAGATGTTTGCTGGTGCTGAGGGACAGGTTGGATGGGGACAATTACCCTATGTGGGCTTACATGATGCAACATGTTCTTGTGTCAAAGGGAGTTTGGAATATTGTGCGGGGCATTGATGTACGTCCTGATTCTTCTGAGGATGGAGGCGATGTTGAGGATGTTGCAGGACTTGCTGTAAGGATTACTGCTATTAGAGTTGTTTTGCCTACAATAGAACAATCTCGTTGGGATGTAAAGGATGCGCAGGCTCATGCATTGATTGTGTTGTCTGTGAAGCGCACCATTGTTTCTCACATTTGTTCAACAAAATCTGCAAAATAGGCTTGGGATATTTTGGTTGGTCTTTATGCAAGCCGCAATGAGGCTAAAATTGCTTTGCTGCGTAAAGAGCTGGAATTGAAGATTATGCATGAGAAATTAGATGATATGGACACTTTCCTTGCTGGTGTCAAGGATATCAATGAGCAACTTATTTATGTAGGTGAAGTCATTTCAGACAATTCCCTTGTGCAGACTGTTCTTGATGCCTTACCAGATTCTTACCAGACTTTTGCTAGTACTTGCAGACTTATGACCCAAGGAAATCCCGAAGTTGTCAAGTTTGATACATTATGCACATTGTTGCTGCAAGAGTCACTTTCCAAAAAAAAAGGACTAGACAGCGTGCAGTTGAACAGGATTTTATTGCCTCTCAAAGAAAGGATGGTAGTAGCAATGCAGCCACTTCTTATGGTTCTGTTGCAAGTGGAAAAACTTCTGTTCCCAATGCTTCTGCTGGCAGCACTTCGTATGGCAATTCTGGTGATAAGGGCAAAAATAAGATGCATTGCCATTATTATAAAGCTAATGATCACTTGATCAAGTAGTGTCCTAAGTTGAAGGCCAAAGAGGCTAAGAAGAAAGAGGGTGGTTCCACTACAAATGCTGGTTGCACTACAAATGCATCCATTGTTGAGTCTTCTGTGAAAGATGACTATGTTGATGATGTTGATGCAGAATGGGCTTTAAGCTGCGCAGAGTGTACTTACAATCCTGCTGTCCATGATGCATGCTTATCAGTTGCTGCAGATTCACATGTGTGGTATTTTGACTGTGGTGCTACAAAGCACATTACCTCACATTGTGAATTGTTCACCTCTCTCAAGTCTGTCCCTCATGGGAATTCAGTCACTTGTGACAACAATGCCTCTTATTCGGTTCAAGGAGTTGGAAAGATTGTACTTACTGCTGCAAATGGTAGTTCTTTCACAGTTGTTGATGCACTTTATGTACCTGGGATCAAGAAGAATTTTTTGTCTGTATTTGCACTTGCTAGACTTGGACTTGTAGTCAAATTTGTGGATGACAGATGTATAGTTCATGATCACAGCTTTGGTGATGAAATTGTTGCATCTGGGCTTTTGTGTCGTGGGCTGTATAAGCTCACTTTGTATTACAAGTGTGGAAAAAATTTTGCAAATGCAGTTGCAGATTCAAGGGCTATTTTAGATGCAAAACTTTGGCATGCATGTTTTGGTTATTTGAATTTTTCCAGTTTGCTGCGTTTGCAGAAATCTGATATGGTTGCTTCTTTGCCACCTCTTGAAGGCTGTATTTTGGGTAAAATGCAGTGCTCTAAGTTTCCAAAGGATGGTTAGTTAGGGCCACATGGAAGTTGCATCTTGTGCATAGTGATGTTTGTGGGGCCATGCAAACTCTGTCCTTGGGCAATTACCTTTACTTCGTGACTTTCATTGATGATTACTCCAGCCATGCATGGGTGATTACTCCAGGCATGCATGGGTATTTCCACTTAAAGCAAAGTACAAAGTTTTTATGTGCTTCAAACAATTTCTGGCTATGGCTGAAAATGTCTCGAAATGTACTATGGGCACCCTCCGTACTGATCGGGGGGGGGGGGGAGTATACATGTCACTTACGAAAATGGCACGATGTATGGTCAAAAGTCAAGCTTTTCCGCATTCTTTTTGTCTTGAGGCCATCATGTGTGCCATTTATGTACTAAACAAGTGTCCTATGAAAGCTTTGCAGTCTATTAATCCATATGAAGCATGGCATGATAGAAAGCCTTCTATTGAGCACATGCGTGTTTTTGGCTGTTTAGCATATGTTTTGGTGCCACAAACACAACACAGAAAATTGGATGATAAGGCTGCCAAATGTATTTTGTTGGTCGTAATGCTGAAAGCAAAGGTTACAGGTAGTATCATCCACAAAAAAAGTGTATTCTGGTTTCACAGGATGTAGTGTTTGTGGAAGATTCTGTTCAGCCCTTGCTGTCATGTACTAGAGACAGTAATGTAAGCTCACAGGACATTTATGACACTTTGTTGCCTCTTTTCAGTGGTGGAAGTTCAAATGTAAATTCCAATGAGGCAAATGTATAGCCTATGGGGGTTTCCAAAAATATTATTGATCAACCTATTACTGATGCAGATGTACATGATGTACTTGATGAGGAAAGGGCTGAAAATGAGCAGGCTAGAGGTATGCCAAAATGGCTGGTTCACACTTTGAATTACAATAAATTGGAGCCACCTTTGTCTAGTCATTCTCGTTCAAGCTCTCACCATGCATCCTATGCATTAGATTATTATGCTTTGGTTGTGTCTGGCTTACATGATGTTGAGGAACCTCTGTCTTTTGATGAAGCACAAAATTCAAAAAATTGGATGGCTTCCATGCAATCAGAATATGATGCACTTATAGAAAATGAAACATGGACTTTATGTGATTTGCCTCCTGGCAAAAAGGCCATTGGTATGAAGTGGGTTTACAAGTTGAAATGCAAGCCGGATCGTGAGATCGATCGCCATAAGGCTCGACTTGTTACAAAGGGTTATGCACATAAAAAAGGCATAGATTATGAAGAGACTTTTGCTCCCACTTGTTGTATGACTACTATGCGTTTTCTATGTGCATTGGCAGCTCATTTTGGTTGGGATGTACATCAATCAGACATTGTTACTTCTTTCTTGAATGGTGACATATTTGAGGAAGTTTATGTAACGTAGCCTCGCGGTTTTGTCAAGAAAGGACAAGAGGACAACGTGTGCAGATGTAAGAAGGATTTGTATGGGTTTAAGCAATCTCCTCGTGCTTGGTATGAGAAAGCTGACACTCATTTGGTCAAACAAGGCTTTCGTAACAGTCCAACAGAAAGCACCATGTATGTAAAGCGTGAGGGTGATGTACTTCTCATTGTGCTTCTTTATGTCGATGATTTGTTGATCATTGGACCAAATGAGAGACATATTGCTGAATTTAAGGCTGATTTGAATGTTACTTTTAGGATGAAAGATTTGGGATGTTGCATCATTACTTGGGTATACAGTTTAAGCAGTGTGATGGTGGTATTGCCTTGTGTCAGAAAAGTTACATAGAGACATTGCTATGTAAGTTTGGACTTGAGGATTGCAAACCTATTGCCACTCCCATGGAAACGGGTTTGAAGTTGATTCTACATGATGCTAGTGATCCTACTGATGTCACTCTACGAAACTACTATTGGATGCCTCATTTATGTATGCAACACAAGGCCAAATATTCAGTTTGCAGTCTCACAGGTCAGCAAATTTGTGCATAGCCCAAGGTCTAAGCATTGGTAGGCTGTCAAGAGGATTTTCTGCTATCTTAGTGGCACTTTACATCTTGGCTTGTTTTATCCCAAGGGGGGATCATTGCCGCTAGACTTACATGCTTTTTCGGACTCAGATTGGGTTGGTTGTTTTGACACGAGAGTGTCCACTAGTGGTTTTTGTTTCATGCTTGGCAGTTCATGTATATCATGGTTGAGCAAGAAGCAACCTACTGTGGCCACTTCTAGTTGTGAGGCTGAGTACAGGGTAGTCTTCACAACTACGATTGAGTGTGTATGGCTCACGCCTTATGGCTGACTTGGGTGTTGGACAGGACACTGCCAACACTATCTACACTGACAGCCAGAGTGCATTGCCAGTTGCGAGCAACCCAGTTTTTCATGCTCGCACAAAGCACATTGAAGCGAATTACCACTATGTCAGGGAGAGTCTTTCAGCAGGAGAGATCAGCTTGGCTTATGTGCCAACACATGACAACCTTGCAGATCTTTTCACAAAGGCATTGTCTCGTGAGAAGCTCGAAGCTTTCCGCAAAGCTTTGGGCTTACTCCCCTTTGTGGACTGATCATGTCCTTAGGGCATGGCACTACCCTTTACTCAAGTGCCAGCTCTCGTTCACCGCATCACTCCAGGGGGGATTTGTTACTATATACATGTAGTAGTGGTATGTGAACACACTAGGACCGCCGAGGCATTTTTTCCCTCTTTAGGAGGTTTTTTCGACCGTGCATTGTATATATGCCCATCACTCTAGGGCTATCTATCTTTCCATTGCACACTAAGTAAAACACTCTCTATTGTGTGCCTTGAGCTTCCTTCGTCTTCTCCAAGCTGTGTGCGTTTCTCTGCAACCCTAACTCCAACACAACATTCATTCAATCATGTCTACACCCATCCAATGCACTCTTACTTTGGGAGAACTGTTAAAAATCAGACTATATTTATGGAATGATCTACAGAAAACTCTAGAGAAGGTGGGAATAACGAGGCTAATTGAAAAAATTGAAACACAATACTACGAAGGGGAAGAAGAAAACACAACCCTTCCAGTGAAATATAATGACATAGAAACCATGGCAATACTGGATAGTGGGGCAGGCATAGCCATAGTCACAAAAACAGTATGGGAATCCTGGGGACAACCAATCAATAGACAAACTCGAATGAAATTGCAATTGGTTGATGGACACATTGAAAGACCATTAGGACTGCTTGAAAAGGTGATAGTTAATTCCTGTGGGATTGAATATCAACACACTTTTGCCATAGTAGACTTTGGGAAGAAACTCAATTACAAAATCATATTGGCAAGACCTTTCATGCGACAGGTACAACTCATCCAAGATTGGGGAAACAATTATCTGTACTTGAAGCAAGTGGGATCAATAACAAGGGTTAATCTAAAAGATCACACTTATAGAGATGTCATAAAAACGCCCATACAAGAGTTTGATTTAGTCTCTTTGGCTGAAACTAAGCTTCCATCTTGGTTGAACAAAGACACTCCTATTTGGATGTGCGGAGCTTCAGAAAGCGGGAGCTTAAAACGAGAAGAATGTATCTTAGAAAGGGACTGCACAGACGAAGCCTATGTACCTGAACCCTTTCCAGAGAATTTGTTTGAGCCATTTGAGTGGACTCAAATTTTAGCGACAATGGATGTATGTGTAAATACATCTATGCCTACTCAATTTTGCAATGAGGATGGCTATGACATAATTCCCATACGAATGATCTCAACCCTCCACATTGAAGACAAAATTCAAGAACCCAAGGACTTGATGAAAGCTCAACAAGTCTTCTAAGACCTCTACTATGATGCAACAGATGAGTTAGAAGGACATTCAGCTAACTCAGATGATTCGGGGTCGAAAAAAGAACATGTGAGAGCTAAGCTACTCATGAAAGGAGGGGAGGATTTTTTTTTTGAATTTCCTAACCAAAAATTGAGAAGACAAAAATGGTATAGACGAAAAAGAGACACCAGAAACGTGAAAGCTAGACCTATGCCATCAATCTCCAGTAGAACACAGTTCTTGATGCAGATAGATGCACATGATTGTGTCAAGGACAAAATCACTGGCAGATATCCTTCAAATGAAAATCCAAAAATGTCAAAAACATCGACAAAAATGAGAAAGAAAATTCAAGCAAACCCTAAAAAATAGGACAAGGAGTCAACCATGACACGAGTCGAGCGGAAAAAGAAGTATCAAGAGCTGAAAAAATCTCTAAAGAAGATATATACAACTGGAATAGAAACCACTGAAGAAGAGGGTAAAGATGTAATGAGTGTTCCATCCCATTACAAGAAATATACTCTCCGAGATAAAAAAATCACAGTCCAACAACCTGTCAGAGAACTACGAAAACATGGCGAGTCCTATGAAGGGTCTGAAAATGCAAAAAAGATAGTTTCGGCTGAATCAGGAGGAGAGACTAAACCAGCCTACATTGCAAATGACCTTATGGAAGAAGAAAAAGGGCTATTGTTAAGCTTACTAAAAGAATACCGAGATATCTTTGCTTGGTCTTACAAGGATCTCAAGGGTGTTGATCCAAAAATCTGTCAACATACCATACCCATGAAAGATGATGCGAAACCAAGTAGACAAAGGCCATACACATACAATGAAACATTTGCCAAAAATATCAAAGAAGATATTGAGAAACTAAAGGAAGTCAAATTCATTTATAAAATTGAACACACAGATTGGGTGTCTCCAATTGTGGTAGTACCCAAGAAGAATGGAAATTTACGAGTGTGTGTCAACCTCAAGAAAGTGAATGCAGCTACCATTAGAGACAACTTTCCTTTTCCAATCACTAAGCATGTTTTAGAACAAGTTGCAAGAAAAGAAGCTTACAGCTTCTTAGATGGCTTTTCGGGATACAATCAAGGCTTTTGGTTGACCCAAAAGATAAGAATAAAACTGCTTTTGCAACGGAATGGGGTATTTTTCCTATCGGGTCATTCCTTTTGGGTTAACTACTGCTCTTGCCACCTTTCAAAGATTGATGAGCCATGCTTTTAATGAATATCTTAGGGAATTCTTGGAAGTATATATGGATGATATATGTGTACATTCATCAATCCGAGCTGATCATTTTGAACACCTCAAAAAGGTACTCGAAAAATGTAGACTTTATAGGATTTTCTTAAATCCTGAGAAGTGCACATTCATGGGTAGACAAGGAAAATTTCTTGGACATACAGTGTCTTAAAATGGCATAGCTATTGATATGGACAAAATTCATGTTATTGCTGATTTGCCTAGACCGACAACAATCAAGGGGGTTCAAGCCTTCATGGGGCATTGTGGATATTACAGACGGTTCATTTACATGTACGCTATAATTGCAAAACCCATGTATAGCTTGATTACACACTTTGAATGGACTGAGGCATGTGAAGAATCCTTCATGAAGCTTAAGCAAGCTCTCACTTCAGCTCCAATATTAAAAGCACCATATTGGAATAAGATATTCCACATACATGTAGATGCTTTCAATTTTGCCATCGGGTGTATACTAGCTCAACCAAGAGACGGGAAAATTGATTTTCCTATTTCTTATGCTAGCCAACAGTTGAATATGGCAGAAAGAGTTATACCACCACCAAAAGGGAAGGATTATGAATGATCTATGCCGTAAAAAAGTATAGACAATACCTATTAGCCAAGAAATTTGTGTTCTTTGTGGACCACTAAGCCCTATTGTAGTTGGTCAACAAGCCATGCAACACATGAAGAATAGAGATGGTTCATCATTCTTCCGGAATTTGATTTCACTGTGGTTGTAAAAAATGGCACTACTCATCAAAGAGCAGATCATTTATTTAGGATTGTTTCAGGGGAACCGCCTAAATGAGTAGACGATGATCTACCAGATTCCTATCTGTTCTTCGTGAAAATATGATATCATTGATGACCATCGCTTAAGTGGATTCCCAAATACCACTTCCTATTACAATCAGATTAATTGAGCAATTGTCTATGTATCAATTACTAGCTGGTAGGCTATACAAAAGAAACCAAGATGGAATATTTCTCTTATGCATTAATCGTGAAGAGAAAACCCAATACCTAAGTCAAGCGTATATTACCATAGTAGGACTTCACTTCGCGAAAGATCAAACTATGCGACAAATCTTGAGACTTGAAATATTTTGGCCAACTATGAGGAGTGATGTTTGCTCTTTTGTAAAGGATTGTCCTCTGTCAAAAACAAACACCCATACCTCATGTAACATTGTTCCAAATGTCGCTTGTTCCTAAGTGGAGTAACTATCTAGTTACTTACTTATCCAGCCGAACATTTCCTGAGGATATGAGTAAACGCCATCAAAGAGCAATTGAAACTAAAGCAAGAGACTATGCTCTTATAGGAAACCAATTGTATCATAGAGGTAAGGACCAACATCTACATCTTTGTGCATTTTAGACGAGTATATTCCAATTATAGAACAAGCAAATGCTAGATTAGCTGAAGGTCACTTCTCTAGTGAGACCACCGCAAAAGCAATCTTAATGGCAGGCATATGGTGGCCAATATTTTTTGCAGATGCCAAAGAATATGTTTGGAGATGTGATGCTTGTCAAGGAGCAAAAATGCCAACACGTGTAGATAGCATGCCCTTAAGACCAATGATGGGAGCTAGAGCTATGCTAATGATCAGAAAGACAAGGTGGACAGGCACAAAAAATTGCAATCAAATCGGCAGAATGAAGCGGGAAGCCTAAATTAGGCGACCAGACCTACTTTTATAGAATTCTTGCAGAATGAGCTACAGGAATCCAATTGGGGAAATTTTTGAGTCTAACAAAGATTTCACGGCCTAGTAGGACTAACAGGGAAAATCGGGGAAAAATGGTTCGCGAAGTTCGAGTATAGATACCAAAGGTAGGCTAAAATCACCTCATTTCCACTTGTTGCCTTTGGAGAGAGAGCTTTTCGACCTTCTTCGTGCACATTTTCTGGAGTCCACAATTTTCTGTTTTCAGTGCCGTCTCACACAAGACATGAGGGGGTAAGTTCTATACTTATCAATGATCCATTTTGTACGGCCGGTAGCTAGTCCAAACCCTTGGAAAAAACCCTAGAATTCGAGCAGTGCACGAAGACCTACGACCAAAAATCGACCATAGCGGCCTGTCAGCTCAACCAAATCGAATGAGATTTGAAATGTCGTATGCCCCGATATAATAGAACACTTCTATATCAACAGTTGACCATTCAGCAAGGGTTGAGGGGGTCCCAAGTAGAAAAGCTAGGTTTTTGGCAGATGCCAGAATTGGATTTTGACTCCACAGACAGCTTATATACGAGGTCTATACACAATGTATATGATTGGTTTCATAAAATCAATCAAGCCAAGCGCTCGAAAAGTAGAAAATGGCTCGAAGGCTACAAAGCGTCAAATTTGACATACGAGGTCAAACTGACTCCAAATGGGCCAAAATTGGATGAGCTGCTTCAAGACTATGTAGCGGACAAGTCAATAACCTCAAAAGTGACTAACCAACTCCATAGACCATGTAGTCACAAAAATTGGCGATTTCAGAGTCGACAAAGCACGAAGTGATGCCGACAACACAAAACTTTACCAAATTCAATTTAGGACTTGTTTTAGGTGTATAGAATATGGTTAGGTCAAAATTTTCAGTTTTGCAAGAAAATGTTGACTGCTGTAAATAATCGCGATTATTTACTTTTGCAAAATTTTGGCTTGAAAATGGTATCATCACCTCACCTATCACTTGTACACACCTATTACATGCCAAAATTCGAGTATGAGCCAAAATGATCAATTATAACTTGGAAAATTGCCAAAAAAACGCAAAGAAGTCCTTGCAAACCAATTTCTCAGTTATGAGTCATATTTTTTGATTCAAATCACCTCATATCACATACAAAAGGTCTACACCCCATGCTTAGAACCAAGTTGCACCAAAAAATGTTCATTTTGATGAAAAAGTTAATAATCGCGATTATTTCCTTTTTGGCCAAGATGGGGAAAATTTGTAACTTTGCCATCATGGGACCAAAGTACATGATGTCCTAAGCCCACTAACCAAGTTTGAGAAAATTTGGAGCTCAAAATCTTAAAATTTCTTCACATCTACTGTTTTAGAGACCTAAAGCCTAAATCTGGTCCCATTTTCATCCTGACTCAAATGAGCCCACACTTCACTCAGAGTATCTATTTGGTGTATACTTCAAGCCTATAATGTCATATTTGCAAAAAGTTGAAAAAAATTACTCAGCTGTAAATAATCGCTATTATTTACTTTTGTTGCAATTTTCTGTTTTGACTTCAAGAATTTGACCTTAACATGTTTTTATGCATCTATGCATGTTCAAAAATTGATTTGAAGCAAATTTGACTCAATTTCTCAACAATTCAGACTAAAGGACATTTCAGGGCGGAATCTGTCAAATTTTCTAACTTTGACACTCTATTCACTTAACAGGAGCCATGCAAGCTGCAGAGAAAGCCAAGAAGAGGGTCTCTCAAAAGGAGAAGCTCCAAGAGTTACCACCATACCAACTGGACCCCTATTCAGTAAAAAACAGCCAAAGCAACCTACCTGTCGAAAGAATAGCTTGAGGAGAATAATACAACGGTTTTCATAGGTAGATTCAAAAGCGAAGAAGGAAATCAGGTAGAACTGCAACTTCTACCAAAAGAGGCCTATGATGTGGCAACAAAACCTGTGACAAAATAAGCTAACAGAAGGCTTGGGCTCAGGGAGTTCTACAAACAAGAGCCATGTGGAGTGGATTTTCAGAAAGCTTATGAGCTCTTGTCCACAATCAAGGAGGATGGAACAGCCCAGATCTCTGACCAACAAGGGAACAAAGTCAAAGAAGTAATTACAAAA
The DNA here is from genome assembly GCF_014529385.1 of Adiantum capillus-veneris. Lineage (NCBI taxonomy): Eukaryota > Viridiplantae > Streptophyta > Polypodiopsida > Polypodiales > Pteridaceae > Adiantum > Adiantum capillus-veneris. The sequence goes on from NC_140953.1 coordinate 18,801,640, forward strand.
GAGATAGTGGTCGAAGCTCTCAAACTACTGACAAAAGGGATGACAATGAAAGCTAAAGATAGAAATATGGCAGGTACCTTCACCAAGGAAACCACTGCTGCAACATTTTCTGATCTTATCCAGAAGCAAGTGAAAGAACCAGCACGGTTATACCACCAACATTTTCACTTCCTCTTGCAAAGAGACCTCCAAGGTACAGGACACCCAATCATGAAATTGCGACCACATTTACACAAGTGTTAAAGGCGACAACCCGGCAATCCATTGACCACGTGCAATATGTTTTGTCCATATTGAAGGGGACAAAGAAAGAGAGTAAGATAACATATCTGGGAGCACCTGAAGTTCTCACAAGAATTGTCTACCATGTTATCGACATGGCAAACAACTTGCCACTTGTCCCAGATCAAAACACATGGATCGTGTCTGCACAACCATCCCCTCGAGCCACAAGATCCACCAAAAGAACTTACAAATCCAATGAAGAATCTGCTGAAAGCTCTCTAGAACGGTATAGTAGTGAAAGCTTTGACAATGAGCAAAGAAGAGCATGCATCAAAGAAATGAAAAGAAAAGCAGTGTTAGCACATCAAGAGGAGCCTCAATAGAAGCATGCAAGATTTGAGAGAGAGAAGCACTCTTATGAACGAAGCCGCCAAGCTCAAGGCAAGGACGCTGCAAAGTGGGTACCTATAGAAGTCAAAGGACCAAGAACAAGCACCCAACACGGAGAGGAGCAGAAGATCCAAAGGATCTATTGGAAAGAATGTATCAGGAGGTAGAGGCATTGAAGCTGAAAGAAGCTCAAGAAGTAGAACAAAAGCTAGAGCAAATGTGACCGGACAAGAAAAACAAGCAGAAGAAGCAACCGCATAAGGAGACACTCAACATGAACAAGGTGATACATCTCCCTGACCTTCTTCACCTGCTATATAACATCATGACCATCCCATGCCAAGCCCTCCACCATCACCAGCAGATAGATCCACACAAGGTGTAAGGAAAAAGAGCCTGACCAGAAAGAAGCAGAAAAATCTACATAGCAGGAAACCACTACTCAAGGACAAGCCAAAGCAAAAGAACCAGAGCTGGAAAGAGAAGCAAGTCTTGCACAAGAGGAGTTAGCAAGGTTTGAGAAAACAAAGGAGCAGGAAACAAAGGAAACCTCTTCTACCTCCACCCAGCACGAAACGACCGAGGCATCCATGAAGCCTCAAGATGACAAAGCAGAAGAGGGCCAACCACAACCCCAACCACAGCCTCAAGGGCAAGAACAAACCCGACCGCTACCACAACCAGCCGCCACAATCCCGCCAAGAGAGTCACAAGAGACTGTTGAAACGTCTAGGCAGCTCACAACAAATGAATATTGGCAGACCAATGATGAGGTAATCCTGCAAGTCAATGTATATGCAAAGCAAATGCAGGATATGACAGAAAAATTGCAACACAAAGGCTAGAGAATTGGAGATGGTGATTGATGCTCTCCAAGGAGAGTTAGAAGACATATTAAATGTCATCACCGATCTGCAAAAACAAGTGCAGGAATTGAAAGCTGAAGCTAAACAACATTAGCTAGCAAGAGATAAACAACAAAAGAAAATGGAGGAGTTAGGTGAACTTCTCATGAAGTTGGCAGATGCTTGCAAAACAAAAGACGAACAGCTGACAGAGTTTACTAACAAACTATTAACTACAACCCCGTCAATTCAAAAGATTCAAGTGCAGCTAGACGTAGCAAACGCCTCCTTGCAATATTCAAAGCAGAGGATCAATGTATATGCAACTTTTTTGCGACAAATACGAGAAAATCTCGCAGTTGCCTCGATCAAAGGGACAGACGAAGTGTACAAAGCACTGGAGAAAAAGAACAAAGACTTCAAGCTAGAGCTAAAGATGGAACAATCTTAACACAGAGACCTGGCATTAATGTGGGTGCAACGAGAAGAAGAGCTGCTCAAAGAAATAGCCAAGCTAAAAAGAGTCAACCAGTTGCTGAGAGATGGACGACAAGAGACACAGGAAGAAGCAGGTACTTTAGAGCATCCGCATATTGATATTCCCTCAGTCTCTTTTTTTGAGATGGAAACACAGTCAGCAGAAGGGCTAGGTGGCAAAGAAGATTTCCAAGTACCATTAACAGAAGCAGATGAAGTGCCAATGGTCCAGCTGTCAAAAGCTGAGGAAGATGCACTCAAAGAAAAGGTTACATAAGAGACGAATGAGCAGTGGAAAGCAACGATGGATTGGGAGTTGAGAGTTCTTCACTCTGTCAATGTTACTCAACTCACTCCCAATCAAATCAATGCACAATGGCATCAACAATCCCTATCGTATCCTTGATAAAGGTGGAGTTGCTCCAGGTCAAGGAAAGACTATATAAAGACATGCAAGTAGAAGGCACAGATTAAGACCACCCTAAGTGGAGGAAGAGCTGGCTAAACAAGAATCCAAGATACTTGATTCTGTTCACAAGAGTACCTGCGACACTTCAAAAGGATCCATCTTTTTGTCCTGTACCAAGTGTAAGGACATGGCAAGCACATGAGGCAATAAAAAAGAAGCGGTCAACATGGCTAAATTACCCAAGATTTCCAGCTTCAGAAAAGGGATCAGCGACAGAAGAATACATGGTGAAAACCCTAACGGACGCCATGTCATTCTTCAAAGTCTACCTGATCATTCATGTCAATGCTTTATAAAATTTTCCGAATGCTACTCACCTGCATTGAAGTATTTCATGAGCCAGAGCAAGCATGAGCCCCATGGATGTCTTTCCTTGAGGGCAATAAAGGTTTATGCTACGATCTTAGTGGGCAACCTTCCGAAGAATTCCTCTATGGCTTCTACGCCTGATGCATGTTCTTACCTTCTCATAATATGTTGGCGTTTGAGGAAGCATTCTACACAGGGTTTTTCACTTGGCGAATGAAGATTTTTGGGCCAATGATCAGCAACTTGAATTCAAGATTTGTAGGCTACTCCACAGTTGATCTTTAAAACAAAGTCACTATGCAGTTTTTGCAGGTGCCAGACAAAGAGAGAAAAATCAGATACGAAAAGGCTCTACATGCACTTAAAGACCGCCTCACCAGCCGTCACCTCGAGGATTATTTCAGCCCATAAAGCTGTGTCAAGGGACAACCCAGGAGAGGAGGGGGGGAATGTTAGCAATAAGCTAACTCGGATACCATTTTTTGGAGCTCTCATTGTAAAAACACTTATTATTTTGATAAATCAAGAATATTATAACTCCTATTTTACGGATAAACTTTGTAATTGATGAGCCGGGGCTACAAGCTTCCAGATTGTATCAACCTGTCTTTACCCATCTTTAGTTAAAGCTCCCAGATTATTAGTTTTGACCATCAGAAACTGTAGACATGTAGTAGTGTTAGTGTGTATACGCGCTTCACCAGGGGCACTTTTCTCCCACTGGGTTTTTCCCCTTGGACATGTGGTGTGAAAGAACACCTTATCTCTTAGGGTTTCATGTAATCTTTGTAGCTCTGAGTTTGTAGATACTCTATTATTCTAATACAGAGAGACAGACTACAGAGATCTCGTACGCAAGCTCTGTGTCTTCTCCTTCTCCATCTTCTTCCTACTCTGAGTTGTTGTCTTCCTTTTGTTTCCTGTTTCATCATCTTCAACAATTGGTATCAGAGCAAGGTGATTTCCAAAGCCACTACTTGCGTTTTCGCGTCCGTGCGCGCAATCGCAGTTTTCAGGCAGTTTTCGGAAAATTTGCTCGTGGGAGCATCCTCGACATTCCGGGAGTATTCTGAACAAGTGACCTGCGGTTTTACCCCCCTTTTGAAGCCGTTCGAGCCCTCAGAATTTTGTTCTGAGCAGCGTAGAAGAAGTTACTTTTCGGAGGCGTTTAGATCAAGAGGGTGTGCTTTTTGACAGATTTTCTTCAGGTAAACAGTTCTTTTGGGAAGCAGCTTGTCTTAGCTTTGTGCTGAGATTTTGTGTAGAGTTTTGCTTGGATTGGAGAGGAGATTTGTGAATCTCTTGGAGGTTTTTTTGCTCTCTTGTGTGCATCCACAATATGGCTCAATCTACGGAGAAAGAGATTTTTGGTGCGTTTACATCCGAAGACAAATTGGATGGTACCAACTATTCTCTTTGGTCTTTTATGGCCAAAAACGTTTTGGTTGGTTAAGGATTGTGGGATTATGTATCTGGAGATGAAGTTCGTCCAGGTAGCATTGCACCTACCACGCCTGGTCGTGGTACAGCTGTTGGTGCAGGACCCTCACAAGTCACTCCAGAGCAAAAGAGATGGGATACTAAAGATGCACAAGCTATGGCTGTGATTGCCTTAACCATAAAGAGGACAATCACACCACATATCAGATCTTGCAGAACTTCTGAGGATGCTTGGAACACTCTGCAAGCTATGTTTGGAGGAAGAAACGCTGCCAGAATAGAGTTTTTGAAGAAACAACTTGACAAAATACAGATGGACGAAGGTGACGATATCGTCGAGCATCTTACAAAAATCAGGGATCTTAAAGAGCAATTTCTTAGCATTGATGAAGTGATTCGAGAGAAGGACTTGGTTTCCAAAATACTCAATTCACTACCACCATCTTATTTGACTTTTCAGACTTCTTTGACTCTGTCTTTGCGAGCTAATCCTGAGCCTCTTCATTTTGAAGAGTTAGTGGCTTTGCTATTGCAGGAGGATCAATCACGTAAGAACAAGTCTTTACAGGTGGATGGTATGGATCATGCTCTTGTTGTACAGAACAAAAACAAGGGTAAAGAGAGTGCTCCTTACTCCAAGTCTAGTGCAGGACAATCTTCAGAGAAGTCTAAAGGTGATTCCGACAAGTCCAAGAAGAAAGGTAAATGTCACTACTGCAAGAAACCTGGTCACTACATTAGTGAGTGTAAAAAGCGAATTGCTAAAGAAAAGAATAAAGAGTCAAGTTTGGTTGTTTCAGCTTCTGGTGATTCTTCTACAGCTAAAGAAGAGTCTGCAAACTTTGTGCAGGATTCTTATGCTTTCGTAGTATGTTCAGATTTTTTTGCTTACAGTGTTGACGAGACACAAATGATTTGGTACTTTGATAGTGGTGCACCCATGCATATTACTTCAAGGAAGGATTTGTTTTGTTCATTGGATGCAGCTCCAGGAGGAAAGAAGGTGACATGTGCAAATAATGCTTCTTATCCAATCAAAGGCGTTGGTAAGATTTTGATTACCATTTCAGATGGTTCAGATTTATGCTTGCCAGATGTCTTATATGTTCCAGGGATCAAGAAGAATTTGTTGTCTGTATCCTCTCTTGCAAAAAATGGTCTTCGGGTCATTTTTGAGGATGACAGATGTGATGTATGAGATCGAGAGAATGGTTATTCTCTTATCACTACAGGTACGCTGGAAAATGGACTATTTGTGCTAGATCGTTATGAAAAGAAGATTCAGGTATGTATTGCAGAAACAAAGACTCAGGCCATGCAGGATGCTGAGTTGTGGCATGCTAGATTCGGGCATGTTAGTTATGGCAGTTTGATGACTTTACAACGTCATAATATGGTGCATGATTTGTCTTTATTGGAGATGCCACCAAGACATGCATGTGAAGGTTGCGTTCTTGGAAAGATGCACAAATTTGCATTTTTGCAGGATGGTTCAGTTAGAGGGACACGAAAGTTGCAGCTTGTACACAGTGATGTATGTGGTCCTATGAGGACGCCATCTATAGGAAACAACCTTTATTTTGTGACCTCCATTGATGACTTTTCCAGGTTTTGTTGGGTGTATCCACTCAAAGCAAAGTCAGTTGTGTTTGCAGTTTTTCAACATTATGTCGCCATGGTTGAAAATGAAACAGGTTGCAAAGTACAGACTCTTCGTACCGATCGAGGAGGTGAATACATGTCAGGTGCATTTAAGGAATTTTTGGGAAAGAAAGGCATTAAACACCAATGCCCTATGCCATACACACCACAACAGAATGGTGTTGCAAAAAGGAAGAACAGGTCTTTAATGCAGACGGCTAGATGTATGCTCAAGGCTAAGAGTTTGCCTCATAAGCTATGGATGGAGGCAGTTGCTTGTGCAACACATTTTTTGAACAGGTGTCCTACTCGTGCCTTGAAGACCATTACTCCATATGAAGCTTGGTATGACAGAAAACCTTCAGTCAGTTATCTTCGTGTTTTTGGTTGTCTTGCTTATGCTCACATCCCTCAGCAGTTACGTGGGAAGCTTGATGATAAGGCAATCAAATGTATATTTGTGGGGTACAGTAGTGGAAGTAAAGGTTATAGACTTTACAATCCTGCTACAACCAAGATTTTTGAAAGTCGTGATGTAATTTTTGCAGAAACTACTGCTCAACCTAGAGTTGCTTTTGATGTACCGCATATGCAGACACATGATGTATTTGAAGGTTTGCTTCCTTTTTGTGGAGAATCAAGAATCACAACAGGTTGATAATCTTGATCAATCTTTTGATCAACATGTGACACCTCATGATGTAGAGGAAATTGTGCGTGAAGAGCAAGAAGTTCTCAAGGAAGAAAGAACCTTGCCTAAATGGGTTCAGAAAACTTTGCAGGATAACAAGTTGGATGCACCGTGTTGGTACTACTTTTGGTAGAGAGCAAGTAGATTTGGCTTGCTTTAGCACTCTTTGTGATGCAGATGAGCCTGATTCATTTGAACAAGCTTTAGAGTGTGTTCAGTGGAAAGATGCTATGCAGCAAGAAATTGATTCTATTCATAAGAATCATACATGGGATCTAGTGGACTTGCCTACAAGTAAAAAGCCTATTGGTACAAAGTGGGTTTTTAAGGTAAAAAGGAAACAAGATGGTACTGTTGACAGGTACAAATCAAGGCTTGTAGCAAAAGGCTATGTGCAACAGAAAGGCATAGATTATGATGAAACCTTTGCTCCTACTTCTCGTGCGTCCACAGTTAGATCACTAGTTGCAATTGCTGCTCATCATGCTTGGAAAGTGCATCAGTTGGATATCAAAACTGCTTTTTTGAATTGTGATTTGCAGGAAGAAGTTTATGTAAGTCAACCAAGTGGTTTTGTTGTAAAAGGTCAAGAGCAAAAGGTATGTAGATTGCGTAAAGCTTTGTATGGTCTCAAACAGGCTCCAAGAGCATGGTATGAGAAGATACATACTTATTTGATTGGCCAGGGATTTCAGAATAGTCCAACAAAAAGTACTTTGTATGTCAAAAAGAGAGATGGAGTCCTCATTATGCTAACACTTTATGTGGATGATATGCTTCTTACAGGCAATACTGCAGATGAAATTGAAGCGTTTAAAGATGCTTTGAGAAAAACCTTTGAGATGTCTGATCTTGGTTTGCTACATTATTACTTGGGTATTCAGTTTGTGCAATGAGAGGATGGCATATACATGTTGCAGGCAAAATATTTGCATAAAATTTTGGACAAGTTTGGTATGCAAAATTGTAAACCAATCTCTACACCCGTAGAAACTGGATCAAAGTTGAGTATGCACGATGCTGAAGAACCTTTTGATGTACATACTTATGCAGCAGCGGTTGGTTGCTTGCACAGCAACAGTTGATTGTGTATGGATACGCAGGTTATTGGCAGATCTTTGTGAGTGTCAACAGGCACCCACTACCATTTTCACTGACAGTCAGAGTGCTATGGCAGTTGCAAGGAATCCAGTATTTCATGCAAGAACAAAGCACATAGAGGTTCACTACCACTATGTCAGGGAAAGGCTACATGCAGGGGAGATCACACTAACTTACTGTCCTACACAGGATAACATTGCAGATATATTTACGAAGGCGTTATCACGAGAAAAGTTTGAAGCTTTCCGAAAAGCTTTGGGCTTACTCTCATACACATGATGATCTGCTACCTTGTACGGATTCACACTATCACTACAGGGGGGATTTGTAGACATGTAGTAGTGTTAGTGTGTATACGCGCTTCACCAGGGGCACTTTTCTCCCACTGGGTTTTTCCCCTTGGACATCTGGTGTGAAAGGACACCTTATCTCTTAGGGTTTCATATAAGCTTTGTAGCTCTGAGTTTGTAGATACTCTATTATTCTAATACAGAGAGACAGACTATAGAGATCTCGTACGCAAGCTCTGTGTCTTCTCCTTCTCCATCTTCTTCCTACTCTGAGTTGTCGTCTTCCTTCTGTTTCCTGTTTCATCATCTTCAACAGAAACTTTGGCTAAGGTATAAAATCCAATTTTTGTAAGTTATTTTCAAGTTTTGGATAATGAAATACACAACGTGAGCTAACGGCGCTCACTTCTCTCCTTCTCGCACTTCCTACTCCCTCCCCGGTTGCCACATTGCAGTGGTGTTTATTGGGTTGCAACCGTAGGTAATAGCTCTACGCATTGACATAAGAATGTCACGGTATTTTGTAGCTTTTGGCATCGTCGACCCGTGGCCTAATTTCATCATAAGAGGGAATTTACACTTCAAAATCAAAAACTAAGTATAGGCGGGGTATTGGGGCATCATTGCTAAGCATGTAGATGCATTCTGGGTCGAAAACCACTAGGTCAAAAATCCACTACTGTTAATAATCGTGATTTTTGCACTTGACCTAAAGTGGGATTTGAGATCATAAGGATGTGTGCTTAGGTCTTATAAAGATGTCCTCGAAGTTTTGTTACGTTTGGATGTCATTTGATGTTGTAACAAATGTGATTTGTTCGCCGATGAGCGATTGTCTTTTGGTGATTTCAGTCACTTGAGTGCAGCTTGAATTAGATGCAAGTTTTTTTTTGTTTTCCAAGAGATTGACAACCTCTTGTAGCCTCAATGCACTAGTCGAGTCAGCTTCGTCCCATGGATTGAAAATTATATTTGTGGTTCTCTCTATGTCTGCAATAAGATAGGAGTGAGGTTAGACACACGTCCCACATGAATGGATGGCAAGAAAACTCAAAGAATGCACTAAAATAGGTCCTAGCAAGAAGTAGTTAGTAGGAGGAAACTTTGGGGGTGGTCGATCCGTTTGGGTTCAATGCATTTCTCTCATAGAGCTACCACCTTTGAAGGGAATGTCTAAAGGGAAATCTAGTGGAAGGAAATTTACACATGACGAACAAGGATCAATGCATTTTAAAACTTCTTCAAATAATTTCTTTAAGGGAGTAGTACAATTGGTGGGTGTTGTAGTAATGAGACCAATGTTAGTAAGGAGGCCATTACAATTTTTTGATCCATTGTGAGGCATTCCAAAAGCAAGGCTTAGACCAAGAGGATAGCCAGACACAATGCAATAGAAAGAATCAAAACCATGATTTCTATGCCACCCAATCCAAGACCCCATGAATGATTGATGAATTTGAAGGAGTGTAGTTTTGAAGAGAATATACACCAACTCATGGAAAACTTAGAAGGGAAGGTGATGTCGTATTTTAGTAAATTTCCCATAATACTTTTTGGCACATTATGATGAATCAAAATCATTTTTTGGGAATATTTTCAAAGGACAAAATACCCAATGTTGTGTTGTCCAAGATTAAGAACACTAAGCAAAAGAACAAGCTGGTTGAGGATTATGCACTGAAGATTAATCAATTGGAAGGAGCGCTTATTGAAAATGAGAAACAAAAAAATTAGATGTTGATAAAATAATTTTTGAAAGGGCTTTGTAAAGAGTTGCAAAATATTCTTACAAATGTGGAGGCAATAGAGAGCAAGATGGATGATTTGGTGAAAGTAGCAGTTAGAGTGGAGAAAAGGATTAGAGGTTGTTTTATCAAGGAAAAAAAGAATGATTGTAAAACCACATGATGACTCAGATGACTCTAATTGCTCACATTTAAATTTGAAATAAAAAACATATGAATTTTGTGAATTAGATGTAGAGTAAGATTTAGAAGATGACTATGACCTAGAAAAGTCCAAGAAGAAATCAACAAAGAAGAGAAAGGATAAGGCATGAGAGATCTACAAAAAGAAACAAAGTAGAAGATTGAGGAATTGACTAATGAGAAGTCAAAAGAGATGGAAATGAAGCAATCAGCTCAACCACAATGTGAAATTTATATAAAGTATGGACATGCCACATCACAATGTTGATATAATCTTAAATCTACAAAAAGAGACAACATAGTAAAAGGGTGAATTGAATATTCAGGAATTGAGTAACAAGAAGGAAATAGAGCTAGGAATGAAGCAATCAAATAAACTACAATGTGAAATTTTATGAAAGATGGCCATGCCACATCACAATGCTGGTATAGTCCTAGTTTTTAAGGACCTATACTAGGTGGAATCCGACATAGATTGCTAAACAATTGGCTAATCAAGTTGTAGTGATAGGGCCTCCACATGACATCAAGGGTGGTATCCTCAGGAGCCTTGGACACAATATAATAAATGGAAACCTCTTGTTGGGGTATAAAGCCCAATGTGGTCGCCCAGGTAAGTGGGCGGGCCGCCAGGTATGTACACATATTCTTTTGTAAAAACCTAATAAGAACTCACTATGCTCTACACATTACAGTAGAGAGAGTTCACCATATCGTCGTGCTCTTTTTCTCGCACTCTCTCTCTCGCGTCGCACTTCCGCTCGTACTCCTTCAACTTGTATCAGAGCTCAAATCGAGGCTCGGGGCAGCACTGCAGGAGGCTAGAGTCACCAACTCAGATTGGAGTGAAATTCGACAGGCGAAGACACGGCCCCAAATCTCGTGGGCGAGCCCTAAGGGCTCGGTGTTGTCAGAATTTCACTTTGAGGTCATCTCGGCCACCGTTCGGCTTCGACAAAGGTCTGCGCAGGCCATTTTCGACTACGTGGTCTCGACGGGTGCAGATCCGACTACGTGGTCTCGACGGGTGCAGATCCGTCAGAAGTATGTTGTCTAATGCACAGCTGCCAAATGGGTTTTGGGCTGAAGCTGTATCAACAACTGTTCATCTTGTAAATAGATCTCCTAGCAAGGTTTTGCAGAAGGATTCAGTGCCAGAGATGGTATGGTCAGGCAAAATGCCCTCATACAAGCATCTCAGAGTCTTTGGCTGTGAGGCATATACTCACGTTCCAAAGGAATTTAGGAAAAAACTTGAGCCAAAGAGTAGAAAGTACATCTTTCTAGGCTATGGTAATTCTGCTGAGATGGGGTACAGACTTTGGGATCCCGAATCCAACAAGGTTGTCCGCAGCAATGATGTTCACTTTAATGAATCCAAATATCATTCTAAACCAGAGAGGGTTGAGGAGATTAGAAGAGTTGTCTTCCAAGAAGACGGACCTGCACGTGCAAGACAAAATGTCAGGGCTCAAGAGGAGCAAGGACAGGATAGAGTGGAACCACAGGTTGTGGCAAAGCCTGAGCCACCTATTGTGCGTAGATCAGGACGTGTCACGCGACCTCCTGATAGGTTTGTTCCATCTATGAACTATGTCATGTTGACTGATTGCAATGAGCCTTCATGTTACAAGGAAGCAGTGCAAATGAAGGACTCCGGGAATTGGCAATTGGCCATGCAGTCAGAGATGACAGCTCTGCATAAAAACCAGACATGGAAGCTAGTTAAATTACCACGGGGCAAAAAGGCTCTACCCTGTAAATGGGTTTACAGGTATAAGATCACCGCTCATGATAGTCAGCCAAAGTACAAAGCAAGTCTTGTTGCCAAGGGCTTTAAGCAAGAACAAGGCATTGACTTTGATGAAGTCTTCTCTCCGGTGGTCAAGATGACTACATTGAGATGATTTCTTGCATTGGTTTCCATATTAGATTTGGTGTTGCACCAAATGGATGTCAAGACAACGTTCTTTACATGGTGATTTAGATGTGGAAATTTACATGCAGCAGCCAGAAGGGTTTGTTGAGAAAGGCAAGGAAGATTGGGTATGCCAGTTGTTAAAGAGTCTTTATGGCTTAAAACAATCACCGAGGGCGTGGCACCATAAATTCCACAAGTTTATGCTTTCTCAAGGCTACAAACGTAGTGAGTTCGATCACTGTCTATATACAAAGAAGGCTAAGGATGGCAGTTGGCTGATCCTTATTTTGTATGTGGATGACATGTTGATTGCTGGCAAGCACTTGGAAGAAATTTCAGCTTTGAAGTCAAAAATGGCAAAATCGTTTGACATGAAAGACATGGGTGAGGCAAGTCATATACTTGGTATGCGCATTAAGAGAGACAGATCAAAGAATTTGATTTGGTTATCTCAAACAGAGTATATTGACAAGGTTTTGCAACGTTTCAATATGGAGAAGGGAAAGGCATTGAGTGTTCCATTGCCACCATATGTGAAACTTAGCAAACAAGATTGTCTTGTGTCTGAGGAAGAACAGGCTGAAATGGATAAGATTCCATATGCGTTTACAGTGGGTAGTTTGATGTATGAAATGATTGCTACTCGCCCAGACATTGCATTTGCAGTGGGAGTAGTAAGTCGATACATGTCAAACCCAGGCAAGAAACATTGGGAGGCAGTGAAAGGAATATTGAGATACCTGAAAGCTACAAAGAGTATGCGTATATGCTATGGGAGTCAGGAGCTAAGTGTAAAGGGTTTTACAGACTCAGATTATGCAGGTGACTTAGACAACTGAAGGTCTACGTCAGGGTATGTCTTTACATTGGCTGGTGGAGCAATATCATGGCGTTCTAGATTACAAGATTGTGTTACTCAGTCTACTACAGAGGCTGAATATGTTGCAGCATCAGAGGCATGCAAAGAATCAATTTGGCTTAATCGACTAGTAACAGATTTGGGAATCAAAGAAGAGATGCCTGTGTTATATTGTGATAGTCAAAGTGCTATACAATTGGCTCGCAATCTAGTTTATCACTCAAAGACAAAGCATGTGGATGTGAAGTATCATTTCATCAGGGAAATGCTCGAGGATAAGCAACTTCAGCTTGTCAAAGTTCACACCACAGAAAATCCTACTGATCTACTTACAAAAGGACTTCCCTCAGAGAGCTTTGCGCATTTTCGCAAGCAGTTAGGTGTAGGGTAGTACATGACTTCTCTACATCTCTTATATATTAGCTTGTATAGTAGCTTCTCTCACATTTAAAGTACCACATTGGACTTTAAGTGGGAGGTTGTTGGGGTATAAAGCCCAATGTGTTCGCCCAGGTAAGTGGGCGGGCCGCCAGGTATGTAGACATATTCTTTTGTAAAAACCTAATAAGGACTCACTATGCTCTACACACTACAGTAGAGCGAGTTCACCATATCGTCGTGCTCTTCTTCTCGCACTCTCTCTCGCGTCGCACTTCCGCTCGTACTCCTTCACCTCCTAGGTATGAAAATAGAGGAGGAAGGGGTGGAGGAGGATGACCACCTTAGAAGAAATTGGTATGACAAACATTTGCCATTGCAACCCCCACCACATCTTAGTCCCCTAAGACAATAAATTTTTCCTAAATCTCAAGTTAATTTGACAGTTAAATAACATTGTTGAGGATATTGTAATACCTCAGAAGGAGGTATAGAAATAGTTGGATATTGTTTGGAGTTGCTCAAGATGCAGTGAAACAATGATGGCTATTACAGTATTGAAGTCTCTCCTTGATTGATTAAAATAGTGGGATTTTGGGATGAGTTTTAGAAAAATTCAAGAAAGTGCATAAAAATGCTTTCATCTAAAATACAGGATAGGAAATATAGACATGAGGATTTATTTCAAGAATTTATTCGGAAACCAATAATTATTACATTAGATCAGTTCTTAAATTTTGATCAGTTCTTATTAATTATTATATTAGATCAATTCTTAAATTTAATTTCCATTATCAAAGAGAAGTCAATGAAGGTCAAATGGATAGTGGCTGAGAGCACAGATTGCTTGCGGATACATATAATCTTGAAGTAGAGAATGTGAGCTTTAGTGTCTTGTCTCATTGGCTTCCAGATATATTCCCAACCCTTTCCCCACAACTTTAATTCATTAAATCAAAATAAATTCAACAAAACAATTAATTGAATAATCACAACATTGAAGAGAACAAGATAAATAGGAATCAAAACATAAGACACCATACCGGGTACCAACCATCCCCCTCAATCAGTATGAGTAGTTTCCTTCCGCCTCTTTATTCATCTCATGGAGCATGAACTACAATAAGATAAATATATGAAAGGTAAGAGAGCATGAGCTACAAAATTAGAGAGTGAATCCCATGATTAAGAGAAAATTAGCATAAAAGAGAGTTAAAGTGTAACTTTATCTTGGCTCTATCACCTACTGAAGATACTCCTGGAGCACTCAAATCTTCCTTATGGAGGGCCAAGAAGATGATTCCTACAAAGAAAGTGCGATGTGCACGATAACACGTTTGTTGGGATAGTCTTTCCTGAAAAGTGTAGAGCTATGGAGGGTGCCAACAAGGTTTTGCATGGCTAGGTTGAGGGGTGTGTCATCAATGATAGGGGGTGGTGGTAAAGAACCTTTGAAGGGACGAAGAAGACTTAAGTGAAAAGTGTTGTGAATTTTTCAAGAGTCAGGGAGAGCCAATCATAAGAAATTAGCAATAATATGATTGGCATTTTTAAAGGGACCATAATACCATGGTGCTAGCTTGGCAATAGGAATCATCTCTATGCTCTTAAGACGTCTCTTTTCAATGCAAAGAATCACAAAATATCTCTCTTCAAATTCCATAGGTTGTCTCTTTTTAATGTTGTGCTTGTTTCGTGTATGAATGTCGTGCTTTGTGAATTTCTTGTTTTGCTTGCTCCAAGATTTGGGTGTGTTGTTGAACAATTTTATCATCATGTGGTACCCATATACGATTTAAAATGGTGATTTTTTGGTGGGATGAATGAGGAGTGTTGTTGTATGCAAATTGAAGTGAGTGGATCTATTTGTCCCAAGTTCTTGGTCTCTCACAAGTGTATGTTCTTAAAAGATCTAAAATGGTTTTATTGTTTGCTTCTATTTGTCCATTAGATTTCGAATGAAATATATAAGTGAAGTCTATTTGAGTGCCAATTTTGTAAATAGTGTCACCCAAAAATGATTGCAAGAATGTCTGTCTTGATCAGATATAATAGATTTAGGCCTTCCATGAAATAAAAATCTTAAGAAGCAATACAATTGCTTACTTAGCTGAGATGGTCTTTTTACAAGTTAGAATGTAAGCATGTTTAATAAATCTTTTTACGATGGTCCAAATCATATTTTTTTGTGCACGAGTAGCCAATGATATAATCCATAGAAATGTATTGCAAAGAGAGTCGGGAAAAGGTAAAGGTATCAACAAACCATATTGCTTACCATGATGACTCTAATTTGTTGACAAACAAAACACTGTGCAACATATGTAACAACATCTCTTTGAAGGTAGGGACAATAAATTTGAGATTCTACTATATAAATACTTGTGGCAATCCCACTACGGCCTATATAAGGTGATTCATGGCACTCTTTAAAGACAAGCTAACAAAATGCAATGGTTACGTACAATCGCTTTTCAAAGAACAAATACCCATCATGAAAGGAGTATTGTGTATAAACAAAAGCAAGCATAAATGTAAGAAAAGTCAAAGTCGTGGGCATAAGTATCAACCATTTTTGAAAAAGTTTCATTAGACACAAAAGAAATGTTAATAAGCGGCATGTGACTTAGTGCATTTGCAACCTTATTTTTAGCCCTTGGTTAATATTGAATGAGTGGATGAAAACTTTGAATAAATGATGCCCATTTCATATGAAGATCAAAGATAGTTGCTTGTAAAAGCTAATGACAAATGATTTTTTGATCAATTTTAATTGAAAATTTAGATCCTATCAAGTAATGTTTCCATAATTTCAAAGCATGCACAAAAACTAGTAGTTCTTTGTCATAAGTGTTGTAATTCAGCTCGTTGGGTTTCAAGTTTCTACTTTCATATGCAATGGGATGATTATCTTACATTAATACATCACCACACCCACTCGCATCAATTGTAACAAAAAACAAGTGTCTTTGAAAATTAGGAATTTGTAAGATAGAGGCATGTGTAAGTGCATATTTGAGTATTTCAAAAGATTTTTTATGTTGGCCATTCCAAGTGAAAGATGTGTTCTCTTTCAAAGGGTTTGTGAGTAGTAAAGCCAAGTATAAGAAATTTCAAATGGAATCTCTATAATACTACACAAACCAAGAAACAAAAGAATCTCATGAATATATTGAAGTCTAGACCATTTCTTGATGCATTTGTTATTCTTAGGATCCAAACAAATAATAATCAATTGCAGTTTTGAAGAACAAGCTTTTCTCAAGATTTGAATATAGTTGATTTTTATGCAAAAATTTAGAAATCAAATCCAAATGTACATAATGGTCCTTTTCTTTCATACTAAAAACCACAATGTCATCAAAGAAAACCACAACACAATATTGATGCTTCAAAAAGATGCAATTCATCATGCATGAAAATATAGTAGGTACATTTGTTAAACCAAAAGGCATTACAAGAAATCCATAATGACAAAATTGTGTTTGTAATGTAGTTTTATGAACATCAATCTCCATCATACATACTTGATGATATCCAAAATTAAGACCTATTTTACTAAAAATGAATGTACCACTTGAATTACAAGCAAGTTATGAACAGGAGGAATAGAAAAATGATTTTATATTGTGTATTTATTGAGTTCTCTATAGTCAATGTATAAATGATAAGTGCCATTTTTCTTTTTGACTAAAAGAACTGGTGCACCAAAAGATAAACTACTTGGTTTAATTAAACTACAATTTACTAATTCCTCAATTTGATGTTGAATTTCTCTTTGCTCAATTTGATTTTGATGATATGGTGCTTGACAAGGTGATGCACTACTTAGAATCAACTCTATCGTGTGGTCTTCTACTCGTGAAGGATGTAACCTGAAGGTAGATCTTCAACAAAAATTTCATTATATTTCATCAAAAAATTCTCTTGAGAGGAGACAATTGTTCTTTGTGTGCTATCTTTTTGAGCTAAACTTTTAGCTTGAGTGTGACTAAAAAGAGGTTCTGGTTCTAGCTTTTGGTTAACTTGTGTGAAAGATTTTTCATTATATTTGACAATGAGTGTATGGTTATTATAGTAATCTTTAGATTAAAATGATGTTCCATATCCAAAATTAAATTTGTGTTTTGCAATGGTGCTACAAGGGAATCTTGTAATTCAATGAAATCTCCTAATTGATATTGCGAATCTTTTACCATATATACACAATTTAATTTGTTTCCTTAAAAAAACTAATTTTATTTCTTAATTCATGGAAGTGCTAAAATTTTAACTTTTATGCAACACGTGTAAAATTAAAATCATGTGTGCTTCCATCATCATGTATTAATTTAAAAGCATCATCACCAATCTTAACTTGCATACATAAGAGACTATGTAGTTGAGAAGTAAGAGTACCTATGTGATCTTGGTAGTCTAAATAACCTTGAGGTTCTTGATTGCTATCATCAAAAGTATTTGCAATGTTTAAATTCATCTTCATATTATACACTTGATGGTCATTGTCACCTTCAATCCTCTCTAAGGAAGGTACTGACTTGCTTACATGACACACTTGCTAGTTTTATGTCCATCTCATGACAAGTGTAGTCCTCACATCAAGTTTTCCATTATTCTTGTTGCTATAATTTTTGTTATTGTGACTATACGGAGACTTGTTATACGAATTTAAGAAAAGAATAGATGAAGGTTTAAAAGCATTACTTGAACCATTGTTATTTACTTTCCTTTGTCCGAAACCATTTTGATTGGAATTGCTTGAGTGTGGTCAATATTTCTTGAGTGTGGTCAATATTGATTATAATGTTATATCCACCATTTTCCATTGTTGTTGTTGATCCTTGGTTGAAGAGTAGTAGGATTTGTATGTTGTGGTGGAAGATAAGGATAACTCTTTGTGATTGATGACCCTTTTGGAGTCATATTTATACCTTTCACACCTTCAACATCATGAGCTAAAGAAATAGCTCTCTCCAATGTATGTGAACAAAATTTGTTGACCTCAGGATGCAAAGTATATTCCAAGCCAGAAATATATTTGCTTTTGAAAGTAGAGTGAGAAATGTCTTTACATTTTGAAGAACGAGTAAAATTTGCCAAAATATGTCTGTTTATTGTGTGACAATTTCCCACGTCCTTGATTAAAGAGTATTCCATGCATGTCTAGCTTTTTCTTTGTATTCAGAAGGGAGAAAGTGATTCATTACCATTCTTTGAAATTTCTTCCAATCTTGTGGTTGTTTGTATCATTTATGAGTCACATTCCACCAAAGAGAAGCACGCTTTGGTATTTGGCTTGCTGCATACTTGATTTTTTCTCATTTGTTGAAGTTTTCTTCTTGAAAGTAGTCATCTAAGGATGATAGCCAAGAGAGAATCATATGTGCATCATTTCTTCCATCATACTTTATAAAATAAAAGCCTTTTTAGAGATCTTGTTTTGTTTTGTCTTGGCTTGAGCATCCTAATTATTCTTAATCACTTTGATAAGCCCACTTGTCTTTGTTGTCACCTTCATGATTGCACTTGTGAAAACTCTACATTTGTATCTTTTCAAGCTTTTTCTCAAGGAGATTACGTGCAATGAGTTCCTTTTCAAGCTCTTCAAAACAAACGTCAATCTTTTTATCCATAACAAGAGAATCTCGGGTGGTCATAGTTGGTTAACTCAAGCAAAAGAAAAGTAAAAATAGAGATGTAAATTCAAAACATATACAAGAATTTAATTTTAAAAAAAAGTAAAAATAAATAAGATGATATTGATATGTTAAACAAGTCAAAAAAATTCCAAGAAAACCTCTAGTGAATATGCAAAGCCTTTGAACGATCCAAAATGGGGCATTAGGAGATTTCAAAGGTCTTTTAGAGGGCCAAATTGAAGAGAGAGATAAGAAAGCACATCTAATGAGTAACAACATAATATAATGTAGAAAATACATGAAATAAATTAAGAAATAAGATAAAGAATTTTAAAATGGGAAGAATTCAAAATTCTTTGTAAGGTAACATCTTCTTTCAACGGCGTTGGTGGTTTAATATGTGGACCCGATGTGCCAAGAGACTTTGATAGCTGCAAGGTGCTAAAAGATAGTGACTTAAAATCTATCATTCTCCTTTCTCTACATTTAAGATAGCTAATGATGGACATTTAGCACTGCTCATTATTAGTCCTTTCACGTGCATACATGCTTTAATCTATACCAGCTTCACAATTCTATCTTTTGGAGCACACAAGATTCAAAAACTACATAATATTGACTTTGATTATCACACACAAGAGCACATAACCTTCCTCGTCCTAGCAAGCAATAATTGTGCTTTTCTAAAGGTGCACATGGAAGGGAAACAAACACCTTGCTCTGAATTTAGCTCAAGAAGAAGAATTCTTCATGAATCAAAAGGGATGTACTTGGTGGCCATACTCTCTCAAACATTGAAGGAACCTTGGCTACAACTAAAGCAACAAAAGGATCTTCCCCTTCATAAGAGGTAGCTTTACAACTTGGGAATATCTCGATACTTGATAATTTTTTCAATTGTATAATACATTACAATAATATGGGAGCATTTAATTTATTCCTCAAATTAACAACAAAATAGCATGCTCTTTCGGTAGCTAAGAAATGCACATATTAATGGCTTATGTCAAGCATATATTTTCAAAGATTTGTGGCTACTCATAGGAGCTTTTAGATGATGCTACTCTTGGCCTAGTTCTCTGGCAACATAGAAAAATTTATTTGCCTTCATATGAATGACTCTTCTATTAAATTTTTTGAATCATGTAGTCTGACACGTACCAAGCTACTGATGTCAAGAACATGAACAACTTAGGGATTTCAAACTTGTCATGTTACATGGAATTCTTTGGATCCTTCGGGAATTACCTCGTATTCCAACTCTTCTTGTGCACCAATCTCCTTGCTTGCACAAGGCTCATTAAAAACTTGAACACAAATGGAGTTAAGACAATCTAGCAATTGATGTACTCACAACTTTAGCCAACTACAAGACTTCATGCACACTTTAAATGATCTCCAGACCCAGTAATGCTCTACAGGTCTCACTTGAGAGGGTAGAAGAACCCTACTCCTAACACTCTGTGGGAGAAAATCACAATTTCCACCTGCCTAGATGCCTTTTGGGGTATTGTTCACTTCAGGTCTCTCAAAGGCTTACTACATATTCCCAACAACTCATTCTTGTAACAACTTTAAGGTTTAAACTCTTCTTATGGTCTCAAGAGTCACCTTACCTTCCTTTAGCCTACTTTCCATATGGAAATTGGCCTAAACTCATGCACAAAGAGTTAATTCTAAATTTGACTATATGGGTGTGTTCCTTACCTTGAGGACTTCCTATGGTACAAATTTTGACTCTTAACACTTATGATAGCTAGGCCCTAAGGAGAAAATTGCAATTTTCTCCTTCTTTGTGCAAAAAAATATCTAGATCCACTTTTAACAAATTGGATGTGATTCTCACTTTAAGATAAACTCTTTGTATCAAACTTACCCAAAAATTTCAACTCTAGCATAGTTTGAAGAAAAATTTACAATTTTTCCTTTCTATCCTAGTTTTCACCACTTTTTGAAACTTTGGTCAATTCCAGAGTGTTCTACCCTTCTTCAAGAGTGCATGTGCCAATTTTCACCTCAATTGAGAAAGTGAGACGACCACAAGAACAATTTCAACACTTTTTCTAGTCGATAGGTCAAATTTTGGCTCTATACTCACTTAGAACTGTCCAAATTCACTTTGGATGAATGGTCTTCTTAAGTCAAGATGATTGCCTGACCTTAGCCTTGTAGACTTCTAAGCTTCAGATCTAAAAAAGGAGAGAAAAACACAAATTTTTTTTGGAGTTACCCTAGAATGCACTTTTATCCCTTTCTCCAGGTCCAGGGTCTTTGTAACGCTCTTTTAGTCTCTACTCCCAACCCTATAGCTTGTTTTGGCCCTGTAGGTTGGAGTCAACAAGTGGTTAGGCCTCGTGGAACCTTCCTCAAAGAAAATCACTTTTTTTCCAGGAGATACCCTAGAATGCACTTTTACCCCTTTTTCTAGATCTGGGGTCTTTATAACCCTCTTTTAGTCTCTACTACCAGCCCTATAGCTTGTTTTGGCCCTATAGGTTGGATTCAATAAGTGGTTAGGCCTTGTGGAACCTTTCTCTCTAGCTCTTTCTCAATTTTGGTTTGTCAACTTGCATCCAAAATTTACGCATGTACTTAAACTCAATTGTTAAACGCAATTATGAAGTATCATGCACAAATTTGTCTTCAAGCTTCACCTACAAGAGAAAATTGCAATTTTCTCTCAAAAATGCCGATTATTTACTTTTTGAGAATTTTGACTGTGGTTGTGCATTCACACATTCTTTTACATGCATTTCATGACCTGAATTGCCTACTTTCATAGATGCACTATCTTTCCTTGAGCTTTCACTACTTTTGGCAAATGATTCTTCCAATGATATGCATATCGAAATTGATGATGAGAGCACTTATCATACTTGCCTACTTACCCTACTTCTAAAACAAAAGAAATCAACTAAAAATAGGTTTGAGATGCTCAACAAACAACTTCCAAACTAAAATCTATTTTCCCCCCCATTTTCTTGTGTTTTTCTCATCTGACTGACTAACTAACACTTTTACAATAAAAAACTCACCACAATCACACAAAACAAAGATCATGGATACCATGATCTCTTTTCTAGCCTATCTAATCTACTGGCCTACTTAAGGAAAATATATCAGACTCGACTGTGTTCACTCTAGTCTAGGTTCTTGCTCCTAGATAGCAGTACCAATGTCTCAGGCCCACAAGGGTCAACAACTATCATATCTCTGGAAGAGATGGAACCAAGATGAAATGTCTTGTCTAAACATAATACACTCCACTTTGACACTTAACTAGCTACCAGAATTTCAAATTATATCCTTCTATCCTCTTACACAACCACATGAAAATATTCAAGCAAAACAAATTTGATTGACTCCAAACTCAGTATGCAACCTCCTGGGATTATACAAAATAGAACATAACCATCAAACTTGCAATTGGACCTAGGGAGAAAAACATAATTTTCTCTCGAAGCCCTAATGTAGGTGAACTTTCAAAACTTTGGACTTGCTTACCTTGTTCTCCTAAGTGTAAAGGGAAACTCATGCAATCGACAGAATCGCAATACGACACTCGGATGGTGAGATGTCACATGGAAGGTCATAGAAATTGTTGCTTGGTTCTCATGAAGGGCTTGTAATGTAGGTATCCTCATGTAGATCTCGATAACACAAATCCCATGGTGCCCTCAGATTTCCAACCCAAACAACCATGCGTTGCAGTGCAAGGAATTGAAATTCACAGTAGAGAGCAAAAGACACATGACATGCAGAGAAACCTTATCCGCTCATTTGGTTCTTTGTAATTGACATAGTGAGCTACCTCACCCTACCAAAATCACCCAAACACTGTGTCTATCTTCAGCCTTTTACTATACATAGACGTGTGTGAGTTAGGGGACTTTTCCTATATCTCCTTAAAAACCCTCACTTGGCTAGTCACTCGACTAGTTGAGCAAAAAAAAAAAAAAAAACCAAAATATATTATGGAACTTTTGTATATAAATATTTTATTGTATATAGGACCTAAATATAGAGATTTTTTTAATGATAATTATTTTTTATATTTATTTAAATATGTATGCGTAGGTGTGTGCTATTTACCAAGGTATACGATGTACATTTACTCACCATTACCATGATCTTTCTTACCATGTATTCTTTAAAAAATCATTTCATGCAAGATGCTCTTATTTTTGGTGTGAATCCACTCCAAGGAAAAACCTCAAAAATACCTTTCACCATCAATCATTGCCTTTCACTTAATTCCTATTTTCTACAGGTATTTTTTCTTATCTCTTCTAAATAAATATACATCAATAAAAACAAATGAAAACCCTTCTCATTTGATTCTTTATATTTTCATATATTTATTTTTTATATATGTAGCTCACACTATTCTAGATTTCATGGAATTGTTTATATATACTAGCCTATTTTTTTTATCATATCCATATATTATATTTATGCATAATCCATAACCATGCATATTTTCAAACCCCTAAGAATATATTAGGTCATGCTATCATGCAAGGAGGGGCTTACCTTTGGAGCCTTATGCAAATTCAACAAAAAGGGGTCCAGTGAAGACTTTTTTGTGAAGAAAAATAGGCTTTTTGGTGGGATGCTTTATATCCATCTCCACTCCAAAATTGAAGCAGTGGCTAGAGGACAAGATGTGAAACAAAAAGTTGAATAATCACCTCAAACATTTTGATAATTTTTGGAGCTACCATTGGTGACATAGAATGTTTTGAGTGGACCCCAGTCTCCCCACTTTTTTCACAACGTAACCCATAGTCTTCTCTCACCTCATTTCCTACTTCCCCACACACACACACACACACACACTCATTACTCTCCATCCCTCACTCAAACCTACAACTTTCATGGATTCTTTCATCTTCTTCACCATTCCCATCTCTCCCTTACTCCATAGCTCAAAATTATCATCTCTACACACATATAGGTCAATTTCTCTCTCTAAAATCAAATTCATATTACCATAACCTCTTCAGTATTTCACAAAAAGAGAAAATAACCAAGCTCAAGATTTACAAAAGGAGGAGTTTGATCATGGAAAATTCAACTTTTTCATGGTCATAAGAACTACACCGACAGAGTTCTACAACCGCTCATTCGCTGGAGGAGATAGGTCAAAAATTCCCTTTCTATCTTGTGGTTTCCATCAAATTGTGTATATTATAATCCTTCCCTTACTTTTTATCATTGTATAAATCATATAATGCACCTTGAGTCCATATGCCATGTAATTTTACCCCATCCTACTAACTACAAACTACTAACACTAACCACTAACATACTAAGATAAAATAGCCATTGACTTAACCATAAAAGATACCTCACCTCAAGCCTACATGTGCATATTAACTCTCTCTCTCTTTCTCTCTCTCTCTCTCTCTCTCTCTCTCTCTCTCTCTCTCTCTCTCTCTCTCCTTCCTTCTTAAAACTCTACTTTCACCTTATCTAGCATCAATAATGCTCTCTTTTGAGCCCACATCCACGACTTGAGCACACAAAGAAGGCCCACAATGTTTTGATTTATGAAAAAAATCATAATCTTGATTTGTTAGCTTGTAAGTTAGGATTTCCAATAATCTTCATGAGAGGTCTCCAGCCTATAAATAAGCCCTTCTCCTTCTTGTAATTTACCTCCAATATGTCACATAGCACCCCAACACTCTATGCGTGAGGAGAGGCTTAGGCGTAGCAACCACTTTGTGAGCTTCACAATTTGGTGTGAGAAAATCTTTCAAGCTACGCATTGCAATTGAAAGAGCATGAGTTCAAAAATCTCAAAACCACTATTGTATATGTTCCTCCATCATCAATAAATTGAGGTTTGGTGCATCAAAGGCATGATTTGACGTTCAGATCTTCGTCCTTCCAATTGTATATACGGTTTAGTGAATTCAAGGTGACTTGTGTATTTTAAGTTTCTATCATTTGACCTTGTTTAATAAGGTGTTTTAATGTGTTTTCATTGCCAATTTTGTGTCCATTGTAAGAGGGTATTGTGGTGAGAGGTCTCCCACACCCTAAGACTCTGTGTGTGTGTGTGTTGGCAATGTTTAGCATTTACTAAGCATGAATTAGTTTTGTACAAGCTCTATGATAGCATCATAACAAAAAACCATCTCCATTTGCAAATCACAAACAAAGTATTACACAAGTTCCATTCCTGTGTCTCTCTTCCCTTTTCTTTAGCTCTCTCTGCTCCTTTGGTGTGTGTTTTGTGGCGCATCGTCTTGGTCGTGATAAAATCTCTCTTGCATCCTAGTTTGCATACCATAACTAGGTGGTGACCCTTCACTTATTTGGCTGTGGGTTTGTTGTTGTTGTTTCTTGCTTGTGGTTGTCCTAGCCCCATTTAAGCAGCAAAGGATCCTTGAGGTGTGTTCAGAGGTCGCCTCTCTTGTTGTGCACCCTGGACCACCTCAATGTTGGTGCCCCCATGAAGGACGGATTGTGTATGTTTTTGTGTAGGTTCAACCTTTAGCATAGTCAAGTAGTTTGCATGAATCAAGAGAATTTGTATGATCCTTTCATTCCCATTGCAAGGCAAAAGGTACACATAATTGTTAGTACTAAGTTGCAATTTCAACGTATAATTCTTAGAATTTTAGGTCCTCTTAGGTTGGCTCAGATAAATGCTTCGGTAAATCCTTTTATTTTGCCTCTCATTAGGTACGACTTTAGTTTCGACGTCTATATTTTTGTTTTGTTTTAAGCATTAGGTCATGCATAGACCATGGATAATGGCCCACGAATAGAGGTTTTCTCCTTCCATTTCACTCCACACATTAGAATAAACATTACAATTAGTAGAAAGATCCATTTTCAACAATGTATGGTGTTCATGTTTGGTGCCCAAAGAGCAGGTGAAATTCTAGCGTCACCAAAGCCTGCCATCTTGCCTCTTGTTGACTATCATAGATCATTTGATGTGCATATTTTTATTTTGTTGTAGAATAGATTGCAATTTAGAAAGCATTATTGTGTAAATTTTTCAAGAAAGAAAAAAACGTGTTGTCACTTTAAAATTGATTCAATGGAGGCCCAACGCCAAATGTCAAGATATTCTCTCTTTTTTGGAGAGCCTAGTGAGGATGTCGAGGTATTTCTAGCAAAGTTTAAAATGGCTTGCCGCATAAAAAGAGTGATAGAAGATGAGGAATGCTTAGAAATATTTGAGGTAGTTCTAAGGAAGGATGCTAGCTCTTGGTTTGACTCTCTATCTTAAGAGGTTAAGGGAAACTATAACGAAGTCGTTGATCATTTCAAGTGATACTTCTTTGATCCTCAAAACACTCAAAAGCTATGGCAAGACATTGTTTCTCACAAGCAAAAAGACTTAGATGACTACTACATGTATAAACAAGAGTTTCTACGTCTTTGGGTTGTATGGGTGAGAAATCTTGCTAACCCTAGTGATGGTGCAGAGTTCCTAAAGAAGGAGAGGTTCATAGCCGCTCTCTTTCCCACACTCAAGATAAAAGTTGAGGCAAGTGCACCTGCTACCTTTGATGCAGCTGAAACTAGGGTTGTTGAGAAGTATAGGAAACTCAAGTATCTAAGAGGAGAGGTTTCAATAGAGGGTCCTAGACCTGAGGGAAAGTTGCAAGCATCAACATCTAGGGAGATTCTTGAGGTAACAACTAAAGTGATTGAGAAGTTAAATGAATCTTTAAGCAACCTTTCAATTCACCTTGCACAAGCTATAGGTCCAAAGGAACAAGCAAAGAAGTCAGAAGAGCGAGAGCCACCACGACCTAGGAGAGTCTTGCAATGTTGGAACTCTGGAGAGTCTGGACATGGGATGTATAATTTTCCTTGGCCCCATGGGGAGTCGAGGAGACCTAACTTGAATTATCTAGTGATGAATGCAGGTGAAAAAACTAGTCAATAACCACGGCTTCTACAAAGACCAAATGGGGCAAGACCACCTCCACGAGGATTGGAAGGAGTTCCACCTTTTCCAGACCCAAATGTGCATGTCGTAGAGGTGACAAATTAAAAAGAGGTTGATAGAGAAGCAAATGGTATTAAGCGTGGCCGAGGAAAAAACAAGGAGAAAAAGGAGTTACGTCACAAAGTGACCATGGACAAGAAAAGAAGGCGAAGGAGACCAAGGAAGCTAAGAGGACTCGACGTCGTATCAACCTCCAAGACTTCCCTCTTGAACATGGTATGGCTCCATACAACTTGTTGGAAGACATGAGAGGTAAGGGTCCTGATATCTCATGGCCTCAGTTTCTTGCATTATGTCCACAAGTTAGGAGGGACTTAACAAAGGCAGTTAGCACTAGGAGAAAGGTAAAAGAGAGTGTGCCTGTTGTAAAAATTGCACAAGCTGAAATGAATGAAGATATTACACCTGTGCTAGATTGCTACATCAAAGGAAGATTGGTTAGGAAAGGTCTAGTGGATGGGGGTGTACAAATTTGCATCATGACAGAGGGACTCATGCAAAGACTAGGTATGCACATCCATGAGACACCTAAAATCAAAGTCAAAATGGCAAACAATAGCAAGGCTAGGTGTGTAAGCATTTTTAAAAATATTTTTTGGAGGCCTTTGGCATTAAGAAGGCAGTGGACTTTAATGTTATGTCAACCAAGGGAAGTGGCTATCCATTTATCCTAGGAAGACCATGGCTAATGAAAATGTGAGCTTTGCAGGATTGGGAAAGTGAAAAGTTGATGTGCAAGAATGACAATCATTAGAGGTTTTCTTTGACATGAAGGAGCAACATCAAGAGGAACTACATGAAGAATCATTGCAAAGTGAGATGGAGGAAGACTGGACTGATAGCACTTCACAAGAAGAAGGTAGCGGTAGCACTACGGAAGAGGAGTCTTCCGTTGAAGTCATGGGGGTAAGGTTTAAGCCAAGCAACCAAGAAACCTCTTGCCCAAGTTTGGAGGAGGTAGGTCCTCAAAAGAACCAAAATGTGGAAGATGAAGGAATGTCGTCTACCACACTTACAAAGGATGAAAGAGAGGAGTTCAAATGTGTGCTAAGAAAGTTTCCTAAGCTTTTTGCTAAAGACTACACGGACGTGCGTGGAGTAGATGATGTTCAACACAAGATTGAGCTAAAGCCAGTGAGCTAAAGCCAGAGGCCACACCTAAGGCTAGAAGTCATCAAGGAGCAGGAATTACTCAAGGAGGTAAGAAAGCTTCTAGCACCAGGTTTCATTTATCCAGTGGAGAATTCAAAGTGGGTCTCTCCCGTTGTTGTCACTCCCAAGAAAAATGGCAAGTGGAGGGTGTGTGTGGATTACCGTCCAGTAAATGATGCAACAAAAAGAGATCACTTTCCCCTCCCATTTCAGGATGAGATAATAAATGAGGTAGTTGTTCACGAGAAGCACACTGTGTGTGATGGCTACTCAGGTTACTTTCAAATAGGTATCGCGTTGGACGATCAATTGAAAACAACCTTCATCACTCCTTGGGGTTGTTATGATTTCAGAGTCATGCTAGTTGGCCTGACAAATGCTCTTGCCAATTTCCAACGCTTCATGAACATGGTGTTTCAAGCATTCTTTGGAAAGTCCATTAGGGTTTTTATTGATGAGTTTTGAATTTATAGCTCAAAATCATTGCATCTACAAAAGGTAGAAGAGAGTTTGAAAAAACTCTACGACATGGGAGGTCAACTCAGCCTCGACAAGTGCCACATAGGTGAGGATGAAGTGATCTTGCTTAGTCACAAAGTTTCTTACAAAGGCATCAACGTGGATCCTTCAAAGGCAAAGGCTCTTATTGAGTTACCATCACCCAAGAGTCTTAAGGAGGTCATCTCATTCATTCAAAAGGTGAAGTATATGTCACGCTTCATTCACTTAGCCTTAGAGTTACTTCACCCTTTGCAAAAATTGACACAACAAGTAAATTTGCATGGTTTGATGATCTTGAAGAGTACTTTTGTAACATTAAAGTCATTTTGTCATAGCGGCACTTATGCCTCCTTGTTGGGAGTACACATTCTTTGTTAGCTCTAGTGTTGGGAAGGAAACAATTGGTGTTGTTTTGCTACAACAAGATCCCCACAATACCAGGATGTGATCCATCTACTTCATGAATTCTTTGGAGAGAGGCTACATAGCCTAGCAAAACTCATGATGCTTTCTCTTATGTTTGCGGTGAGAAAGTTTAGATCCTACTTGCTACCAAAACCTTTTGTAATTGTCACTGCAAAAAATTTGTTCCCTTTGGTGTCATCTCAAATGAATCTTAGTACTAGGATCTCTAAGTGGATTATGGAGTTGCAAGAATTCTAATACTCTTTCAAGGTAGAAGATAGTGTGCGTGAACAATTGGCAGGGATTCTCACTTATAGGGTACACGAGAAGGAGATTAAGGTGCCTCAAGTAAAGACCCTACCATTGCCATCACCTAAAAGTATTCCTCATGCTTTTACCTTGTTCTTTGATGGAGCTTTTCTACGAGCCACAGGAAAAGTAGGGGGAGCACTAGTGTTGCTCAACCCAAGTGGAGAGGTGGTCATGAAAGAGAAGGTCAATCTACCAGGTTCAACTAGCAACAATGAAGCAGAGTACACCATACTACTTCATGGTTTGAAGATGCACATCAGCCAAGGTATACAACATCTCATGGTAAAAGGGGATGCACTTTCATCGTGGAGCAAATTTTAGGCATTTGGGCATGCAAGAATAAAAGCATAAGGACAAAAGTTCATGCCATTCATAGTTTGTTTAATCAATGAAGAAGTGTAGCTATATCATATTCCTAGGAAACAAAATGAAGATGTCGATTTACTTGCACAACAAGCAGTTACATGTGTTGAGAAAGAAGTGCAGGTCATCATGGTGGCAGCAGCAGCTATCAAGCAACCAAGATACCAAGGATTGGAGTGATTGGCTCCCATTATTGGCTACATTTTGGAGGGCAAGTTTCCACAAGACTTCACAAAAGCTCAGAAGAGGACACTCATGAAGAAGCAAGTTCTTATCTCTTCCTAGAAGGCTCCCTGTTAACCCTCACGGCTCACGGACACCCTATCACCTACGACGGATGTGTATTATGTATTTGGTAGAGTCAGGTACTGGGCTTATCGGACCAATAGGAAAAGGGTAAGAGCGATCGCCGATGAGAGGCGCGCACTCTAACCGGGACATTCAAGGGATTAGTTGGCTAAGCATGGGCGCCCAAGTGTGAATGGTGTGAGCTCATATAAAAGCCAACTAAACCTAAAATTCACTCATTCTCGCATTTGTGCAATAGAAGAGTGCTCTTGCTCCATCTCCATCTCCATCTTCTTCTTCTTCACCTCCTTGTGTGTGTGTGTATGTGAGAGAGAGAGAGAGAGAGGGAGAGTGTGTGTGCGATTGAGCATTACGAAGGCACAACGGCGGCAAAGCGGTTGAGCACGGCACGACTGCAGCTTCTTCTTCATCGCGGCGAGGAATCCACTATGAAGGCGAGCGTAGAGCGGTGAGTGACACACCCTTTGCTCTCTTGAGCTTGCTAGATTAGTCTTGTTTTGTGCTTGGAGCCATTTGTGGCTCGCACACGGTGTATCAGCAAGTCCCTTGCTTCGACAGTGCGGCAAGGAGCGCACATTTTTGGCCCCGCTGCCGGGGAATCGCCCTGCACTAAGCCCAAGAGGCACTTTGTGCTTCTCCTATGAGTTGTTTGTAGTAGGAAAGAAGAGGAAGACGAAGAGGAAGAGGAAGAGGAATGAGTTGTTTTTCTGCAAGTTGTTAATTTCTGTGTTGTCTGCAAGTTCTGTGATTTTTGCATAACATTGTGTTTTCTGTTTGCACACAGTCTTTGCACAATTAGTAGTCGTTAGCTTGTTTGCAGTGAATGAATAAGTAGGAAGGCAGTTAGCAATTTCTGCTTGCACACAGTCTGTACACAGTTTTCTGTCAAGGTTTGCCTGCACACAGTCTTTGCACAGTAAGGTAGTGAGAGAGGAAGTAGGTGGACAGTTAGCTCACTGTCAGTAAGCAATTAACAGATTAGTCAGTGGTTAGCAGCACTGTTAGTAAGTAGATAAGGAAGTGAGCTGTCTGTGAGCTGTGAGCTGCTGACTGGGAGGTTAGGTAGGTGACAGTGTGTGTGGCCAAGAAAGGGTCACCTAAACCGCGTGCGGTTGTCGCCTTTAAAATAAAAAAATAAAAAATAAAAAACCGAAAATATTTAAGCGTGAGTGACTGGGGGGCTACACTAAAATTTTGATCGGGATCGAGATCATTTCCCCAAGCCCAAGCCCAGTCCTCAGTCTTATGATATATACTAGACTCACTCTTATATATATACCCTACCCCCTCAAGAGGGAATGAGAGCATGTGGGGCAAGTCCTCCACTCTCCTCCCTTCTCTTCCCACTTGCACCCTTAGACTTTCTAATTTGGGCCTAGTTCCCTACTAGAAATTGACGGTTTTAGGGATTCCGAGGGCATAAAGTGACCAAACGGAGGGCTGTAAAGCACGGCACGTCCCTCTGACCGAGACGCTCGTTTTGAGCTATCATACGTTCTATTCTATAGCTGGGTCAGAAAAAAAGGACCAAAAAATAAAAAAAGAAAGGACTTGGGTTGCAAAACACCCAAAAATACTAGGTGAGCAGCCTTCACGGGCACTCACTGACACTTATAGGGGATCCAAGTCATATGAACCTACTCTCTGGACGAGTTTTAGAGCACGAGCATATTGGTAGTGCCTCTATTTACGCGGGCACCCATTATTCCTCCACCCTAGGTTCTGGACCTTCGGCCGGGACTCAAGGTAGCACGACCCAAGATCCTCATATCGCGTCTAGTGATTCTTCCTCTGACTACGAAGTCATGGAGGGGTATCCTACACCAAACCCTGATAGTTCAAGTCAAGAAATGCATGCCATGGGCCCACGGCCCGGGTCCAGCGTGTTTAGCCGCTTAAAAGAGACCCTTAGTAGAGCTACTCGCTCCGAACATGCGGTTAATGAAATAATGATGTCCTCCATAGGATTGTCGAGTTAGAAAGACAGAACACAGGGATCAACATGCCTTCAACAGGCCTAATGAGATTCTTGGATACGGGAAAGGCCAACCAACCAACCCTGTCACAAATGGAGACTCCCTCAGTGAGCCCCATTGATCCTCCATATGTTGTTTCGCTAGGAGCCTTAGTATAATCTGAGCCCACAAGTGGTAGCTTTACCTTCCCAGATCTAGCTCATCTTTCTCTTAATGACACTATGGCTACTATGCATATCCCAGTGGTGAGCATGACAAGAAGTACACCATGGAGTTCATTTGTTAACACTGCGCCGATGCCTAGTAGCACAGTGCCCCCAACTATACCTACATGTATGTATCAATCATGTGCACCTGTCGTACCTCAGCCTCATGTAGCTCCTACACCTCCAATTATTCCAAGAGCTTACAATCCACAATGGAATTATCCAAGCTCTTATACAAGTGGAGCCATGCCATTTAATAATAACATGCCATATCAGGCACCCCCTATGCCTAGGGCCACGCCTGTAAACTTTGGACCAATGTCTGGTACACCACCATACGAAATTTGGGACCCAAGAGCCGCACGTTTGCCAAGACCAAGGCCAACTCCCATCTCACACGTGGTTCCAGGAGCACATACACCCATTATACCTGCTCAAATAGGAGATTTGGCAGCATTTTCTCAAACTATCGGTCGCTCTATTGCGGAAAACATGCGTAGTGCACCTGATAGAGAGCCTAGGAGCAAGGCAGTTCAAGTAGCTAAGCTCACACAGAAATTCAGTGGAGACGGAGATGCTAGAAAGCATATGGAAGTCTTTGAACATGTGTGCGATTCCTTGGAAGAGCACAATGAGCTACATAAGTGTAAGGCTTTGAGTTTGACCCTAAGCGGAAAGGCTGGAGATTGGTATAGAACCTTAAGAGTAGAAGAGAAAACGATCTACTCTACTCTTAGGAGATTGTTCTTGAAAGAGCACATACGAGAGGGAGTACTTTGGGGTGTAGCCTCTCAGCTCCAGAAAGCCCAACGAGAAGAAGGTGAATCCGTGAGAGACTTCATTAGTCGCCTAAAGAATTTGAATTCTCGATGCAATCCAAACGAGCGATTCAACAACAACCAAATGCTCGATAGATTCATTAGGGGACTACGACATGAAAGTATCTATAATGGCCTAGTCATTAGAGGTATCACTACTTGGGAAGCAGTCACCATGAATGAAATCCAATTGGAGGATAATTTAATGATTGCAGGAGAAAGAGTGTCTGTCGAGCCGAAGTCTAGTAGCTCGCAAGCGTCAGGGCATGAGCCAATGAAGATAAAGCCAATCGTGAAAGAGCAAACGATATCTGAGATGACTTTGGCAGATCTCACCAAGGCCATCCAAGAAAGCCTTAGGGGTTATCGTGCTCCACAAAACACTCATATGTATCCAAGAAGGGAGCAACAATGGTGCTCAATTTGCTTGGGCCCACATACTACGAGTGAATGCCCTACTTTCAGAGTAAAGTTTAACGGGACTTGTAACGCGTGTGGTAGGTATGGCCATCAAGCGAAGGATTGCCTAATGCTTAAACGCATCATGGAAAATAGGCCGCCTATAGCTTGGGCAGACTCACCTCGAGTTCCTGCATTGATGCCTACCCCACCCATGGAGCAACAGTTGCCATTACAGCACATGGTCCCTAGAACCCAAAATGTGGTCCAAACCATGCCGTTGCCACCTCCAATGCTAGGACCGCAACCCCCTCATCCAAGAGTTACACCTATGAACCAAATAGGTTGCGATTCATCTAGTACTTATGTAGATTGCGAAGAGGACATAGACTCTAGTATCACCTATGGAGTCGACATGCTTGAGGAGTGTCCCATGTACTATATGGAAGACCATTGGGGACAAATCAAACCGGTATATCAAGCTACTGCGCTAGCAGCAAGAGGCCAAAACATTAATAGTTTTGCCAGGAGACCACCTCTTCAGTGCTACGAATGTGGTGGACCACATCGAGTAGCTGAGTGCCCCATTAGAATGCAAAAGAATGCCGCACTAATGCAAACAAGTCAAGGGAGTGCATTGGCAATGCCAATACTCACTTGTAATCGTTGTGGCATAGATCATTTGATCGCACAGTGTCCTAACAATCCAAACGCACCGAAAATCACACCATTGAACATAATAGAGATTGTTGATGGGACACCACCAACTATAAACATAGCACCAGTGAATGCACTCACACGGTCGATGCTCCAAAAGCAAAATTACATCCTCAAAGAGAGAGATGCTGCATCCATTGGCCGAGCGAGAAAGAAGAAAACACGAGGAAAGAAATCCCTTAATGCTTCTAGCTCAAAACCTAGTTCAAAGACTAACATAGGGACAGGAGAGGATCCCGTGTATATGAATGATCCTGAGGATGACTCAGATTCGATAGAGACCACGGAGACCAAAATTGTTACTACAAAGGAAAAAGCCAGTGAGGAGGATCACGAGAGGGACTTACGACGAACACCAAAAGAGTATTCAAAGTTAAACCACCCAGTTGCGAACTCCCAAGATAAGCCACGAGAGGCAAAAAATGAGGATTGCAAGAGAAAGATTGGAACCTATCCAAACCCAACAGTGGAAATTGAACGAGTCCAACAACTGAGGGGTTTGGTGGAAGAAACTCAACGAACATTAGAACCTGAACCCAAACATATCCAGATGTCGGACACAGTGTTTCCCACACAAGTTCAACCTCACAAGAACTACAGGCCGTTAGCTATACCCAATATCATTCGGGAAGAGAGTGAGGGTAGGACATCTGAAAGTGGACACACACCTTTCCTACTAGAGAGAATGTTTGGTGAGGGAATACCCGACCCCCTTGAGGAAGTGGAGATTCCATCTTCACCATTCTCTTGTCAGGGTCCTACGTCCCACAAGATGCCATTAAATGTTGCCAAATTGATGGATTTCATGTCTTCAGAAGTTAGAACCACCATCATGTCCAAACTATATAAAGACCCCGAGCTAGTCTCAGCTCTTCGAGCCTTCCTCAATGGAGAATTACAGGTCAGATTACCACAGTTTGCACATATGAACAAACTTGACTCGGTAATGAATGATGAGGAACATTTAGCACCACCATCTGACCTAGCGGGACATGAATCTGTAATTGAAGTACCCGTTAACAAGTTGGGGAAATACTTTGAAGGTGATGAATCTAATGCTACTCTACCAATCACTACTAAAGGATTAACTATAAAGGGGGTCCTTGACGGTGGTGCGGGAGTCAGCATGGTGACAAAGAGTTGTTGGGAGTCTATGGGGCGACCTCACCTTGAAGCCACAAGCGTAGTGGTAAAAATGGCTAATGGATCTATTGTTACGCCTATTGGAATGCTAAAGGATCTCAGAATCAAGGTCTTGGGACACAAGGTAAGGCAACTTTCATTGTTATGGATTTTTCCAAGCATCCTATGTCATTTGAGATGATCTTAGGGCGTCCATTCATGAGGGAAGCAAAAATGGTGCATGACTGGTCCAAAAACCACGTCCACTTACAGTTCCAAGACTCTGTCATTCGAGTTGATCTTTTAAGTGGTGGAACGCATCCTCTAGGAAATAAATTAATCATTGATAATCGATCAGA
The DNA here is from genome assembly GCF_014529385.1 of Adiantum capillus-veneris. Lineage (NCBI taxonomy): Eukaryota > Viridiplantae > Streptophyta > Polypodiopsida > Polypodiales > Pteridaceae > Adiantum > Adiantum capillus-veneris. The sequence continues at coordinate 18,836,863 of NC_140953.1, forward strand.
CACAACAATTCACTCAGCTCCATTACAGTATTGTTACACGTGTAACGAAGACACGGATATTGGGGAGAACTCTCCTTATATGGATATCCTACCCGGAATGGCTGAGTCAGACAATGTCGATTGGGTACACCTAGCGGCAACTATAGATACATGGGGAGCTAGAGGAACAACCTGGGTAACACCAGATGGGGAAGAGATACCACACATTGCACCAGTAAACATGTTAGGTGTAGCGCATGTAACATCTGATGATAAGAAAGAGGCACACCTACCTGAGAGTGAAACCGATGTTTCCTCAAAGGCTTAAGGCCAATACACATCAGAAACGGAATCTCAGAAAGAAATGGATTCAGAACCTGAGGAAACATCGAGTGAACCAAGTATAGAAACTGAACACTCAAGGCCTAGTACGACCATCTATGGTAATTCATATGAGAGTGAAGAAGATACAAGCGAAGACCTATCAGGCGAGTCGAGTTCAAACATTTACCAAAATCAAAACCTTAACAAGAAACAAAGGTCATATAAGAGACGACGATATCGAGCAAATGTGAGAGCTAGGATAAACAAGGAAATATCTACTGCAGAATGGCTTAGCTATCTAGGGGCATGTGATGCTCATTGAAAGCTAGTAGACAATTGGGGTGAACATCTCCAGAGTGTCATGTGGTGCAGCCCACGACCCATTGACCTCGCTCAATTGGAGGTTACAAAGCCGAAATTGAGTCGAACTATAAGAAGACGTCAAAACCGAGAGTTAGCACAACAACAAAAGGAGGCAGAACTAAAAGAAAGGTCTCCGTCAGGACAAGAGCCTGCTGACTTACATACGGCTCCTGAACATTTTAAATCTTATACCACGGGGGAGTGAAAGGTTGTGTATGCCAAAGCCCAATGAATACCTACCAATGGAAGCAGTGGAGTCTATGATGGTCCAGCGGTAGTTAAAGAGATAGAATTAGCAGAACCAGGTGAGGAGTCTAAACCAGTCTTTATTGCTCAAGACCTTACCGAAACTGAAGAGGCTGTACTTAAGTATCTCCTCAAGGAATACAAGGATATCTTTGCTTGGACATATCATGACATGAAGGGCGTTCCACCTTCTGTGGTGCAACATACAATTCCCATGATCAACACTGCTAAACCCGTATAGCAACGACCCTATCCAATGAATCCTAAGTACGCCAAAATTGTACAAGAGGAGATTGAAAAACTTATCCAATGTGGATTCATATACCCTATTGAGCACTCAGAATGGGTTTCTCCAATAGTCATTGTGCCAAAAAAGAATGGGAAACTAAGAGTGTGCATGGACCTCAAGAAAGTTAATGCAGCCATTAGGAGAGATCATTATCCCTTGCCATATTCAGAACATATGCTTGAAAGAGTTGCGGGCAAGGAAGCTTATAGCTTTTTAGATGGGTACTCTGGATACAATCAAATCACAATTGCATTAGAGGACCAATCTATAACTGCTTTTATCACAGAGTTTGGAGTGTTTGCATTTCGTGTTATGACTTTTGGCTTAACAAATGCCCCTGCTACATTCCAACGATTAATAAACACTGCGTTTAAAGAATTTCTAAGGGAGTTTTGTGAAGCTTTCCTAGACGACCTTTGTGTTTATTCTTCTTGGGAGAAGCATTTGTTATATCTACAAAAAATATTTGAAAGGTGCAGATTTTATCGCATCTCATTGAACCCTTTCAAATGCCAATTTTGGGTTAAGCATGGAGTCATTCTAGGGCATATAGTGTCCAAGAACGGGATATCCACAGATGAGAGTAAGATTAAAGCCATTGCCGATTTGCCACCACCTACGAACTATAAAGGAGTTCAAAGATTTATGGGCCATGTTGGTTATTATCAAAGGTTTATTTTAAACTTTGCCGAGATAGCGCGTCCATTGTACAAGCTTCTTATCGAGTTTCACTGGACGGAAGAATGTCATCAATCTTATGAGTTATTAAAGAAGGCCCTAACAAGTGCTCCAATCCTGCGAACACCTGATTGGAATGTACCTTTTCATGTGCATATTGATGCATCAAATTTTGCTATTGGGTGTGTTCTAACTCAACCAGGAGAACATAAATTGGACTACCCTATTAGCTTTGCAAGTCGCCAATTAAATGATGCCGAGATGAACTACACTACTACAGAGCGCGAAGGTCTAGCTATGATTTACGCAGTAAAGAAATTTCGCTATTACCTTCTTGCTACCAAGTTTGTGTTTTATGTTGATCATCAAGCATTGCTATATTTGGTAAACAAGCCGTGTTCCACAGGTCGAATTACACGATGGTTGTTAATTCTTCTTGAGTTTGACTTCACCGTTGTTGTGAGGCCTGGGAGGAAACATGTCATGGCGGATCATTTATCTCGTATCCCTAATGGCGAAGCTCCTACGGGGGTTGATGATGAATTGCCTGATACTCCTTTGTTCATTGTTGAGACAATGCCTGAATGGAGTGAAAAGATTGTTAACTTCTTAGTTAATGGTTTTCCACCCAAAGAGCTGCGAAAAGATATAGCTCAAAAATTAATCAAGGAATGCGAACCCTATTGCTTACTGGGTGGAACTCTCCATAAGAGAGGAAAAGATGATGTTCTTAGACGTTGTGCTCGCGAGGATGAGTATTTATATATTCTACAAGAGGCACACATGGGCGTAGCTGGTGGTCACTTTTTAGGAAAGTTGACTGCCCGAAAGATCTTACAGTCAGGCTATTGGTGGCCCACTCTGTTTAAGGATGCATCACTTTTTGCAAAGGGATGTGATGAATGCCAACGCTTCAACAAGCCACAAAGAAGGGATAGGATGCCTCTACATCCCATCAATGTAACCCAACCATTTGAAAAGTGGGGCTTAGACTTTGTAGGACCGATTAGTCCGGCTGCACGTAACACGCAATCACGATATATCATTGTGGCTACCGACTATGTAACCAAATGGGCTGAAGCAAAAGCAACACAAAAGGCAGATGCAAAAACAATAGCTAAGTTCCTCTTTGAGAACATTATCACACGTTTTGGATGCCCCTTTGAACTTGTGAGTGACAATGGAACTCGTTTTATAAATGAAGTAATAAAAGAACTCACATCAAACTTCATGATATCTCACCACAAGTCTACACCCTATTATCCCCAAGCAAATGGCCAAGCTGAGAGTACCAACAAAACTCTCATCTCCATTTTGACAAAGACAGTTGAGGCTCATCGCACTGATTGGGACCTAAAGCTTACATCAGCTTTATGGGCTTATCGTACTGCGTATAAAGTTGCTATTAATTGCACACCGTTTAAGATGGTGTATGGCCAAGAAGCAGTTATGCCATGGGAGTTTGTCATTCCTAGTCTTCGAGTAGCTTCTCAAGAAGGTTGGGATGGTAACCCCTTAGTGGAGCGATTATATATCCTGGAAAGGCTAGATGAAGAAAGGCAATTAGCTGTGCGAAATGCTCTAGTGGAGAAGGATAGGAGAAACAAGTGGTTTGATATCCATTTAAAGGATAAAGACATCAAGGTTGGTGATAAAGTTCTTATGTACGGGGTACGTAATGAAAAGAAGAAATTGAAATACGCTGGTAAGGGACCATATCGAGTGTGTGAAATTACCCCGCAAGGTACCATTTGTGTAGAGACTCTAGATGGAGTTGAAACCATTGGATTCCTTAATGGGAGTAAATTCAAAAGATATTATGATCCTCTAAGCCAGGAAGAGTTGCAAGCCATCCATCAAAAGAAGGCTGCCAAGGAACAAGCAGAGCTTAAAAAAATCCAAGCAAGAGTTGAGGCTCGAGAACGACAACAACGTCTTAGACGCCAATGAGAGGCTAATCTGGGAGTCATGCAAGCATTTTTCGAGGACAGAGATGACGACTCATTAGAATCTGAGCCACCCCTACGATACCCAATTGAGCTAAATAGCCCCTATGGGAAAGTACTATACAATGCCTTATTAGATACGGGAGCTAAACACAATTTGTTATCCTATGGAGTTTGGTGTCAATTAGGGAAACCGACCCTATCCCCGAGTACGATGCAAGTCAAGGGCATTAATAAAAAGAAAACTTCTATTCTTGGAGTCCTTCAGACCCCTATTGTCTATGACAATGGAAGCATAGTGCAGAGGTTTCTAGTCATGCCCGCGGGAGCTATGGAAGGCAACATAAACCTGGGACGCACGTGGATGTTGGCAACCAAATGCACTGTTGATTGGGATACTGGTAGTGTCACGACGCGACCACAGACTCTTACCCCTATCATTCAAGCAAAGTCACCTACATTGCAAACTCTAGCAAAGTTGAAGGATAGCTAACATTCACAAGCCAAGGTGGTTAACTCGTCTTTGCCGGCTACCCATGAACCTAGCACTTCAACACTTGTAGTTGCAGCAAGCAGTAATATTGCAAGTACTCAACCTGCACGACCTAAGAGTACATATCAATGGGTCCCCAAGGCCTTACTTCCAACTACCTCAACCCTCCCTTCCATTTCAAGAAAAAATTTCCCTGGAGAACCAAGAGCGCGCTCTAGGAGATTCAAGACCAAATCACAATGGATTCCAAAACGACTATTAGAAGCCCAAGGCTACTATGATGGAAATGATCAAATTTGGGTACCTAAACGTAAAATGTGTCCTTCCCTATCGACAACAAACCCATATGAGTCAAACAGTGTAACGCTAAAGCCAATGGCAGACCGTGGAAAGGGAAAGATCACAGAATGCTACACACCTAGTCCAGAGCTAGTTTGGGCTCCAAGGCAAAACCAATTTATTCCACCTAGCTCAGGAAGGGGGGAGTTCCATGAAGCTTCTAGCTCCTCATGTAATACATCCATAGAGGTAAAAGCTTCTCAACAGCCTCCGTCTATAGTAGTGGACCTCCATGAAGCTACAAAAGAATCCACACCTCCCAGTGTTCAAGAATCACCTGATGAACCACTTCAAGTTCGATCCTGGGAGAGTACCTTACCACTCTTGCAACTTGACGAGGCACCTAGGGTAATAGAAAACTACTCGCAAAAAACCTCACCTATTACCAACTGGAACAATTGGTTTCAAAGGGTGACGACATCATTTCAAACGGTATGATCTACCCAAGGAAGGGGGGAGTGTTTGTGGACATCTATTATTCACTTGCTTCCCTCTCAACCTTTCCCCCTGACCTCTTAATCTCCAATCTTAGGGAATGTATATATAAAACCTTATATTCACAAAAACAAGATAAAAAAGTAAAAGAGCAAGAGCCATAACACAAAATCGTAAAAACAAATTATGCACAAGAACACGAACCTTGTAATATTTGCACTCTAACCATCATCTATTTGCGTGTACAGATATGGCTAGTACGCTAGAGTCATCCACTCCTGCCTTGGGTGAGAGGTACCCTCGTTACTTTTCACAAATATTTCACATGGTCTTTCCAGTGCTTGCATGTAAATGGGATTTGATAGGTACGCTAACATGTGAGAGGAATTTTGAGGAGTTAGAATGGCTGATACGTCTCTTGACCACGTCTGATCCATACTTAGTAGAGAGCGTTTCTCCCATTGCACAAGCCTACCCTTTTGACCAAGATGACTATAGGCATCTAGTGACCTTCTTAGTAAACATGGGCACCTATGATGAAGAAGAAAATTTACACGACTACACGGATGGCACATATGGTCTCATGGATGATGACTTTGTTTATCTCGACGACGAGGATAGGGGTTTAGCCTTAGGGTTTCCCCCCAACCTCTACAATATCCTATTCCCTTGACTCTCTAGGGGGAGTGCAAATAATTAGGTTAGGATTCCTTATGTTTTTTGTTGTGTTCAATAAGTGTTGGTACCTTTTTCCACTAATGTACCTCCTGGAGGTATTCCTTTTGTTTCCTAGTGTGTACAAGAGCGTGTTGCTATTGGTAGGATTTGGACCTTCATGGAATCTTTATCTCGACTCACTCTTCAAATCAAGCGCGACCATCGACACAAACAGGTGTTTCTTGTCCATTAGCATTGCCCCTTATCTTTTTTGCATCTATGATTGTCTGCTTTAATTGTGATTGGTAGCTTGATATTCACCGCATTTTCTTAGTATCAAACATTTAATTCAATGTAATTTTTTTGTCATAATCACTTGTCTAGGTTTAAAAATCAAGCATTCCGACAAACTAGTTTGACCAAGTTAGGTGTTAGAAATCTTCTCTTAATACCATGGGGAATGTCTTCTTAATAATCAATGGTTACTTAGGTTCTTAATCCGATTGAGGCAGCATTGTGTGAAATGTACTAGGGCTTTCTAGTGGGCTTGACCCTATTGACCTTTAGCTTAAGTATTATAAAGGGAGTTAACTAGTGTGATGAGCCTGGGGAGGTGTATCAGTGTTATATGACCCCCCAAAGTTACAAAATTAAAATGCTGAAAATGAACAAACAAAAAATCAATGTGCCACACTGTAAAATCTTAAGCTGGAAGAGAAATCTCAGCTTGATTTGGTACTTCACTCACATGTATTGCCTATGGTACTAGAGCCCTAGAGGTTCCCAGTGTGGGCGCTTTTCCTTGAAAAGCAAAAAACCCAAGGCATACAAAATAAGCACACACATCAAATTGAATCACTATGAAAAGACTTTGGGGGGTCAAAGAAAAAGTAATCAGTCAGGCGATGATTTCATGAGAAATTCCTTTTATGGTAGCTTAACTACAAGGTCTTCTAGATATAGCCTCTAGTCAGCCCTCGAACATGAATACTTGGCTCTCGCGATTAAACAACTTAATTGACCACAGAAAATTAAGAAGATTACCCATGGTATTAATATTCGATCTCTAGTGCCTTTCGACCGTCAAATTAGCGACCCCAGACTTGTTTAATTTTTTACCTTTACATGTGTTTATGCATTTGATTACATTGCAATTTAATGTTCATTGCTGACAAATTGTTTGAAATTCTTTTACCAATCAATTTGTCTACCTAAAACTGCATATGCTTTTTACTCACTTATGAGAATGCAATTACTGTGCCAATGTTGATTGATTTTGCAGTGACTGAAGAAGGCTAAGGACATTCATCTCAAATGCTCTTCCACCTTGACGAACGAGCTTCAACTCAATAGCTTCCGAGGACGGAATCTACATCAGGAAGGGGGGCATGTTAACCCTCACGGCTCACGGACACCCCATCATCTACGACGGACGTGTATTATGTATTTGGTAGATTCAGGTACCGGGCTTATCGGACCAATAGAAAAAGGGTAAGAGTGATCGCCGATGAGAGGCGCGCACTCTAACCGGGACATTCAAGGGATTAGTTGGCTAAGCATGGGCGCCCAAGTGTGAATGGTGTGAGCTCATATAAAAGCCAACTAAACCTAAAATTCACTCATTCTCGCATTTGTGCAATAGAAGAGTGCTCTTGCTCCATCTCCATCTCCATCTTCTTCTTCTTCACCTCCTTGTGTGTGTGTGTATGTGTGAGAGAGAGAGAGAGGGAGAGTGTGTGTGCGATTGAGCATTACGAAGGCACGACGGCGGCGAAGCGGTTGAGCATGGCACGACTGCAGCTTCTTCTTCATCGCGGCGAGGAATCCACTATGAAGGCGAGCGTAGAGCGGTGAGTGACACACCCTTTGCTCTCTTGAGCTTGCTAGATTAGTCTTGTTGTGTGCTTGGAGCCATTTGTGGCTCGCACACAGTGTATCGGCAAGTCCCTTGCTTCGACAGTGCGGCAAGGAGCGCACACTCCCTCTATCAAAGAGGGAAGGATCAAGTGTGCAAAAGAGTACCAACTATCGAGGAAATTCCAGCCATTCTAAAGGTTTGCATGAAGAAGCATGTGGTGGTCATTTTGAACAAGAGTTAACTGTAAAGAAGATTTTGTTTGCGGGGTATGTTTGGTCAAGTCTACACGTGGATGTCAAACATTGGTGTAAAAGCTGTCACAACTATCAGGTAAATGAAAATAGAAGGTTGATGCATGGACCGAGGCAAATAGTGCTTGCAAATGGACCCTTCAAAAAGTGGGACATTGATGCTATGGGTCCTCTGCCTAGAACAAAAAATGGTATACTCTACATTTTGGTGGCAGTAGACTATATGACTAGGTGGATAGAAGCACAAAGTGTGGCAAGGGTAAATGGGAAAACAGTGAGCAAGTTTGTCTACATTAATATTTGTTGTAGATTTGGCACACCTCTGGAGATTGTTTCTGATAATGGTCCAGGGTTCAAGAAAGGTTTACTCAAAGAAGTTCATCGTCATAGCACACCCTACTACCCACAGTCAAATGGTTTGGTGGAGAAGGCTAATGGTGTCATTGCAGGCATCATTAGAAAGATGGTGCAAAACAAGACAAAGTTGTGGGATGACTTCTTGGATGTTGCCTTGTGGGTATATCGAACCACATATAGGAGGCAACAGAGTTCACACCATTTCACTTGGTCTATGGTCAAGAGGCCTTGCACCCAATTGAGTTTAACATTCCAACAATGTGACTTTATAGAAAAGCAACACAAGATAATCAAGAAGCATGGATGGATCAACTTACCGTAGTAGAACTTGAGTGGAAAAGAGAAGCAGCTTACGAGTGCTACAAGAGGAAATCTATACAAGCAAAATAAAAGCTCGACAAAAAATTGAAGGACAAAGGCATCAAGGAAGGAGATGTTGGGGTATAGGCGTCTGTACCTTGCTCGGCCGCCCAGAGTTTGGGCGCCCACTGACTTGTATACCTTATACATAGCATAAGTGTATAGGGGGCTGCTCACTCTTTTGTGTCTCCCCACCCATATCTGTGTGTCGTGTGTCTCCTTCTCTCTCTCACTCTTCGTCTGTGGTGCTCCCCGATCCCCTTCAATTGGTATCAGAGAGTAGGTGTGGAGGGAGCGCGTGTGTGCACAGTCACGACGACAGCGGAGAGCCAGTTTCATTCCCGAAATCGCGTCCGCGCGTGCGCACTTTCAAAAGTGCAAACAGGGTTTCGACTTCGGCATCGGCAAATTCAGCTTTCCGAGAGCGTTTTCAGCAGGTGTCCTGCCGTTTACCCCCCCTTTCGAAGCCATTCGAGCCATCAGAAACCTCATTCGAGCTACGGTTGAGGAGCTGCATTTTTCAGCCCTCTTTTGGCAGTTTATGCTGCGTTTTTGGGCCGAAACGAAGGTTTTTGGTATAGCTTTCACACCCGGACTCGGATACATGTGATCCAGGAGTCTACCTTGGGGTTTTGGCACGCTCCGGATGCGCTCGTCATATCAGAATTTTAAAATTCTGAACGCTTAATTTTCTGCAGCAGCAGCAGTTGTTTATTGTGTGTTGAGGATTCCACACATGGTTTGCTCTCAAATGTGAGAGTGATATTTGCTGCAAGTTTCCTCACAGGTGGGAGGATACGATGTATGCCTTATGCGGTTTGATGCTCAGGGAGACTAATGTGATTGCATTTTGAGCTCGGCAATGTATGCCTCGAGCATGTTTTTTGGCAGTCACAGGTAGAGCAGATATTTGTGTACTAGATTTGCAGGTGTTTGCAATGATGTATGCAAAGTGTGGAGATTGGTGCATGCATTTGGAGTGCGGTTTGATGCGCTTTGGTTGCTCATGGTTTTGAGAGTGTAGTCAGTTTGGTTACTGGTTTTGTGGCCGTTTTACTGACGAAACTCTGGCGAAATTTTCCCAGGAGTTTTATGCGCATCATTTATGCGATCTAGCTAGAGATTGCGGGTTGCACTCAGCATTTGCGTGCGGTGTTCTCTGCAGGTGGGAGATTTGTGCGTGTGTATGCATCGATACCGCACATTGTGGGCTTGGTGATTAGCTCACGGGTTTGATAGGCGTACAATTATCTTGGAACACTCACAGGAGTGAGTATTGTGATGTATGCTTGTGTGGCTACGAGCTAGGTAGCCGGATTCGAGCACTAATGGCTTGAGGTTTTTCAGCAGGTTTCAGGTACAGGTTTACAAGTTTACAGGCAGGTTTGAGGGCTTATTTGGGTGCTGAATTTTCAGCCATTGTTTCCTCTTTGCAGGTGTCCATGTATGGCTCAGTTGTAGACTGATCTGGGACACGTTTGTGACTTGTTTATGCAGCTGTTTAAGAGCTGAATTTTGGGACTGTTTTGGGGCTGATTTGCAGCCATATTTTACAGCCATATTTGCAGACTTTTGTTTGATGCGATTCGAGCCAGTTTAGGGCTGATTTGGTTGACATTTCGGGAGCTCTATTTTGGAGTGTGTCTCACAGGTTTTACATTGTGTTTCTGGCCATATTTGTAGACAGTTTCAAGGTGTTGTTGGTGAGGTGGTTTTGCTATCTAGCTTGCTACTTGTGCTCATGGCAGAGACAGGTGATCGATCAGATTGTGACCTCTCACAGATGCGCGTGTTTGATGGGTCAGACTTTGCGGCATGGAGAGAGTGTATGCTTGATGCATTGACACAGCGAGGGTTGCATCGACCATTGAGTGGTGATGCAGGTAGACCTTCAAACATGTCTAACGATCAGTGGCAAGAGCTAGAGGAGATGACACTATCTACGCTCTCTTTGCACCTTGTGGAATCTGTATATGCTCTTGTTATGTATGAGGCTACTTCGAGAGCACTTTGGCGCAGATTACATGATATGTATGATAGATCTGAGTCATCAAGGACTCGTGTGAGACATGTACATTCACGAGTATGCCGACAGGTGATATGTTGGTATTGTGGTCATTCTGAACACGTTAGACGGCGTTGTTTTCGTCGTATGCGACATCGTAGGAGACATGGCAATCTCAGAGATGTATGTAGTGATGCCATGGACTCAGTTGCTTTGACAGTTGAGGCAGATGTAGTGTCGAAGTATACTAGTGACGGGGATGTCACTTTTACCTCGAGCTATGCACGAGATGCTATACATGTGGATAGTGCACTCCCTCCGCAGTGGTTGCTAGACGCAGATGCTATGTTTCATGTCACGCCGCATCGTGCATGGTTTTGTAGCTATTCTAGCGGGATGCTTGGCAGTGTACGTTTGACGGATGGATCGGTGCATGCGATAGCAGGTGCAGGAGATGTGAGACTGTCATTACCGAGTGGTGCATCTTACTTGTTACGACATGTGCGCTATGTACCAGATTTGACAGTGAGTTTGATCTCGATTGGTCCGCTTAGAGATTGTGGATGTCAGATTTCGCTACAAGAGCGAGATTTTGTGATGCATTTGGGTTCGCTAGTGATTGCGAGAGGTGCCAGGAGTGGTACAGGTTACCCATTGCATGTGGATCACGGGAGAGACGGTGTTGTCTCTGTGATCACGCAGCCAGGTAGAGAGCGAGAGAGCAGGCGAGTCTCTTTTGCTCATGGGTTGCAGGGTACTTTGCATGGAGTGCAGAGTAGTGAGCTCGTTGTGCACACAGTTAGGGCACAACTTGAGCAGTCACACAAAGAGGTGACAGAGTCAGACATGCATGCTTTGCTAGTGACTGAGCAAAGCAGAGAGTCAGTTGTGCGAGATACTTCTATGCAGGATAGACAGGTAGAGCGGTCTTGCTCTAGTGAGTCACGACAGGAGGACGTTGTGCAAGAGTCTATGCATATAGAGTTAGAGCATGAGAGCTCTAGTGAGTCATAGCAGATTGAGTGGTCATGTTTGTAGTGGATGATTGCAGAGAAGGCTGAGACGTCAGTGATTATGCAATCATTCCTTTCTATGCTCGACAGTGAGCATGGGGATATAGTTGTGCAGGATATGTCTTCCAGCACACACCTAGAGCAGCTAGTTTGCTCTGAGGTTGCACGACAGGTTGATGCGTCTTTTGTGGACAGTCAGGAGATGCATGTGGCTGACACTCCTTGTCAATCAGAGATGCCTATTTCTAGGGATATATATGTTGATGCATGCTCCGTAGAGCTAGCAGGGCCCGCTAGCATTGCATCGGCATTCGGTGGTCTCATGTATGAGATGCTGATCTTGAGACCGGATATCGCAGCTGTAATGGGAGAATTTGCAGTTGGGGTTGTCAGTCGTTTGTTGACTGATGATGGCATAGTGCACGAGGGAGATATGCAGGTATTGCATACATACTTGCAGTACGTGTGCGGTACGTCTGGTGGTGTATGGACTTACACGGGAGCAGGACAGCCGGATGCACACGATCACAGCCAGCCAGTGGGCATCGGTTGAGAGCGGTTTTCTCTCTCCTTTTGTAGTCTTTAGACTAGGTTCTCTTGCTTAAAGGCACAGTCGCCTTTAAGTGGGAGGTTGTTGGGGTATAGGCGTCTGTGCCTTGCCTGGCCGCCCAGAGTCTGGGCGCCCACTGACTTGTATACCTTATACATAGCATAAGTGTATAGGGGGCTGCTCACTCTTTTGTGTCTCCCCACCCATATCTGTGTTTCGTGTGTCTCCTTCTCTCTCTCACTCTCCGTCTGTGGTGCTCCCCGATCCCCTTCAGGAGATCTTGTGCTAAGGTATGACAATTGACTTGATAGTCGTTTTGATGCCAAGTTTGAGACTAGATGGCAGGAACCATACATTATCAAAAAGGCTTTCAATTCAAGTTATTACTAACTCATGGACTTGAATGGTAAAGAGAACTCTAGGAAGGTAAACAGGTATCGGCTAAAGCCCTACTTGAGTCGTCTTCTACCAAAGGATCTACCAAAGAATTTTCAAAGATCTACTATCTCTTATAATTTTTTTTTTCATGAAGCATGAGTGTGACAAGAAGCCACACAATGAAAATCTTGTCCAGATATCATAGAGGACTCATAACCACTCTATTTGGAAAATATGCCTTTTGATTGTACATGAATGTACCATCATCTTAGGAGAGGGCTAATGATAGCCATCTTTTGGTTCTCCGTAATTGACATAGTGAGCTACCTCACCCTACCAAAATCACCCAAACACTTTGGCTATCTTCACCCTTTGAACTTTCACTATACATAGGTGTGTGTGAGTTATGGAACTTTTTCTATATCTCCTTAAAAATCCTCACTTAGCTAGTCATTGGGCTAGTTGAGCCAAAAAAATAAATCAATCAAAATAAAATCCAAAATATATTATAGCCCTTTTGTGTATAAGTATTTCATTGTATATAGGGCCTAAATATATGGATTTTTTTAATGATAATTATTTTATCTAAATATGTATGCTTAAGTGTGTGTTATTTATCGAAGTATGCTATGTACATTTATTCATCATTACCATGATCTTTCTTACCATGTATTCTTTTAAAAACCATTTCATGCAAGCTTCTCTTATTTTTGGTGTGAATCCACTCCAAAGAAAAACCTTAAAAATACATTACACCATCAGTCATTGCCTTTCACTTAATTCCCATTTCATACATGTATGTTTTCTTATCTCTTGTAAATAAATATACATCAATAAAAATAAATGAAGGCCCTCCTCATTTGATTCCCTATATTTTCATATATTTATTTTTTATATATACTATTCTATATTCCATGAATTGTTTATATATACTAGCTTGTTTTTTCATCATATTCATATATTATATTTATGCATAATCCACAACCATGCATATTTTCAAACCCCTAAGAATCTGTTAGGTCATGCTCTCATGCAAGGAGGGGCTTACCTTTGGAGCCTTATGCAAATTCAACAAAAAGGGGGCCACTGAAGACTTTTTTGTGAAGAAAAATAAGCTTTTTGGTGGGATTTTTTATATCCATCTCCACTCCGAAGTTGAAGCAGTGTTTAGAAGGCAAAATGTGAAACAAAAAATCTGAATAATCACGTCACAAAATTTGATAATTTTTGGAGCTACCACTGGTGAGATAGAATTTTTTGGGTGGACCCCAGTCCCAGTCTGCCCACTTTTCTCACAAAGTAACCCATAGTCTTCTCTCACTTCCTTTCCTACTTCCACACACACACACACACACACACACACACACACACACACACATACTCATTACCCTCCATCCCTCACTCAAACCTAAACTTTCATGGCTTCTTTCATCTTCTTCACCATTCCCATCTCTCCCTTACTCCATAGCTTAAAATTATCATCTCTACACACATATAGCTCAATTTCTCTCTCTAGAATCAAATTCATATTACCATAGCCTCTTCAGTATTTCACCAAAAAAAAATCAAAAAATAACCAAGCTCAAGCTCTATAAAAAGAGGAGTTTGATCATGGAAAATTCAACTTTTCCATGGTCACAAGAACTACACTGACAGAGTTCTACAATCGCTCATTTGCTCGAGGAGATAGGTGAGAAATTCCCTTTCTATCCTGTGGTTTCTATCAAATTCTAATCTTTCTCTTACTTTTTATCATTGGATAAATCATATAATGCACCTTGAGTGCATATGCCATGTAATTTTACCTCATCCTACTAACTACAAACTACTAACACTAACCACTAACATACTAGCACAAAATATCCATTGACCTAACCATAAAAGACACCTCACCTCAAGCCTACATGTGCATAGTAACTCTCTCTCTCTCTCTCTCTCTCTCTCTCTCTCTCTCTCTCTCTCTCTCTCTCTCTTTCTCTCTCTCTCTCTCTCTCTCCCCTTAAAACTCTACTTTCACCTTATCTACCATCAATATGCTCTCTTTTGAGCCCACATCCATGACTCAAGAAGACAAAGAAGGTCCACAATGTTTTGATATTTAAAAAAAAATCATAGTCCTAATTTGTTAGCTTGTAAATTAGGATTTCCAATAATCTTATCGAGAGGTCTCCAACGTATAATAAAGCCCCTCTCGTTCTTGTAAATTACCTCCAATGTCTCACATAGCACCCCAATACTCTATGCGTGAGGAGAGACTTAGGCATAGCAAACACTTTGTGAGCTTCACTTTTGGTGTGAGAGAAGCTTTCAAGCTACACATTGCAAGTGAGAGACCATGAGTTCAAAAATCTCAAAACCACTATTGTATATGTTCCTCCATCATCAATAAATTGAGGTTTGGTGCATCAAAGGCGTGATTCGATGTTCAAATCTACGTCCTTCCACTTGTGCAATACGGTTTGGTGAATTCAAGGTGACTTGTGTATTTTAAGTTTCTATCAATTGATCTTGTTTTTAAAAGTGTTTTAGTGTGTTTTCATTTTTGCCAATTTTGTGTCCATTGTAAGAGGGTATTGTGATGAGAGGTCTCCCACACCCTAAGACAATGTCTGTGTGTTGGCAATGTTTAGCATTTACTAGGCATGAGTTAGTTTTGTACAAGCTCTTTGATAGCATCATAACAAAACATCTTCATTTGCAAGTCACAAACTTACGCAAGTTCCATTCCTCTCTCTCACTTCCCTTTGCTCTAGCTCTCTCTGCTCCATTTGGTGTGTGTTTTGTGGCACATCTTCTTGGTTGTGATAAAATCTCTCTTGCGTCCTAGTTCGCATACCATAACTAGGTGGTGCCCCTTCTCTTGTTTGGCTGTGGGTTTGTTGTTGTCGTTCCTTGCTTGTGGTTGCCTTAGCCCCAATTGAGCAGCACGGGAGCCTTGAGGGGTGTTTAGAGGCCACCTCTCTGCCCGCGCTCCGGACCGTGTCAATATCAAAAACTTTACAATGTAGCCTTTAATCACTAGGCTCCAGGTTTTATGGTACAAAAGCTAGATTTTGTCACAATAGTATCAAATACATCTTAGGCTTTAGAATCACATACTAGCAGCAGATACGGGTTTTAGAAGAGATATTACAATCACTTAAGATTACAATTGGAATTACAAGGATGATGAAGTGAACTGTGAAGTAAATTGGAATCCTTGTTGGAATCTTCCAACACTTGGTTTCCAATATTCTTTGGAATCACCTCTAAGCCCTCTTTCTCTCTCAAAAGCTTCTCTCTCCTAGTCTGTGATGCTCTTTGTGCAGGTTCTTCAGTGATAATTGGTGGTGGAGTCTCCAAGATTCTTTCTCCTACCTTCTCATTTCCTTTGATGGCTTTATGTATTTCTTCCTCAATTCCATATCAAGAGTACTCTCATCAGAGGATTGGTCTTCTTCAAGATCCTTCATTGGGCCTTCATTGCTTTCATTGTCTTCATCTTCATATGGTTGAACCAGCTTCCTCTTTGATCTTCTTGTGATGAGGGGTACTACATCTTGCTCCTCCTCCTTTTCCTCTTCATTTTTTATGTCGTCTATCAACCATGTACTTTGGTCAGGAGAAAGTGGTAAGTTGTCCGCCATCCCCACTACATGATAGGCTATTCTTGTCAGGACTTTTGGGGCTCTCAAATAGCTGAGACCACTAGAGTTCTTTGTGGTCTTTAGGGTGTTCATCACATAGGTGGCATGGTCTATAGGCATTGAAATTTTTTTCTTCAGATCCACGATAAATGCCGATGCTACTAAATGGTTCGGGAAAGAGTAGTGAGGTGGTCTCTTTGAAGAGAAATGGAAATGTTGGTAGAAGAGGTGGGTGGAGTCTTCAACTAGCTTGTGGATCATATCCTAAAATTTTACAACTATGATGTTTCAAGTAAAAATCCCCGTCCTCTTCTTCTCCTTGGACCTCATTGATTTTCCTTTTGTAGGAAAATCCAAAGCTTCTGCCACCATTTCTTTAGTGATGCTCACCTTTGTGGCTTGACTTGTTAAATCTAAGATTCTGGTCATTCAATCTTCCTAAATTGAGCTCAACAACTTATAGGCCCTCTACAGGTCTAATCCGCATGGCTCCATTTGATAAAATAGTAATAAGTCAAGCTTGCGGTGTGATTCTTGGACTTCTAGATATTGTTCTACATCATAGAGCACGCAGACATGGGGATTTCAAAATACCTTGATCAAATAGGGTGTCGTTTGCTTAATTTCCTCGTCCGAGCAATGAAACAACTCTCTATATTACGTAATTAATGGGAGGCAGGTTTTCATCAATCACGAGGTTAAGAAATCACGATTAAGGAGCAACTGCAGCTCTTTTTAAAGAAGATGGCTTGCAACTCTTTTTAAAGGAAGGGTAAATCTTGAAAGGCTACTTCCAAGATAAAGTTGGAAGGATAACATCTACAACTCCATTGCTTGGTTATATGCACTCTTGAAATGGCCATGGAATATGGCCACATGACGCCTCTCGAGTAGTGCCAGTAAAAGTCTTCTTAGCCTCCCGTATATCAACTCCTCTTCAAGCTTATATGCTAGTAGTTCTTGGAGCTTTTGCTTTATTGTCTTTTTCTTTGGTGTTGATGGCAAACTTTGCATTGATCCTAGAGTCAATATGCATGAAATTTTCATCAGGTACACTTCAAAATTAGGATTCCTTGTGAAGCCCCCTTTGCATTGATCCTAGAGTCAATATACAAGGATTTGTCATTAGGTAAACTTTAGAGTTGGAATTCCTTGTGAGGCCCCCTTTGAGATGTGATAGAACAAATTCAACTTTGAAGCCAAATAATTAGTACTACGAGCCATAAAAGCAAAATGTAATCACCAAAATACCATTTTGGCTAAAAATTTACATCTGAGATAATAAGCATGCTTATCATCTTGGGCATGATTTGGCATCAAATTTGGACTTTGACTGTGCACATGGGCTATAGGCATTGAAAATACGCGGGATTTGGCTCTGGGACATTTTGGATGCATTACTGCCAGGTTAGACTCATTTTCTCATTGGAGATCATCTGAAAATGACTAAGTGCTGGTGCAAATTCTTGGGATGTCAAAGTTGTCCTAGAATTTATGTGTAGCCTTATATAACGACATGATGTGATTGATGGTGACAAAATTTTGTAAAGTTGGGCTCATTCTAGCATCAAAGATAATAAGCGTGCTTATTACCTATGGTACCTTTTTCGCAACTTTTTTCTTTGTGGGGTGGTTGACCATCATGTCCCAAAGCTCTGATTGTGATTTTGCAAATTTTTGGGTTTGTGAGTGCTCCTTGGGCTAATTTTTGAAATATGGAAGCACATGTATTTTTTGATGGTGGTAACAAAGTGAAAGTTATTTTTGTGCTTTTTCTGTGTTAAGGGATGTGATGCAACATGTAAAAGAAATCTGTGATGAAAAACTGCAAATTGGGGTGAAATCTGGGCCTGGAGATAATAAGCATGTTTACTATCCACCCCTACAAATATTTGACCAAATTGACATTCAATGATACATACTTGTCCTACAGGCCTAGTAAGTAACTTTTAGCCCCTTTTTGATTTATTTTGACCCCCTTAAGTTGTTCTCGTGATGTGGTCCTCTAACTCCAACGGTTTTGTCATGGACACTTGGTGGTGATCATTTCTTCAATTCACACTTATGAATATGTCCCATAGGTTGTTGGGAGTTTCCCTATCAAGTTTTGTCTTTATCTGAGTAGATTTGTGGCCATGGATAAAAAATGACAATGTGTAGCTCTCTAAGCCAATTTCTAATGCCATATGTCCCAAATGGTATTTTCTTTGGTGTAATGCCTAAGGTGGATAGACCAACAAAGCATTCATCATAGTGAGAGCTTCATAACAATGCAAATATATGAGAGAATGTGCTCAATGAAAATGGAAGTGGACTTGCTCGATTGATTAGGATAAGACAGAAAATTTACAAGTTAAGCATGATGGCCTTATATAGGCTCAAAATGGAAGGTGGCATTAAATACTAAAAAATGATATGCATCACATCTGGAAAAAGGTAAGTAGCATGTGGGCTACACCAAATAGCATGTGACTTTAATTGTGTATCATGTGTGCATAAGAAAGAATCATATGTTAGGGAAATCTATGTAGTAGGATGCATGCATGCACATAAGGGTGCATGCTTAGTAGGCTTGGCTTTAGGGGTTGGTCACGTATTGAGAGTAAGCTAAAGGCTTACTCCAACAGACACCCCCATAAGTTGAAGCTTGTACAAAATTCATGGACTCTAATCAAGGAGTCTAATATGGGTTACTTAGGATAATTGCACATGGCTCATAAGATAAATATAATGCTACAGGGTAGGTCTTACTACCAAACTTTGGGTTTGGGGCATTTTCTAAATCTATTATAGTACATCCTCATAATAGATAGTGTTGACATCCCCTTTCTTCTTCTTCTTTGTCAACAATATGTAATTTTCCATTGAAATATCTAAGATTCTTTTGGTTCTTAGCATTATCTTTGAAGAAACACTGATTGGATGCATGTCCCTTCTTGTTGCAATGAGGGCACACCTTAATGCGGAAGCAATCTTGTGATTTGTGGTTACTTTTGCCACAATGTAAGTAACCTTTATCGTTTACAAAAAATGCATTATTTTGAGGCCTTGTATATGCGTCAATTTGTTTTTCTTCCTCTAGAAATGAATTGATTATATCTTCAAATTTAGGGATGGGATCTTTCTTTTTTAGCACAATTACAATGTTATCAAAACTGCTTGGTAGGGATTTGATAAGGATGCCTTTTTTATCCTCATTTGACTTGTTCCTTGGCATAAAGCTGGGTCAAGATGCTCTTAAGTTTGTTGACAAAGCTAGCAACATCATCTTGCTCTTGCATGGTGAGACCACACAGTTTAATTTTGAGGCTCATTTTGGAATGCTTGCCTCAAGCACACAAAATATGCTCTAGGGTTTTCCAAGTGTGAAGCGAGGATATAGCATCATCAATGTGATAGATAAAGTCATTTTTAACAACCATGACGATGATTTCAAGTGATTTCTCATCTTTGGCTTGTTTTTTAGCAACAAGGTTCGTGTTGAGGATTCCCCCAAACTAGATGGCAGTTTTACAATCCTCCAAAGAATTTTCTTCATGAGCATTGTATTGACTTTTGTCTACTAGGTGTGAAATTTGATGTCGTTGAACTCGTCAATGTTTTTGGTGGACATTGTGTGTAGGGTGGTCTCACAGCTCAAGAAAGTGTATTAAAAAGCATTGGTTTGACTTCTTTGACACCTTTTCAAAGGGTACACACACATGTTCAAATGGCACGCACGCGTGCACACACACACACACACACACACACACACACACACACACACACATACACACAAACACACTTAATGAGCACAATGAGCAAAGAATGGGTGCCTAGGATCTTCAATTGTTGACAAACTTAATCAAGCCATTTCTTTCTCATGCATAATCCAAACATGGCATAGGAGGACTAGATTAAAAGCTCTTGTGATGGGCTACACAAGAATTTGTGTGTAGATTGAGAAGCTGCAATGAATCCAAAGCTGCAAGTTCAACAAAGTTATCCCAAAAACAAGAGGATTGTTGGAGCAATCTTCAAGCTGCAATCAAGCAAGTCAAGGTGATTGTGTGTAAACACACATTTATTGAACCTAAGAAATTGGCACATAATCTAGTGCTCAATCCTAATTATCTCTAATCATTTGGTTAGGGAAGTGGCCATGTAGACGTACACATTTATTGAACCTGAGAAATTGGCACATAATCTAGTGCTCAATCCTAATTATCTCTAATCATTTGGTTAGGGAAGTGGCCATGTAGACGTACCCAAATACAAGGAGAGAGATAATTAGGATTGAGCTTATTTAGCCTACTCCTAAAGAGTTATGAATTGATGTAGTGCTGAGAGAGAGAGAGAGAGAGAGAGAGAGAGAGCACTAATTAGCCTAATCCTAAAGAGCTATGAATTGATTGAGTGCTTAGAGAGAGAGAGAGCACTAAATCTAGCGTATGGATCTAACTAATGTAATCAAGACATACTAATTACTTACAAGCTCTAATACCACATGTAATGCCTAAGATGGATGCATTCATCATAGTGAGATCTTAAATTAGGAGAAAATAGATTAGAGAGAATGTACTCAATGAAAATGGAAATGGAGTTTCTTGATTGATTATGATAAGAGAGAAAAATTACAAGTTAAGCATGATGGTCTTAGGTGGCATTAAATGTTGAAAAGTGATATACATCACATATGGAAAAAGGTCAAGTAGCATGTGGGCTACACCAAATAGTATGTGACTATGATTGTGTAGCATGTGGGCTACACCAAATAGCATGTGACTATAATTTTGTAGCATGTGTGCATAGTAAAGAAGCATGTGTTAGAAAAATCTATGTAGTAGGATGAATGCATGCACATAAGGGTGCATTCTTAGTATGCTTGGCTTTAGGGGTGGAATGAGCTGAATGGACGCTTATTCCAAGTTGGTAGGTAGAGTTAGTTCAATTCCAATTGAAAGACTTGAGATCAAACTTCAGAATACTGAAAAATAAAATTGGAATTGGAAATATGAAAGTCACTCGAAACGACAACTCGAACTGGAATTGTATTACTCAGATTAGACAAGTGCACAATTGGAATCAGTATTGAATGAGTGTTCAACTAAATGAGAGTACGAAGTACATTAGCCAATGGCTCAAGATACAAATATGGGGCTTGGGGTTACGGATTGGATCTCACATTAAAGAAAACTATTGTTGCGGGGAGGAGAAGATAAGTTCTTTGAATTTTCCAATCAGCATCAATGATGACAACAAAGATATCAAAAAAGAAGGGAATATAAACTAGAAAAGAATGCAAGACGTGCCAAAAATTGAGGGCAAGATGCAAATTTTTGATGATGGTTGACGTAGAGGATTGTATTAAAGACAAAATCACTAGTAGATATCCCATCTCAAAAAAGGGAAAGATCACAAAATGACAAATCAAATGAAATGGAAATCACAAAAATTCAAGAAAACAAAAAAAAGAGAACCATTGATGACAAAAATGGAGCAAAAAGACAAATACAAGTAACTAAAAAGAACCTTGAAAGAGGTATGGACCACTGATGAAATGGAGTCCAACAATGGAAAACAAGGGGCTATCAGTGTTGCATCACACTACAAAAAGTATACTCTGCAAAAATGAAGGATCATTGTAGAGCAACCCATAAGACAACCTAGAGAATCGAGGAAATCCTACGAAGGTCCAAAAAATTCCAAAAAGATTGACCTAGCATGTCCTAGGAAGAATCAAAACTAGCTTACAAGTGACACATTTGTCTCTAAAAGAGGAGGAAATCCTCATCAAAACTTTAAAGAAATATAGGGATTTTTTTTCATGGTCTTATAAAGATCTCAAGGGAGTAGATCTTGAAATTTGTCAGCATTCTATCCCTATGAGAGATGATGAAAAACCAAGCAAACAAAGATCCTATACCTATGATGAGACATTTGTCAAAAAGATCAAGGAGGAGATTAAAAAAATCCAAGAAAATAAACATTCAAGAAAAGGTTCTTGTATGTAATTGGCTTCGTTTACATCCTAATCCAAGATGCAATATTCGTCATAAACTATCGTTCTTTGAAGACTGAAGTCCCAACACATCCAGATAAGAGTGTCTTTGCTCAACCATTATGATAATTTAGTTTCAGTTGATGCATTGTAAATCAAGCTCTTGGCTAGGTGTTTTTAGGACGTCCTTATAAGAGTGATCTTTCAGGTTCATATGTGTAATTGATCCAATTTGTTTCAAGTATAGATAATTTTTTCCCCAATCTTGAATCAATTGTATCTGTCTCATAAAAGGTTGTCCCAAAATTATCTCGTAGTTCAATTGTTTCCCAAAATCTCCAATGGCAAATGTATATTGGTAGTCAATTCCACATGAACTGACTATCACATTTTCTAATAATCCCATTGGTCAGTCGATGTGCCCATCCGCCAATTGCAATTTCATTCTTGTTTGTCTAATTGCTGGTCTACCCCTGGATTTCTAGTACAACCATGGTTTTCACATCATTATACTCTACTGAAAGAGTTTAGTCTCCTTGATCGCCCTCACAGTAATCTCTCACTTTGCTCATTGGAATGGATTGAAAAAGTTTATTGTGGGATTCTTCTAAGTGCAACTCTTTAACTTTATCTTTTGTTAATATTTTTATTCCCACTGACGCTCTAGAGTGCTTTTTAGATCTTTCCATAGATGTGGTTTGATATTCAACAACTCACCCAATGCTATTGGTGCATTAAATAGGTGTTGAAATGATTGATTACACGTTATCCACATCTAATTTTTGCTTTGCTTGATTTAGTTTCATGGTCTAGTATATCAATGGTGTTTCCTTGTTATCTCCCAAGTTCGAGGGTAAAGTGTTTCTAAGCTTTTGAAAAGCTTGACCACTCTGATCCCCAATCTCCATATAGAGACTGTCCATCTAGCTCCATGGGTGGTTGGTCTAGCCAAAGTTCTTTGATTGGAGCTGATTTCAAAGCTACGCTTCCATCATTTACCACTAGAACTCAATCCCACAAGTGATCCGATTAATCTGCATCCACTAAGGTGATTCCTTCTAGCCCATCCTCATTGTGTAGGTTGTGATTTTTTTCCTAAAGAATCCCTCAGTTCTTTAATGTCTTTGGTTTCCACTAGTTCTGGTTTTGTTTCATCCTTTTCTAGATTCCCAATGGTTTTCATTTTTTGTTTGTGTGCTTTCAGCAGCATCAACTACGTGATTTGCACTAGAATTTTGTAAGCTTCTAGCTTTGCTACTTCCATATCAGGTGTTGGGTAGTTTTTCCATTTTGTCTCCATTGTCTAAACCACTTTCAAGCCTGCTGGAGAAGCTTCTAGGGCTGCATTGATGGGTTCATAGATTTTCTCTACCAACATTGATCCTCTTGAATTTGGTTTTGGTTCTTTGAACTCTGCCGACATTGACTTCATTCTTTCCTCAAACATCTTTTGGGATTTCTCTTCAATGTCCCTTCATTGTTGTTGTCTTCTAAGCTTGTGGCATTGGTATCTCTCTTTCTTGGAGTCTTTAGAAGACTTCTTACTGCTATCAAACTCACTAGCACTATTTTGTTTATTTTTATTTGCATGTGTCCTTGTCACTACCTTGACTGGAACCATAGGTTTGTTGTCTGAGGAGCTGGATTGGCATAAAGCCTCATTTATAGGGCGTGATGAGTACTATGGCCTGGTCTTCCACTTGTCCTTTAGGATTAATGTACTTGATTGGCATAGCTTTGTTTCTTGGCAGAGGTGGTTACTGACCTAGAATTGGTTGTGGTCTCCCCATAGCCATGGGTGGCTTTTGCACTTGTCCCATGTCAGGTGGATACCTATACATAGGTTGTCCCTGTTGTCTCGTAGGTACATATTGAACATTTCCATCGTATTTTGGTCAATAATAGCACTCATTGGTCTCATGGTTTGTCCATTTACTCTTAATGGCACATCATTTAGATAGACTTGCTTGTCCCATGGGTTACCCTTGTGGTGGACCTTGTCATGGTCCCCTCCCTAGCATCCTCTTCATATTTCTCATCATGTCATTCACGCGTTTGATCATATCCTCTATGGCATTCATTGGAGTTTTCATAGTGGGTCCGACTTGTGCTAGCATAGTAGATGTGGTTCACTCACTCTATGTATCTTTAATAGTGCTCTCTTTACTAAAGATTTTTTAGTTGTCCCCCAAGTCTATAGCCTCTAAGTTGCATGCCTCTAGGATATGTTTCTTTCTATACAAAATAGTGCACAACTCTTTGTTGCGTAAGCCTTCTAAGAATAATGAGACGAACCTCTCCTTGATTGGAATTTCCAACTCTAGACATCTATCAATCTACGGCCTCATTCTACTCTCACGGTCTCTCATAGACTCCCCTTGTTTTTGTTTGAAGCTATAGAATTGAGCTATTGTTCTATGCTTGATTCCTATCTTTGAACAAGTAGCAACAAGTATTTTTGTCAATGTCTGCAGATTTGTGATAGACCCAGGAGGTATGATCTGTAACCATGTCAAACCCTTACCTTCAAGGGTCATTCCAAATCCTCTTATATAATTTTCACCTTTGAAAGAACTTTATCAAATGATCAATATGATTCCCTCTTAGTGAAGAATGAACACAAAAGTCATCCATGAGCGCATAAGTCATCCATGTATACTTTCAAGAATATTCATAAATACTCTTTGAATGCATGACTAATTAGTCTTTGAAAGTTTGTTGGAGCATTGGTCAATCCAAAATGCATGACTTTGTAAGGAAATATGCACCATTTTATAGAAAAGACTGTTTTATGTTGATACTTAGGGTGTATAGCTAGTTGATTGTACCCAAAAATCCATCCAAGAAGTTGTATGCATATTTGCCTATTACCCTTTTTAAGACATGTTTTGTGATTGAAAGAGGATAGTCATCTCTTATAGTAGCTGCATTTACTTTTTTGAGATTTTCACAAAATCTCAAAAATCTATTTTCTTGGGTGCTATCACAATTGGAGACACAAATCAATGTGCTTGATCTCATAGATAAACTCATCTTATGTAAGTTTTTCTATCTCCTCCTTAATCTTCTTTGAAAAGTTATCACTATATGCATACGACTTTTATCGCATAGTCTAACATCATCCCTCATAGTAATCATACATTGAAAAATATTTGAATTTACACCTTTCAAGTCCTTGTGGGACCAAGTGAACACAACTCTATATTCATTTGGGGTTCTGATCAAAATCTCTTCCTCTTTAGCGAGACAAGCATGTGGCAAAGTATGCAAGTTTTGGATCTTCACTTGGTAATGTGAGATCTATCTTCTTTGCATCTTCTAGTCTATCATAACACTTTCATGATTTGTTGTACCACTATTTTCCTATCCTAAAGTATATACTTCTTATAATGGGATGGATGCCTTAAAGCATCACTTTGTCCACACCCGGGTTCAACTCCATTTCAGTATTCCAAACTTTTACAAAAATTTCCTTTATCATTATTTGCTTCTTGTTCAGTCTTCATTTGTTTTGATCATTTCTCAAGCTCATGTCTCTTGGTTTATTGAACTATGTTTTTGTGATTTTTCTCTTCCATTGCTGAGATCCTTTTACTTGTGACAAATAACACCCTGTTATTTTGTCTTTGACACAATCTTGTGCATTTTTTAGCATAACATAATCGGTGACCTGCTGAATCCGGCTCTACCCAGCCCTTTCTTGTTTTCCATTCAGATGCACCCAAGGGCAAATTTCCAAATCCGCTTTTCCCACAAGGCCCCCAAAGAGCACAATTCTAGCATTTTTGGCACCTAGTGCCAGTTTCAGCCAAGCAGTCTTTCACACCTAAACTCCCATAGTAATGCACAGGGTGAGACAAAGCATGAAGCAAAGCCAATGTGTGATCCCAATATATGAAATTTATGTATCTCCTGTAGAGATGATTTTTTATATTTACATCAACGGTATAGACACTGCCATGTTGGTAAGACCCTCTTGCACAAGAGAATCATATGTATGAGATCTATGATCTCACATGAAATGTATGTTATGTTGTTTAAGCATTTGCACAAAGCTACACACATAAAAACACCTCAAGTTCCTTGGCACTTTGAGCAAGGAGAGGCATCAACAAGCATCAAAAAACATTGATGATAAATCCAATCAAAGAAAGAGATAACACAACGACCAACACAAAGTTTTTTGTTGACATGAAGTCAAAGCAAAAATTTGATGACAACATACACAAGCAATCTGCAAATTTGAAGATGGCATCAACAACAATTTGACCTTTGACATCAAAGGAACTCTTTTGAAAGCACCATTTTGACCTACCACCTAGTTGACTACTACCCTCTAGGGGAGGTGTTTTGTTTAGTCTACTCCTATTGTTAAATTCTCTAGGAGAGACGTTTGATTCCTACCCTACTGTTAAATTCTCTAGGAGAGACGTTTGATTCCTACACCCTACTGTTAAATTCTCTAGGGGAGGACACTTTTTATTTGGGTGCTACATATGACACCCAAAGGGAAGCTTTTTAGGGTGTGTGAAATATTATGCACTACTTGTTGGGGTATAGGCGCCTGTGCCTTGCCCGGCCGCCCAGAGTCTGGGCGCCCACTGCCTTGTATACCTTATACATAGCATAAGTGTATAGGGGGTTGCTCACTCTTTTGGAGTCTCCCCACCCATATCTGTGTGTCCCGTGTCTCCTTCTCTCTCTCACTCTCCGTCTGTGGTGCTCCCCGAATCCCTTCAATTGGTATCAGAGCCTGGCAGTAGAGCTTGGCGACCTCGAATCGGGCGATTCGACGTGGTGGCGTTGCGGTGGAGTTCGATCGCGGAGTTTCACGGAGAGCGATTTTAGCTTGAGGCAGATTGTCTTTGGAGCTTAGGAGCTTGGTGTGGTCAAGCTTGGTCGAGGAGGCGGTTGCGGCTTCCTTGGTGAGAGGAGCTTTGAGCTCAGTGGAGCTCGATAGAGAAGTGCTCGGCGGAGGAGAGCTTGACATTCGAGTGGTTGGATGCTGTTGTGGCAGAGCTCTTGCATTGGAGCTTGCATTGAGAGGACATTGCATCATGCAGAGTGGAGCAGGAGCAGGTTCAAGACTGTGTGCAGCTCGTTTTTTGCCATTTTCAGGCTCTAAAACGCAGTTTTTTGCATAGCTCCGTCATACAGAATCAGATCTACATGATCCAAGAGTCTAGGTCAGGGTTTTGGCATGCTCCGGACGTGATGGCGATGTCTATTTGCTGAAATTCTGCTTTGAATTACAGCAGGTTTGTTTGTGCACTTTCGGGTCCCAAAAACACTGTTTTTGGTATATCTCACACACACGGAGTATTTTCTGCGGCAACCAGCAGATTCATAGGTGTACACAAGTTTTTGGATATGCATTTGTCCAGAGAGCCACTCATGTGAGAGTGAGCTATGTTGCCATGGTCTTGGTGGTTTATGTATGCCATATATGGATTTGTGTATTTGTTTATGGCTGCAATTATTTGAGATTTGTCTCAATTTATAGAAGAAACTCTGTTGGATTTTATCCAAGTTCTCACCATAGCCTCTACGTATCCGCAGGTTGCTCTTTGATAGTTTAGTGGTTGAGTTTACTCCCACTTTGACAAGTAATTTTCAGCCATCATTTGGTTGGAGTTTGGAGTCACTTGTGTATGCCCTTGTGTGCCGTATTTCGCATTGCGCATAGCGAAAGATCTTGCAAGGTTTTGTGAAATGTTTCTATAGTTATCTGGCAGACATTTGGTCATCGATTGAAAGGTATTTTGGCAGCAATCATCACTCACATGTATGTCATTTGAGGTGCCGTTCAGTGGTACTCCGGCAAGAGTGGTACTCCGACAAGAGCGGGTATGCTCATATGTATGACTTTGTAAGGTGATTCCGGTCGAGTTTATTTCCGGATTGGCCATTGTGGCATATATTATTCTCTATTTGAGGTTTACTGTTGAGATTTTGCTCCAGTTCCAAAGGAGACTCTGCCAAAATTTTGTCAGATATTTATGCGCGATTGAGTCATATTGACTTGTGATTTTGTGCAAGGTTTTGCACGGTTATTGGTGCAATTTTGCATTAGGTTTTGAAACATATTTGCAGACTTTTGTTGATGCGATTCGAGCCAGTTTAGGGCTGATTTGGTTGACATTTTCTACTCATTGTTGGTTGCTCTTTTGCGAGCATTATGGCTGATTTTTCATTTGACTTCTAGCGTTATAATCTCCATAGTTTGATGGTGCAGATTTTGTTGCTTGGAAGGAGCATATGCTTGTTGCATTAGCGGATTTGGGGCAGGGTAAACCCTTGCGTGGTTTATCGGCGAAGCCCAAGTCTATGTGTGATGATGATTGGCAGGATCTGATGAGTTAGCAATGTCTACGATTCGTTTGCATCTGGTTGAGTCTGTTTACTGGCAGGTCTCGAGGGAGACTACAACTCATGCTTTATGGCAGAGTTTACATGCTATGTACGCGACATCCATGTCTACAGGGGAGTCTAGTCCCACTTCTATGTCCATGGGAGAGATTGGTCCCACACGCAAGTCTCGACGGCATAGAGACTTGACATGTTGGCATTGTAGACATAGTGGGCACATTAGGCGTCGATGTTTCAGGCGTTTGAGACAACGAAGGCGACAGATGCGTGATGCAGATTTGGGCATGACATATGCTAGTGAGATCAGTACGGTGGTTACTGAGTATGCTTGTGACGGCGATGTCACATTTACATCTAGCTTGTCTTCAGACGATCTTATGTCTACGGATTGCATATCGGATTGCACATTGTCTTCACATTGGTTACTAGATTCAGCTGCTACTTTCCATGTCACGTTGCATCGTGAGTGGTTTAGCACGTATTCTAGTGGGAGACCTGGTTGTGTGCACATGGTTGATGGTGTTGTGTATGACATTGAGGGTGCAGGAGATGTATGTTTGTCCTTGCCCAGTGGTATGAGATTTACCCTGCGTCATGTGCGTTATGTGCCAGATCTGAGACGGGATTTGATCTTAGTCAGACAGTTACGAGATTGTGGATGCCATGTATGCTTGGAGAACAGTCATTTCGTATGCATTGGGGATCGCTAGTGATTGAGAGAGGTGCCAGGTGTGGCATTCTTTGTCCCTTGCATGTAGATCACGTGAGAGATGGTCGAGTCTCAATCTTGTTACAGCCATGCAGAGAGCGAGAGACCCGGACATTCTCTTTTGCTCATGGGTTGCAGGGTGCTTTGCATGGAGTGCAGAGTAGTGAGCTTGTTGTGCACACAGTTGGGGCACGACTTGAGCAGTCACACAGAGAGGTGACAGAGTCAGACATGCATGATTTGCTAGTGACTGAGCAAAGCAGAGAGTCAGTTGTGCGAGATACTCCTAAGCAGGATAGACAGGTAGAGCGGTCTTACTCTAGTGAGTCACGACAGGAGGACGTTGTGCAAGAGTCTATGCATAAGGAGTTAGAGCATGAGAGCTCTAGTGAGTCACCGCCATAGATTGAGTGGTCATGTTTACAGTGGATGATTGCAGAGGAGGCTGAGATGTCATCGATTATGTAGTCATTCCTTTCTATGCTCGACAGTGAGCATGGGGATATAGTTGTGCAGGATATGTCTTCCAGCAGACACCTAGAGTAGCTGGTTTGCTCTGAGGTTGCACGACAGGTTGATGCGTCTTTTGCGGACAGTCAGGAGATGCATGTGGCTGACACGCCTTGTCAGTCAGAGATGCCTATTTCTAGGGATATATATGTTGATGCATGCTCCGTAGAGCTAGCAAGGCCCGCTAGCATTGCATCGGCATTCGGTGGTCTCATGTATGAGATGCTGATCTTGAGACCGGATATCGCAGCTGCACTGGGAGCATTTGTAGTTGGGGTTGTCAGTCGTTTGTTGACTGATGATGGCATAGTGAACGAAGGAGATATGCAGGTATTGCGTACATACTTGCAGTACGTGTGCGGTACGTCTAGTGGTGTATGGACTTACACGGGAGCAAGACAGCCGGATGCACACGATCATAGCCAGCCAGTGGGCATCGGTTGAGAGCGATTTTCTCTCGCCTTTTGTAGTCTTTAGACTAGGTTCCCTTGCTTAAAGGCACAGTCGCCTTTAAGTGGGAGGTTGTTGGGGTATAGGCGTCGGTGCCTTGCCCGACTGCCCAGAGTCTGGGCGCCCACTGCCTTGTATACCTTATACATGGCATAAGTGTATAGGGGGCTGCTCACTCTTTTGGAGTCTCCCCACCCATATCTATGTGTCGTGTGTCTCCTTCTCTATCTCACTCTCCGTCTGTGGTGCTCCCCGAACCCCTTCACTACTTATGGAGCCCTTCCCTAGTAGTTATGCATACCCTATCCATAGAAGTTTCTAGGCCTAGTACACTTAAATATGAGTCCATTTGGAGGGTCAAAACAACCCCTAAGAAGGCGTATACGAGTTTTGCCCATAACTCTCTCCTTTGGGCTAATTTGAAGAACCTCTCACACCTCAAAGATGATGTAAGCAAGATACCTCCTCCTTCTCCTATATAAGGAGCTCATTTGTACTCATTTGATGATGAATTAAGAACCTACATTATGCACATTTTCAACTATAAATGGCTCTTTTTTTTTTTGCCATAACTCTACAGGACATCATTTGGATTGGGGATTATATCGTGTCCTTCTTTGCTGCAAGACTTAGTTGGAATTGACTCATTTACACATACATCCATCATTTCCAACATTTGAGTCCATTCAAAAGGTTCAAATAATTGCTCTAGAATGACTCATGAACGTACACTTTGTCCTCTACATCTCTTTCCAAGATGCAATTTTCTATTTGCAAACTTCCACTTTTTAAAGCTCCACGCATCCAAAGATGTTTTTTGTATTCAACCATGATGGAAATCTTGTACCAGCTCTAGATATTGATTCAAAATCTTCTATTGGGGTTTTCAACACATCTTGGTAATAATGGCCGTCCAAATTAATCCTTGTGATTGATCCAACTTGTCTGCGGTATAAGTAAATAAAGCCCCAGTCTTGAATCATCTACAATTGCCTCATAAAATTTCTTTCCAATACAATTTTATAGTTGAACCTCTTTCCAGACTCTACTATTGCAAATTATGTTGGCAATCAATACCATAAGTTTTGACCATTATTGCTTCAAGCAATCCCATTGGTCTTTCAACATGCCCATCAACAAGTTGAAGCTTCATTTTGTCTTTCATATTGTTGGTTTACCCTAGGACGCCCATAATTTTTCGGAGGCAATGGTATTTCTCATTCCACTATTTAGTATAGCTACAAATTTAATTCCAGCATACTTTACATGAAAAGTCATATTTTCCACTATAACAACTTTTACAGTTTTCACCAAAGAATGTTCTTGTTTCATCCCATCGTTATTCTCTTGCATTAAGTCTTTGATCCCCATTTTCTCTAATCTCTTTTATATATCATTCCATAGATTAGGTCTAAGCTTTAGCAATTCTCCCATCGTTGACGTGCATCTACTCGGTGTGGACATTATAGAGTGCAAATTGCCAACATCCAAGGGTTCTTTTGTTTTAGTCATGTTTGTATCTTACAACTAATGGTTGTTCCTCATGTTCACTCCAATGATGAAGCACGGGTTTTCAATGTATCAACTTTTGAGTCCTGGGATATTTCTAGTCTCCAATCTCCGTATAACAACTAGATATCCACCTCGAGCATCCAAAGGTGATTCTAGGCTAGTCTTCAAAAACAAGAAAAAATTTGTCGAAACCATCTGTTGTACTCGACAATAAAGAGATGGTTCTATTGTCGGTTCTGGGTCTTTTTAAATTTGTTTGCCCACGTTTTCACTTATGTTCAATTTCTTTTTCTTTTCCAACCAACATTGTTGGCCCTAGTTTCATTTTGAGAAGCTATTACAAATCTTCACTAGTTTCCAATATGCTTCAAGTTTTACAATTTCTAGCTTAGGTTCTCGGTAATGTTTCCATTTCTTCTCTACCTTTTTACCAGCTTGTAATTATACTTTATATGCTTTCAAGGTAGCATTTATTGGGTTCAATACTTTATCTACCAAGATAGATCCTCTTGACTTCACTAATGATGATTCTAGAGCAGCATGACTACCATGTAATGGAGGGTTTTGACATACAACTAGCTGAGGCCTTTCCAATCCCATTGCTAGCTTTGGAATTTGAGCCACATTAGGTGGATACCTATACATAGGTTATCCTTGTAGTCTCAATGTCACATATTGCACATTTTTGTCATACTTTGGCCTATAATCGCTCTCATGGGACTCATGATTTGTCCACTTTCCCTCAATATCACACCATTTTGGTTGTGTAGGCTTTAACATTGGTTGCCCTGTAGGTGGTCATTGTCCAACTACTCTCAATGGCATCTGAGTCTCTCTAGACTCATAATCATTGAATTCATCCTTTTTAGCATATCTTTATAATTTGTTATAAGAGGTGTTACTATAGGACCAACTTGTGTAGGTGTTGCAACTACCTTTGTATCAATTTTTCATTATTCTAAGTCTCTTCCTTGCTATAGATTTTGTAGTTATCACCCAAATCAATCACATCAAGTATACATGATTCCAGTGTTATGTATTTCATGTTATACAAACTCACTTGTAGTTTCTTGTTTAAATACCCTTCCAAACACCTTTGGGGTTTCTTGTTTAGAACATCTCACAACATATTGTACTATGAAACTAGTATAGTCTCTCATTGTCTTGCCCTGATTTTTCTTAAAACGGTAGAATAGTCCCATAATATTGTGCTAAATTTTAGACATTGAGAAGGTTGTTGCAAATCTTCTAGAGAGTCTGACAATCCGTGATATTTCCTACCCCTAGATTATGAGTTCAAGTTAGAGACTTACCCTCAAGGGTTAAATCCTTTGTATTGTGTATGGAAAACATAAACTTGTTCAAATCACAACACTTGGTTGAAGCTAACCAAATAATCATATGGATCTTTGTTTCTATTGGAAATCCATTGGCCTTACTCTCTTTGAGTGATCCACTGTTGATCTTCTAGGAATTACTCATCTTGGTCCCTAGTCTTGGAGTAAAATTTTATGCAATCGTGACTCTCTTGACCCTTTTTTGGCCAATTGTTACCTATTTTACTCAAATTGGAGTTTTTATTACCCCCGTTTATCGAGTCTTTTGAGGGTAAAATCCCCGTTCTTGTCCAATCTTCTTTGGTGTTGAGTAGATTCTTGCTCATTCTTCATACTACTAAATGATTGTTGACTTGGTTAAGGATCCATTTTGTGTTTGTTTGGCACCTAGTGTCTCACAGAAAAGCCCACATAGGTTGTATGTACAGTTTTTACCTTGGACATCATCTAGAACATGTTGTTGTACTTGTCTTGGAACCTATAATGAGACATTATGTTTGACTCATCCTATCTGAAGGAATAGATTATCTTATTGTCCTAGAATGTAAAACAGTTTAGCATTGTTAGTCCAATCGAATCTTCATTTTCCCAATAGTACATTTCTAGGTTATGATTATCAAACATGGTCCATGCTCCCAATTGTAATTGAGTTGACAAGGAAGCCGTATCTAAGCTAGAGTCTAAATAAGTGTTTGCAAATTTGTCAAGAATAGTGGAATCAGTCTCCTTGGTTTACATTCTCTTCCATAGATTCTTTAATCTCTCATTGATCCCCAACTTCCTAGCACTTATCCTGATCTCAGGTGTGTGCCAACAAGTGCACAACACAGCTCAGAAATGTATTTCAAAGGTGTAGAGTAGTGCTAAATAATGAAGAAGAAGGAAAAGGGCTAAATGGAATATTGAAGGTCCAAGGATAGCCACCAATTTTGCAATATTTCCCATGCAAGCCACCAAGTAGTTGTACATAGTATATTCCCATTTATTGAAGCCCCTTGTAATTTTAGATATGGGAAAACCCCCAATTATTGGTATCGAAACTCTTAGGAGTTGATTCTCCAAAAGCTTGGTGGTTTTTATTGTAATTACTTGATGCACAAATCCCAAAAGAGGTGGTTGCATGTCTACATCAGCTAGGGATTTCCCTAGAGAGAGAGTTTTTTTGCAAGAAGTAGGACTACATCACAAAAACAATTTTTTTCCTTCTTTTTTGCATTCTCAAATCCCAAAAGAGGTGGTTGAATGTCTACATCAACACTAGGGATTAGAAAGAAAGTATTTTTTGCAAAAAGTAGGACTACATCACAAAAATAACATTGTCTCTTACATTGTTTATGGGTCCTCTAATTATTTTGGATCCTCAATGAATTTTAGCACTATAAAAAATATAATTCAAGTTCAGGCCTCACAACCTTAGATACCATACTCGGGGTGGTATACTAGTTTTTCAGAGGGAAGGAAAGGAGGAAGGGCCAATTCTTTGTTTTTAAATAATTATCACCTATAGCTCAACCCCAACACCCTCAATGTAGAGCCCAACCACCTCCATATCCACTCAAACCATGGGATCTAAGGGGAGGATTTGAGTGGGAACCATAGGGAAAGAAGGGCCAGAAATCAAGACCATGTGTTGTTTGCTCTAATCCCACCAATTCTAGTACTGAATCCCATGGATTATCAACCCACTATGGGGGATACAAGTGAAATTTTCCATAAGCCATACATGTTCAAAGATAATCTAGATGTAGCTTATGCTAGGATGTGGGTCCGAGGAGGTACTGCAAAAGCTATGCAAATGCTATAACAAACCCATCGATCATCACGATCATGTAGTGCAATTTTTCCAAGTGATCCTCGCAAGGAAATTTCACTGCTATTCACACCATGGTCTAGTGATTCAGTCTTACTTTTGAAGGAAAATCTCTAGCCTAGTTCTAGAATCTACAAGTGTCCACTTTCTACAATTGTGAAGTTATAGTTAAGACATTTTTACACACAAGCACGAAAATCGAAATCAGGCACAATAGAGTAACTCAAATTCTAATTTTTAGGAAAGATCCTAAGGAGACCAGCAAGATGCAATCAATCTATTGAAGTGGTATATCTCACGGTGCCTTACTTGGGAAAGCCTTCGAAAGAATGACCTATTTCCTACCTCTTAAAATGGCTCAAGGAGGAGACCTTATAAAAAACACCTATTTGGTAAGCATCACTCCACTTTAAATGAATTTCATAGAGATGATTTATTATATGCAAATAATTGCAACTTAGAGGGAGTTGTAGAACTCCTATAGAAGTTGTTGACAATATCTCGAAAGTCTCTACTACTATCTCTTGCCACATTAACTTAGAAGCCACAATGGATGAAGTGCAATAGTTGATGTAGCAAGAAACTACACGACCAAGCTATTACATGTGGAACCAACCATCATACATGAGAGCCTATGTATGCGGAATTTGTGTAGGTAACCACCCCACAAGGAGTTTCCAAAAAGGTACGAACATAGCTCAATAGCTAGTGGAATGCTATGGTGTAATGTTTGCAAAAAAGGGCAATCATGACATGCAAGTTTTATTTTTAAGAGTGCATGCATTGAATAACCTTAGGAGAAGACAAGATCCACCACCTACCCAAGGGCAATGAGAACAGTCAATAGGGGGAAGCTTGACACATCCCACCCCGGATCATTGCTTCTGTGGAGCTACAGCTCTTAAGGTATGTGGATGTACTTTTTGATGAAAAGGTAGCAAACCTAGGGACCTAGTTCCATGGAAAATTTATTGTGAGGGGACTACTAGCCTAGGGATTATAGGGAGACTAGTAGCTACTATGAGTACTCCAACGATGGGCCTTTACCTCTCATGACTATGAGCCCCATGAGGGTTGGACCACATGCTCAAGAGACCCGAGCCTCTAGAGAAAGCAATGCCTATTTCTCAAGTGTGGGGGTACCCGCTGGAATAGATTTTACCCCTACAACAAGGAAAATGTCAAGTCCATTTTCAAAGCGAGGAATGTCATGTCCCTCATTTGAGCCAAAATTGTTAGCTAAATCCAAAGGATGAAAATCATCCCAAGGCTATCTTAAATTTGGTACAAGCTCTAGGTTCACCATCCTCCCCAAAAGTGGAAGAGAAGATATGGTCCCTCTAAGGGTATTAATGAGATCTCATACTAGTTCCCATTCCTCTAAAAAGAAAAGAACAAGGAAGATTTGTAGATCCAAAGCACCCATTACTCAATCACAAAATCCTCAAGGGGATTAACCGACTAGAAACAAAGTGAACCGCAAAGGGAATGCATAGAGAAAATCCAAGGAAGTGTTTAAATTTTGGAATGTTCTCTTAGGTAGTTTTTCCGTAATAGACAAGCTAGATGATGGCCTCAATGTTGTCCAAATTGCCATGGAGTCTTGAGTGGTGTTCACCAAGGATTTTCCAATCAAATTCATAGAGTAGCCCTATGATCTAGAGGAGGTTGTGCGTTTTTCTTGCAATAAAAAACATAAAGAGCTAACCCAAGATACTTTGGAGCCATTCCCAAAACCCTACTATAAGCTACCACAAATTGCAAAGAACATAGAAAAAAAATCCTCATAATGAGGCAAGCTGCTAACTTTGTGAGGCCTAGGGATTCCAAATTCTAAAGGACTTCAATTTAAAAAATAACACTCTAAAACCTTTCTAGAAACAAAAGAACCTAATGAGTAGTTGATCTTCCAACTCTGGGACAAAGTCCGTGAGAGGTGTCATGGAGAGGAAAAGGTCCCCCTTACTCTCTCAACTACATCACCTCCTAATGAGCAGGTGAGCTTTCAATTATGGGACAAATTCCGCAAGAAGTGTCATGGAGATGTAAAGTTCCCCTCTCCTCTCTCTCAACCATAGTACCTCCCAAGGAATGGGAAGAAGATTAAAAAATGGGAGCTTCCGCAAGGGAGTTATGGGAAAAACTCAATAATGAGCCCAATAGCCAAATAATTATCAGAACTTTGCATATCTATACATGGTAATTTGAGACCATATCAAAATTCATGCCTATCCCAACCTTGGCCTCACCTTCTCATCCCAATCTGAACTATGAGAAGGAACCTAACAATCTTCAAGCCATTATGTTGGCTCCCATCCCTTGCATAATTTCCTTGAGAGATTCACTTAAAATCCATCCTTTGTTGTGGAAGCACAAACAATTCCAGTGACATAGACTATTGTATGAAGCATAGGCTGGACAAAGAATTCCTTTAACCTACACGCCAAAAATACAAAAACCAGTGCATCCATAAAATCTCCTACAAAGGTGAAGAGGTAATATCACTCTGCCCATGGAGTAGAAAGGCCATGAATATTTTTAGTATTTTGGATATAGGGGCAAGAGTGAGTGTAGCTATTGAAACCACATGGGAAAAATGGGGGAGATTAGGTCTTAGGAAGATGAGGATGGTCTGCGAGCTAGCACTTGAAAGGATAGAAATATCAAAAGTCATGCCTATCAAACCTTGGCATCACCTTCTCATCCCAATTTGAACTATGAGAAGGAACCTAACAATCTCCAAGCCATTATGTTGGCTCCCATCCCTTGCATAATTTCCTTGAGAGATTCACTTAAAATCCATCCTTTGTTGTGGAAGCACAAAAAATTCCAATGACATAGACTATTGTATGAAGCATAGGCTGGACAAAGAATTCCTTAAACCTACACGCCAAAAAAACAAAAACCGGTGCATCCATAAAATCTCCTACAAAGGTGAAGAGGTAATATCACTCTGCCCATGGAGTAGAAAGGCCATAAACTTTTGAGTATTTTGGATATAGGGGCAAGAGTGAGTGTAGCTACTGAAACCACATGGGAAAAATGGGGGAGATTAGCTCTTAGGAAGATGAGGATGGTCTGCCAGCTAGCACTTGAAAGGCTAGAAATACCTATGGGACTGCTAGAAAACATCTAAGTCACGATTTACATGGTGCAATGCATGCATACCAAAACCCACTTTTGTGGCTACCATACAGTCCCAATAAGGATGGTGTCGTTTATAAAGGCCCTTGCAGAAATAGAAATGCAAGAGCACCAAAAACGTGAGTGAGAATATCCAAACTAGACAAAAGGAAAATGTCTTATAGTGGGTTTGAAAGCTCATCATACCTAGACAACTCTAACAAGGAGAGTAACACTGAGAGTGAAGTTGACCAAATGAAACACCTCTTTACTAAGGGTATCATACCAAATGAAGATAAATGCGTCAAGGAACGACGAACTTGCACATAGAAATGCATGCTCTCAAAAAGCAGTCAAATGACCAAGGGAGTTTTGAAACAAAAGGAAATAGCTTCTTCACATGGAAGCATACAACTACATAAAAAAGGAGACCCAATGGAAACAAGGGATGGGCTTCAAGACTACAATCTGGGAAGAATTGGCTCAGAGAACCACAAGTGAAGGAGAATAAAATCGTGATCTACCTGCTCATTTCAAGTGATATACTATGCAAGGTAGGAAACTTGTCATAGAGAAACCTAAACGAGAGCCGGTTAGTGGGGGAATCTTACAAAAGAGCGTGAAAATGCCAAACAGGAATCTAACAGGACTACAAGAACCACCAAAAATGGTATGGATAGCTATTGACCTAACTTTATGGTTTTTTTAATCTACAACCAGGTGAGAATAGCCCCACAAGACCAACACAAGATGGCATTTTTGACTGAGTGGGAAATCTTTGCTTATCGAGTCATGCCCTTTGAATTGACCAATGCTCCTACCACTTCTTAGCACAACTACCTTTAGGAAATACCTTTGGGATTTCTTGGAAGTGTTTATAAAAAATCTCTAAGCGCACTCCCAAGTGCAAAAGGAGCACAACAACCATCTGATATTGGTCTTATTCAATGTTACATCTATACAAACTGCGAGAAATGCAAGTTTATGGTATGACATAGCAGATTTCTCTGCCACATCATGTCAAAACCCTGGTTAAAACATGGAACTGCCATGTTGCCCTCAATATAATCTCTATCATTGTCAACTTGCACAAGCCCGCTAGCATATAGGATGTTGAAGTCTTCATGGGCCATTCCAACTATTATTAGAGAGAAGGTCCATTTGTAGCACGAAAGAGTGCCAACTCATGTGAATGTATTACCTGAGCTTTCAGCTTACTATGAGGGGGAGGGGATTCCAATGTATTACCTGAGC
Organism: Adiantum capillus-veneris; assembly: GCF_014529385.1. NCBI lineage: Eukaryota > Viridiplantae > Streptophyta > Polypodiopsida > Polypodiales > Pteridaceae > Adiantum > Adiantum capillus-veneris. Next base: position 18,876,064 of record NC_140953.1, read on the forward strand.
TTTCAGCTTACTATGAGGTGGGAGGGGATTCCATGGGAGGGGATTTCAGCTTACTATGAGGGGGAGGGGATTCAACTCATGTGAATGTATTACCTGAGCTTTCAGCTTACTATTCTGTGGAATGATAGATAAACTCAAGGAGACCTCTAAAGCTTGATAGCATAGGTTGTAGTCCCAATATTGCCACAGCTTTGCATGAAAAGGAGCCTTGCAAGCCTACTTTCTGGCTCAAAAGCATGTGCTTGTTGTGAATGACTGGACTGATATGCATGGCAAACTATCCTTCTCCAATGGACTTGGAAAATTAGGCCTATGCATGCATTATCATATTGCTCTTGTTGCATTACACAAAATCTGAGCTGTCCTATTTTTCAAGCACTTTCCCTTCACAATTCCCCCCCCCCCCCCCCCCCAAACACACACACACACGCGCGCGCACGCCGGGGGGGGGGGGGGGGGGTTAATACTATGCAGTGCGAAGGCAAAGCTGCTGCCATCATTTCTTTCTCTGAAAAATATCGTACAATTAGGTTTTTACAAGAATGAGTGACCACAGACTATATCGAATCAAAAGAGCTAGAAGCCAGTTGCTCTCTACATAATAGCTTATCATTCGAAGGGGGTAATGAAAGAGGCGGGATTTTACCAGCCACACCCGCTGCCTCACCCCATGAATCCCTCCTAGGAGATGATGGTCTCTCTCTTCTCACTTTGGCTTTCTGAGTCTTTGGCAAGGGAGCATGGACAAGAATGGGTATTGACCACTCACCTTTATCACGGTCGTCAATGAGTAATGGATGCTCATATTGTGACCAATCGATATCGCGAGCCGTGGTAACAAATTCAAACCTCAAAACCCACTGCAAGGAGACTTGAGATGTCGTGAAAGACGGAGGGCCATCGAATGGAATGGAGAAGACAAAATGTGTTTGAAGCATGTCCGCTACAGCTTCATGGAACTCTGCTTGAACCTACAATTCAAAAAAGAGCGCTACGGAGGATGACTTGCAAATATTCATTAAATGAAACCAGAAAACTATATACAAGTCCAAATTAGAACGAATGTTAAGACGCAACAGAAATATAGTATTTCAATTGAGGTGCTCTTCTTCACTATCTAATAAGCTTAGCTACCCTCTACCTTCTGTTCACTTCGTCATTTTTGTGTGCTTTCAACCCTTTTCTACTACACTATTATATAACCCTTAATACTGTCAGAATGATATGAACCTTCGCTCTAATGGAAAAGTCAGAGAAAGGCTAGAAGACTTCCACAAATTAAGATTTTAAGGGGAAAAGTCGCTGGTGCCAGTTGATTTAAATGTGCGTCACATTTTAATAAAAACTAAAAAAAAAAACTAAAATGCAACACGAGAAATGTATAAAATATATTAAAAAGGCTCCCTACAAGGAAATTGCTCTATTTTTATCCCCAAATTGTAAAAATTAACTTTTAGATCATCAACACCGAGGACATGAGACAAATTTCGAAGTCTCGATTCCTAAATTTCTAGCAAAGTTTCAACTTCTTGATTTCTAGAATAAAGGATCGACTAAATGGAGATACGTCGAACAAACTGAACTACGATACTCACGTCCATCACCTTGTTGTGCATGGCTTGGACAATAGCTACAGCTCTACGACATGCTTTGAACCATGCAGCAAAATAAGAAATGTTACCTTCGTTATTACTGGAGAATTTTTGCGAGAGGGATGAATGAAAGAAGGATTCAGCATTTCACGTGTCTCAAGCACCGCTGAGATCTGCAGCACATGGCTCATTACATACTTACAAGATATTGTGCTCAAAACATTATGATCATGCTGTCAAAACGTTCCACACCTCTAAGCACCGCCTAGAGCCTTCGTCGTGGAAAAAACTCAAAACTCCACCAACCTGCAAAACCATAGAAAAGGTCAATTAGCTAATGTAATTGAATTTTCAAAGAGCAGTGCAACCTTACAACCTGAAATAATGTCCGACTCATCAGCCTAAACTACAGACTAGAAAACGGTTTCACAGACAAAGTCTCCATAAATCTCAAAAAGTGGTTGTCAAAACAAGGCTTGAAAGCTTAAAGTTTACCACATCTCCAAAGTAATATGTTGAATCAGGATTTCTCGGAGAAAAACGTGCTAAGACTTGATCATCGAATCTAATATTGTAGGACCTGCCTCGTGCATAAGTTCCTGGGAGCATAAGGAGTACCCAAGGCCATCATGTTCTGCCATTCTAAGTATGAAATGAAGATGATTCACAAATTAAGAAGTTTATATACCAGATGGTGATCGGGGCAATGGGCCATTGAACTCATGCTCATGGTTTCTGTTAACATAATGGTCATGGGCATCATTCTCGGCCAGCCTGTGGTTGCTTCTTGGCAATTCATCCGAAAAACCCTTTCCTGTGCATGAGGCTCTATCATCAGAACTGACGCAATCGTGAGATAGGAAACCTGCTAATAGCAAGCATTTCTTGAAGGAGCCACCATGCATCTCTAATAATTGCACTCAACCTTAACGAACAAGAGTAATGTACCTTCTGCTCCATCTGCCGATGCAAATGAAGACACCCTCAGCATTGCCGGCTTCCTTGAAAAGCCAGATCCAGGAACAGCAGTCCGAAACGAAGAATCTTTGAAGACTGCTCGTGGAGTTGCTGCAGGTGATTGAAGCTGGATGCCCTTCTCAAAGGACATCATCAAGGTCCCTTTGTCTGGACTCTGGAACAAACTCTCCGTGCTCTGACTGGCATCCTCATCTTCAATTTCAGAAAGCACATCAGAAGCTCTTGCCTGCACAAGCACAGACTGCCATCAACTCTTTTACGCATAAAACCAAAATTTTATATTGGCTTTGCTGATACAATTAGGAAATGGCTTAATGTTGCATTGCATTTAACTGTATGATATTTTGAAACTTTGTTTATGCAGCCTCTAGGAAGCCTTCTTATTCTATTGCTCAGCAAACAACAGGGCTTTTCTAACAAACTTGAACCACCGTTCTACTGTCCAACACAACCTTAGACACAGACCAGCACTTGGGTCAAAGAAAGACAATCACATTTCCCTTCCCTGGTTCAAAAGACAGACTCAAAGGCACTCTGAGTAGAAGTAGAGAAAAGAGGAGTGCAGAGCAGCCAGAATCAATCACATCTTTGGAAACAAATTGCTACAAGAGAGCATGCAACCATTATGAGTGAGCCACGTTCACAGAAAAGATGGCTAATAAAGATAAACACCTAGCATTCATGACCTAAAGAAAGGAGACAATCCCAGATAGAATATACCTAGGTGAATCCAGGAAAAGCCCAAACTCCTTTCGAGGAAAATGTAAGTAAGAGACTTACAGAAATAGCACAACGAGAGAATGAAGCTTGACCTTAGACCTCTCACTGTGCACAGGCCTGTCAATGCTGTCAGAATGTTCAATAAAAAGATGAAGACACTGGCACAGGTAAGAAGACGAAGCACAAGACCATCTTCTCTATTAAGCAACGTTATACTTGGCAGCTGTTATGTCCCCATCACAGGGGATGGGTGTCCAATGTCTAGGACGTAGTGTGCACCCGGCCAGTTGGGCCAGTCACTTTTATAAAAGGAGGCCAAGGCCTCATATGTAGGGGACGACAACCAGTGGTAGAGTGCCAACGGTTAGCCGGAGAGCTAGGAGCGCGAGATCACCTCGAGGAGGCGAGGTCAAGTGGTAAGGGACTCTCGGTCTTACAAGCGCACACCTACGTCCTCAAGACACTGGCCTCTGCTAGGGGTTTCTGCCGGATGGTGGCTATAGTCAGATGGTTTGTCGGTCCAGGTAACCAGGAGATCCTCTTCTATTCGTTTCATGGTATCATAGCCAGCTTGGCTACACAGTGGACTTGGAGTCGAACAATGTTAATTTTCATGTACCTATTGATGAAAATAACTTCTTTAATGATTTTTCTTCTCATAAGTAATTGTGCGGGTGATAAATCTTGGATTTTTTTCTGAAATTCTGATGAAAATCAGATTTTTATCAAACGAAGAATTTCCAGTTGATGTGTTTCTTATTTTACAGAAACACCAAAAATTCTGTGAATCTCTCTGTTGATTTCCACCAAAATCCATAAATATAACATTCTTTTACTGATTCTTTACAGAAAATCGAAGAATTCTAATTTGCTTCTAGGGTTTAGGCCCCTCGTTCGGAATCTGCAGGTTGGCTGGCAGAAGAAGAAGAGTAAGTTTCTCACCAACTTAGAGATCCTCGCAGAGTGGCCCAGTAATCAAAAGTCTTCCAAACTTATGGTACCCCATCCGACCGGGCCTAAAGTAAAGCACACAAACCCACAAAATAGGGATTGTGCAAGCAGCTGATGACATGGCAGGCTGTACAAACTGTTTGCAGTTCGTGTTGGCGTGCTAACATGACAGTGAACGGACGACCGTAAGTTGCGCTGACAGGGTGCTGATGTGGCAGGTGTACAGATTTTCATATTTTGCGCTGGCTGTTTTTCAACGCCAGCTTTTGGAGACCAGATGCTTTTAGATTCCATGCTTTTCATGTGTACTACTTTTGATGGGCCTAGGGCCTTTATATATGAACTGTGAGCTCTCTCTTTGGCATTCTAGCAAGAGCAAATGCAGAGCAGAGCCACGGCCGGTCCTGTGTTGAAGCAATATAAAGAAATACCGAAAGGGGCACAACGGTTTGGGGCCAGTGCTCTCTTGGGGGTGGAACTCCGCCAATCGGTGTCTTGTGTGCCGTGCATCTCTTTCAGCTCAGTTGTTTTGAAGCGTCTTAAGTGCTCAATCTGTTCTTTGCCATTGGCACGTGGTGCCCTCCCGTTACAGTGGTATCGGAGCCTCGGTCGTGTGCTTCTTTGAAAGCATACCGGTCCTACCAAGAACAGACATAGCAAAATGGCGTTCTTGGATTCTATGGAGTATCTGCACTTTCTTCTTGAGAGCTTCGCGACATACTTTTGTAGCATCCTCAGCAGAATCTCCCGATGCCGCAAAGTTTTCAACAATTCCTAAACTACATGTTGCCCCCTATGATGCCCCAGGTGGTACCACCTCCTCCGGCACCAGAAAGTACAAGAGCTTTCAACCAACAATCTACTCACCCTTTTGTTCCACTTGGGGGAGTTTTCCTGAACATGGTACAGCCGTCTGACCTTGATCCAGCGCAACCGCCATTGCCACCACCACCGCCACCTGGATACAATGGCTGGAGCCCATACGGATATCCCTACTATCCACATCTAGGGTTTGACTTAATCAACAAAAGGATTTGATGGCGGGCCGGCAGTAGAAATTTTCACTTTTCTTGGAGTGAAAGATCGGAAGAAAGCCTTGCAGTTCCTCCAACAATTCGACAACATCCATGCTTTGGGAAATTATACAGAAGAATAAAAGATTTCTCGAGCCAAGGGATTTCTCAAGATAATGTTATGCAATGGTGGAGTTCAATTGCGACCCAACCGCATGCCCCGAGGACTTGGCAAGCTTTTGAGACTATTTTTACACGAAGTTATATGACCTCCTTGTTCGAAGTCCAAATTTTGTCCGAATGGGGAAACTTGAAAATGCTTGCCACGGAGACCATGGAAGACTACAACCAAAGGTTTCTCGACGTCTACCTTTCGATGTCTTTCTTCAAGTCAAGGACCAATGCAAGTGATATACTATTGGACTACCACAGGAATACTGTCTTTCTATACAAGTATCCACAATGCAAGAGCTTATGGACCATGTTGCGGTCGACTACAAGCTTATGAAAGGGACGCTAGAATTTACTACAGACGAAACTCCGGCAAGCAATTAGAACTCTCCGCAACAACGAAAAAACCCCTGGGACTCACGTGAAAATCAACCTCGAAGGCCTCGTTTAACACAGTGTCGACGAGAAACCCTATTATAAGAAGGCCGATGCTTTGAATTATTTCAGACAGAGCATACTTACAATTCATGTCCTCAAAGAACAGATACATCCTCAGAGCAATCTCCCGCTCCAAGAGCAGATAGACCCGCAGAACCCCTCCCGATAAGAAAGCTATACTTGCCATGGACTTGTGTCGAATATTTATGGCGTTAATCTCAAAAGTCCTAATGAATTATGCAGAGCTTATGGACAAATTAACAGGTTGAAGGCCCTAATCTTCTTTGACCCGAAAGCTACCGAAAATTTCATCCATCCCGACTTCCTCAAGCAGATGGATTTTGACTATGATTCTATGATTCACATGGTGGAGAACTTAAGGCCAAGCTAGCCACTGGGCAAACTCAAAAGGTGGTACCGCTCATTGGTGCTCTCGCGGTGACCATCCAGGGATACCAAGGAAAACCACATATTCACATCATGAAGTTGGGCAATTGCGACACTCTCTTGGGCATGCCTTGGCACGATAAGAATGATGCAACACTCCACATCCAGAACCAAACGATCACCTTGACACAGAAGGACGAGCCGATCGTCCTCAAAGTTTCACTGTCCGAACAACCCTGAATGAATTTTATAATTGCTTTGTATTTAGATATTTTTTGAACTTTGTTTGAGAAAGCACTATTTGGAATTTGTTTGAAATGGATTGTATCTATTCTAAACCTATCTTGGTGCCGACTTGACAAATGTCTGATTCTGGTTTTGATGCCGGTTTCAATGATTTGTAGTCCTGGGAGGAGTGTTTTTGATTGATGGAAAACCTCTGAACGACGCAGACTGGGTGTCTAGGGAGCGTTAGTTGTATGCTGGAAAACCTCTCAATGATGTAGACCGGGTGTCTAGCGAACATTCAGTTGTATGCTCGGAACCTCCACGCAATGCAGGCTGCAGCCTGGGGAGCGTTTGGTTGTATCAATCCACTAAGCTCATGGCTCGGACCTTTTCATGTTATATGTCGAGGGAGTAAGGAGGTAATCGTTGAGTAGCTTCATGCCTAAGACCATTTGTCTGAAGGGAGTGCTCAGCGGCGCTATTTGTTGTGTCTTGTAACATGCATATGTGAGCATTTGTGTTGCATTGTGATGTGTCAACCACTGAACATTTCTAATTGGGTGAGATTGCCCGGGTATATAATTTAAGTGCAACTGAACACCCGTTACAGATAAGTGCGGTGTTACAAGCTTGGACACTCCAAGCGCGAAATCAATAGCAACACGAACAAAAACTGCAAAATCACTAAACTTTAAGAGAGAGAGAGAGAGAGAGAGAGAGAGAGAGAGAGAGAGCACGGCAGAGTTCCGCGCCCACAAAGCACTGGCCTCAAAGATTGGCGCCCCTTTCGGTATTTCTTTATTATTGCTCATTACAAAGTACAACTCCCGAGGGTCCTCTGCTCTCATACTCTGCGGCCAGATACTCTGTAGAGTGAGGCCCCATGGGCTCTTATAAACATTATAAGGGATGCCCAAAAGCAGAGCCTCAAAAGTACTTTCCTCAAAAGCATTAACACCCAAAAGCTAGCGCTAAAGCTGCCAATGCGTTTTGCGGAAGTCCGTACGACCTGCCACATCAGTAGCATAAAACGCGGGTGTCCATACAATTGCCACGTCATCAACGCGATTCGCGAGCGTCCGTAAAGCTGCCACGCCATCAGCCTTCACACAAGTTCATTATATTCCTTGTGTCCCTTAGGCCCCATCAGATAGGGTCCCATAAGTTCATAGAAAACAGTATGTCCCTCAGAATGACTCTTGGATATTTTTGTGCAAACTTGAGTTGTTTTGTAGATACAATGTAATCGCAGATGATTACTCTTCTTTCAAGAAGGGGGGATGACACAAATTGCTAACGTGTCAAGCCACTGAAGACCTAATGGGTCCGGGCTCCAAGGAGCCCTAACCCTAGCCAACCTGCAGATTCCGACCGAAGGGCCTAAACCCTAGAAACAGCAGAAGGAGAGTAAGTTTCTCACCAACTTATAGATCCTCACCGAGTGGCCAGTAATTAAAAGTCTTCCAAACTTATGGTACCCCATCCAACGGGGCCTAAAGTAAAGCGCACACACCCATAAAATAGGAATTGTGTAGCGTGCTGATGATGTGGCAAGCCGTACGGACCTTCAATTCGCATTGACATGCTTACGTGGCAGTGTGCAGACGCCGGTAAATTGCGCTAACAAGGTGCTGACGTGGCAGATGTACTGATTTCCTTATTTTGCACTCGTTGATTTTCAACGCCAACTTTTGGAGACCAGATGCTTTTAGATTCAATGCTTCTCATGTGTATTCCTTTTGATGGGCCTAGGGCCTTTCTATATGAATTGTGGGCTCTCTCTTCGAGCATTCTAACGAGAGCAGATGCAGAGTAGAGACACAGCCGTTGTACTTGAACAAAGCATGAGGCCTTTTGAGTGCAGGTGATGGAGGCACGAGTTGCGCGCGCACGCGCGCGCGCACACACACACACAGAGAATGATGCGCAGGTTTTTGCGTGTGCTATTTGGCACACTTCTCAATGTTACGTTTTATTATTGTGAGGGTACAAATATAAGGGTCACTTAAGTGACCCTGGGGGTGGTTCACACCCAAAGAATAAGAATGTATAAAATATACAATAAAGGTGGCCATAGGACCTTTAGACCCAACAACCTCCCACTTAGACCCAATGTGGTACCTTTAAAGTTTAAGTAACTCCCACTAAGTGTAAGCAATGCTGATGTTGTTTCTTAGCAAGACACTTAGTGAGAACATCTGCAGGGTTATCATGTGTTCTGACCTTTGTCAGTGTGACAAGGCCATCATCCAATACCTGTCGTATCAAATGGTACCGCACATATATGTGTTGGGTACGAGAATGGAACATGGCATTCTTAGCCAGACATACAGCACTCTGATTATCACAACCAAGCACTAGAGCATGTACTAGAAAACCAAAAATCCTCACAAGACGGCCAAGCCAAATGGCTTCTTTGGAAGCCTCTGTGACTGAAATATATTCAGCCTTTGTAGTGCTCAATGCAACAACCTTCTGCAATCTTGAACACCAAGAAATAGCTCCCCCAGCCAATGTAAAGACATAACCACTGGTAGACTTCCAAGTGTCAAGATCTCCTGCCATGTCTAAATCACAAAATCCCCGCACTGAAAATGTATCCTTTCCGTAACATATGCATGTACCCTATGTACCTTTCAAGTACCTAAAAAAGCTCTTCACTGCTTCCCAATGTGGTTTGCCATGATTAAACACAAACCTGCTAACAACTCCCACTGCATAAGCAATGTCCGGTTGTGTAGCAACCATGGCATACATCAAAGGACCACAGTCTGATGCATAAGGAATACCTTTCATAGCATTGGCAACTGCATCATCTTTTGGGCAATCATGCTTGCTAAGATTTGTGTGTATGGTGGTAAAGGCACACCAAGAGGCTTAGCAGCAACCATAATAAATTTCTCAAGCACTTTCTTGATGTACTTGTCTTGGGAAAGGAATAAAAGACGCTTCTTTCTATCCCTTGCAATGCCCATACCCAACTTATGTTCAGCTGCACCCAAATCTTTTATAAAGAAAGCTGAATTTAGCTCCTTTTTCAAAGCATTCAAAGTTTCCTAATGCTTGCCTGCAATCAACATATCATCCATATATAGAACAAGCACAATAAGACTACCATCAGAGCCTTTTTAGTATAAAGGCAGTGATCAGCATGACTACGTTTGAACCCATGGTTAAGCATAAAAGTATCAAGCCTCTTGTACCACTGTTTAGGGACTTGTTTTAGCTTATACAAGCATCAACATATCATCCGTATATAGAACAAGCACAATAAGACTACCATCAGGAGCCTTTTTAGTATAAAGGCAGTGATCTGCATGACTACGTTTGAACCCATGGTTAAGCATAAAAGTATCAAGCCTCTTGTACCACTGTTTAGGGACTTGTTTTAGCTTATACAAGCTGCGTTTCAATGTGCATACCAAATGCTCTTTCCCTGAAATGACAAAGCCCTCAAGCTGCTGCATGTACAGCTCCTCATCCAAGTCACCATGTAAGAAAGCAGTGATTACATCCATTTGATCCAACTCCAAATCCAAGAGAGCACATAAAACAAACAAAATACGGAGCGTAGTCATCTCCACCACAAGTGACAAGATCTCTTGGAAGTCTACACCTTCCTTCTGTGCATAACCCTTCGCAACCAAACGCGCTTTGTACTTGGGTTTGTCATCTACACATTTCACCTTATAAACCCACTTATTAGAAATAGCTTTCCTACCTTTGGGCAAAGGCACAAGCTCCCATGTATTCTTTGCATACAGTGATTGCATCTCAGATTTCATAGCAAGCTCCCACTTACTTTTGTCTTCACAAGACTGGGCCTCTTTGAATGTAAGAGGCTCCCTCTCATCTGTCAACAAAATGCAATCCATAGATGGCTGGAACCTCTCTGGTTGCCTTCTAACACGTGTAGACCTTCTCACCCAATGATCTGCATTGACTAGCAATGGATCTACATCGTCTGGAATGTGCACACCATCAATTGGCGGCTGATTTTCAGCATTACCTCGCTGCTGTAATTCATTTTCAGCATGTTGGTCATGTGGTATAATCCCATTTTGCGCCTCTATTTGTTGTCCATTCTCTTCTGGCTATTGCACAATGGGTTGCTGCTCATTTTCAGCATTAAAAGGGATCAAATTTTCAGCCAAAGGTGGCTTTATGGCTGGCTGATTATGCTGAAACTTAACCTTCTTCTTGTCAATGTCTACATGTGCAGCATTTTTCAGCAACTTAACCTCATTAAAAACTACATCTCGGCTGCGTATTATCTTCCTGTACTGAGGTATCCAAACTCGGTAACCCATCTCCCTCATCTCCATATCCCATGAAGATGCCCTTGATAGATTTCATGTCAAGTTTGGTCCTCTGATCAGCAGGTACATGCACAAAAGCCTCGCAACCACAGACTTGCAAATGGTCATATGAAGCCGGTTTGCCAAACCAAACCTCTTCAAGGATGCCATTATCTAACGCACGATTCGGAGAGCGATTGTGTAAGGTGCAACGGAATGAATGTTGTACTTTCTCAAGATGAGTGATCCATATTTGCTCAAGGTTCCTTTTAGTTCTTATGGAAGGGAGAGCCTTCCGTTCTTAATGGAGAGTGCTATGATCACGAACAAGGTGAGTGGACACTGTGCGTGCAAGTGTATGAGACTGAGAGATAGAGAGAAGAGAGATACGACACCAGAGACATTGTAAAACCCTCCTCCGAAGGCCCCACTCTCGTCGGCGAGAGAGGTCTACTTATGATTGCACAAATGGGTACAATGATGATGCATGGACTGATGCAACTCGAGGCTATGTCGGTGACGACGACGGGAATGGCGACACTGACCTACGGGCTGAAATCTGCAAGCTTTTTACGGCCGTTCAAAAACGCTATCTGCTAAAAATTTGGGGCTGTTCGGGACAGCTGAAAAACGCAGATTTGGCTGCGTTTTTTGGGAGGCTGAAATTGCTTGTCAAAATGCTGATGTCTGCAGTGGTTTATGGCTGAAAACGCTGCTGAACTTGATGCTGAAAAACGCTGATTGGTCTGCTGCGAATGAACGCTGGGTAAATGCAGCCTCTGTTGATGATAAAAACGCTGGTTGCGGCAGCCTATAGCGATGGTGAAAAACGCTAGGTGTTGGGGAAGTAACGCGGTCCAGAAGCTTGCTGAAAACGCCAAGCAAGATGGGGGCCTGGCGATGAGCAAAACACCAGGGCTGATGGGGTCGCCAAGGAAAGCTTGGAGAGTCTGCTGCGAGAGGGGAGTACCTGTTGCCAAAGGCCTGTTGTGCTCCTTGCTCATCTGCCAAAGAGTGCTAACTTTGGTTTGCTTATATATTTTCTTACCCAAATTGCCCTACCTTCTTTTGTTGGAAAGTCACTTAAATTAATAAGTGAAAAATGTCAAAAATAGGGAAAATAGGCTAAAATCACTGGAAAAATCCCCTAATTGATTCTAATGGATTCTGATGGAAATACTGATGATCATGCTGTGTGCAACTAGAGGATATGCATCTATACTAAGTGACTGGGCATGCACGGTCTACGAATAGACTCACAAAATAACCAGATCACTTCTAATCTAGACTGACTGGACTTGTTGAACCTTGATCATGTTGTAGCTTGTCCACGGACACATAGGGTTGGATGTGTCACGTGACATCCCCTCCTTTTCAAAGTGAGGTATTGGTACCGAACTGTATGGCGCCGAGGGAGATCGCCAATAGCATCCGAAATCCCTGGAAGGGACTCTTCGCCGGCCCAGTCTAATGTGTGGGTCGTACGGTACTTGAACTTCATAAAGGTCTGCAATGCTTGCTTCTTTGGGCCGCGCCGAAAGCGACAAAGTCTTCTGTGGCTCCTTCGATGCTTCAACTTCGTCTAGAGTCGTGCTTCTTCCTTCTTCAAGAATCTCCATGGCTGAAAACCATTTCCAACACAAAAACATGAACATACCCATTCCATGTAAAGTGAGTGAAAAAATCTCGTCTTCTCTAAAGACTCTGCATGCAATGTAAATGAACCAATAGACGGAATGCCAAACCGTTCACCACTTACACGCAAACAATGAGATCGAATCTCTCTTTTGATCTAAAGCAAGCAACTGTGACAATTCACAACGGAAATGCCCATGCTTGGTGCTCATACTTTCATGTGCTCTTTCTACAAACGTGTCATGCCAAGGAAGAGACATGTAATGTGACGTCCTTGAATGCATACTTTTCAGCTTTTCATGAAAAATCCGCATACATTCGTGCTCATTCATGAGTGAAACATGCTCAACGTACAATATGTCATGCCTAGGAAAAGGGATCACATAAAGACGCTGACTAAAATACAGGAAACCATCACGAATGAAACACTCGAACAATGCGTGCATATCAATCATGCGAACACATAATACTTCCTGTAATGGTTCTTTGGACCTAGGCTCGAGATCCAAGATCGGTTCTTCAGGATCTATCGAATCTTCTTGTGGGGGATCTGTGGACCTCGACTAGAAAGCCAAGATTGATTCTTCGTGATTGATCGAATCTACAACAAGGTTAGCTTCGCTAGAAAAAGCATCCACTAACACATCATCCTTGTGAACAATCACATCATCTTCATGCAACTCATCATGCTTGTGAGAAATCACATCTTGATCAGGCAAATCATCATGCTCGTGAGAAATCACATCTTGATCATGCAAATGATCATGCTTGTCATTGTCATCCAAATCATCATGCTTAGCAATATCATTCAAATCATCATGATTATCTTTGTCATCCAAATCATCATGCTTGTTAGGAAAAAGCAAAGATGCCAAGAACCTGCGCTTGTTGCAGCTGCCCCCCTCGTTGCGCCATCGCTCCCACCCCCCCCCCAACGCTGCTCGCTATCCACACACCCGCTGCCTTGCCCCGCTGCCTCCTGCCCGCCATTGCCTTCCCTGTCCGCTCGCCCGCGTTGACTGCCCGCCGTTGCCGCCCCCGCCATTCCCTCACGCTGCTGCCAGCGCTAATGCTTTAGCGCCCCCCCCCCCCCCCCCCCCCCTCCCCCCGCCCGGTGTGTTTTTTTCTCCGCCAAGTGAGCTCCTTGCAATTTGGCCCCTCCAGCACTGCGTCAGTCATTGGGGCAATGCTTAGTGCGCCTCATTGCAGCATCCTCCCGTCGCCCTCTTCTCACGCCACAGCAGTAGACACAGATGGAGGCTCCAGCTTCGCCACAGAGGGACTCGTCAGAAGCCCCCTTGCCCGACCCCGCTGAGCCCACCATTCGACTTGCTCTCTCGCCGACAGAGCAAGTGAGCCTTGGCGCAAAGGTAGAGCGATTGCAGGCGACTTCGGTCATCTGCAAGATTCTCGGCACCCGACCTAGCAGAGGAGAGCTGTGAGACCTTCTCCAAGCCCACCTTCTCGCAGAGGTGGGCAAGATCTTGGATGTCCAGATTCTCGGACGGGGTTACTATCAGATCGAGTTTGAGACCTCCAAGATGGCGCCCAAGGTCATAGCTATGAGTCCACTGGCCATCCGAGCATCACGCGCCCACTTTCGACAATGGCGACATGGTTTTGACCCGGCTTCGGATGTTCTAGTAGAGGAGGCAGACATCCCCATCTCAGTCTGCTTTCCGGGTTTACGGAGAGAGTACTTACCACTTCTTTCTAGGATTGGCTCCGCCATTGGGACTGTCCTGGAGACACCTCGTACGGTAGCATCAGTAGCTGCCAAGGTGGCAGGCATCCCCTCAGTTCGAGTTTTGGTCAGAGATACCCACACGCTCCCGAAGGTTATCCTTCTGCCTCAGGTGAGTGGGGGTTGGTTTAGACAGAGTATGGAGTACTCGGGCCTCCCGAACCAGTGCTTCATCTGCCGACAGATGGGCCATCTAGCGAAGGCCTGTCCGCGGAGGAGGCCGCGACCTGCACCACAGCCTCAGCCCCAGCCTGCCAAGGCTAGCCCGCAACCACAGCCAGCAGCACAGTGCACACATGCAGAGCCACCCTCCGAGCCTGGGGCTCCAACGGAGGAGGGGTGGCAGCAGGCCCGTGGCCGACGACGCCAGGGGCCACAGCGTCAACCTGGCACTCTAGAGTGTCCCTCAGGTGCCTACTCAGCAGCAGTGGGTTCCCACGGGGAACCGCTTTGGTCCTCTTGAGCAGGAGGAGATCCCTGCGCCAGCCCCCCCCCCCCCCCCCCCCCCAGAGTTCCCTCCCTCTTCCTCATCCTCCCCGCCTTCTGCTCCCGTCGCCTCTCCACCTCGCCCCTCTACCTTTGTCGCCCAATCCCGCCCCTCTTCTCCTCCACTCCCCCCAGCTCCTTCTCCCCCCCCTCCTGCTCCAGTTTCACAGGCGACTCAGGAGACAGGTCCCTCTCCGGCGGCTAGGAGATCTCTTGGCAGCGCCTTTGCCACGAGTCGCCCAGCGAGAGAGGGTCAGCCCTTCTTGCGGTCCCCTTTGCAGATTCAGACATCTTCCCTTGCAGCTATCCCTCGTGGACTGACGAGCATTGACATCTGACGCCGCTGGGACTTCTTCGACTACGGGTTCACTCGTTTTCTCGGCGATTCCGCAGCAGACCATGAGGCAGCCTGCTTCAGGGTCCATGTTTTGTTCCTCGCCGCTAGGGGGACAGAGGCCTTGGACTCAGCAGTTGGTTTCTCCTTCCCCCTCTGTGGTAGGGCCGAGACAAAGTGGTCCCTCGACTCAGTGGTGGGATGGTTGCATACACAGGTCCTAGAGTTCTCTCACCACATGGGAGAACTTGGAGTTACAGATATGCTGGAGAATTGGGGCCATTGGCCAAGTTTGCGAATTGATCTCCTTATGCTTCAGCAGCACCATCTGTGTGAGAGCCGCATTCGGTGATGTGGTCAGATTTTGCATGGACGATATAATACCTTTTGGTCAGCTGCTTTTGGACCTGGAGGCATCCAGGGTGGGGTATGTATGACTATTGCGGACTCATTGCAGCAGGCCATTGTGGGCAGAGGGATTATTGTGTCAAGCAGGGCTCAGTGGATTACTATGCAGGTTCAGGGTGGCCTTGTGGGCTTCCTGAACATCTATGCGCCCAATGTGGCGAGTGCTCGTGCAGAGTTTTGGTCACAGATTGTTGAGTCTTTGCCGCAGGCGGATCATTGGTGTATAGGAGGGGACTTCAACATGTTGGAGGACCCTTCTCACAGGATTGGTGGCAGCCATGCTACTGTGCATGGAGTCGAGTTAGCAGCTTGGGAGAGGTTGTGTATGACTTTGAGGGTCTCGGATACATGGCAGCACTCTCGTTTTGTGAGGCCCCCAAACAGTCTTGCCTTCTCTAGATCGGACTGCAGAGTGGGAGGAGTGAATCTATCGCGGATAGATCGCTTCTACACTAGTGACCACTTCAGTGACTTGGGGGGATCAGTGGGCATCCTCGCAGGGACATCCTTCTTGGACCATGCACCAGTGATCCTCATAGTGGCAGACAGACAGAGGAGTGGGAGCACGATGCTTCACTTCCCAGAGAGGGTCTTGTTGGACTCAGCACTCAGAGAGAGGGTAGAGGCTCTCTGGACAGAGGGCATGGACAGTCAGGTTTCACCTGCAGACAGAGTGGCCTCAGGCCTAGCTCAGCTTAGCCACTTTTTTCTCCAGGAGTCTCTGGCTCGCCGGGCTGCAGCGAGAGAGGCGGAGCAGCGTCTCAGACGAGGCATTGCTTCATTCCAGAGGATGCAAGAGCAGCATCCAGACAGTCCATGGTTGGAGGAGCAGTTACAGCAGGTTCGACAGAAGCTTGCTAGCATAGAGGAGAGACGTCATGAGTTTGCCTTTCACCGACAGGCATCTGTCATAATAATCAATATCTAATTCTCCTAAATGATTTTCTCATATTAAACTGATCATTTAATGTGGGGAAGTGCCAGGGGAGAAAAAGCTAGAATATTGGTTAAGCTAGCAGACCGGCCACAGAAGGGATCCAAAGGAGGGAAAATAGGGATCCAAAGGGGGGACCATCTGCAAAAGAGCCATGTGCAACAATGGGCTAAAAAGACCCTAAGGTTCAGCCCATTAAGACTTCCAAAATGCTAAGGTTCCAAAATTCAAAGGTTGTGTCCAAAGGTCAAACCTAGGGGAAATTGGATGCTTTGTGTGTGTAAAAAAAGTCTTTGCATATCCCTACATGGGAGGGGGCGAGCCCTGAAGGTAGGGGATGAGAGAGAAAGTCACACACACACACACACACAGGCTCCCTTTACACAAAGGGAATGAGGGACACATGTCAACTCCCTAGGCCAGATGCCCACAAGGTGTGCCCAGTTTCTATTGGATGACCCTTGAAGTGGACCAATGAGAATTAAGCTAGAGTAAATCTAGTTTAATTAATTAAAAAACATTTAATAAAAGAAACCAATGAGAATTAAGTCTCCTAGAAGACTATTGGATAGTCTCCCAAGGGGTCCAATGAGCATTCAGGAGCCCAATGGCTTGCCTGATTCCTATTGGCCAGGAGGCAAAGGGGTCCAATGAGAGTTTAGTTTAATTATTTAATTACCTAAAGCTCTCACAAAAGGGGAAAGGGGGACACATGTCAGAAGGCTATCACTTATGCTGCTTAATGGTCATTGGCTTGACTTGGGGAGAGCCAATGAGGGCTCAGCAAGAGCAAATAGCAAGAGGGCTCGCCCAAGAGAGAGAGAGGGGGCTGATTTTTGCAAGGCATTAACACACACACACTCACACAA
Organism: Adiantum capillus-veneris; assembly: GCF_014529385.1. Taxonomy (NCBI): domain Eukaryota; kingdom Viridiplantae; phylum Streptophyta; class Polypodiopsida; order Polypodiales; family Pteridaceae; genus Adiantum; species Adiantum capillus-veneris. Next base: position 18,893,250 of record NC_140953.1, read on the forward strand.
TCTCATGTGTGAAGCAAAGAAGACTATCTCTTCCCAAGCTTTAATGGAGAGCTCATCACCTACTCCAAGTTTGTGAGATAGAAGCCTACATCAACACTCTCTTGGCATGTGGATGCAAATCCAACCAAGAGCCAAGCTTCAATGCATGCTCATCTCCTCTACCAAGCTAATTACTAAGCTAAGCTATGCTAATATGAGTGATTATGTGAGGAGATGTACATCTTTCTCGTAAGATACTCCTTCCTCTCAATCTACTCTCATACCCTGCTAGCTCTCACCATCTTCGAAGGTGTGTGAGGTCTTGGGTCTGAGAACGGGGATAATTCAAGTTGTGTTTGCTAAGTGTTTTGCTTAGTGCATGAAGCTTTCATCTTCATTGCACTAGCTAGTCTTGAAGGAACACAAAGAATTGTATTGTACAATGTCTCTCTTGATGGGAGAAACCATAATACAAAGCCTTTTGGAGGGGGGACCGGCTCCATGCAAATCCGGTCCTCAACTGTTGTCATTAGCTTAATTTCTCTCTTTTGAAAGTATTGTCGATGCTATCTAACTAGGTGTTATGCTTTTTGTTGCTCTCTCCACCCAAGCACTCTTGTAATTCTCATTAGGAATCTATTCTAATGAAATGCCCACTATGTTCATGCTCATTTCCGCTACACACAAGTTATTAGGCCATTAAATGTTACACATCTCAGTGGACTCAAGTGGGTGACAGAGTGACTCGTGCCTTTTTTGAGACAATGGGACCTCGGCACTCGCATGCCAAGGTTATTCAGTTGAGGAGGCCCGATGGGTGAGTTGCTTGTGAGCCCGAGGATATGCGTGCAGTTGCTACTGACTTTTACCGTGAGTTACTGTTGGCTGAGCCTCAGTCAGAGCGGCAGGATGCATGCAGGGAGCAGGTTTGGGCACAGATGACATGTCTTGTGACAGAGGAGATGCGCCAGAGGCTAGAGATGCCACTTCAGCTTGAGGAGCTGCACACAGCTCTTAGGGCCCTCCCCCATGGTAGCTGTCCAGGTGAGGATGGGTTGACTCCCAGCTTTTTCTTGGAGTACTGGGACCTGCTTGGCCCAGATCTTTATAGTGCTTTTCAGTACATTTTGCACACAGAAGTGATGCCTAACAGCATGAGTGAGGGCCTGATCTACCTCATTCCCAAGGAGGGTGGCTCCTTGGATGAGATTCGACAATGGCGCCCCATCATCATCCTCAACTCAGCCTACAAAATTCTTGCCAAGGCTCTGAGTTTGAGGATTCAGCCACTTTTAGAGAGCCTTATACATGGGACTCAGACAGGTTTTGTCAAGGAACGCAATATCCTTGACAACATCTTTACTTTCTGGGAGGCTTCTGCCCTGGCACGGCTCCGTGGTGAGGACCTTGTGATTCTTCTTCTCGACTTTGAGAAGGCATACGACCGAGTTGACTGGGACTTTCTAGAGGGCACTCTCCGCAGGATGGGCTTCTCAGATGCTTGGATCAGAGGGGTGTCAGCTTTGTACAGACACGCTCACAGTCGGTGCTTTTGGCAGGAGGGAAAGGTGAGCGCTTCATGCTCACACGCTCGATCAGACAAGGTTGTCCTCTTGCCCCCTTTCTCTTTGTGTTCTATGCGGAGGCGATGAGCAGATTTTTGGTGTCACAGCAGGTTGATCTTCAGGGCTTAGCACTCCCTATTCGGAGAGATGAGCTACTGGACGCTGAGTTTGCCGATGACTCAGCCTTGTACTTAGATGGCCAGGAGGCCAATCTTCACAAATGTGAGCAGGCTTTGGAGGCCTTCTGTTGTGCATCGGGCGCACTGATCAACTGGAGAAAGACAGTGGCTTTCTCGGTTGGTACTGCTCCAATGCCAGATTGGATGCCAGGAGAGGGTTTCAGGTGGATTCCCCCAAGGACTGCAGTTCGGTACTTGGGTTGTCAGGTTGGTTTGGACTTGTCTCCCGAGCAGCAGATTGCTCCTCTTCTCCTGTCCATCAGAAGAAAGCTGTTACATTGAAGCTTAGCACGACTTTCGTTGGCTGGTAGAGTAGTAGTTGCCAACCAGGTACTGTTGGCGACTATGTGGTACATCACTTCCTGCTGGATCTTCTCGAGTTCTTGTATCAGCCAGGTAGAGAGGCTGATCAAGAACTTCCTTTGGTCAGGACGTGACACTCAGATGGCCCGAGCCAAGGTGGCTTGGTCGGTCATCACGCTTCCTTGTTCTCAGGGAGGGCTTGGGATCATTGATCCAGCACACCAAAGCAGAGCCCTTCTTGGGAAGTTCATAGTCAGAGGACTTCTTCCAGGTGAGGAGCCCTAGAAGGAGTTCTTGCTACAGAGGCTTCGTGCCAGGGTGCCTCAATCAGGAGGCCCTTGGCAACCTTCGACTAGATGGATCTTTTCAGAGATGCGCAGAGTTGGCTTGAGCAGGAGACTGGAGGACCGCTTCGCTGTGAGTTTGCTTCGTTCTTGGGAGCTCTTACGGCGTGGACTGGAGCAGAAACAACCGATGTGCACGGAGGAGCGCCTAGGGCAGCCCCTCGTCTGGAACCCCATGGTTAGCACTCAGAGAGGCCACTTGGTTGGTAGTCGGCCTCGTGTTTCCTGGGGTCCCATGGCAGCAGGTCCAGCGCGCTCTCTAGGTGACTGGCTAGAGTTCACAGGTTTGTCAGAGGAGGTGCAGGGTTTCCAGCTACAGGGCATGAGAGGGGTGCAGAGCATGTGTTAGGACATCTCAGAGTCAGTTCCAGCTGAGTGGCTCACGCCTCTTGAGCCAGTAGCACCCCGGTGGATGGGAGCCTTCACACGACTGGAGGTTCTCATTTCAATCAGGGCCTGCTAAGAGACTGTCCCAGCCCTGTTCTTCGAGCTTCAAGGTGGGGGACGATTACAGCGAGTTGCAATAGAGGCCCCGCAGGTAGCAGAGTGCTGTTTCGAGAGGATCCGAGTTGTGGGCATCTGTGGGAGGACTTGCGTCATAGACCCTGACCCAACAGCTCTTGAGACTGGACACTGGAGGCTATGGGCTTGGGAGTGTTGTCCACTGGCACAAGTACAGTGGGATCCTCGTGAGTGGCTATGGAGGGACCCCTTCTCTTCTACAGACCACCCAGGAGTCCCCTTCTTTCAGTACATTGTTCGGCTTGGACGTCATATACTTGCAGCACAGAGAGAGGCTCGCCCCGCTGCAGCACGTCATTGGCAGGAGGAGGGCCTCACAGTCGAGTTCTTGGCAGCCTTTTGGCAGAGGCTGTGGGACTCCAGACAGCCGAGGCGCGTCACTTTGTTTCAGTGGCTGGTTGCACACAGGTACAGCAGTAGGGAGCTGGCTTGTGCATAGTGGTCTCTCGGCCGCATGTGCAGCCTGTGACCAGTTGGTGGAGAGTCAGCGTCATTGTCTTTGGGACTGTCCCTCGGCCCAGCAGGTGTGGCTACGAGTTCTTCGGCTGATGCCTACTCTCTCCACGGCTAGATAGTACACTTGGGGGGCAGCGGCTTGGTCCACTCTCACGGGCCCAACACTTCAGTTTGAGCTATCTTTCACCAGCAGGATGATAGTGATACGGGGGGACGACCTACACTCCAGCCCGCTACAAAGCTTACTCCACAGGAGTGGTGCAGTGAGAGAGAGGAGTGTTGGGAGCTCATCAGTGGCCTGACACTTTGGTTCATCTGGCGGGCCCGCTGTTTCCGCATTTTTGAGGCTCGCTCTATGCCACCAGTAGAGACTGTTCGTGACTTTTGGCTAGAGCTGATCCATACTCTCAGAGGACAGCTTGAGGGACTACAAGGCAGCTCCGACCGCATGCGGGAGCACCGCGAGGCTTTCCTTTGACTCTGGCGCCCTGGGCCTTTCTACACCATTGTCCAGGGTGTGCTCAGATGGCACTACCGACCACCTGTGTGGCTCTTCCCTCCTCCCATCCCTAAATTTGGCCTCATTGTATATATGTTGTTCTTTCATTGGGAGAGTCTCCCCATCATGTTTGTTGTAGCCCTCTCTTGCAGAGGTGGTTGTAGCCCTACGGGCAGCTTTCATTAACTAATAGAAGGATCTTTTTCTCGGAAAAAAAAAAATCATCATGCTTGTCATTCAAATCATCATGCTTATCATCATCATTCAAATCATCATGCTTCTCACAATCATGCATATCCTGTGTGTCATGCTTTGGAGAAGAAGAGACTGAGAGAGTCTCCTTTTCCCGAGTCTCTTGCATTTGTGTCTGAGCTTGAGACACGAGTCGCAAGAACTCTTGCGTGTGTTGATCGCTCATTCCTTTGACGGCAGCTGCAATTCTTTCTTGGTGTCTGCGCTCCATTTCTGCTCTTCTTTCTGCGTGTCTGCGTTCCATTTCTGCCATTCTTTCTGCATGTCTTGATTCGCGTTCTAACTTCCTTTCCAGAAATATATGGTCTAAAGCCTCAATAGGAGTTCGTGCAATCCTTGACGTAGATGGGGTAGGGTGAGGGTTGGAAAAACCTCCTGATGGGGAAAATTATTCTTCGCCTCTCTCATGCTCACCACCTCCAAGCGAAGTATCCATTCCGCTTCGAGTGATGACCATTCTGAAGTCCTGGGTTCTTGTGGGTTCGTGTGGGTTCTTGTGGTCTTGGGTTCTTAAGTTCACGAGGAACTTGGGTTCTTGCGGGTCTTGAGGTTCTTTGAGGTTCTTGAGGTTTTCTTTCGCTTGCAAACTGCGTTTGAGAAGGATCTTCTCTTCACCCGAGTTCTACTCCTTTCCGCGGGCGCACCCCTTGGCGGCCTTGCGCTCACACCAAGGTTGCTTTTTCCCACCTCACGTCGATTGGTCGGCCGCTAAGTGCACGGTCTGCTCTCAATGAGTGAAAAGAGACACAAGGGGAGGCTGGAATCCCTTCTTTCCTGGGATTCCTGTCACTCTTCAAAAACACGATTAGGAATCGACACACCCAAGCGAACTTGGGTTCGTGCGACCTCAACAAGCAAAAAAAGTTATGTGGTTCTTGTGGTTCTTTCCTTGAGTGATACAGAACACTGCCAAAGCTCTGATACCAATGTAAGGTGCAGCGGAATGAATGTTGTACTTTCTCGAGATGAGTGATCCATATTTGCTCAAGGTTCCTTTTAGTTCTTATGGAAGGGAGAGCCTTCCGTTCTTAATGGAGAGTGCTATGATCACAAACAGAGTGAGTGGACACTGTGCGTGCAAGTGTATGAGACTGAGAGATAGAGAGAAAAGAGATACGACACCAAAGACGTTGTAAAACCCTCCTCCGAAGGCCCCACTCTCGTCGGCAAGAGTGGTCTACTTATGATTGCACAAATGGGTACAATGATGATGCATGGACTGATGCAACTCGAGGCTATATCGATGACGACGACGAGAATGGCGACACTAACCTAAGGGCTGAAATCTGCAAGCCTTTTACGGCTGTCCAAAAACGCTATCTGCTGAAAATCTGGGGCTGTTTGGGACTGCTGAAAAACGCAGATTTGGCTGCGTTTTTTGGGAGGCTGAAATTGCTTGTCAAAATGCTGATGTCTGCAGTGGTTTATGGCTGAAAACGCTGCTGAACTTGATGCTGAAAAACGCTGATTGGTCTACTGCGAATGAAGGCTGAAAACACTGGGTAAATGCAGCCTCTGTTGATGATAAAAACGTTGGTTGCTGGCAGCCTGTAGCAATGGTGAAAAACGCTAGGTGTTGGGGAAGCAACGTGATCCAGAAGCTTGCTGAAACCGCCAAGCAAGATGGGCGGCTGGCGATGAGCAAAACGCTAGGGCTGATGGGGTGATGGGGTCGCCAAGGAAAGCTTGGCAAGTCTGCTGAGAGAGGGGAGTACCTGTTGCCAAAGGCCTGTTGTGCTCTTTGCTTATCTGCCAAAGAGTGCGAACTTTGGTTTGCTTATATATTTTCTTACCCAAATTGCCCTACCTACTTTTGTTGGAAAGTCACTTAAATTAATAAGTGAAAAATGTCAAAAATAAGGAAAATAGGCTAAAATCAATGGAAAAATCCCCTAGCTGATTCTAATGGATTCTGATGGAAATACTGATGATCATGCTGTGTGCAACCAGAGGATATTCATCTATACTAAGTGACTGGACATGCATGGTCTACGAATAGACTCACAAAAGTGCCAGATCACTTCTAATCTAGACTGACTGGACTTGCTGAACCCTGATCATGCTGTAGCTTGTCCACGGACACATAGGGTTGGATGTGTCACGTGATAGATTGTGCACATGAACTGTAGTTTTAAGAGTCTCTCCCCAAAACTCTTGTGGGAGAATAGTTGTGGACAACATGCATCTCTCACAAATTGTGCGATTATATCTTTTAGACACACCATTAGATGATGGATTATAAGGGGCTGTCAATTCCCGCTTAATGCCATGCATATCAAAAAAGTTGTTAAACTCACGTGATACATACTCTCCTCCATTATCCGTCCTGATAGCTTTTAGCTTACTCCGCGCACGGCAGCCTCAGTCGCTGCCAAGGCAGCAGGTATACCTACAGTATGCGTTCTGGTTCGAGACACCCCCACTCTCCCAAAGGTAGTCCTACCTAGGGTGAATGGCGGTTGGCTTAGCCAAAATGTGCAGTATTCGTGACTCCTGAACCAGTGGTTCATTTGCAGACAAATGGGCCATCCCCGCAAGAGATCTCGACCCGCGCCACACGGACCACGATCAGCCTCCTAAGGCTGATCAGTCACAGTAGAAAGGTACCAAGGGCACACAGGTTGTGTCTCTTCAGAGCCTGGGGACTAGACAGCAGATGGCTGGCAACAGGTTCACAGCCGCCGCCGACAGGGACGGGCTCGCCACACTACCCCCTGGTGGTCGACCCATCGTGGTCCACCAGTAGTAGGTTCCTACACGGAATCACTTTGACCCCTTACAACAGGATACCCTTGAGGAGCCCTAGTCCACCTCAGCCTCGCGCCGTCCGCACCCCCTTCTCCGCCTCCGCCCATCGACTTTTCTGCTCCGCCCCACCTCCCTCTCCCCCTCTTCTGCCCCTCCCTCCCACCCCCACCCCCCCTCTCCTGACCCTTCTCGTACTGCCCCTTAGGTACAAGGGACTAGACCCTCTTCCGTAGCTAGGCGCTCCCTTGGCTCGAGAGGGATAGCCACACCTACCTGGGGACACCACGGTTGATGCAGACCTCTCCTTTTGTGTCGGTCCCTCACGGGCTGACCAGTTTTGAGTCCTGACATTCGTCGACAATGGGACTTCTTCGACTATGGCTCTACCCGATTCCTCGGTGACCCATCTCCCGATCTCGAGGCAGCTTAATTCAGAGTACACGTTCTCTTTCTATCCGCTAGAGGCACTGAGGCTCTAAACACAGCCCTTGGCTTCTCCTTCCCACTGTGCGGCACAGATCACACGGAGCGGACTCTGCATACAGTCCTCTATTGGCTCTAGGTCCAAGCTCTAGAGTTTTCACATCACACAGGGGGCCTAGGTGTGACAGACTTGATTTAGACTCTTTGGCCGCTAGCCAAGTTCAATGTGACACCACGCTATTCTACAAGATGTAGACACATTGCGATATACTTCTTTGCAGACACACAGAGTGCCCCTTGCTATGTATTTGTACATGTGGACAGAGGATGTAGCCCTACGGACTACACGCTCTTCTTGGGCCTGGGTTGGACAATCACTACAGACATGCCTATCTCAAGGTCGCTCGAATGTGGATTACTCCCCATCCAAGCCGGCCTCGAAGGTTACAAGGTTGAGTGTTGTTGCAACATCATTATTTTCAAAGAGATGCCTTGTGGGTGGTATGATTGATATACTTATGCTTCAGGAGCATCATCTTTGTGAGGGCCGCATTTGGCGTTGTGGTCAGATTCTCTGTGGCCGATATGAGACCTTTTGGTCAACTGCTTTTGGGCCTAGAGGCATCCAAGGAGGTGTATGTATGACTATTGCAGACTCATGGCAGCGGGCCATTGTGGGCAGAGGTATCATTGTGCCAGGTAGGGTTACTATACAGGTTCACGGTAGCCTCATGGGCTTCCTGAACATTGTGGGCAGAGGTATCGTTGTGTAAGGTAGGGCCCAATGGGCTACTATGCACGTTCACGGTAGCCTCATGGGCTTCCTAAACATCTATGCGCCCAACCATGCGAGTGCCCGAGATGCGTTTTGGTCACACATTGTGGAGTCTTTGCCTCATGGAGAGCAATGGTGCATTGGGGGCAACTTCAACACGTCGGAGGACACCACAAACAAGATTGGAGACAGCCATGCTACTCTGCACGAGGCTGAGTTGCCAGGGAGCGTTTATGTATGACCTTGAGGATTTCAGATGTTTGGTAGCATGCAGTCTTTGTGCGACCCTCAGAGAGCCTATCTTTCTCTCGATCTGACCGCAGAGTAGGGGACATGAATCTATCTCGGATAGATCACTTCTACGCCACTGACCACATCTGTGACATGGGAGGATCTGTTCGCATTTTACCAGGGACTACCTTTTCAGATCATGCGCCAGTGATTCTTACTGTGGCAAACATACAGATGAGTGAGAGTGCCATGCTGCGTACTGAGCTTCGTCATTTATTCCACCAAGAGTCTGCACCTCTCTTGGCTGCAACCAAGGAGGAGGAGAAGCGGCTCTGACAAGGCAGTGCTTCTCTACAACGGATGCAGGAGCGCCACTCTGATAATCCTTGGATAAAGGAGCACATGCAGCAAGCTCGACAGGAGTTGATCACCATTGAGGAGTGGAGCCACGAGTTTGCCTTCCATCATCAGGCATCCCAATGGACCCAGGTGGGAGATAGAGTTACTGGTGAGTTCTTTGAGACTGTGAGTCCTTGCCATGCACGCACCACTGTTTGCCAGTTAAGGAGGTATGATGGATCAATTGCTACAGAGCCTAAGGATATGCATGCAGTTGCTACTGACTTTTGCCATGAGTTGTTTTCAGCTGAGTCACAGTAAAAGCGTCAGGATGCATGCAGAGAGCAGGTTTGGGTGTAGATGCATATGCCTAGTTACTGAGGAGAAGGAGATGCGTCAGAGACTAGAGATGCCTCTCCTAGTGGAGGAGCTCCATGAGACCCTCAGGGCACTTCGCCGGGGTAGCTGCCAAGGGGAGGATGGTTTGACTCCCAGCTTCTTCTTAGGTACTGAGAGCTGCTTGGTCGTTATCTTCATAGGGCACATCCTGTTCACTAGAGAGATGCCTGATAGCATGAGTGAGGGTCTGATATACCTTATCTCCAAGGACGGAGGCTCATTGGATGAGATTCGGCAGTGGTGGCCCATCACCATTCTCAACTCAGCCTACAAAATCTTAGCAAAAGCTCCGAGTCTAAGAATTCAACCGCTACTCTCGAGAGCATTATACATGAGACCCAAACAGGTTTTGTCAAGGAGCGCAGTATGCTTAAAATCATCTTCACCTTTTGGGAGGCGTCTGCCCTCGCACGTCTCCGAGGAGAAGATCTTGTGATACTCCTTGATTTTGAGAAGGCGTACGATGGGGTTTTCCGATATATGGATTAGAGGAGTACGCACAACCAGATGCTTTTGGCAGGGGGCAAAGGGGAACGCTTCATGCTCACACGTTCGGTTAGACAGGGCTACCCTCTTGCCCCCTTGCATATAGGCATATGCATTAGGAAAAATATGAACCCCAAAGGGGCCTTGTAAGAGCAACCAATCAGCTTTTAGTCAACATAGGACATAAAAGAGGGGGCCTGAATAGCCCATATCTACGTACCTCAAAACTATATCATGTAACATATCTATGGAAAGAGCTTGGCAATGCTATCCAAATGTACTATTGTCCAAAAAATTTGAAGTTAAAATGCTCAAGTTATGGACATTCAAAAAAATGCAAAAATTGGTGGGACCGTGGCCACAAGCCCATTCTCATTGGTGTGGAGAGTATATTCTATAAGCATCTTTGACCCTAAAGGGCCCTTTTGGGGTTCATATTTTCCTTAATGGAATAATCAATTAAGTCATTTATTAATAAGTGACTTTGACGTGACATTTATTAAAAGTAGGTAGGGCAAATGGCTAAAAGACCTATAAATGAAGCCCCTTGGGCGCTAGAGAAGGCTGAAAAGGCAGAAGAAGAAGTAGTATCGATACCACCACCCTCTTCTCAACGGTACCCAGTAGTACCAGCATTGTGGATCTCAACCCATCAGCGTTTTGGCATCCGGAGCCTCAGCGTTTTCAGCATACAGCCCTAGCCTCGTCGCGGTCGCGGTCTTCGCCGCAACTCCATCAGCGTTTTCAGTTTTCAGCCATCGCCATCCTTGGCGATAGCAGATTTGCCCACAGCCTCGTCGCCATCGCCATCAGTTCCTCCATCGCAGCAAATTTCAGCCTTCAGCCCATTAGCATCACCAGCGTTTCCAGTTTTCAGCCCATCACCATCCCCAGCGATAGCAGATCATCCCACAGCATTGTCGTCGTCGTCGTACCAAGCATCTCTAGCAATACCCATTAGCACCTCAGCAACACTGCGGTACAAGTATCCCTCGCCATCGTCGACGACGTAGTACCCCAGTATCTAGCACCCCTTGCGTTTTGGCTTGGCTCCTTCCTAGCTCAGCGTAGGGATCATCAGGACCTCCGTATCCTTAGCACCCAAGTACCTTCAGTACCAAGTACCCCGTAGTACCAAGCACCAAGTACCCACAGTACCCAGCACCTAGCCTCTCAAGTACCATGTACCCGCAGTACCTAGCACTTAGCCTCTCAAGTACCAAGTACCCGCAGTATCAAGCACTGAACTACTCATCAGTATCTCTGCAGTACCAAGCATCTGCGTCAATACCCATTAGCATCTCAACATTTAGCATCATTGTATCAGCATTTGTGCAAGTAATAAAGCAAGTACTTGCTCTGGCAACAAAGCAAGGAGGCCCTTGAGGGTGGTTGGGACCCAACATGTCACAAAGTGATGACGTGGCGGACAACAAAAACCCTAATTTCTGCCAAAAACCCTAAAAATTTCTGCAAACCCTAATTTCCGGAAATCGCGGAGGTGAAAAAAGGCCAAAAAAAAAAAAAAAAAACTTTATTTTTTTTGGGGATATTTTCGAGTGACGCTTTTGGCCAAAAAGGCATAATTGCTTTTTGTTGCTCTCATTGAGAGAGAGAGAGAGAGAGAGAGAGAGAGAGAGAGAATTTGCTTTTGCTTTCAGAAGCTCTCTGTGAGAGAGGGAAAAGAGCTTTTGCTTTCAAGCTTTTGGGGCTCTGCTTTTCGGCATCCCTTGTAACCTTTAAATAAGTGGTGAGGGTCTCACTTCTCAGAGCATCTGGACGCAGAGTCTGAGAGTGAAACCCTAACCGCTCTCTTGTACTTTGATGATTGATTAATACAAAAAGAAATACCGAAAGGGGCGCCAGTCTTTGGGGCCAATATCTCTAGGCACGGAACTCCGTCGGGCCAGTGTACATCTATTTGTGATCTGTGACTTGTTTTGAAGTGGTTATTTGGTGCTGTCGCGGTTGATTCTTGACTTGGAGTGTCCAAGTCTGTTACAGTGGTATCAGAGCACGGCCGATTTCTCTTCTACGGGAAATCCGATCCCGGATTTTTTTTTTTCCGCGGCACCTATGGCTTCAGGCAATGATCAGTCGACTCCCTCTGCATCTGGAGATGCGGGTTGGGATCACAACGAAGATTCAGACAAAGAGTATGGCCCGCCTAGGCCTACTCAGGCAGAGCAGCAAGAGATGGAGTGTCGTCAATTGATTGGCGATGCAACAAAGATGATGCTCAATTTTGCCAAGGACCCGAAGATGGCAAAAGATATGAACCAGACCTCTTTGCAAGAGGTACAGATGGAGTGGCAAAGAACCACAACACCACTCCCGAAACCCGCTGTCAAGAAACCTTCTGCCTCCAAGAAAATATACGGAGAAGGAACTAGAGAACGTGGTTGATGCACGGATTGCTCAGCTTTTCGACATGCAAAAGAAAGGCAAAAAGAACGGCAAAAAGCAGAAGAAAGGCACTGACTTCCCGGGATATTTGGGTCGTCGGTCGACATTTGACAAGGCAAAGAAACAGAAGAAGCGTGTTCGATTTGAAGGAGTACCCACTTGTTCTTCTTCTTCTTCTTCTGACAGTTCTTCTAGCTCTTCAGATTCGAGCGAAGAAGACAGAAAAGGTAAAAAGCGAAGCAAGAAACAAAGCTTCGGAAAGGGCAAGAAAGAAGGCTACATCTCGCCCAGAGACTGACAGTTCTACTGAGGACTTGTCTAACAGACAGCTCAGATTCTGATCATGGAAACTTTTATGCGAACAAGAAGAATTTTTACAAAGCCAACCAGTACGACTTTCTCGAAGATGAAAGCAAGAAAGTCCGAGAGTTTAAGGAAGGTGGCCACTCGATCAAGTTTGATACTTTTCAGGATACTCAGATGCTTCGAAGGCTTTGTCTTTTATACAACAGTTTGACATCGCTTTCCCGGGAGGACGCTATTCAGAGCACTCCAAGATTCGGAGAGCTACCTCTTACCTTAAGGGGAATGCTCGTACTTGGTGGTCCACGCTTCTTTTAAACAGGAGTGCGCCAGTTAAATGGCTGAAATTTGAAAAGCTTTTTGTTTCTTGTTGGTTGACGCAAGAATATGAACGAGATATACGAGCTGCTTGGAACCATCTTCGAATGACCAAGAAAGACACAATCAATGCTTATTGTGAAAGATTCTGGAGATCTTTTCTACCTGCCTCTTCATTCAAGAAGATCTTGTTCAGAGAACAGATTGAACGGTTTACCTTGGGTCTACCTACAGAGATCCGAGATCACTGCTTGGAATAGAAGTCAGCTTCTATTGAGGAGTTGATGAGTCATGCGAAGCGGGGCTTTGCCATTCACTCTGGCAGTTTGACCTACCCCACAAATAAGGCCATGACACAACGAGCCGAACAGACTTCTGGGAATGAAAGTAGAAAGAAAAAGAGCAACCCAGAGAAAAATGATGCACGACCCAAGCTTACTCCTGAGGAGAGAGCTCGCTTCATCAGAGAGGGGAAGTGCTTTGGATGCGGGGAACATGGACATATCTCCGTGAAGTGCCCTAGAAAGGCACAGAAAGAACAAAATGATAAAGACGACGACAGGCCTAAGAGTTCGAGAGCAGCTGAGGAATGTGGCAGAAAAGGCAGATAGAAAAGCAGAACTGGTACCACATGGCGTGGGACCTGCACCGAATCTAATGAATGAAAGTACAAACTTTGCCGCTTTTGGGGCAAACTGAAGGATCAGGAAGCTCTTTTGAAGGAGCCAAGGCCAACTTCTTTTCACTTGGAATTGGCGGCTCGATTTGGAATTACGCCCGACAGACTGACGCCACAGGCGGAGGTAGTTCGATTGGAACCCGGATGGGATGTTGCCATTACACCGAGCATTGGCAAACTTCGTTTGCAATGACAGGGGTGTTCAGGGCACGCGAGTGACGTTCTACTAAGAATCCTTTGGTACCACAAGAACTACGTCGTGGTTGACTACCGGGCCGAGAAAGCGACTTTGATAAATAAAGGGCTTAGAGATTGTACTTGATGAACTTCAGTTTCTTACTCATTCTTTTGGGAGAGAACTGAACGCTGGATAAAGGTTGAATATGTTTTGACCTGATCAAAAGAACGCCAAGATTTTTCTCCACACTCATGCCGATTGCTTTTCAGAGGGCTGAAGATCAAACCATTGATCTGATACCTGGAAGCACGCCACCGAATCGGCCACCTTACCGTGTGAGCCGAGTACAGAATGAAAAGATTATGAACCCAGTGAGAGACCTCTTGGAAAAGGGTCTTGTCCAGACTAGTACTTCACCGTATTGCTCTCCAGTATTGTTGGTTTTGAAGAAAGACGAATCTTGGAGAATGTGCATCGATTATAGCGCTCTCAACAAAATCACCATCAAGAACAGATTTCCGATTCCTAGGATCGATGATATACTCGACAGGTTACAAGGATCCTCGTGCTTTAGCAGGATTGACTTGAAGAGTGGATATCATCAGATCAGGATAGCGCCAGGAGATGTCTACAAGATAGCTTTTCGGACGACTTTTTGGTTATTTGAGTTTTTGGTGATGCCTTTTGGCTTAACCAATGCTCTTGCGACATTTAACCAAATGATGGACAGGATTTTTCGAGAGTACAGGCTATTTGTTGGCACTTTCTTTGACGACATCATTTTTTTCTCCAAGAATGAGGCAGAACACAGAGATCATCTGCTTCAAGTCTTTCAGGCATTACGAGATCACACGTTAGTGATTAATGCAAAGAAAAGTGAAGTTTTCCTACCAGAGATACACTTGTTGGGACACATTGTGTCAGCAGCAGCAGGAGTGCAAATGGACCCGGCCAAGATAGAGACTATCCGTGATTGGCCCGATTTGAGGAATGTCCATGAAGTTAGAAGCTTCTTGGGACTGTGTTCGTACTACAGGCGGTTCATACGAAAGTTTGCAGAGGTTGCTTCCCCTTTGCATATCTTGACACAGAAAGGAGTACCTTTCTCGTGGGGACCCACAGAGGTGACTGCCTTTCAGACATTGAAAGAGAAATTGACTACAAAACCAGATTTGACTTTGCCGGACTTGCAGAAGTCATTTGAAGTAATAGAGAGATATTTCTTTTGGCGGAGACTCAAGAAGGATGTGGAAGAGTTTGTGCGCAATTGCTTGGTATGCCAGAAGGTCAAGTTTGACAGGCATAAGGCACAGGGATTGTTACAGCCTTTACCCATACCCACCCACCCCTGGGAAAGTATTGCAATGGATTTCATTTTTTGATCTCCCGAGAACACAGAATGATCATGATGATTTTCTGATTACATGGCACGTCTGAGACGATTGTCTCCGATAGAGACCCCAGATTTATGAGTTTGTTTTGGAAGGCAATGTGGGAGAACATTGGCACGCAGTTGCAGTTCTCGTCATCGTTCCACTTGCAGACTGACGGGCAATTTGAGATTGCCAATTCAGTGATTTTAGATTTATTGAAGTCTTGTATCTCGGATCAGAAGACTCAATGGGAAAAGAACTTACTTTGGTGGAATTTGCCTACAATAACACAATACACTCTTCGACGAGGAAGACGCCATGTGAGATTGTTGAAAGTGCTGCGAAGGTTCCATCCTTTCTGAGCACGAAAGATTAGATATTTGAAGCGGATGAATATTCGCGAGATTTGGATACGGCTTTTGCCAAGGTTCGCGAGACTTTGCAGGAGTCTCAAGAACGACAGAAAAAGGCAGTGGATCGCCATCGTCGCGACTTGAAATTGAAGGAGGATGATTGGGTGCTCTTACTTTTGAGAAGGCACGCCTACGAAAGAAAAAGGGAAAGGAGAGGCTTTTTCCAAAGCTTAGTATGCGATACTACGGACCTTCCCAGATCACTGACAAGATAAATGATGTCTCCTTCCGATTGAAACTGCCAGATACTTGGAGGATTCATAATGCATTGCATGTGAGTCTCTTGAACCCTGTTAAGGGTGATGTGCCTGATGATGGGGAGCCTGATGAGCAACCCGAAGTGGAAGAAAACGAGGAGATCCTTGTTCCTGAACAGATTTTGGCACATAACGATACGAAGAAAGGTAAAGTCCGAAGGCAGTTCTTGGTTTAGTTCAAGAACTTTCCTGCATTTGATGCGAAGTGGATGGAGGAGGACCTAGCAGATACTCCTCGGATTGTGAAACTTTACCTCGATGTTTTGGTTTAGCATAGTCTACTCCAAACAGAACCCAGAATTCAGCTTGGCCGGAGATCTGGTGTAGTGGGATGCACAAGAGGGGAGTCACTCCGCTCCCTTGTCAACAGATGCCTCGATTTTGATACTAAAGTCACTGATGTCTCTTTGAGCTTCAGGGATACTGATAGCTGACAGTATTCTGCTGGATGACTTTATGAAATGGAATTCCTGATAATGATACTGATTTGTTCTTGACTTCTTGTGAGTGCGGGAACTGATAGCCGAAATGACTGCAGCATTTTGGTCTGATTGATCTCGAATAGACATGGTTGCAATAGGGGTTAGTCAATCGGACATCGATGAGGTCCCGATTGGACTTAGATGTGATTGCTAGCTACATTGCCGATAAATCATGGTCTAAGATCCGAATGAATGTTGAATGTCATGTGATGTCCTGTGATGTCTGGTGATGTCCTGTGATGTCGTGTGATGTGAGTGTCGATTTTGTACATGTGCTAGATGTGTGTTCCTAGTACGTAGGTACTAACAGTCAGTGTCTGCTAAGACGGTTTATGGCTTTTGTCGGTTTTGCAGGCGTAATCGCGGTCGATTACACTGCTTTCAAGAGGGGGGTATGTCACAAAGTGATGACGTGGCGGACAGCAGAAACCCTAAAAATTCCTGCAAACCCTAATTTCTGCCAAAAACCCTAATTTCCGGAAATCACGGAGGTGAAAAAAGCCAAAAAAAAAAAACTTTATTTTTTTTTGGGGATATTTTCGAGCGACGCTTTTGGCCAAAAAGGCATAATTGCTTTTTGTTGCTCTCATTGAGAGAGAGAGAGAGAGAGAGAGAGAGAGAGAGAGAGAGAGAGAGAGAGAGAGAGAGAGAGAGAGAGAATTTGCTTTTGCTTTCAGAAGCTCCCTGTGAGAGAGGGAAAAGAGCTTTTGCTTTCAAGCTTTTGGGGCTCTGCTTTTCGACATCCCTTGTAACCTTTAAATAAGTGGTGAGGGTCTCACTTCTCAGAGCATCTGGACGTAGAGTCTGAGAGTGAAACCCTAACCGCTCTCTTGTACTTTGATGATTGATTAATACAAAAAGAAATACCGAAAGGGGCGCCAGTCTTTGGGGCCAATATCTCTAGGCACGGAACTCCGCTGGGCCAGTGTACATCTATTGTGATCTGTGACTTGTTTTGAAGTGGTTATTTGGTGTTGTCGAGGTTGATTCTTGACTTGGAGTGTCCAAGTCTGTTACACAACATGCCGTGTCGTCTCTCTTTTCTCTCTCTCTCTCTCTCTACGTCTCTCTCTTTCATTCAGTTCAATTCAGTCCTTTCAAGCGAAGTAAAGTAACCTTGTGTTTGTGCGGAGTACTAGATCCGAGCTAAATCCTTAAACACTTCCGTGCACCTAACATCAGGTGGATCTCCCCAAGGACACCTGTACGCTACTTGGGCTGTCAGGTTGGCTTGGATCTGTCTTCAGAGCAACAGATTGCTCCTCTCCTCCTTACCATTAGGAGGAAACTGCTACGTTGAAGCTCTGCATGGCTCTCTTTGGCTGGCAGGGTTGTAGTGGCCAACCAAGTGCTTTCTACATCATGTCTTGCTAGATCTTCTCGAGCTCCTCCATCAGTCAGCTAGAGAGGCTGATCATGAACTTTTTGTGGTCAATGCGCGACACCCAGTCGGCCCGGGCCAAAGTGTCCTGGCGGGTCATCACTTTACCATGTTCTCAGGGAGGGTTGGGGATTATCGACCCAGCACAGTAGAGCAGAGCCCTTCTTAGGAAGCTTGTGGTCAGAGGACTTCTTCCAGGGGAGGAGCACTGGAAGGAGTTGTTGCTTCACCGG
This sequence comes from Adiantum capillus-veneris, assembly GCF_014529385.1. Classification (NCBI taxonomy): domain Eukaryota; kingdom Viridiplantae; phylum Streptophyta; class Polypodiopsida; order Polypodiales; family Pteridaceae; genus Adiantum; species Adiantum capillus-veneris. Next base: position 18,910,773 of record NC_140953.1, read on the forward strand.
ATTCGTGCAGGAGTCCCACATACGGGCAGCCCTTGGAGCCCGTCCATCATGTGGATCTTCATAGAGATGCGCACAGTTGGCCTAAGCAGGAGTTGAGAGGACCGCTTTGCTGCAAGCTTACTTAGGTCCTGGGAGTTGCTGCGGAGTGGCCTTGAGTAGCACCAACCCACATGCATTGAGGAGCGCTTGAGACAGCCTCTTGTTTGGAACCCCATGGTCAGCACACAACGAGGCCACTTGGTTGGTAGCACACCTCATGTTTCTTGGGGTCCCATGGCCAAGGGTCCATCCCGTACTTTTGAGGGCTGGCTGCAGTTTTCAGGCCTTCCCGAGGACATTCAGAGCATCCAACTACGAGGCATGAGGGGGATGCAGAGCATGCGTCAAGATATTACAGAGGCTATACTTGTTGAGTGGCATACCCCTCTTGAGACAGCAGCTCCTAGTTGGATGGGGGCTTTCACGTGATTGGAGATCCTCATTGCAGTTAGGGCTTGCTCAGAGTCAAGAACCTGCATGTTTTTTGAGGTTCAAGGAGAGGGTCCTCTTCCCAGAGTCTCAGTTGAGGCACCACAGATTGCAGAGGGTTGTCTTCAAAGGATCCAAGTTCCGGGCATCTGTGGGAGGACTTGTGTCATAGATCCCGACTCAGCCGCCCCTTGGGACCAGGGAGAGTGGTTCTGGCGAGATCCTTTCTCTTCAATCGATCAACCAGGGACCTCTTTCTTCTAGCACAGCTCGCTTGGGGCGCCACATACTGACAGCATGAAGAGCGGCTTGCCCTGCTGCAACACTTCACTGGCAGGAGGAGGGTCTCAGCAGAGTTCTGGGTAGGGTTCTGAGAGCGCTTGTGGGACAACAGACGGCCAAGGAGAGTTACCATGTTTCAGTGGCTAGTTGCGCTATAGCTACTGCAGTTGGGAGTTGGTTGGTACAGAGCAGCTTTTCCGCAGCATGTGCAGCTTGTGGCCACTGGCGACTCAGCATCACTGTCTGTGAGACTGCCCCATGGCACAACAGGTTTAGCTTCGGATTCTTCGACTGATCCCAGCACTTTCCACAACCCACCAGTACACTTGAGGTGTTGCAGCCTGGTCCACACTCACAGGCCCAGCGCTTCCATCAACAGGAGGGCCGGTCTACACTCCAGCCTGCCACAACGCTCATCCCACGGGAGTGGTGTTGGAAGCTCATCTGTGACCTAATACTTTGGTTAATCTGGCAGGCCCGCTGCTTTTGCATTTTCAAGGCTCGTCCTGTCCCTCTGACAGAGACTGTTCGTGATATCTGGCTGGAGCTGATCCATACACTCCGAGGTCAGTTTGAGAGACCTCAGGGCAGCTCCGACCGCATACGGGAGTGCCGCAAGGTCTTCCTTCGACTCTGGCGCCCTAAGCCCTTCTTCACCATGGTCCATGGCGTGCCTAGATGGCACTACCGGCCACCAATGTGGCTATTTCCTTCTCCCATCTCGTGATTTAGCCCTCAGTGTACATATCTTGTCTTTTCATTGGGAGAGTCTCCCCATGTTTTGATGTAGTGCTATAGGCTGGTTGTAGCCCTTTGGGCAGTATTCTTAACAAATGGAAGGATCTTTTTCTCGGAAAAAAAAAAAGCTTCTTCAACGTATGAAAGAGATGGAGAATTTACTGTCAGATTTTGGCATGCAATTGGTGGTCGCCTCTGGAAGAGGTTTGGTGAAAATGTCAGAATGGTTATCAATTGTAAAACAGTAAACAAGCCGTACCATCACGCGGTAGTAATCTTTCTAAAAGACCGGTCATGGAACAAAGACTATGAAAGGATTCACTAACAGCACACGGAAGAACTCAACACGGCCAAATAATACACACACATCACAAATAAAAAGTGTTCACTTACCCAATCATTCTCATCATTTTTCTCCTTCCAGTAGATTTCAACTTGAACTGCGGATTGAGGAACAATACCTGCAGCCTCACAAAAATTCTATCAATATTAGATTTTCTTCAGTTGTTGCTTATGTAACCTTAAGACCAATTTTACTTTCTATAAAACAAAAAAAACATGAAAAAAACGAGGTCCAGAATCTAAGAAATTATCCTTCATTACATTGGCCTAGGTCTATATCTGATGATTGAGATGGAATGTACTATCTTTGAAAAAATAACTAGCTTGATCAAACCAGATGTGATGATGGAAACTTTGCCTTTTGTGGCAAACATACCATAAATTACAGGAAAAGAATGGTGGAATGCATCCGGCCACATGCTCCAGACAAGAATGTGCAGTCTTACGACAGTCATCATAATATAAAATGTAGAAGCTTATGAAGAAGAAAAGCAACGCACGAATTCGTTACAGGAACAGCCAGTGGCAAGAGTTTATTACCTACCCCAATAATCTTTTATTTGAGGCTCCTCAGCAGTAAGTCCACTACTTGTTGGCAATGTCCAAATGTTTAAAAAGGTTTTAAGTTCCTGAAAAGTCGGAAAAAAAGACTCAATAGCCCACTAAGGGATGTTCAATATTAAATTAGAACCTGTAAAGAATTAGTTACCTTTGGTGACAAGGTAGTTTTGGGCGTAAAATGCTCAATATTTCCATTTTCAATGACAGCAATAGACCACTGTAAGCTCACCACGAAGTAGTAGAGGTATCGAATCACGGTGCCCTTGTAAGTTGGAGGAAGAACCTTGGGAAGTACCGTTCGAACAAGATCTGAGAATAAGAGCACATTGAGTTCCTATTCAAAAGGAGACAAGAAATAAAGCTTAACCAAGTTTACGGTTATAATCTTTTTAGACAAATCAAGGCTTGAATTGAAAAAATATACAAAAAGCAAAAGAACTCATATTGTTACGGACATTATGCAGCGCATGTCTCTTGCCTGTGGTTTTTGTTTCTTCTGTGTGTGCTGTTTGCTGTCTGTATGCTCTGCCTGGATGCATCTGCTGCTTGGTATGTGTGCTCATGGTGGGGGGGTGTGTATGTTTTGCTTGTTTGCCTGTTGTTTGCTGCTCTTGTATTTGGAGCAGCTGCTGCTTTGGGATGGTTGGGATCAGTTGATGGGTTGGGTGAGGGTGTTCCTATCTTATCCATGTCTTGTCCTACTTTGTTGAAGAATACTACACTAACGGTGGGTTCAGACGAGCCCGGCGGCAGGTGAGAGCTCTCTCACCTGCCTCCGCCTTACTAGTTCACAAGAGACGGCGGAAAGGATGAACAAGCAAACTGGCGAAATCTGAAGCAACGAATCACAGTAGCCTAACTGGCGGTGATGTTTCTTTTTCCAGGCTAACCTGTGCTCGATCTGCCCCCCCGGGGGGAGGGGGGGGGTTTCACCCGAAACTTGGTGGGTCCAGAAATGGAGGAGCTATTTTTACACCAATCGGCATGCGCCAACTTGGACGCACACACCTTTCGTTTTCTCTGCCGCCACTCCCTCTGAGCCCGGCCTAAGCTTGGCTTCATGGACTTGTCCCGTTCTTTTGGAGATGTTTTTGCAAGTTGCGTTGACTTCCTCCTTCAGTTGTGCTGGCTTCTCTCTTGGGTGGGCTCAAGATCTTCGGTACAAGCTTCTCTTAATGGTGTCGATGGCAGATTCAGCGTTATGCTCTCTATGGTTTTGCCATAGGTAGTTGGGAAAGCTCAACACGTCGTCGTCGTCTTCAAAGTGCTACATTGCTTGCTGCTAGAGCGATTTCCAAGAAAATTTCTGTGGTTTCCATGTGGATCTTCGACTCCTAAGTCTCAGCCCCATTTACATGTATCTTTCTGATCCTTCAGTTTTACCCCTAGCTTTGTTTCCCTTGTGGATCTTGAGCAATGTTTTCACCTATGGTTGTATTTTGTTATCTTGCCTCAGCTGTGTTTTGTAATTGGCACATTGCCTTCATGTAACTATTAAGACAAAGTACAAGCCCATCATTTCTGTAAAAAAGAAACAAAACGAGAGAGAGAGAGAGAGAGAGAGAGAGAGAGAGAGAGAAATGAAATGTTATATTAACGTCTTCAAAAGGCCAAAAGGACCTATGAGACCAATCTGTTACAAAATGTGAATCTAATACCATGTCTGGGTACAAAAGAACTAGAACAAAGATACTACTACTAGAATCCATCCTCAGCTGCACTCTGGATGTTGAGAGTATGGATCGAGTCCTCTGCCGTAGTCTCTGTTGATGTTGTGTAGCCCCTCTCCTCAATCGTGGCCATCTGGATCTCCGTAGCTCCAGTGCTCAGTCGATGAGAGTGCCGGTAGTGGTCAAATGAGTGTGGGCTGAGCTCTACAGTGATGGCTGCTCCTCTGGCTGCCCCATATCTAGTGAAAAGAAATCTGTAATGTGTCTTTGGGACTCTCTCTATCTCTCCCCAGTAAAGTGTCTCTATATCTGTGTAACTCAAGTAGATATAGCCCAAGACATCTCTAATCCTCATAAGACATGACCCTAGAGAAAGGACCGAAACCCTCTTTGAATAAGCAGTGGAAACGGCCCCGTATCTCATAGTACACTGTGCAACGACATATGTAATGTAGCTCTGTCTCTGGCTCTGTCACAACTCAGTGACGTGGCTGCCCAGTACACACAGACACCCTCTTGCAAGGACTCCCGGCTGGCTTGCTGAAATTGCTGACGTGACACTGCTGTATGGACAGGCCCGCAGAATCCGGTGCGAAATTCGGAAATGCTGACACGTAGCAGGCTGTACAGACATCCGCGATTTACGGCGCTGCTTTTGGGCAGTTTTGCGTGGGCTGCTTTTCTACGCAAAGAGGAGGGGGGGGGGGGGGGGGGGGGGGGGGGGGGGGGGGGGGGGGGAGAGAGAGAGAGAGAGAGAGAGAGAGAGAGAGAGAGAGAGAGAGAGAGAGTTATATTAACGTCTTCAAAAGGCCAGAATGACCTATGAGACCAAACTGATACAAAAGTGGTGAATCTGTTACAATGTCTAGGTACCTTAGTACTGAAGTACTAAGTGTGAAAAGTGTGAAATTTAAATGTGAAACTAAATACAAAGTATAAATAAACTTCTTAGGATCATTCTGGGTGTCTAGCTAGAATGCTTCTAATCCTTTGTTGTAGTCTCCTCCGGTGAAGTGTGCTTCTGCATCTTGGTCGTGGTCGTCTCGATTTCCTAAGCTCAATTGCTCTGTCATTTAGGGTGCCTTTGGTATGAATGTGGGTACTCCTTTGTGTTGGCTGCTGGCCTCTTGCTTCCCCTTCCACTCCTGCTTCTCTCGATCCGAAGAAGTCTGTGATCTGCCTCTGAGGCTGTAGTGCTCTTTGTCTTCTCATTAGATTATCCCTGTGCCGATGTAGTTCCAGTAGGTACAAGCCTAAGCATCTTTGATCTTGGTATTGCATGATTCTATCTAGAGGTCCAAAGCCTTCTTTAAAGAGGCAGTGAAAACGCCCACGTATCTCGTAGTATACTGTGCAGTGGCATATATAGTGTAATTCTGTCTCCGGCTCCATTCCGCATAACTTGCAAATTCTGCTCTCAGGTGGGATTCCCCTAAATCTGCCAAATTCAATTTCCAACTGGTGTGAGGATGTACGAATCTGACCAATAGCACATCTCACCCCATGAGACAGGTGGGTATCCATGTAACTCGGGCGAATCACAAATCCATCTTCAAATAGTTGTAGGAAGTTTTCTTTGTAGTCGGCCATCTTCGTGCCCTATTCTTGTGTAGGGTCTACCCATGTCCTCTTAGTATCCAACTGTATAAGATCCTGTCGGATGATTTTATTAATCTCCTTTCGTGTAATTGCCAGTGATGGAGCCTCGAGAGTATTGGAAGGGGGGCAATCTTTCCATACTGAACCCGTGTCTCTGAAACCACGAGGACACTTGCGCATACCAGCATGATGTATCCCCTTTCATTGCCAATCGTCGAGAGGATTCGAGGGCCAGTCTAGTATATCGGCCATTATTTGTATCCCACAAACCATGTATAAAGGACACTGATCTGGTAAGAGCTTCAATTTCTATCGGAGGGGCCGCTAGTTCCGCTCGGGTAATCGCATGTGGTACGGAGGCCTTGGCTCTAATCATTCGGGAAATCATAGATACCAAAGGTCTCTCCATTGACTTCCAATTATCCTGATCCACAGATGGTCCCCAAATCTGGACCCCATAAAGCATAGCCGAAGCCACCACAGTATCAAAGAGCCAAAGTTTTGTTCGTGGTTCCTGAAACTGCACTTGTGAACACATCCTCTCCAACCCTCCCAGGGCTGCAGAGGCTCTGGATAATCTAGCATCCGCTGCTTTCTTAAGAGTAAACTTCGGTCCTGCAAATACCACCCCAAGGTATGTGTATGCATCTGTGTACTCTACTGTATCCTAGCCATATGCAAATGTAGGTGCCGATCTCCTAACCCACTGCGGTGTGGTGTTAAACACCATAACTTTGGTTTTACCCAAGTTTACCGACAGTCCACTGTCCTCCGCGAATTTATGCAAAGCATCTAGCTTCCTCTGCATTCCATCTGGTGATTCTGCTATCAATACAATATCATCTGCATACAACAGCAACGGGATCCATGACCCTACAAGTTGAGCACCTCTGTCACCTTCTCTATCAATGTAATCTGATACTTCATCTATGTACATACCAAATAAAGTTGGGGACAGTGGGCATCCTTGCTTTACTCCAACGGTGGAGTGAACAATGTCGGAATCCCCTTCTGGAGTACGTACATAACCAGTTACTGATCCGTATAAGGCCATGATCCCCCAAATAATCTCCTTGGGGACCCCTAACTCTTGCATCCTGCGCATCAATCTGGCCCTTGGTACTGTATCAAAAGCTTTCCGAAAATCCACAAAGCAACAATACATTCTTCTCCCATTTGCTCTTCCTTCTTCAATAATGGCTCTGAGCGTAAGAATATGATCTAAAGTGGAATAACCCCTTCTGAATCCAGCTTGTCCCGTTGCCCTTATGCCCTAATTCTCTGCCCATCTACTCAATTTTTGTTCAAGAATGGATGCATACAGTCGGGTCAAAGTGTGACCTACCATAATGGTACGGTAGTTCCCGGGTATCATAGGATCCCCTGACTTGAAAATAGGTACGATAGTAGATCAGTTCCAAGATTCAGGGAATCCTTCACACATGACCCGATTAAACAGACGAGCAAGGACTTCTGAAAGTAGATCCCTAGCATGGATCAGATGTTCTGCTACTAAACCATCATGATTATATGCTCTTCTTGTCTTCATCTTATCAATGGCTTTTCCCACCATTTCCGTAGTAAAGAAAGTACTAGTAGCAGGGCATGGCTCTAGTGGATCTGGTAATGGAGGCTGTCTAGATACCATATATAATGATGTTACATATTGACCCCATATCTCAGGAGAAGTAATCGTCGGAGGCGGTGAGTGCTCGTGAAATAAGCGCCATGCCTCATGTGAGTCCTGACTCAAGAAGAGCTGATATAAATCCTTCTCCAGTTTGGCTAAAAATGCCCTTTTCTTGCGACGTACTATACGCCGAAGAGCAATCCGAGACTGCTTATATGTGATGGTCCCAAGTGTAAGCTCTTTCTGGACCTGGGTTCTCGTCTCTCTGCATTCCTCGTCATACCAGCTGTTTTGAGGCATGTTCCCAGCTCCTCTCTTCTGATCAGGTTGAGTATGTGGGTATGCCTCTTGTGCTGCTCCATGTAGTATCTTTGTTAATTGAGAAGTAATCTCCTCTACAGTATATACTGGCTCGGCTGTCCACATCCTATTATAGATCTTTTCCACATAGACTGAATAAGTTTCTGGCGTGAAAATGTATCTTGTGTGTGTCTTCTTCCTTTGTACTTGAGAGGCATTGTATTGGAAGGAGATTGATAAGGTCAATAGAGCATGATCCACTGCAATCCCAACCGGTCTGGGTCCCACCTTAAATTCCTTGATACTAGAAATAAAGCTTGGTGAAGTCATGACATAATCCACTGTACTGGCCCCATGCCTGTGCGGGAAGCATGTGAATCCCCCCGATAACGGGAAATTCTCTAGACCATTAAGTATGGCCAAACCATGTATAGTTGCCATCTCCATGAGATGTCTCCCATATTCAGTGTGTTCTTTATCCTGTGAGTTTCTAGTAAGCCCCCTCTGTGATAAATCCACTTCTGCAAGCATTTCCTCAGAAGTATCATAGAATACTGCTTGAGAGTTGGCCATTCTGGCATTAAAGTCTCCTAAGAGAACGATGTCTCCATCTCTAGAGAACTCCCATATGTCATTATTCAATATGGAGAAAGGGGATTGTCCTTTAGGTGAGGAGTAGACTGAGGTATTCAGAGGGAAGTAGCATATAGCGATGTATAGAAATCTACCTGTCTCGGCTCTCATTCTCACCCACATATACCTTGCTTGCTCATCTTTCCTGATAATCTGTAGTAGTGGTTTCAGCTCCTCTTTAAATAAGACTGCTACTCCTCCTGAACCCCGGCTACCCTGTAGAGATCTCTTGTCTGGTCGACCAGCTGTTTCCCATAAATAACCCTTCACATGTGGCATACGCTGTCTCGGTATCTAGTGTGTCTCTGAGTAGAAAACTATGTCTCTATCCCTAAAGCTGTCTTCAAAGGCACCTACATCTAGCCTATATGATCCATTACAATTCCACGCCGCTATCTGTAGCGTCGTCCCATAGGTCTCGCACCGTCATGCTGAGCGCTTTTCCAAAACCACTACTTTCCCTCCTCTATAAAAGGCGATTTTTCCCTTTTCTCGTGCAGCCCTGATCTCTGGCATCAACTCTTGCATGTGTGCCACTTGTGCCAATGTAAGGTCATCTCCCAGGAAAATACCGGTTTTCTTAAGAGTTGGCCTCTTCTTTAGAAATTCTTTCCTTATTTCTATATTCGGGAAGCAGAGAATAAGTGCCCTATCCTTTACGTTTCCCTTCTCATCGATTCCTTTCTTGCCCACTCTCCATGCACTCGTGTGAGTGGGCTCTGAGATGCCCATGTGTTGGAGCAGTTCCTTCACTTCTTCATCTACATTCTCTTTGTCTTTGACTCCTGTTACCCGCACATGCAGAGCCCGAGTCTTCCTTTTCTACTCTTCCTCAATTGTCATATTAATAATGGTGGAGGTAGGTGTGGTCTCGGGCATCTGGGTCTGCCCTTTCTTCGCATCCTCAATCCATTTCTCTGCTTCATCAACCTTTTCTTGTGTCTTAAAGAGACGTTCCGCCCATGAAGATGCCGTTTTCGATTTCTGTTCATCTCCTTCCCGTAGAGCTTTCATTTGATCCTTCATGTCCTCAAGCTCCTTGAGCACCGAAGGTTGGTCGTCTCCCTTCTCCTTAGTTGTAGATTTGCAGGCCACAAGTTCTCCTTTTAGCTCCTCGATTATTGCATCTTTTTCCCTCATGTGCTTTTCCATATTTGTTCTCCATGCTTCGAAACTTGCTACTGCCTCATCGAGTTTCTTTTGCATAACGCATTCTGTTACATTTACTTCGGCCCTGATTAGGTTTCGTAATTCTGTTTTCAAGATCTGAATCTCCTCATTTTGTATCCCCCGAGTCTCTCCCCTTAGTTCTCTCATCATGTCTCCATACATGGAGTTCCTGTAGCTCTCCGCGCTCGCGTGCATTTCCTTCCTGATGTCATCTCTCATGTAGTTTAGCTCTGATTTGAGCATCATCTGGACCTTCTCCATCATTAGTTCATCACGTACCTTCGACGTTTTCCCCACTCGTAATGATCCTGGTGATAGTACAGTATCTCTGTTTCTCCGCTTAAATGTGGCTGTTGTTTTTTTTGGGGTGGTGTAGCTATCTACACCCGGCCCTTCCTCTTCGGTAAGCGGATCCATCGAACCCACCCCGCAAATGTGGGGTAGGGTACTAAGGTAAGGGACCGAGAATAAGGCAAACTTTAAAAGTTTATTTTAAAGCTTAAAAGCCTTTGAACTTTAAGAGTTTATTTCAAGGCTTAGAAAACCTTTAAACTTTAACGTAGGAAATGTAAGACCTCCTACGCGTAGGTAAAGGAGGGCTGCCGAGGACCTTCTACGCGTAGGTAAAGGAGAGGTGCCGAGGACATTCTACGCATAGGGAATCACGGAGTACCACGTCTCCTGGGTGAGCCCGCTGCCTCACTGAGAGAGAGAGAGAGAGAGAGAGAGAGTCCTCGCGATGGGACCGCAGCAGCTCCTCGCCATGGGGCTGCCTGCATGGACGTCCTGCTGTATTGCTCCCTCCCCAAACCGCGCGCACTGCCTGCTGTGACTCTACACCAGTGTGCGCTGCTAGGAGGAGGACGACATCAGCCACCTGCACGCTCGTCCCTGCTGTTGTGCCTGCGCGTTCTCTTGCAGTTGCACCTGCTGCTGCTCTAGGCTCCCCCTCTGCTGCGCCTGCACCTGAGAGAGTGAGAGAGAGAGAGAGAGAGAGAGAGAGAGAGAGAGAGAGAGAGAGAGAGAGAGAGAGAGAGAGCTAAAAGCTCTGCTTTATTTACTAGAAAAAGAGAGAGAGCTTGTGAGAGACAGAGAGCTTTTGCTTTATTGGCAAGGCTTTTGATTTTCAGCTTTTGGGGTGTCACGTGCACATCTAACCCTATGTGTAGGGCGGCTGTGAGACTGGAGCAGGAGGAGGTGAGGAAGCAGGGCCAGAAGGGGGGGAGGGGGGGGGAGGGGGGGACCCGTTGAGGATGGAGGGCAAGGTGGAGGGAAAGAGGGAGACGGGGGAGGGGGGGGAGCGGGAGCGAGGGGGAACGAGGGGGGAGGAGGGGGGGGGGTTTGTCGAGGGTGCGGCTGAGGTGGAGGCTGGAGCAGGGACCTCGTCCTGCGGAAGAGGGTCAAATCGGTTCCCCATGGGAAGCCACTGCTGTTGGGCAGGAGCCTGAGGACCACTCTGAGTGCTAGGCTGGCGCGATGGCCCCTGCCTACGTCGACCACGAACCTGTTGCCAACCCTCCTCTGCTTGAGCCCCAAGCTCGAAGGGTGGCTCTGCCTGTGTACTCTGTGGCTGTGCCTGCTGCTGCTGGCCAGCCTTTGAGGGCTAGGGCTGGGCCTGTGGTGCAGGTTGGGGTCTCCTCCGTGGACAGGCCTTCGCGAAATGGCCCATCTGTCGACAAATGAAGCACTGATTCGGGAGGCCCGAATACTCCACGCTCTGTCGGAACCAACCCCCACTCACCCAAGGAAGTAAGATGACCTTTGAGAGAGTCTAGGTGTCCCTAACCAGAACACGTACCGAGGGAATGCCGGCCGCCTTGGCAGCTACGGAGGCTGCCGTGCGAGGTGTCTTCAGGACAGTCTCAATCGCTAAGCCTATCCTGGACAAAAGTGGTAGGTACTCCCTCCTCAAACCAGGAAAGCATGCGGAGATGAGTAGATCTGCCTCCTCTACCAGAACATCTGAAGCTGGGTCAAAACCATGTCTCCACTGTCGAAAGTGGGCTCGAATTGCTCGGATGGTCAAGGGGCTCATGGCGATGACCTTGGACGCCATCTCGGAGGTCTCAAACTCGATCTGATAGTAGCCTCGTCCAAGGAACTGAACGTCCAAGATCTTGTCCACCTCTGCGAGAAGGCAGCGGAAGAGTGCCAGAGATTGAGTCCTCTGCACATATTTAAAGGCCCTTGGCCTATGAAAAGCAGTTACATCAAAAGCTGCAAACTCAAAAGCATTTGGCCCAAAAGCTGGTGCTGAAAATCAGCCGAAATCCGTACAGGTGCCACTTCAGTATGTCAACGTAACTTACGGGATTCCGTACTGTCTACCACGTCATCAGCTGTTACATAATAGTGTGTGTGTGTGTGTGTGTGTGTGTGTGTGTGTGTGTGTGTGTGTGTGTGTGTGTGTGTGTGTGTGTGTGAGATCCTGTAAGCACTTGCGCCCCATCGGAGGGGTCCCATAAGTTGGTGGGAACTTCTTAAAAAATAGGCCACTCGGCAAGACTTTGCAAATTGGTAAAACTTCTTCTGCTGCTTCTAGGGTTTAGGCCCCTCGGCCAAGATTTGCAAGTTGGCTCCGTTCTTCAGTCGCTTGACAGTCAGCAGTTTGTGATAGCATGTGGTGCCCGTGCTCGTGACAGTGGTATCGGAGCTTTAGGCGTGTGCTTTTTTGAAAGCATACCGGTCCTACCAAAGAGGAGACAGAGCAAGGTGGCGCTTCCAAAGTATACTGGAAATTTTATTAAGGAATCTTCGTGGCCCGACGTCGGACTTATTAGCCACTCCCACCCTTACTTCATCGCGCATCGGGGGCACTCCCGTCTTCATCGCTCTATCTTACAAGGCATAAGCCATAAAGGTCACTTGCAAGAGAAGGATCAAGGATTTATTTATTTTTTTCAAGTCGCTGTTTTTCTCAGAGGCAATGCCATGCAGTGGTGGATGTCTATAGCCACCAAGCCACACACTCCAAGGACTTGGCAAGCTTTCAAGAAAAAAATTTGTCCGAACTTATAGGCCTTCAAACATCTTTCTTTAGAGTGCAGCTTCTGGCAGAGTGGGGTATCTTGAAATGCTTGCCACAAAAACCCTAGCAAATTATAACTTGAAATTTCTCGACATCTCTCAGCAGGTGTCTCTTCTCGAGCCGAAAACCTTGGAGATCCAGTGTGATTGGTATATCTTGGGGCTACCATCATTGCCACGAGAACATTGTCTATCGAGGCCTGTTTCGACTTATGGACCATGCTACAATAGGTTACAACCTTATGGAAGAAATATAACCCTAATTTTGGTGCAGGTTTCAGGACGGAAGCCCTATCGACTTTCAAGCTCAACTGATGTCAAGAATGCTTTTTCAATTTGATTTAGCAGTTTTCTGAGTTCTGTTTGAAAACTTGTTTGGTGATCTTGTTTGGAATTTGTTTGAAATGGATGGTATCTGTTTTGAACCTGTCTTGGTGTCGATTTGAACTGTTTGACTATGGTTTTAATATTGGTTTCAATACTTGGTGATTTACTTCCGGGTGGAGTAGTGAGAAATGTTGTTTTGGTATTGTCTGAACCTCGGAACGACGTAGATGGGATGTTTGGGGAGCGTTTCGTTGTATGCTTGAAACCTCGGAACGACGCAAACGGGGTGTCTGGGGAGCGTTTCGTTGTATGCTGGAAAACCTCCGAACGAAGCAGACGGGATGTCTGGGGAGCGTTTGGTTGTATGCTTGAACCTCCAAGCGATGCAGTTGCGGTCTGGGGAGGGTTTGATCGCATCAATCCTCTAAGTTCATGGCCAGGACCTTTTTTAAGTTATTTGCGAGGGGAGTGAGGAGGTAGTCGTTGAGTAGCTTCATACCGCAAACCGTCTATCTCGAGGGAGTGCTTAGCGGCGATGTTCGTTGTGTCTTGTAACATGCATATGTGGAGCATTTGTGTTGCATTGTGATGTGCTAACCACTGAATATTCCTAATTGGATGAAATTGCTTCGGTATGTAACTTTAGTGCATCAAGACACTTGTTAGAGATCAGTGCGGTTTGGGTGTGATAACTAATTTTACTACGCCGAATATCAAGACCTCCGATCTGGAATGAGACTTCTTATTGGATGTGATTTTTCCAGGAAGCCAACGACCCAAGATATCAAGAACTCCAATCTGGAATGAGAAAACTGATTGTCCCTCGGAATGACCCTCGGAAATTTTTTAGCTAACTTGAGTTGTTTTTTAGATATGCTGACGATTACTTTCTTTCAAGAAGGGGGGATGTCACAAACTGCTGATGTGTCAAGCCACTAAAGAACAGAGCCAACCTGCAGATCCCAACCGAAGGGCCCCAACCCTAGAAGCAGCCGAAGAAGTAGAAGCAGAAGATGAAGAAATAGGAGAAGAAGTTTTACCAACTTGCAAAGTCTTGACGAGTGGCCTACTTTTAAAGAAGAGTTCCCATCAACTTATGGGACCCCGTCCGATGGGACCCACGGAACCTAAAGCATAAAATAAAGGCGAAAAAAGTTGACGACGTGGCTGCTATACGGAACCGCTGCAAAACGCACTAGCATGTTGATGCGGCACGCTGTACGGACAATCCCGCGATTCGCGTTAACAGTGCTACGTGACACCTATACTGATTTCTGTAATTTACGCTGGCAGCTTTTTACGCCAGCTTTTGGACCAGTTGCTTTTGAGTTTATACTATATAGCTTTTCATGTAAACTGTTTTTGGGAGGCCAAGGGCCTTAAAATATGAACCAAGGGCTCATTCTCTAGCACTCTTCAAGGAGAAGGTGCACAGTGCAAGTACCGGCATTCTACTGAGTTCAAGCAATATAAAGGAATACCAAAAAGGGTGCCAAGGTTTGGGGCCAGTGCTCTCTCGGGGTGGAACTCCGCCACTCCCCGTCTCGTGTGTCGTGCATCTCTTTCAGTTCAGTGTTATTTGCAGTGCTTAAAGTTGTTCAGTCTGTTCTTTTCCGCTGGCACGTGGTGCCTGTCGGGAGGGGGGGTTCGGGGTTCATTATTCACTGCATAGTAACAAGAATCGTTGTTTCAATTGTCTCAAAACGCAACGCCATTTCTTGACCATGTCGGCCATTACAAAACGGCATATTGAAACTTTTTTTTAAGTAAAAAGGCTAAAATGTGCATCCCTCTTTTGATATGAAAACACATTTCCTTTTGTTAGGCGTGTGGTAATTTTCAAATGTATGTTTCTATGCCTAAACTCTCTCTAACTTCTGGTTTCTGAAGGCATTTGTGTCGTATGTGTGCATCATCACAACATAGTGACAAGAATCACCTTTTCAATCAGCCCGAAGCGCGACGCCATTTCTTGACCGTGTCGGCCATTACAAAACGGCATTTTGGAACTTTTTTTTTTATACAATCGAGGCCACTAGGCCCCAAAACACAGACACGCACACATCCCTTTATAAGATCAGCAAAGCCTGACTTTACGAATTTAAGAAGGGCTAAAACACTTACAAAAGACAAGTGAATGGATAAGAAGTAAGACTACACCATTAAAATTAATTGATTCATTTCAAAAAAAAAAAACAAAACAAAAGAGCGCTCACCTAAAAATGTTTTGAGAAAAAACCTAGGCATAATAAATAGGAGAAGCTTACTTCACTAACACTTTGAACAAGTAAAGAAATCACAACAAGGAAAAGACAGCACAAAGGCTAAATTCCTCCAACTCAAATCCAATACAACACCACAAACAAAAGATAAGAGAGCAAATCCTAGAATCCTGATAAAGCTAAAGACCAAAATGAGAATCTACAACGTATTGGCCTAAAAGAGGCAATACTTGACCAAATTGATACAATGTTGAAAACTTGACAACATGCGATAAGCCAAATAGGGGACGGCATAGGTGGGACACCAGACACAATCAATGCCTCTAGGTGCGAGCACGCGCACACAAACACCACCAAACAGGGGCATCGAGGAGATGCACTCTCTGCTGACGCAGCATCCCTAGGAAGTAGCAGCAATCTTCTCATATGACACCACTGCAACCCTTTCATACCACTCTCGTTTCAGTTGAAAGATTGAAAGTGTAAAGACATTACACGAAACAAAGTGTTTCTCTTGCACGCAAGCCCTCTTTATACAAAGAGGCTGAAGAATCATCACCGAAAGAGCTATGCCCCATTATAGAACCCTGCCCTAGCAGGAATAAAGGTGTCGTGTAATAAGTTACTACCCCCTTTCTCCAACAGGCAAAACCTTTCAAACGTGCTCATTCAATAGATTAACTAACTGAAGAAGGAAAATCTATAAAACAAAGCCGTTTACAAAACTCCTTTAAACATTAAAATATGGAATAAATAAATCATATATCGCAAAAGTGACTTTTGCATAGACATAAGCAGTGGCATGTCCATAGCCGTAAGTGTCAACATTGAAACTGACGTTAATCACATTTCCTCTGTTATTCATATCTATTTCCTGATTGCCCTCTTACTAATTTGTAACCAACGTTTGGTTGCAACCAACGTCGAAATAAGCAGCACTGTTATTGTACTGTACCATGCTGTTTAATTGATTTTGTGGAAAAGAGTTATGTATAAAATCGAAATCCCCTAAAGAACTCAAAGTGTACATGAGAAACACAACAGCATGAGTTGCTCTTGTGCACAGGGTACTCTTCCGTTGAATTGCATAAACTTGTTCAGTTTAAACCACAATCCTTTCCATGTCTTATCAGAAAACAGCCTTAGCAAGGAAAAGATTAAAACATGGTAACAAACAGGCTCTTAACATTGTATTCCTTACATGTTCTTCTTGCACCTTGCTCAAATAGAACATCTGAAACTATTGACGTCGGCGATGACTCCAAGATTATGCGCTCTCCTGAGCAGATACAAATAGACAACCAAGTAATATGAGATGGAACAGTTCCATTTTGTATTACACTAATATCAGTGACTTCACCCATGGGAAAAAGGGAAATTATTTATCTATAGCTCATACAACAAGCAATGCAATGAAGAGCAGAAAGCTATACTTGTCATTCCAGAAGTTACTTCATAAATGTCAAACAACGACTTAAATTTTAAAAAAGCTAAAACTGTCAGAATAGGTGGCGGAAATGCAATGAAGACATGGACTGGCCTCGGATCCAACGGACACCTCGACTCCAATCTGACTCGACTTCAATAAGATCCTCTAATACTAGTGAACACCTGCAATGCCACATACATATACAAGGCAAATGTGGAGAAGAAAGATCACTGACGTAGAAAGAGACAGGACGTCTGAGAATGAGAGAGAGAGAGAGAGGCTCACCATGTTGACAACAAACTGCAAATACAAGTGACCAACATGGGTACAACAATAACATGCTCTGAGAGCATAGATCCGGTGCAACTTGTCACAAGTGAGCTGATGTGGCATGGCCTATTGGGCCCCTGTAAAGTCAAAAGTGAAGGCCGAACAAAAGACTCACGTAAACAAGGCTGCTGACGTGGCTCTGCAAATCGCACCACGTTTCACAGGCTGCAACGTGGCACTCCGTACGAATGCTATGCAGGCAAGTTGGCGCAGCTCTAGAGACTCCTCGTTTTGGCCAGTGAAAAGCTAGCTGGGGTGCCCATGTAAAGTTTATAAGCAAATCAAGGGCCTCACCTCTAGCAAATTAGCTTGGGAGCACTGCCAAGAGAGGACCCTCGGCCATTGTACCTTTTTTATTTTTGCAAAAAAAGATCCTTCGATTAGTTAATAAACTGCCCAAAGGCTACAAAACAACCTTTGCAAGAGAGGGCTACAACGGAAACATGGGGAGACTCCCAATGAGGAAACAAAGTATGTACAGTGAGGGCTAGATCACGAGATGGGAAGAGGAAAGAGGCACACTGGTGGCCGGTAGTGCCATCTAGGCACGCCCTGAACCATGGTGAAGAAAGGCCCTAGGTGCCAAAGTAGCAAAAAAGCCTCTCCACGCTCCCGCATGCGGTCGGAGCTGCTCTGGAGTCTCTCAAATTGACCCCTAAGTGTATGGACCAGCTCCAACCAAATGTCACGAACAGTCTCTACCGGTGGGACAGGGCGAGACTCGAAGATGCGAAAGCAACAGGCACGCCAGATAAACCAAAGTGTCGGTCATTGTACTTTGTGAACCATCAATAAAGAAAGAAATACCGATAGGGGCGTCAAAATTTGGAGCCAATGTATCTACAAGCGGACTCTCTCTCTCTCTCTCTCTCTCTCTCTCTCTCTCTCTCTCTCTCTCTCTCTCTCTCTCTCTCTCTCTCTCTCTTCAAGTTCAGTTGTTGCAATTTATGTTCATATCTTGCTATTGATTTCTTGCTTGGGTGTCCAAGCCTATTCAAAGTGAAGGCCATACAAGAGGCACATGTAAACAAGGTTGTTGATGTGGCTCCACAAATCGCACCACGTTTTACAGGCTTCCATGTGGCAATCCGTACAGACGCTATGCAGGCAAGTTGGCACAGCTTGTCAAGGCTCCGACTTTTGGCCAACGAAAAGCTAACTAAGGCACGGCGCCCAGTTTAGGGGCCCTCATGAATAGTTTATAAGCAAAGCAAGAGCCTCACCTTCGACATTAGCTTGGGAGCACTACCGACAGAGGACCCTCATCCATTATACTTTGTTGAAAGAAAGAAATACCAAAAGGGATGCCAGTCTTTGGGGCTAGTGCATCTGTGTAAGGTGCAGCGGAAGTGAATGTTGAACTTTGCTCAAGATTAATGCTCCGAACTATGCTCAAAGGTTCCTTTTACTTCCGGAAGGGAGAGCCTTCCGTTCCTTTAGTGAGAGAGTGCAATGATCACAAACAAAGTGAATGACTCTGTGAATGAAGGTGCTGAGAGAGAGAGAGAGAGAGAGAGAGAGAGAGAGAGAGAAGAATACGACACCTGAAGGTCTCAAACCCTCCTCCAAGGGACCCTCTCTCTACGGCGAGAGAGGTCTATGCTATTGATTGCACAAATCTGGTACAATGGTGTTGATGCAAAGTTCTTGATACTATGATGCAATGATGGTCTAAGACGATGACAACGGCAACGGCGAAGGCGACGAAGATGCTGACGGCTGATGGCTGAAAACGTTGTCTTCAGAGGCTGAAAACGCTGCTGAATCTGGGCTGAAAACACTATCGTTGCGGGGCAAAACGCTGGACTGCAGGGCTGAAAAACGATAGATTTGCTGGCTGAAAAACGCTGGACTTGCTAGCTGAAAAACGCTGATGCAGGCTGGCTGAAAACGTTGGAGTAGACAACAGATGCACTGGCGCTGAATGCTGAAATCCCTGACGCTAGGGCTGAAGATGCTTATGGAAACGCTGGTCTTGCTGAGGGTCTTGCTGAGGAGAAACACTAGAGGGCCTGCTGCAGAGTCTACCTATGCTCTCTTGGTTTCTTCTGCTTCTACTGAGTGACTACCACGTTTCTTTTATATTAACTTAGAAAATTTGCCCTACCTAGTTTCCCAACAAAGTCACTTATTAATAATAAGTGGAAAATGGATAAAATAGGGAAAATGGGTTCTGTGCACTATAAAATGCTCATGATGGTTACTTACTGTAATGTTGACGATCATGTTGTGTGCAACCAAAGGATATGCAACTACTCTAAGTGCCTGGACATGCACGGCCTGCGCACAGGCTCACAAAGGTGCCAGAACATTTCCTAAGCTGACCTGAACCTTAGACCTGAAGTAGCTTGTCCACATGCACATAGGGTTAGATGTGCACGTGACATCCCCTCCTTTGCAAAGTGAGGTACAGGTACCAAACTGTATG
Organism: Adiantum capillus-veneris; assembly: GCF_014529385.1. Lineage (NCBI taxonomy): Eukaryota > Viridiplantae > Streptophyta > Polypodiopsida > Polypodiales > Pteridaceae > Adiantum > Adiantum capillus-veneris. The sequence goes on from NC_140953.1 coordinate 18,929,929, forward strand.
GCGTTGAGGGAGATCGCCAACAATGTCTGGAATCTTGGGAAGGACTCTTCGTCGGCCCACTCTGATGTGTGGGTCGTGCGATACTTGAACTTCATAAAGATCTGCAATGCTTCCTTCTTTGGGCCGCGCCGAAAGCGACACAAAGGGATCTATTGTGGCTTCATGGTCCAAGTTCGGCTATGGTTGTGCATCTACCTTCTTCAAGAATCTCTGAGGAGGAAAATTCCTAAAGCCACATCTTCCGTTATGTATCCTCCTAAAATTTCTTGTGCGGCTTTTCCATATGGGGTGAGCTTTGGTTTAGCAGGTGTGTTAGCTTTACTCTTAGATTCATTTTGAGTGTTCTTTTCCGAAAGACTAAAGGAAGATAGACTAGAAGAGTTACCATTCTTACCGTTCTAAGGAGTCTAAGAGGTATTGTGAGAAGACTTGTTCTACTTAGGCTTTCTCTTGTTGTGCTTCATCTCCTGCGCGAGAGCAATCGCTACCGCCTTGTTGAGATCGACGGGGTCGAAGACTTCGACATCAAACCTGATATAGTCGTCCAACCCGAAAATAAAAGCCTCTTTGAGCTTCGCATAAGATTTGCGTAATTGGGTGCCAAGCTGCAAAACACGGTTAGAAAAGGAAAGGACATGACTGGGGTACCATTTTGCTTGAGATTGTGCCAATCTTCCTTTGATCGCCCTAGGTACTGAGGTGGCAAGAACTGCACCTTGAGCTTGTCTTGGAAGTTGGCCCAATTGAAAGAAAAAGACACGCCTTCCTTGGCTTCCTCTAGGTGCACGGCCAACTGCTCCTCTTGCCACGCTTGATACCAATTAATGGCATCAGCGGCAAGATACATGGCTGCCGTCAAAACTTTGTTATTTCCTGTCTTCTTAGTTGTCGCAAAATAAGCATTAAATTGATGCAACCAAGAATGAATAACATTAGCATCCATCTTACCGTCATACTTATTGCATGTCAACTTCTCAGTGACGGGGTTGTTGGAATCCGCTTCTCGATCTGTACTACCTGATAATTCTTTGAGTGGCTCGGACTTCGAGGTGAGTACCTGTAGGAACAACTCTTGCATGCGTTGGTCTCTCTGCGCCTCACGTTCTGATTCCAAGACCGCTACCAATGCTTTATGAACAACCGTGCTACATCTTGTGCTCTGACTGTGGCCTTACAAGGAATCAACATGCAAAACTTGCTAAAACGATCCACAATTGTCAAACATTGAGTGTTCCTGGAATGCAAACTAGGTGGAAGGTTAGTCACAAAATCCATGGAAATATCCTGAAAAGGTCCATCGGGAATAGGCAACGGAAGCAAGAGGCCTTGCTGCTTACCCCGAGGAGCTTTTACCTTTTGACAAATAGTGCACTGTGTGACATGACGAAACACATTCTTCTGCATTTTAGGCCAATAAAAGATTCTTTCTATTTTTTCCAGAGTGGTGTTCATTCCCATGTGCCCACATGTGAGAGAGTCATGTGCATCGTGCATTATGGTTGTCCTGACATGCAATATGGTTGTCCTGAGAGAGGGCACCACATATAGACGGTGACGAAACCATCACGAATGAGATAGTTGCTAGGCCCTTGGGAAGCAAGAGCCTGCAACCATTGCTTACCAAACTCGAAATCTACGTACTGATTCTTCATGCTGTCGAAAGACACATCCTGAAGAGAAACTGTGGATCTTGACTCGAGAGCCAAGATCTGTCCTTTGCGACTTAACGTATCTGCAACAGGGTTAGCTTTTCCAGGCACATACTCAATCAAACCTCCAAATTGCTCAAAAAATTGTGACCACCGTGCTTGGCGATCACTCCAATGTGCACTAGGCATAGACTGGAGCCACTTGAGAGCTTGGTGATCTCTGCGAACTGTGAACTCTCTACCATACAAAAAATGCTTCCAATGCTTAAGAGAGTGAATGACAGACAACAGTTCTTTATCATAAACTGAATAGTTCTTTTCTGCACTATTCAGCTTTCGACTAAGGAAAGCAACCGGACGACCATGCTACTGAAGCACTGCGCCTATGGCGACATTGCTCGCATTCGTCCATAACTCAAAAGGGTCATCCCAAGAGGCAAGGATACGACACGGCGCTTCTGTCACTGCAACCTTGAGAGCTGCGAAAGCCTCAACGGCTGCTTCGGATAAATCCACGCGCTGTCGGCGAGTCTTTACCCCTTTAAAAACATCATGGGTGCGACAATGCGGGCAAAATTCTCTATGTGCGACTATATGCTTGACATAAACCAAGAAAAGAACACGCATCATAAGCAGTTTTGGGCAAATCCCAATCACGTACCTCTTCCACCTTCGCGGGATTTAGCTTGACGCCTTCTGCAAAAATGATATAACCCAGATAAGTGACTTCAGTGAGAAAAAACTCAGATTTCTTAGCTGCAATGTACCGCTGACACTCATCCAAACGGGTTAATACCCTTTCTACATCCTTTTCATGTTGTTCCCACGATGCAGAAAAAATGAGAATATCATCTAGAAAACTGAACACACATACACCAACCATATCACCAAAATGGCCTACCATGAGACGGTTAAATGTACCCACGGCACCTGTCAATCCAAAAGGCATAACTACATACTCCTATTGCCCTCTCTCTGTGCGAAAAGTGGTCTTGTAGATGTCGCCTTTGAATACCCTTACCTGATGGTATCCACTTTTGAGATCGACCTTACTTAATATCTTTGCCCCATTGGGCCTATCGAGGATATACTCAATGCGAAGCATCGGAAACTTGTTCTTGACGGTCATCTTGTTCAATGCCCTGTAATCAACACACAAACGAGACGAACCATCCTCCTTGCGGACAAACAAAATAGGAGCGGCAATAGGACTTATACTAGAACAAATGAATCCTCTGGCCACCAACTCCGTGAGTTGCCGCTCTAACTCTTCTTCATGTGTCTTGTTCAAACGGTAGGGAGCCTTACTGACCGGCTGTGCCCCCTCCGTAAGCTCGACGCAATAGTCCTCCAGCTGCTCGGGTGGGAGATGGCATGGAAGATCATCGTGCAAAAAGAGATGCTTAAACTTGGTAAACAAAGCAGAATACCTGTCTGGAGCCTGAATACTCTGGGTAACTGGAGAGGCATAGATGAATGCGGCTTGTGCTCCTCGTCATAATTCACATTTCGCCTGCACGTGAGAAATGAGAGGCAAAGAATGCAGACCCTCCTCACCACGAATGATCATGGGAAAGTCACTTTTGGCATTTAAAATGAGAGTATTGTCCGCCCAAAATGAGAGGGTTATGGTCACGAAACCATCTGATGCCCAAAAGCATCACATCCTGAGAGAGGAGAGACAACAAATTTCCCACAGTAGACAGCTTGTTGAACTGTAAACAACACATCAAGGCACTCTTGCGTGATGAGAGTCCATACCGAGAGCGAAGCCCGACACCTCAAGAGGAGATGACTGACTAACCTCTAGGTGGGCTCTCTCTACAAGAGGCACTAATCACATCATGCATACTGTCTGAATCAAACAATATGACAAAACGCTGACCCTTCACATGACCATAACACTTCAAGAGAGACTCATCGATGTGTGTGTCAGAAACATATAAAGATTCAGATTGGTTCATTAGAGAGCTTGTGGTAGCTGCAGGTTCCTTAGGTTCTTTAGGTGGGGTTGTCTTAAGACAAGCCGCTTTAATGTGACCCTTGACGTGACATTGATAACAACGACCTTCCTTAGCATAAATGACTTGTCTTCTACCATTATGTATCCTCCTATAATTCCTTTTGCGGCTTTTTCATCCGGGGTTAGCTTAGGTTTAGCAAGTGTTTTAGCTTTACCCTTAGATTCATTTTGTGAGTTCTTTTCCGAAGAATCAGAGGAAGATTGGCTAGAAGAGTTACCATTCTTACCGTTCTGAGGGTTCTGAGGAGTCTGAGAGGTACTTTGAGAAGACTTGGTCTCCTTAGGCTTCCCCTTATTGTGATTCATCTCCTGTGCGAGAGCAATCGCTACCAACTTGTTGAGATCGATTGGATCGAGTACCTCGACATCATACTTAATATACTCGTCCAATCCAAAAAGGAATGCCTCCTTGCGCTCATCATCCGATTTGCGTAATTGGGTGCCGAGCTGCAAAACACGATTAGAGAAAGACATGATTGGCATACAACTTTACTTGAGGCTGCGTCAATCGTCCTTCAACCGTGCGAGGTACTGGGGTGGCATAAACCGCGCCTTGAGCTTGTCTTGGAGGTCGGCCCAATTGAAAGAAAGAGGCGCGCCTTCCTCGGCTTCCTCTAGGTGCGCAGTCAATTGTGCCTCTTGCTATGCGTGGTACCAATTAATGGCATCACCGGCAAGGTACATAGCTGTCGTCAAAACATTGCTATTTCCTTCCTTCTTAGTTATCGCAAAGAAAGCATAACCAAGAATGAATAATAGTAGCATCCATCTTACCATCATACTTACTGAACATCAACTTCTCAGTGACGGGGTTGTTGGACTCTGGAGTCCGAATCTGTGCTCGTGCTACTTGATGAACTACCAACCTCTTTGACCGGTTCGGACATCAAGGTGAGTACCTGCAGGACCAACTCTTGCATGCGTTGGTCTCTCTGTGCCTCACACTCTAACTCCAAGGCCGCTCTTTTGTCTTCGGCCGCCAAGCGCAAGCAATCGCTCACGCTTCAAGGCTAACCGTCTTTCTTTCCGCTCGCAATCCCTTTCTTTCTTCGCGCTCGCGATCCAAGATTGCTTTTCTTTCCTTAGCCGCATGCGCACTTGCTCACGCTCGCGATCCAAGGCTGCATGTTGCGCTTCTTGTTGTAACATCATGTCCATCATCGTCTTGACCAAAGCCTCCATAGGATTTGGTGTAAACCGTGGCGTAGATGGGGAAGGGGAGGGTCGGAAAAACCTCCTGGTGGGGAAAATTCTTCTTCGCCACCTCCATGCTCATCACCTTCACGAGAAGTATCCATTCCGCTTCGGGTGATGACCATACACTGAGTTCTTGGTACTTAAGTTCACGAGAAACTTGGGTTCTTGAGGTTTTTCTTTAGCTTGCAATCTGTGTTAGAGAAGGATCTTCTCTTATCCGAGCTCTACTCTTCCCTGCGGGGCGCACCCCTTGGCGGCCTTGCGCTCACACCAAGGTTGCTTTTTCCCACCTCACGTCGATTGGCCAGCCGATAAGTGCACGGTCCGCTCTCAATGAGTGAAAAAAGGAACAAGGGGAGACCGGACAAGCCCTTCTTTCTTGGGTTTCCTATCGCTCTTCAAAAACACAACTAGGAAACGACACGCCCAAGAGGATTTGGGTTACGTGCGACAGCAACAAGAAAAAAAAAAAAAAAAAAATCTTGTGGTTTTTTCTTTGAGTGATACAGAACACTGCCAAAGCTCTCATACCAATGTAAGACTCAGCGGAAGTGAATGTTGAGCTTTGCTCAAGATGAGTGCTCTGAACTGTGCTCAAGGGTTTCTTTGACTTACGGAAGGGAGAGCCTTTCGTTCCTTTAGTGAGAGGGTGCAAATGATCACAAACAAAGTGAATGACATTGTGAATGAAGGTGCTGAGACTGAGAGAGAGAGAGAGAGAGAGAGAGAGAGAAGAGAATACGACACCAGAATGTTGTTAAACCCTCCTCCAAGGGCCCCACTCTCGATGGCGAGAGAAGTCTATGCTATTGATTGCACAAATCTGGTATAGAGGTGCTAATGCAAGTTCATGATGCAATGATGACCTAAGTCAAAGGAGACGACGGCGACGACGCTGACGACGGCTGGCTGAAAACGCTAACTTCAGGGACTGAAAACACTGATATGTCTGGCTGAAAACGCTGGATTCCTCCTGCTGAAAACACTGGTTCAATCTGCTTAAAAAACGCTGGTTTCAGTAGGGCTGAAAACGCTGTGATTGGCTGCTGAAAAGCACTGGCTTTGCTGATGTAAAATGCTGGTTTTGCTGATGTAAACGCTGGTTTGCTGATGTCTTGCTGAGGAGGAACTATAAAGGGCTTGCTTGCTATAGGTTGTACCTATGCTCTCTTGGTTTCTTCTGCTTCTCTAGGTGACTGCCAGGTTTCTTTTATATTAACTTAGCAAATTTGCCCTACCCAGTTTCCCAACAAAGTCACTTATTAATAATAAGTGAAAAATGGTAAAAATAGGGAAAATGGGTCCTATGCACCGTAAATTGCTCATGATGGCTACTGATTGTCATGTTGATAATCATGTTGTGTGCAACCACAGGATATGCAACTACTCTAGGTGCCTGGACATGCACAGCCTGCGAACAGACTCACAAAGGTGCCAGAACACTTCGTAAGCTGACCTAAACCCTAGACATGAAGTAGCTTGTCCACATGCACATAGGGTTAGATATGCACGTGACTTCGTGCGCCCGCCTTGTGACAGTGGTATCAGAGCTTCAGGCGTGTGCTTTTTTGAAAGCATACCAATCCCACCAAAGAGCGGACAGAGCAAGGTGGCGCTTCCAAAGTTTACTAGAAATTTTATTAAGAAATCTTCGTGCACCCACCTTGTGACAGTGGTATCAAAGCATGTGCTTTTCTAAAAGCATACCAGTCCCACCAAAGAGCAGACAGAGCAAGGTGGCGCTTCCAAAATTTACTCGAAATTTTATTAAGGAATCTTCGTGCGCCCGCCTTGTGACAATGGTATCAGAGCTTCAGGCGTGTGCTTTTCTGAAAGCATACGGGTCCCACCAAAGAGCAGACAGAGCAAGGTGGCGCTTCCAAAGTTTACTAGAAATTTTATTAAAGAATCTTCGTGCGCCCGCCTTGTGGCTGTGGTATCAAAGCTTCAGGCGTGTGCTTTTTTGAAAGCATACCGGTCCCACCAAAGAGCAGACAAAGCAAGGTGGCACTTCCAAAGTTTGCTGGAAATTTTATTAAAAGATCTTCGTGCGCCCGCCTTGTGACAATGGTATCAGAGCTTCAGGCGTGTGCTTTTTTGAAAGCATAACGGTCCCACCAAAGAGTAGACAGAGCAAGGTGGTGCTTCCAAAGTTTACTGGAAATTTTATTAAGGAATCTTCGTGCCCCGACGCCAGACTTATTAGCCACTACTACCCTTACTTCATCGCACATCGGGCGCGCTTCCGTCTTCATCGCTCTATCTTAAAGATCACTTGCAAGAGAAGGATCAAGATTTGTTTCGAGTTGTTGATTTTCTCAGATGAAGTGATGGATATCTATAGCTACCAAGCCACACACTCCAAGGACTTGGCAAGCTTTCAAGAAATTTTTTTTGCACGAAGTTATATGGTTTATGTCATCTTCCTTCGGAGTGCAACTTCTGGCGGTATCCTGAGATGCTTGCCATGCAAACCCTAGCAGATTATAACTTGAAATTTCTCGACATCTCTCAGTAGATGTCTCTTCACGAGCTGATGACCTTGGAGGTCCAGTGTAATTGCTATCACTTGGGACCATCACCGCTAGAGGAAGACTGTTTGTCCGAGAGCTGATGGACCATGCTGTGGTCGGCTACGACATTATGGAAGGAATCTAACCTGAATTTTTGGTGCAGGTTTGAGGATGGAAAGTCAATCGACTTTTTGAGCTCGACTGATGTTGAGATTGCTTTTTAAGTTTGAATTTTGTTTCAAAATCTGTTTAAGAACTTGTTTGGTGATCCTGTTTGGAATTTGTTTGAAATGGATGGTATCTGTTTTGAACCTATCTTGGTGCCGATTTGAAATGTTTTAATACTAGTTTCAATGATTGGTGATTTTACTCCCGGGTGGAGTACTGAGAAATGCTTTTCTGGTATTGTTTGAACCTCAGAACAACGCATACGGGATGTCTCGGAAGCATTTCGTTGTATGCTTGAAAACCTCGGATTGACGCAGACAGGATGTCTGGGGAGCATTTCATTGTATGCTGGAAAACCTCCGAATGACGCAGACAAGATGTCTAGGGAGCGTTCGATTGTATGCTTGAATCTCCAAGCGATGCAGGCTACGGTCTAGGGAACGTTTGGTTGTACCAATCCTCTGAATTCATGGCCTAAATCTTTTTAGGTTATTTGCAGGGGGAGTGACAAGGTAGTCGTTGAGTAGCTTCATACCGTAGACCGTTTGTTTCGGGGAAGTGCTCAGCGGTGCTGTTCGTTGTGTCTTGTAACATGCATATGTGAGCATTTGTGTTGCATTGTGATGTGCCAACCACTGAATATTCCTTATTGGATGAGATACTTCTGGGAAGTCAACGACCCACGATATCAAGAGTTCCGATCTGGAATGAGACTCCTTATTGGATGAGATTCTTTTGGGAAGTCGACGACCCAGGAAATCAAGAGCTCCGATTTGGATTGAGAAACTGATTGTTCCTCTGATTGTCCCTCGGAATAACCCTCGGAAATTTTTGAGCTAACTTGAGTTGTTTTGCAGATGTGTTGTAATCGCGGACGATTACTTTCTTTCAAGAAGGAGGGATGTCACATACTGCTGACCTGTCAAGCCCTGAAGAACGGAGCCCACTTGCAGATCCCGGCCAGGGGGCCTAAACCCTAAGTGAAGAAGCAAAAGCAGCAAGAGAAGTTTTATTGACTTACAAAGTCTTGCCGAGTGGCCTATTTTTAAAGAGGAGTTCCCGCCAACTTATGGGACCCCGTTCGATGGGGCCCAAGTGACATAAAGGCATTAAAATAAAGCTGGACAGCGCACACACACACACGCAGCCTAATTTGCAAGCGGATGACGTGGCAGTTGCTATCCGGATTTTACGTTAGACTGTTGACGTGGCAGATTGTACGGAATTCTGCATTTTACGATGGCTACTGACGTAGTAGAGCTGTATGGATTTCCGCAAAACGCGCTGGCTGCTTTTTGGGTGCAGCGCTTTTGGACCAGATGCTTTTGAGTTTCAAGCTTTTCATGTAAACTGCTTTTCAAGGCTAAGGGCCTAACATTTGGCGCCGTTAAAAATCTGACGCTCGCTACTGCTGCTCGCCCCCCCCCTTGCTGCGCCATCGCTGCCCTCTCCCCCCCCCCCCCCCCCCCCCACTCGCTGCCCCTGCGCGCTAACCTCTCCCCCCCCCCCCCCCCCCCCCCCACCCACCCGCTGCCCCTGCGCGCTGCTGCCCGCCCGCTGCCCCCCCCCCCCCCCCCCCCGGTTTTCGCGCTGCCCCACAGGCTGCCCGCAACCCTCCTCTCGCGTTGCCATCCCCACCCCTCCTCCCCCGTCCTCTTTGCTCCCGAAGGTCTTCTGCACCTGGCTCGGCAACGCTTTCTCTTCGGACAAGTGCTTGGCGTACTCGTTCGCAGATTTTCTTCATCGCCCGCTTCTCGACTCAGCAGTAGACACAGATGGAGGCTCCAGCTCCACCTCAGAGGGACTCGCCTGAAGCCCCCTCGCCCGACCCCGCTGAGCCCACCATTCGACTTGCTCTTACGCCGGCAGAGCAAGCGAGCCTTGCCACAGAGGTAGAACGCTTGCAGGCGACTTCTGTCATCTGCAAGGTTCTCGGCACTCGTCCCAGCAGAGGAGAGCTGCGAGATCTTCTCCAGGCCCGCCTCCTCGCAGAGGTGGGCAAGATCTTGGATATCCAGATTCTCGGACGGGGGTACTACCAGATTGAGTTCGAGAGTTCCGAGATGGCCTCCAAGGTCATAGCTATGAGTCCATTGGCCATCCGAGCAGCACGCGCCCACTTTCGACAGTGGCGACATGGTTTTGACCCGTCTTCGGATGTGCTAGTAGAGGAGGCGGACATCCCCATATCAGTCTGCTTTCCGGGTTTACGGAGGGAGTACCTTCCACTTCTCTCCAGGATTGGCTCCGCCATCGGAACTGTCCTGGAGACACCTCGTACGGCAGCATCAGTAGCTGCCAAGGCGGCTGACATCCCTTCAGTTCGAGTTTTGGTCAGAGATACCCACACGCTCCCGAAGGTCATCCTTCTGCCTCGGGTGAGTGGGGGTTGGTTTAGACAGAGTGTGGAGTACTCGGGTCTCCCGAACCAGTGTTTCATTTGCAGACAGATGGGCCACCTAGCGAAGGCCTGTCCACGGAGGAGACCACGACCCGCACCGCAACCTCAGCCCCAGCCTGCCAAGGCTGGGCCGCAGCCACAGCCAGCGACGCGAAGCGCAGACCCAGCGCCACCCTCCGAGCCTGGGGCTCCAGCGGAGGAGGGGTTGTCACCAGTGTGTGACTACTATCTATCCTTTTTGTTGATTTCTTTCTTATTATCTATTTACTTTCACTTTTTGGAAACACCCCTCGGGAAATCTAACTGCCCTGCATTGCATAGCTAGTGTGGAACTGTCCAGAGGGAGTCCGGGCCTGAGGGCAAGAGAGCACTAAGGTTGGACAAGGACTATGGTTAGCCAAGTGGGGTCATTGACTAGCCAAAGTGGAATCCTTTGCTACAGAGGCTACATTTCAGTTCTGGATGTGGCCGCAGTGTACAAAGAGGGTCGGATGACCTAGAAAGATACAATGGCAGCATCTCCTAAAATTTAGGGAACTGCTATTTTGGGACCTGAAAATGTCTTCGCGTCATTACGTGCAGTTTGACATGGGGATCATTTTGTTACTCTGTGGCCAAGTCAACAGAGGCTGCAGGTGAGATATTTTTAGACCCGAGGGTCTAAAGCGGGAAAATGCACAAATGAGTGACACTTGGCACTTTGAGGCCAGTTTACTACTTATAGAGAAGGCAAAAACGTGATTTATAGTTGGGAGGCTCATTTTGCAAGTCTCTGTCACAGGTTAAGAGCTATGGAGTGCTTGCTTTCCCTCCTATGTACAGTGCGGTGCCAGGAGTGATGCCCTGCACGCTACGCACTGCCCTCTCTCTCCCCTTTGGCAGTATGTTATGCCCCTCTAGTGGGCTCTTCATTTGACCAATGTACAGTTGTGTGGGTTCATGCGCGATTGCCGAGGCAAGAGCCTCTTGCACAGGTACTGGATTAGCTAGCGGCTAATCCCCCCGCAGGTACAGGTGAATTCGGAGAGGTTTCACGCCAGAAATCTCGTCCGATTCAAAGGGCAAGTAGCCCTACAGGTGCGGGAGCTCGAGGACTTGCTAGGGATGCGACCGGCACACGGAACGGAGCCCGAAACAGTGAATTACAGCCTGCTGTGTATTTTTGCAGGTTTAGGGTTTTGGCCCTAAACGGACCCTAATACCCCCAGGAGGTTCGGGGACGCAAGGGGACCGCTGTACAGGTGATCTGGCGCATTTTCAGGGCTGAAAACAGAGAATTCAGCGTGCTGCAGATTCTCGCCAGGTTTTGCAAAGTGCCCGTATGCGTCGGAACAGTCGGTCAATGCGTGGGAATACTGACCGTGAAGGGTTCTAGTACAGTTATGCTGCCGAAATCGGGCTGGAACAGTGGAAATTCAGCCGAGTTTGTGCGGGGCAGCTTGTAGGAACCACAGCGTTTATTCCCTCTTTTGAATAATAAAGAAATACCGAAAGGGGCGCCTAAGTTAGGGGCCAATCTGGTGTCCGTCTACTCATACAGGTGCAATCTAGCAGCCTGTATCCCTCTCCCCTTTGTTGTGTCTTGAAAGTACAGGTAAAATAGACGACTAATAATGGGTGAAAGCTAAATCAAGGTTTAAAGTAAAGTCTACCGCCCTTTTTGGATTGAACAGGCCGGTTTCATGGTTCCATCGACGGGATTAAATCACTTTTTCCCATAGAAGTGAGCCTTGGTCAGTTTTGGGCTTGAAGACACAGGGGATCATAGACCAGACACAGGGAATTGTAATTATGGCTGACAGACCAGATGATGTGACTGAAGAGGTTTCCTCTTCACAAGGTCAACAGACACATGAAGTGGGTGAGTCCTCAAGACCACCACAGACTGATGATGATATATTCAGGACCCAGTTGGTTACTGCTGTGGCTATGTTCACACAAGTAATGCAGAATCCGAGGTTTTTAGCTTTTCTGCAACCTCCTGTTCCGTCTCAGCAAGTTGGGTCACTGGATCATATTCAAAAGCCTGTTAAGGCTCGAGCACAGGTGATTCATACCGCACAGTCAATGGAAACACCTGTACACTTGACGGAGAATATGCAGTCTCCACAATTTATGCCTAAGGTGCAAGAACAGGTGGCTGAGATGCCAGTTTTTCAAGCTGTACCAATTCAGCCCGCCACCTTTCAACCGCCTATAGCTGGTTCTAATGGGCAGGGAAGCAACTTACAGGCTATGCAACAAGTCTTCCCACCACCTTCAGTACACCCTGGCTATTTTGGAGGTGGATCGGTATTTCAGAGCATGGCTGGTCATGCACCTGGAAATCAGTTTTATACGCCAGGAACAGTGTTTGCGGGTGCTCAAACGATGATGCCTAACCCCATGTACAGTGTCATGGGTATGCAACCAGGGTTTCAAAGCACTCGGGGACAATTTGGGATGCCACAAGCAAATTTTGGTATGGCTGGAATTACAAATCAGCAGCCACATATGGCGTTTCCAAGTCAAGTTAATAGCGGCCAAGGAACACAGATGAACCCTAATAGTGTTCCCATGTTTCAGTCACTTCCATATGACAATTTAACGCCGCTGGAGAGGCCAACTCCGTACAAAGAAGGTGGCAAAGGAGTGTCATTCACGACCTTTACAGGGTTTGATGACAGGAAGAAGGCTCTTTCATTCCTCCAGCAGTTTGACAAGGCCTATGCAGGGGGAAACTTTACAGAGGCTTCAAAGGTCCGCAAGGCAGCCACTTTCTTGACAGGGAATGCGGGACAATGGTGGACAACTTTATTGCTTCAAGGGCAAGCTCCGTCCACATGGATTTACTTCAAGCAGATTTTTGCAGCAGCATGGTTATCTGATGATTTCGAAGCAGATGTCATGACAGAATGGCACCAGCTTAATGCTGCCACTTGCAGAAATCTGGATGATTACAATCGGAAGTTTTGGAAAGCTCTACTTCCAGTAACTTCCTATAGGTTTGTGCCATTGACAGAACAGATTGAAAAATACTGTTGTGGCCTACCCAAAGGATTGAGAAAATACTGCACGAAGACAAAAGTCACTACTTTGACGCAGCTCATCGAGGTAGCAAACACTGGCAATGGTTTGCTCAAGGGAGAAGATTGTGAATTTAACACTGGCGTCAAGGCAGGATCAGGCAAGAAAAATTCAGCCAAGAAGCACGTTCCCAATGAGGCTCCTAAAGGGACTCAGGAGTCGGCCAATGCAGGGAAAGACAAAGCTACGGCTGAATCAGAAAAAAAACCAGCAAAGAAATGGAAAAGACGTTTTCCTCGCAAGTCAGAAGAGCAAAAGAAGGTCCTGAGGACAGAGAACAAATGCTTTATATGTGAGCAGCCTGGCCACATTGCTTACAATTGTCCTACAAAGAAAAGGCCAGCTGATTCTGAAGACAAGGAAGACAAGAAAGGAAAGAAGCCCATGGCTGGTCTAGTGCCAGATATGGTGGGCGACAAGCCAAATTCAGATGCAAGTGAGCTTTGCAGAGCATGGGGAAAGGTTAGGGATCAAACAGTGCTTATCTTCTTTGATCCAGGTGCCAAAGCCAACTTTATTTCCCCAGAATTGGCTTCAAAGTTGGGAATCAGACCTGAAGAGATGGGGTATACAGCAGAGGCAGGTTTGGCATGTCTTGGCCATACAGAGGCTGTGACACCCATCATTGGAAAGTTGCGTCTACATATCCAGTCCTATGTAGATGCTGAAGAATTTTACATCATGCCACTGGACGGATGTGATGTGTTGTTAGGTATTCCTTGGTTGTTTCGTGTACAGGGAATCATGGATGCCTACAACAAAAAGATCACTGTACAGAGCAGGGGAAAGACTCACATTCTGGATGTAAAGCTTAAAGGGGAGTCTATTCCTACTGTATCAGCTTCTGCTATTACTTCTGTAATGAAAAAGCATCTTTCTGCGTACTTGGTTTTTGCACGTGAAGTGTCAGATTGTGATGAATCAAATTTATCTGTGCTAGATAAAGAAAGGTCAATGTTTTTACAACAGTATAGTGACTGTTTTTCCGATTCATTACCGTCTCAATTACCGCCAGAGAGACCCGAGGACCATGCGATAGATTTGGTGCCAGGCAGTAGCCCACCAAATAAGCCTCCGTACAGGGTTAGTGCGGCTCAGCAGAAAGAGATAATGGGCCAAGTACAGGAGCTGTTAGAAAAGGGGCTGATTCAGCCCAGTTCATCTCCATTCTGTTCTCCAGTGTTGTTGGTGCAGAAAAAGGATGGCTCATGGCGTATGTGCATCGACTACCGTGCACTAAACAAGAATACCATCAAGAATAGGTTTCCTATACCTAGAATTGATGATATTATGGACAAATTAGAAGGAGCAGCTATGTTTAGCAGGATAGATCTAAAGAGTGGGTACCATCAGATCCGCATTAGATCAGAGGATGTGCACAAGACTGCTTTTAGAACAACGTTTGGCCTTTACGAATTTTTAGTGATGCCCTTTGGTCTCACAAATGCTCCTGCTACGTTCAATAGGATGATGGACAGAATTTTCCGTCCACACCAGCAGTTTGTTGGTACATTCTTTGATGACATGATAGTCTACTCCAAGAATGAAGAGGAGCATAGGCATCACTTGGCCATTGTGTTCAAAGAGCTACGCAGTCATAGGTTGCTCATCAATGCAAAGAAAAGTGAGTTTTTTCTGGAAGAGATTCACTTTCTGGGACACATTGTCTCAAAGGATGGTGTCAGAATGGATCCTGCAAAAGTCGAAGCGATCAAGTCATGGCCAAATTTGAAGACGGTGCATGATGTCCGAAGCTTTTTGGGACTATGCTCCTATTACAGAAGGTTTATCCGAAATTTCGCTGAGATTGCTTCACCTTTACATGCTCTTCAAAAGAAGGCAGTCACCTTTAGACGGACACAGAAAGAGATTTCAGCTTTTAATCTCTTAAAGGAAAAGATGACTTCAGATCCAGTCATTGTGTTGCCAGATCTTAGGAAGTCATTTGTGGTCCAGTGCGACGCCTGCGGTAGTAGCATTGGTGCTGTGCTAATGCAAGATGGCAGGGTAGTAGCCTATGAGAGCAGAATTTTGCAAGGGCCAGAGATGACCATGCAGGTCTATGAGAAAGAGTTACTGGCTGTGATTCATGCGCTCTTAAGTTGGAAACACTACCTGCTAGGTGCAGACTTTGTTGTCCAAACGGACCATCAGACCTTGCGATACTTCTTGACACAGACAAAGTTATCTGAGAAGCATATGCGATGGGCAAATATCTTGTCCATGTTCCATTTTCAGATTGTGCATGTAGAAGGCAAGAAGAACGTTGTGGCTGATGCCTTGTCAAGGAAGCCACAAATTTCAGCTGTGTCGATTCCTTATCATCTTGAACTTGATGATATGAGAGAACAGTATGCAAATGATGAAGATTTTGCAAGGGTCTTCGAGCAACTAATGGATGGACAACGTCATGAACACTATCTTCTTAAAGACGGGTTCATGATGATGCATGGCAGATTGTGTGTCACAAAGCCATTGCGACGCAAAGTTATGGAAGAGAGTCATGTCCCACCGTATGCAGGGCATCGTGGTATCGATGCTACAGTTAAAGCGGTTGAGACATTCTTCTATTGGCCTACATTGAGAAGGGATGTGGATGCCTTTGTGCGAGAATGCCTAATATGCCAAAAGGTCAAGTTTGACAGGCAAAAGGCACCAGGGTTATTGCAACCACTACCTATTCCAGATAAACCATGGGAAAGTATTGCTATGGATTTTATCTTTGATCTTCCGAAAACGCAGACAGGAAATGATGGTATTTGGACCATTATTTGCAGATTCAGCAAACAGGCTCATTTTATTCCTGTCAGGAAGAAGATAAAGCCAGATCAGATGGCACGCTTGTTTATGAGCAATATTTTCAAGTATCATGGCATGCCACAGTCGATTATTAGCGACCGTGATCCACGCATGACAAGTTTGTTCTGGAGAGGCTTGTTTGAGAATATGGGCACCACGCTCAAATTCTCTTCGTCATTTCATCCTCAAACAGATGGGCAGTCAGAAGAGGCAAATTCTACTGTCCTAGATCTGCTGAAGTGCTATGTGTCAGAGCATAAAGGAAAATGGGAGCAATATTTGCCATTGGTGGAGTATGCATACAATAATACAGTGCATTCATCAACTGGCAAGGCACCTTTTGAGATAGTTGAAGGTGGCAAGAAAGTTCCTCCCATACTGCATACAAAGGACAAGATATTTGAAGCAGATAAGTATGTTCAAGACATGGATGAAATGTACAAGAAGGTCAAAGTGGCCTTAGAAAGGACTCAGGCAAAGCAAAAGAAAGCAGCTGATCGTCACCGTCGTGAAGTGGTATATTCACTTGGTGATTGGGTGCTTTTACGCTTTGAAAAGGCAAGGTTAAAGAAGATGAAGGGCAAGGAAAGACTGTTTCCAAAGCTCAGCATGCGTTACTATGGGCCTTTTCAAGTATGCGACATAATCAGTGATGTTGCATATAGGCTGAAATTGCCTGACAGTTGGAAGATTCACAATGCGTTTCATGTGAGTCTTCTCAGACCCTATGTGGGTGATGTGCCAGAAGATATGCCAGCTGAAGATCAGCCGGAAGTCGAGGAACTTGACGAGATCTTGGTCCCTGAACAGATTTTGGCACACAAAGAAAGGAAAGTGAAAGGCAAGGTTACTAGGCGTTACTTGGTAAAGTTCAGAAACTATCCACCAATGGATGCTAAGTGGATGGAAGACGGTGAACTTGCAGAGTCACCAACTGTGTTATCACTTTACCTGGAAGCCTTCGATTTGCAACCTACCTTGACCCCTTGAGTTTCAAAGCTACATGAATTGTCAGTGTGACAATGGCTTCTGAAACAAATGATGTACATGGTATTTAAAGTGAGCTCAAATCAAATACCTGTTACATGAATGTTAGAGCTGTACAGATTGTCAGTTTGGCAATTGCTCTTATGGAATGTCCAAAAGTTTGGTTAGTGCTATAGAAGTGAGTATTTCTTGTCAGTTTGTCAAGGATACAATGGTTGCTTCTATTCAGGAGTACATGTGTAACTGCATTCTTAAACTGTCGGTTTGGGTATGCTCGAAAGTGTTACGGGATCCAACGTGTACTATAAGACAATGGCAAAATGTGCAGCTACCATTTTGTCATTGGAAAGTTAGTGACTCAAAGCAATGGCAGAGTGTGAAGCTACCACTATGTCATTGGGACAGGGTTCACACGCAGGCAATACATGAGTCGACGAGGTGTTGAATACACCAGGGTTGACAATGAGCATGTATGTGTCGTACATGTGTCGACAGGTGTTGAATACATCAATGTTGACTAGGAGCTTGTACGACATAGATGCAAACGAGGACGTTTGAGATTTCAAGAGGGGGGTATGTCACCAGTGTGTGACTACTATCTATCCTTTTTGTTGATTTCTTTCTTATTATCTATTTACTTTCACTTTTTGGAAACACCCCTCGGGAAATCTAACTGCCCTGCATTGCATAGCTAGTGTGGAACTGTCCAGAGGGAGTCCGGGCCTGAGGGCAAGAGAGCACTAAGGTTGGACAAGGACTATGGTTAGCCAAGTGGGGTCATTGACTAGCCAAAGTGGAATCCTTTGCTACAGAGGCTACATTTCAGTTCTGGATGTGGCCGCAGTGTACAAAGAGGGTCGGATGACCTAGAAAGATACAATGGTAGCATCTCCTAAAATTTAGGGAACTGCTATTTTGGGACCTGAAAATGTCTTCGCGTCATTACGTGCAGTTTGACATGGGGATCATTTTGTTACTCTGTGGCCAAGTCAACAGAGGCTGCAGGTGAGATATTTTTAGACCCGAGGGTCTAAAGCGGGAAAATGCACAAATGAGTGACACTTGGCACTTTGAGGCCAGTTTACTACTTATAGAGAAGGCAAAAACGTGATTTATAGTTGGGAGGCTCATTTTGCAAGTCTCTGTCACAGGTTAAGAGCTATGGAGTGCTTGCTTTCCCTCCTATGTACAGTGCGGTGCCAGGAGTGATGCCCTGCACGCTACGCACTGCCCTCTCTCTCCCCTTTGGCAGTATGTTATGCCCCTCTAGTGGGCTCTTCATTTGACCAATGTACAGTTGTGTGGGTTCATGCGCGATTGCCGAGGCAAGAGCCTCTTGCACAGGTACTAGATTAGCTAGCGGCTAATCCCCCCGCAGGTACAGGTGAATTCGGAGAGGTTTCACGCCAGAAATCTCGTCCGATTCAAAGGGCAAGTAGCCCTACAGGTGCGGGAGCTCGAGGACTTGCTAGGGATGCGACCGGCACACGGAACGGAGCCCGAAACAGTGAATTACAGCCTGCTGTGTATTTTTGCAGGTTTAGGGTTTTGGCCCTAAACGGACCCTAATACCCCCAGGAGGTTCGGGGACGCAAGGGGACCGCTGTACAGGTGATCTGGCGCATTTTCAGGGCTGAAAACAGAGAATTCAGCGTGCTGCAGATTCTCGCCAGGTTTTGCAAAGTGCCCGTATGCGTCGGGAAAGTCGGTCAATGCGTGGGAATACTGACCGTGAAGGGTTCTAGTACAGTTATGCTGCCGAAATCGGGCTGGAACAGTGGAAATTCAGCCGAGTTTGTGCGGGGCAGCTTGTAGGAACCACAGCGTTTATTCCCTCTTTTAAATAATAAAGAAATACCGAAAGGGGCGCCTAAGTTAGGGGCCAATCTGGTGTCCGTCTACTCATACAGGTGCAATCTAGCAGCCTGTATCCCTCTCCCCTTTGTTGTGTCTTGAAAGTACAGGTAAAATAGACGACTAATAATGGGTGAAAGCTAAATCAAGGTTTAAAGTAAAGTCTACCGCCCTTTTTGGATTGAACAGGCCGGTTTCAGGGGTGGCAGCAGGCCCGTGGCCGTCGACGCCAGGGGCCACAGCGACAGCCTAGCACTCAGAGTGGCCCCCAGGTGCCTACTCAGCAGCAGTGGGTTCCCACGGGGAACCGCTTTGGTCCTCTTGAGCAGGAGGAGCCCCCTTCGCCAGCCTCCACCTCCGCTTCACCCTCGCCAGCCGCTCCGCCTTCCGATCTCCCCTCCTCCTCCTCATGCCCTCCCCCGCCCTCTGCTACCGCTCTCTCCCCACCTCGCCCCCCCCATGTCTCTGCCGCCCCACCCCGCTTCTCCTCTCCCCCGAGAAATTTCGGGGACTCGAGTTGGAAAATTTAGGGCTTTTTGCTGATTTTTCAGAGATTTCAGAAAATTGCACAGTAACTTTTGGGGCTTTTGCAAATGTGATGCAATTCTGGACAATTTGTAGCATGTATTACAATTTACGGTCCAATTGAGCAGAGTTTGAGACTTCTTTCACATATTCAGGAAGTTTATGTGATTGAGTCTATGTATTGCTGAAAATACATTTTGCAGCAGCTTTTACCTCAATTGCAGGCTTGAGGTTGTTGCAAATGCACTTTGGTTTTACTGCTGAAGTGGGAGCATTCATGCACATAATGTATGCTTTATGTGTATGCTGAAATTTCAGTATTTATTACTGAAATTTACCTCTTTTATTGTTGTACACTTTGGATAAAGTGTTTATAACACATTGCTACGTTCCCTTGCACTTTTACAGTGTTTTCTTAGCTTGTAAGAGGCTAAAATTACAACTTGCAGCCTGCTGTTATAAAATTACAGCAGTGAATTTTTTGTCTATTTTGCACCGAAATGGCTTCAAATACATCTACCAGTAGCAGTGAGTCAAAATCTTTGATGGAAATCAAAAGATTTGATGGCGCAGGTTTTGATTTGTGGAAGGAAAGAATGCAAGGCATTCTATTCCTTAAAGATTGCGAAGATGCATTGCTCGCAACTAAACCTGAAAGCTTGTCAGATGCAGATTGGGCAAAGCTGAATAAAAAGGCTATTGCATATATCAAAATGGCAGTGTCAGATGATGTGCTTACTGACATTAAGCGTCTTGACACTGCATATGCTATCTGGCAGAAGTTGACTAGTTCGTATGAGAACAAAACTCCTATGAATCAAGTTCATCTCATGCGGAAACTTGTAAACATGGAATTAGATGAGGCAAAGCCTGCATCTGAGCATTTGAATGCGTTTACAGGTGTTTTGAGTCAGCTTCAGGATTCAGGGCTGCAGCCATTTGATGACAAGTTGAAAGCTATCTTTCTTTTGATGACTTTGCCTGACAGTTGGAAAGCGCTTGTTGTGTCATTGTCAAACAATGCTGCCTTAACCTATGATGGTGTAAGAGGCTCCATTCTCAATGAGGAGATTAGGAGGAAAGCAAGTGATGAAGGCAGTGGCACAGCTTATCATGTAAGGAGCACGTCAGAGAAAAAGAACCATGTGGCCAATAGGGGCAAGAGCAGGAGTAAGAGCAAGGGAAAATCTCAAGACATAACTTGCTATCAATGTGGACGCAAAGGGCATAAAAAGCCCGATTGCAGGTTTTACAAGCAAGAGCTTGAGAGGAAGAAGCAGCAGCGGCAGGGTAAGAAGAAGAAGGATGCAAAAGATGCTAAAGGTGATGATGACACCTCTTCTTCTTCTAAGGATGTTGGCAAGGCCAATGTGGCCTCCAATGTGGTCATAGAGGAAATTGCTGACGTAGACGAAGCGCTTGTCGTAGCTTCGAGTACTTTTGATGAGGTTGTGGCTATGGCAAGTGATATGTACATCACAAAGCCAGATCTTATTGACGCTTTGCTTTCAGCACATGATGGGCAGTCTAGTCTTAGATAGTAGACAGTGGTGCCTCATTTCATGTAACTCCCTCTTTGGAGTCTTTTGCCACATACACTGCAGGTAGCCTCGGTAAAGTTTACTTGGGTAACAACTATGCATGTGACATTGAGGGTGTTGGCACCATTCACTTGGCTCTTGAAAATGGCCAAGAACTTGTTTTGCATGATGTTAGGTATGTGCCAGGCATTAAGAAAAGTTTGCTATCAGTTGGGCAGCTTGATGTAAAAGGCTACTTCGCTACTTTTGGTGGTGGCTTTTGGAAAATACAAAAGGGTTCTATGCTGATTGTAAAGGGTAGTAAAAAGGGAACTTTATACTATTTGCATTGCAAGGCCTTCCCTGGCAAGTTTGTTGCTATAGCTGAAGTTCATTGTCCAATGGAACTTTGGCATAAGAGACTTGACCATATGAGTGAGAAAGGACTACAGGTTCTCTCCTCTCTTGGGAGATTTGACGTAAAAGGTCCTCGCCTTGAATTTTGTAAAGATTCTATCTATGGAAAACAAGTGAAGTTCTCTTATTCGCCTAGTGTCTCTAAAAAGTTGCATGCTCTTGATTTAGTACATTCAAATGTTTGCACTATGGCTGTGAGTTCACATGGTGATGCACGTTATTTTGTATCTTTCATTGATCATTTCAGTAGAAAGACCTGGGTGTATGTACTTAAAAACAAGAGTGATGTTCTTGATGCTTTTAAAAGATTTCATGCTTTTGTGACCACACAGAAGGGTCTTAAGTTAAAGGCCGTAAGAACAGATAATGGGGGAGAGTATGTATCACGTGAGTTTAATATTTTTTGTGAGATGCATGGTATTAAAAGGGAATCAACAGCCCCTTTAATCCATCATCTAATGGCGTGGCTGAGAGGTATAACAATTTGTGAGAGGATACGTTGCATGTTGTCTACAGCTAATCTTCCACAAGAATTTTGGGGAGAGGCTTTGAAAATTGCAGTCCATGTATGCAACCGTTCTCCAAATCGTGCTTTGGACAATGGCATCCTTGATGGCAAACCTGCTTCATTAGACCATTTGCGTGTTTTTGGTTGCGAGGCGTTTGTGCATGTGCTTGTAGATCAAAAGACTAAGCTAGACATGAAATCCATCAGAGGCATCTTCATGGGTTATGGAGATGAGGGTGAGATGGGTTATACAGTATGGCTATCTAATTACAGGAAAGTAGTACGCAGCCGAGATGTAGTATTTAATGAGGCTAAATTGCTACAAAATGCTATGTCATTGCTACACATGTAGACCATGACAAAAAGAGGGTCAAATTTCATAATGACCAGCCAGTCATAAAACCATCTTTGGCTGAAAATATGGTGCATATTGATGCTGAAAAATGAGCAACAACCATTTGTGTAACAGCCAAAAGAGAATGGACAACAAATAGATGCACAAAATGGGGTAGAGCACAATGACCAACAGGCTGAAAATGATTTACAGCAGGGTATTAATGCTGAAAATCAGCCGCTAAATGATAACGGAATCATTCCCGATGTAGACCCTTTACCTGCTAATGTAGATCATTGGGTGAGGAGATCTACGCGTCAGAGACGTCAACCAGAGAGGTTTCAGCCATCTTTGGATTGTATTTTGTTGACTGATGAGGGAGAGCCTCTTACATACAAAGAAGCCGAGTCTTGTGAAGACAAAAGTAAGTGGGAGCTTGCTATGAAATCTGAGATGCAATCATTGTATGCAAATAATACATGGGAGCTTGTGCATTAGCCCAAAGGTAGGAAAGCTATTCCTAACAAGTGGGTTTATAAGATCAAATGTGTTGATGATAAACCCAAATACAAAGCGCGTTTAGTTGCTAAGGGTTATGCACAGAAGGAAGGCATTGACTTCCAGGAAATCTTCTCACCTGTAGTAAAGATGTTTACTCTCCGTGTGTTGTTTGCTCTATGTGCTATCTTGGATTTGGAGCTTGATCAAATGGATGTGATCACTGCTTTCTTACATGGTGACTTGGATGAGGAGTTGTATATGCTGCAGCCTAAGGGCTTTGTCATTCCAGGGCGCTTGTGCATTGGCCCAAAGGTAGGAAAGCTCACAAGGCATTGACTTCAAGGAAATCTTCTCGCCTGTAGTAAAGATGTCTACTCTCCGTGTGTTGTTTGCTCTATATGCTATCTTGGATTTGGAGCTTGATCAAATGGATGTGATCACTGCTTTCTTACATGGTGACTTGGATGAGGAGTTGTATATATTGCAGCCTAAGGGCTTTGTCATTCCAGAGAAAGAGCATTTGGTATGCAAACTAAAACGCAGCTTGTATGGGCTGAAACAAGCCCCTAGACAGTGGTACAAGAAGTTTGATACTTTTATGCTCAATCATGGTTTCAAACGCAGTCAAGCAGATCACTGTCTTTACACTTAAAAGGCTCCTAATGGTAGTCTTAATGTGCTAGTCCTATATATGGATGACATGTTGATTGCTGGCAAGCATAAGGAGACTTTGAATGCTTTGAAAAAGGAGCTGAATTCAGCTTTCTCGATGAAAGATTTGGGCACAATTGAACATATTTTGGGTATGCATATTACGAGGGATAGAAAGAAGTGTCTTTTATTCCTTTCTCAAGACAAGTACATCAAAAAAGTGCTTGAGAGATTTAATATGGCTGCTGCTAAGCCTCTTGGTGTGCCTTTACCACCGCACACAAAGCTTAGCAAGCTTGATTGCCCAAAAGATGATGTAGCTGCTCATGCTATGAAAAGCATTCCTTATGCTTCAGCTTGTGGTTCATTGATGTATGCCATGGTTGCTACACAACAGACATTGCTTATGCAGTGGAAGTTGTTAGCAGGTTTATGTCTAATCCTGGCAAACCACATTGGGAAGCAGTGAAGAGCATATTCAGGTACTTAAAAGGTACACTGGACACATGTATATGTTATGGCAAGGGTACACTATCATTGCGGGGATTTTGTGATTCGGACATGGCAAGTGATCTTGACACTAGAAAGTCTACCAGTGGGTATGTATTCACACTTGCTAGAGGTGCTATTTCATGGTGTTCAAGGTTACAGAAGATTGTGGCACTGAGCACTACATATATTCAGCCACAGTGGCTTCTAAGGAAGCTATTTGGCTTGGCAGGTTGGTCAGAGACTTTGGTCTTCCTACATATGCTCCAGTGCTTGGTTGTGCTAGTCAGAGTGATGTATGCCTGGCCAAGAATGCCATGTTCCATGCTTGTACCAAACACATTGATGTGCGGTACCATTTTATTCAACAGGTATTGGATGATGGCCTTGTCACACTGACAAAGGTCAAGACACAGAATAACCCTACAGATGTTCTCACTAAGTGTCTTGCTAAGACACAACATCAGCATTGCTTACACTTAGTGGGAGTTTCTTAAAGGTACCACATCGGGCCTTTAAGTGGAAGGTTGTTGGGTCTAAAGGCCCTTTTGGACACCTCTCATATGTATTTCTTCATTCTTTTATACCTTGGGTGTGAACCACCCCTAGGGTCACTTAAGTGACCCTCAAAATGTACCCACATAAAAAACCCAAGGCTTTTGAGTGTGTGCCTTATCAAGCACACGAAACCAGCAAGAAATCTTCTCTCTCTCTCTCTCTCTCTCTCTCTCTCTCTCTCTCTCTCTCTCTCTCTCTCTCTCTCTCTGTAACAGCGCTCACGCTCTCTCTCTCTCTCTCTGATCGTGGGCTTCTTTGCATCCATCGCCAACCCCTCTCTTCCTTCACTGGAGGTATCCAAGGAGGGTATGTATGACTATTGCGGATTCTTGGCAGTAGGCGATTGTGGGTAGAGGTATTACTGTGCCGGGCAGAGCTCAGTGGATTACTATGCAGATTCAAGATTGTCTCATGGGTTCCTGAACATATATGCGCCCAATGTGGCAAGTGCACTAGCAGACTTTTGGTCTCATGTTGTTGAGTCTTTGCCGAATGCAGATCAATGGTGTGTTGGGGGGGACTTCAACATGTTGGAGGACCCCTCTGACAGGATTGGAGGTGGCCATGCTACAGTGCACGGGGCTGAGTTGGCAGCTTGGGAGTGGCTATGTATGACTATGAGGGTTTCTGATGTTTGGCAACACTCAAGTTTTGTGAGACACCCAGACAGCCTGTCTTTCTCTCGCTCTGACCGCAAGGTAGGTGGAGTGAATCTATCTCGGATAGATCACTTCTACGCTAGTGACCACATTTGTGACATGGGGGGATCTGTCTGCATCCTGGCAAGGACTACTTTTTTCAACCACGCGCCAGTGATCCTCACTGTGACAGACAGACAAAGGAGGAGGGGGTGCGATGCTACGCATCCCCAATAGGATCTTGTTGGATTCAAAGTTTAGAGAGCGAGTGGAGGCACTTTGGACAGAGAGTCTGGACACGCAGGACACCCCTAATGGTAGAGTGGCCTCTGGACTGACAGAGCTTAGTCGCTTCTTCCTTCAAGAGTCTGCAACTCGCTTGGCTACAACCAAGGAGGGGCAGCGTCTTCGACGGGGCATTGTTTCCTTACATAGGATGCCGGAGCAACATCCAGACAGTCCATGGTTGAAGGAGCAGATGCAGCATGCTAGGCAGGAGTTGACTAGCATTGAGGAGCGACGTCATGAGTTTGCCTTCCATCGACAGGCATCTCAATAGACCCATGTGGGTGACAGTTACTGGAGTTTTTTGAGATAGTGGGGACAGTGGCCACGCCATGCGCACACCAGTGTTAGTCAGTTGAGGAGATCTGACGGATCGGTTGCTTCAGAGCCTGAGGATATGCGTGCAGTTGCTACTGACTAATACTTTTTCAAGAGAGAGAGAGTATTAAAGAACACGACAATAGTTGAGGACCGGATTTACTTGGAGCTGGTCCCACCTCCAAAAGGCGTTTGTATTATAGATTCTCCCAAAGAGAGACTTATTACAATACAATCTTTGTGTTCCTTGTGACCTTGGTGATGCTATGAAGATGGAAAGATTCATGCATCATGAGCATAACATAAACTTTGCAAAAATAATTAACTATCCCAAGTCTCAGTCCCAAGGCCTCAAACATCTTCGAAGGTGGAGAGAGCTAGCAGGGAATGAGGGTAGGGAAGAGGAATAAGAATCATCTATAGGAGAAAGAAATAGTTCCTCACTTATCATCACTCTTCTTGGTTAGCATAGCATACTAGCATAGTAATTAAGATGAAGAAGATGGTAAGCTTAAGCATTGATCTATTGTTAGCTGAGCCTCAGTCAAAGCATAGTCACAAGGGATGCATTTCGAGACGGGGAACAGGGAACGGGGGACAGGGCTCAAATGGATTTTTAGTGTAAAAAAGAGGGCGGGACGACAAGTGGGGACAGGAAGCCCGAAAAAGAGCGTCCCCTATGACTATGAGTCAAAGGCCAGGATGCATGCAAAGAGCAGGTTTGGGCACAGATGCCTCGCCTTATTACCGAGGAGATGCGGTAGAGACTTGAGCTTCCTCTCCAACAAGAGGAGCTCTATGAGGCCCTCAGAGCACTCCCCCAAGGTAGTTGTCCAAGGGAGGATGGTTTGACTCCCAGCTTTTTCTTGGAGTATTGGGACTTCCTTGGTTCAGATCTTTGCAGCACATTCCAGTACGTTTTGCACACTGGCGAGATGCCTGACAGCATGAGTGAGGGCTTGATCTACCTAATTCCCAAGGAGGGAGGCTCCTTGGATGAGATTCGACAGTGGCGACCCATTACCACCCTCAACTCATCCTACAAAATTCTAGCAAAAGCTCTGAGCTTGAGGATCCAGCCACTACTAGAGAGTATTATACATGGGACCCAGACAGGTTTGGCAAGGAGCGTAGTACCC
Organism: Adiantum capillus-veneris; assembly: GCF_014529385.1. NCBI lineage: Eukaryota > Viridiplantae > Streptophyta > Polypodiopsida > Polypodiales > Pteridaceae > Adiantum > Adiantum capillus-veneris. The sequence continues at coordinate 18,956,469 of NC_140953.1, forward strand.
TTGACAACAACTTCACTTTTTGGGAGGTGTCTGCCCTCGCGCGTCTCCGAGGAGAGGATTTGATGATGCTCCTTCTCAATTTTGAGAAGGCCAATGACAGAGTTGACTGGGACTTCCTAGAGGGCACTCTACGCAAGATGGTTTTCACAGATGCTTGGATGAGAGGTATGTCAGCTCTATAGGCGTGCACACAGTCAGGTGCTCTTGGCAGGGGGAAGAGGGGAGCGCTTCTTGCTCACGCGTTCAGTCAGACAAGGTTGCCCTCTTGCCCCCTTCCTCTTTCTGTTCTATGTTGGGGTAATGAGCAGATTTTTGACTTCTCAACACGCTGATCTGCGTGGTCTTGAGCTCCCTATTAGGGCAGATGAGCTTCTTGACGCTGAGTTTACCGACGACTCAGCCTTGTACTTGGAGGGCCATGGAGGGCCAAGAGGCCCATGTGCACAGGTGTCAGCAGGCTCTTGAGGTGTTCTATTGTGCATCAGGCGCACTGATCAACTAGAGGGAGATAGTTGCTTTCTAGGTTGGCAATGCTCCTACACCTGATTGGTCACCAGGGGAGGGTTTCAGATGGATTCCCCCAAGGACTGCAGTTTGCTACTTGGGTTGTCAGGTTGGCCTGGACTTGTCCCCTAAGCAGCAGACTGCTACCCTCCTCCTGTCCATCAGGAGAAGTTGCTACATTGGAGTTAGGCACAGCTCTCTTTGGCAGACAGAGTTGCAGTGACCAACCAGGTGTTCTTGGCTATTATGTGGTACATCACACCTTGCTCGATCTTCTCGATCTCTCAAGTCTAGGCTATGTCGACGATGACGACGATGATGACGAAGTCGACCTAAGGGCTGAAATCTGCAATCTTTCTACTGTGTCCAAAAACGCTATGGGCTGAAATCTGCAAATCTTCTATCTGCTGAATTCTGACTCTATGTCGGTGACGATGTCGATGGCGATGATGTGATGACGACGCGCTGAAAACACAGATGCTGAAATCTGTGTTTTCCGGGCTGAAACTGTAAACCTTGCGGAAACTGACCATACGGCGAGGAACTGTTGCGGGAAGGTGAGATTTGCGAGGTTCGGGACTTGATCTGCGGGTACTAACTGCTGAAAACTGAAAACGCTGATGTTCCTTGACTTTCCGTCGCGGTAAAGGTGCAAAACGCCGGGGCTGATCTGCAACCAAAAACGCTAGGGCTGAATTTTGGTCCTTCTGTCGTCGGGATTCTGCAAATGCAAAAACGCGAGGCTGATCTGCTGTGTCTGGCTGTCGCCGGGTTGGTCTGCAATGCAAAACGCTAGGGCTGATCTGCAATGGAGAAAACGCTAGGTTGTCCTTGGCTGAACGCTAAGTCTCCTGCCGGGGAGGGTTTTGCGGAGAAGTTGCCTGTTGAGCATGGAGCTCCTGCTGCCTCTTCTGCCATTGAGTGCTAACTTGGGTTTGCTTATATATTTTCTTAGCAAAATTGCCCTACCTACTTTTGTTGGGAAGTCACTTAAATAATAAGTGGAAAATGTCAAAAATAGGGAAAATAGGCTAAAATCACTAGAAAAATCCCCTAACTGATTCTAATGGATTCTGATGGGATTACTGATGATCATGCTGTGTGAAACCAGAGGATATGCATCTATGCTAAGTGACTGGGCATGCACGGTCTACGAATAGACTCACAAAAAGTGCCAGATCACTTCTAATCTAGACTGACTGGACTGACTGAACCCTGATCATGTTGTAGCTTGTCCACGGACACATAGGGTTGGATGTGTCACGTGACAAGATGTGCATGTGATGACCGCGCCTTGAGCTTGTCTTGGAAGTCGGCCCAACTGAAAGAAAGGGGCACGCCGACCTCGGCTCTCTCTAGGTGCGCAGCCAATTGCTCCTCTTGACATGCTTAATACCAATTAATGGCATCACCAGCAAGATACATGGTTGCCGTCAAAACTTTGCTATTCCCTTTCTTGTCGCAAAATAAGCATTAAATTGATGCAACCAAGAATGAATAACATTAGCATCCATCTTACCATCATACTTACTGAATGTCAATTTCTCGGTGGCGGGGTTGTTGGAGTCCGAATCGCGGCTTGCGCCACTTGATGAACCACCAACATCTTTGGCCGGCTCGGGTTTCGAAGTGAGTACCTGTAGGACCAACTCTTGCATGCGTTGGTCTCTCTGTGCTTCACGCTCTAACTCCAAGGCTGCTCGTCTGTCTTCGACCGCCACTCAATGGGCTTCGCGTGTTTGCTCACGCTCAAGCTCAATAGCTACCTTTCTTTCTTCGGCCGCTTAGCGCGCTTGCTCACGCTCACGCTCCAAGGCTTTCCCTTTTTTCTTCGGCCGCCAAGCGCACTTGCTCACACTCACACTCCAAGTCGGCCTTTCTTTCTGCTTTTCTTTCTTCGCGCTCGTGATCTAATTCTGCTTTTCTTTCTTCACGCTCGCGCTCCAAGGCAGCGCATTGCGCTTCTTGTTGTAACATCATGTCCATCATCGTCTTGACCAAAGCCTCCATAGGATTTGGTGCAATTCTTGGCGTAGATGGGGAGGGGGGAGGGTCAGAAAAACCTCCTGGTGGGGAAAATTCTTCTTCGCCACTTCCATGCTTATCACCTCCATGCGCAGTATCCATTCCGCTTCAAGTGAGGACCATGCACTGAAGTCTTGGGTTCTAAAGTTCACGAGGAACTTGGGTTCTTGTGGTTCTTGGGTTCTTGAGGTTCTTGAGGTTCTTCTTTAGCTTGCAATCTGTGTTAGAGAAGGATCTTCTCTTACCCGAGCTCTTCTCTTTCCCGCGGGCGCACCCCTTGGCGGCCTTGCGCTCACACCAAGGTTGCTTTTTCCCACCTCACGTCGATTAGCCGGCCGCTATGTGCACGGTCCGCTCTCAATGAGTGAAAAGAGAAACAAGGGGAGACTGGACAAGCCCTTTTTTCGTGGGTTTCCTGTCACTCTTCAAAAACACGATTAGGAATCGACACACCCAAGAGAACTTGGGTTACGTGCGACAGCAACAAGCAAAAAAAAAAAAATCTTGTGGTTCTTTCCTTGAGTGATACAGAACACTATCAAAGCTATGAACCCAATGTAAGGTGCAGCGTAAGTGAATGTTGAACTTTGCTCAGAATGAGTGCTCCGAACAGTGCTCAAGGGTTCCTTTTACTTACGGAAGGGAGAGCCTTCCGTTCCTTTAGTGAGAGAGTGCAAGTGATCACAAACAAAGTCGATAAACACTGTGAATGAAGGTACTGAGACTGAGAGATAGAGAGAGAAGAATACGACACCAGAATGTTGTCAAACCCTCCTTCGAGGCCCACTCTCTATGGCGAGAGCGGTCTACTATTGATTGCACAAATCTCTACAATGCAATGGACTGGCCGACGATGTTGACGACGATAAGACGGGCTGAAAACTGAAAACGCTAAGAGTTGAAATCTGCAAATCTTGTATCTGCTGAATTCTGACTCTATGTTGGTGACGACGGCGATGACGACAATGCGATGACGACGCGTTGAAAACGCAGATGCTGAAATCTGTGTATAGCGGGCTGAATCTGCAAACGCTAGCTGATCTGACCGCACGGCGAGGATCTGCTACAGGAAGGTGAGATCTGTGAGGTTTGGGGGCTGTAGTACGGAACCTGACTACTGAAAACTGAAAACGCTGATGCAAATCTCGGATCTGTCGTCAAGGAACTGCAAATGCTAGGGCTGATCTGCAAAAACGCTAGGGAAACTGCTGGAAATCTGCTAATGCCAGGCTGATCTGCAATGCTGAAAAACACTGGGACTGATCTGCATTTGAAAAGGGCAGGCTGGTCTTTCGTGGCTGAAAACGCTGTGTTCTCTTGTCGGTCTTGCTGAGAAGGTGCTCTTCAGATGGTATCTGTTGCCTCTTCTGCCAGAAAGTGCTAGCGCTAGGTTTCTTATATAGTGACTTACCATAATTTCCCTACCCAGTTTCCCAACAAAGTCACTTATTAATAATAAGTGAAAAATGGCTAAAATAGGGAAACTAGGTTTTGTGCACTGTAAAATGCTCCTGATGGAATCTGATGGTAATGTTGATGATCATGCTGTGTGCAACCAGAGGATATGCATCTACTCTAAGTGCCTGGACATGCACGGTTTGGAAACAGACTCACAAAAGTGCCAGAACACTTCCTAAGCTAAGCTAATTGAACCCTTGTCATGAAGTAGCTTGTCCACATGCACATAGGGTTAGATGTGCACGTGACAATATAGTGGCCTTTCGACAGCCTGTGCAGCTTGCGACCATCCTTTGGAGAGTCAGTGTCAGTGTCTGTGGGACTGCCCCATGGCACAGCAGGTTTCGCTTTGGGTTCTTCGGCTGATGCCAGCTCTTTCCCCAGCGTGATAGTACAGTTGGGGTGCTGCTACTTGGTCCACCCTCACGGGCCCTACGCTCCAGTTTGAGCTATCTTCCACCAACAGGATGATAGTGATCCACGAGGGTCGACCTACACTTCAACCTACGACAGAGCTTACCCCCCAGGAGTGGTGTAGTGAGAGAGAGATGTCGTTTGTGGCCTGACACTCTGGTTCATTTGGCGGGGCCGTTGCTTCCGCAACTTCAAGGCTCGTCGCCCTGTCCCACCGGCAAAGACTATTCGTGACTTTTGACTGGAGTTGATCCATACTCTCAGGGGTCAGTTCGAGAGACTTCAGGGCAGTTCTAACCGTATTCGAGAGCACAAAGAGGCTTTCCTGCGACTCTGGCGACGAAGGCCCTTCTACCATGGTCCAGAATGTGCCCAGATGGCACTATCCGCCACATGTGTGGCTCTTTCCTCCTTCCATTTTGTAATTTAGCCTCAGACTTAAGAGTTGGATCAAATGGATGTAATAATGCTTTTCCTCGTGGTGACTTGGATGAGGAGTTGTACATGGAAAGCCAGAAGGTTTTGTCATTCCAAGAAAAGAGCATTTGGTATGCAGACTAAGACGTAGCTTGTATGGGCTAAAACAAGCCCCAAGACACTACAAAAAGTTTGACACCTTTATGCTCAACCATGGATTTAAACGCAGTCATTTTGATCACTACTTGTACATGAAAAAGGTTGATGATGGAAGCCTTATTGTGCTAGTCTTATATGTGGATGATATGCTGATTGCAGGAAAGCATAAGAGTACCGTCAATGCTCTTAAACAGCAGTTGAATTCAGCCTTCTCGACGAAAGACTTGGGGGCAACTGAACACATTTTGGGCATGCGGATTAGAAGGAATAGAGAGAAACGCTTGTTATTTCTCTCTCAAGACAAGTACATTGACAAAGTACTTGAAAGGTTTAATATGGTTGATGCTAAGCCTCTTGGTGTGCCTTTATCGCCACATACAAAGCTTAGCAAAGCTGATTGCCCAAAAGATGATGTAGTTGCAAAGTCTATGAAGGAGATACCTTATGCATTACCTTGTGGATCTTTGATGTATGCCATGATTGCCACATGACCTATGACATTACTCATGCAGTGGGAGTTGTCAGTAGATTTATATCTAATCCTGGCAAACCACATTGGGAAGCAGTGAAATGTATTTTTCGGTACTTAAAAGGTACATAGGAGAAATGTATATGCTATGGAAAACGACGCCTTTCTACCCGTTCATTCTGTAACTTGAAAATACTCTCAACCTCAGGGCTGCCACGTCTTTCTACTTACAACATCGCTTAAGGATACAAGAGAGAAACTAGGGAAGGTAAAGCTCAGACAAAAGGGGCAGCCTTTGACCGTTGTGCACCCACTGAGACCAATACATCCCCCTGCCAGCCATCGCTATTTTCCTACAGTAAAATGGCTATGTAAGAATCTTTCTACTTTAAATTCTGCTCCCTATAGTCCTATCAGTGTCAATGTGCTATTGACACCCCTGTTATGTCACATTTATCTGACCAGCTGTCAACCTTTTGAGATCCTAGATGCATGATGATACATAAAAAAAGTCAAAGTACTGAAAATTGAATGTACAATATATAACTCACCTCGGCGCTCTTTAGAGCCACGAGGAACTTCCGGAGTGAGCAGCCATTGGGGATCAAGCTTCTCAATCCCTTTGACCTGAACAACAAGGCTCTCCAGCAGAAGGAATTCAGCGGGTGAAAGCAAGGGGAGTTCCTTATCGCAAGATACTTCAATAGTGGCAAGCAGGGTATCACCAGGCCTGTATGCAGGCTTATCAGTGCTCAATTTAACAGAAGGAGGTTGAAGAGACGACTCCTCGAGACCTTTCAAGAGAGCTCCTGCCTGCTGCCTCTCCCTCTTCAGGAAGGGAAAGACCTCAGGTATGCTTGCCAACATGCTGCTCTATCTGGGATCAACCCCCATCCTGCTAAGGAAATTTTGTGAGGATCCACGATGCGTGGAAATCAGACTCTAGAACTCGTTCAATATGGGCTGGAGATCCACATTAGACAACGCATGATCTGTACACGCAGATCCACAAGCGTTAACGGCGAGCTTTAATACCAGCCCAATGGGAAGGATCCCCCTCCTCAAACTCAACGAAGAAGAGCCACAAAGCCAACCATGCATATTCTGCTCGCCTTTGACCTAAGAGCAAGAGAATTCATTGCTGGTGCTATGCCACAAGAACACTGCTGCTGTCTCTCTGCACATTTTGATGATCGTCTCCTGTAGGCTAGCTGACATGCAACTTTCGAAGAGGACACACTCTCTCGCTCTCAGGTTGGGTAGTCCACAACAAAAGTGTGAGCAATTTTCCAAGATTTCACAATATGGTCAGTAGAATGTGATCAATCCGTTGTATTCAATACTAGCACAAAAGGCATTGTAGTAGAACTTTAAGGCTAGACCTTCACACTTAGGACACTACCCTTAAGAGCCACTTCACTTGAGGCTTTGGTTTGCAACTAGTTGCGAACAATTTTAAGTCCAATGAAGATTTCCTGGCAAAAAATGCGCAATTGGTGGCGAACCAGCTGCGAGGCTGCTCCTAGTCTTGGAGGTGGAGCAAGCTTGCAACCGCAGAAAACAACGAGACTGTGTTTTGGCATGACGCTCTATTTTCCACGTTTGCACAGGAAAAAATACTCTTAATCTCAACGGCTACACTTCATGTGAGCATAAATATTGTGATTGTCGATTGCGCACAAGTGCGCAACCTTCAGACCATGTGAACTGGCTCTCAGTAGTCATGCTAGATTGCCCTTATCATGGCAATTTATTTATATTTAACTTAAAGATAAAGTATGTCTAGGGGTTCTAGGTCTTCATCCCCTTATAATTATTATGTTACATGGTAAAAGTACTAGTATAAGTATGTCGAAATGGATCGACTAGATCTTGCGTTATGCTTGAAGATTTTTGGCATTTGAGAATGTGAATTGAAGCTTGAGAGCGATTCTTCCAAGAAGAAAAGATACCAGTGTAGGTGATGCTTTGATAAGGAAGCATGACAATGACAAAAATTGTGTTAACAAATATTATGCTCATATGCAAACATCTACTCTATGCAAGGTTGTCCTGTGTGGGTTGATCCCTCTTTATGAGAGTCTCTCCTTAACACAGTGATAATGCACCTCAATGTGTTTTCTACGAGCATGAAAAATTGGGTTCCTCGCAATTGAAAATGCGCTCTGACAGTCAGTGTAGATGATGTTGGTAGTGTCCTGTCCAACAGTGAAATCATCCATAAGGCATGTGAGCCATACACACGCAACCATATTTGTGAAGGCTAGCATGTACTCAACCTCACAAGTGGAAGTGTCCATAGTATCTCGCTGCTTGCTCAACCATAATATGCATCAATTGCCGAGCATGATACAAAAACCTCTTGTGGGCACTCATGTGTCGTAACAACTAGCCCAATTTGAGTTCAAAAAAGCATTCAAATCTAGCGGCAACGACCCTCCCTTAGGATAAAACAACCCAAGATGTAAAGTGCCACTTAAGTAGCGAAAGATCCTTTTAACAATGTGCAAATGCTTAGACCCTTGGCTATGCATAAATATGTTGACCTATGAGATTGCAAATTGAATATCCCACCTCGGTTTGTAGTCCTCAAGTTCAAACTTACATAGTAATGTCTCTATGTATCTTGCTTGACACGAAGCAATACCTCCATCACACTGCTTAAATCGTATGCCCAAGTAACGATGCAAAAGCCCCAAGTCTGTTATCTTGAAAGTGGAATTGAATTCAACCTTAAATATAGCAATGTGTGTCTCATTGAGACTAGTAATCTCAACATATCATCTACATACAAAATGACAATGAGATATACATCACCCTCATGTTTGATGTACAAAGTGCTTTAGTTGGACTATTATGAAAGCCTTGTTTAACCAAATGAGTGTCATATCTCTCATACCAAGTACGTGGAGACTATTTCAACCCATATAAAGCTTTCTTGCATTTGCATACTTTCTTTTCTTGTCATTTCTTGACAAAACCGCGAGGCTACATCACATATACTTCCTCAAATATATCACCATTCAAGAAATCAGTACACTCCGTCCAAAGTAAGATGCCAATGCACATAGAAAATGAACAGTAGTCATACAACAAGAGGGAGCAAAAGTTTCTTCATAGTCGATGTCTTTCTATCGTGAATAACCTTTTGCAATGAGTCTAGCCTTGTAGCAATCAATCTCACCATCCAGATTACTCTTCAACTTGTAGACCCACTTCGTACCAATGGCCTTTTTTCTAGGAGGCAAATCACATAAAGTCCATGTTTCATTTTCTGCTATAAGTGGATCATATTTTGATTGCATTGCAACCATCCATTTTTTTGAATTCTATGATTCCTCGACAAGTATGACTAGACATAGGTGCATCCAATTTATTATCATGTAAAGTATGCACCAGCCATTTTGGCATACTCCTAGTCTCTTCATTCTCAGCCCTTTCCATAGTAAGTACATCATGTACATCTGCATCAGACCCCCAAAGGCATGATGCCTTTTACTTGTTGCAAAATATTGCATGACCGGCATGTTTGCCATATATGTATACCATATGTGGTGCCTTAATGAAGTTGAGGGACCGGTCGACCACCAAGGGATTGGCCGCCCAAGGGAATGGCCAAAAGGCCGCCCAAGGTCATTGCCTAAGGAGGGTGGCCACCCAATAAAAGAGATTTGAATGTGAAAGAAAGGAGGAAGAAAAGGAGATGGCGGGCAGAGCAACGCGTGGGCAGTGACGATGAGGAAGATGGCATCACGCTGAGCACTGTGCTGCTCAGGCGAGCTCGCCGCACAAAGAAAAATTGCGCAGAATCTCCTCGCGCAACTGTTCGGACCCGCTCTCGCCGTCTTTCAAGCGGCTCGGTCCGATGACTGCCATGTCATTGAGTTCCTTCCCACCTAGCAACGACGGCGCCGTCGTTGCTTAGGGGGAAGTGAGGGCTATTATTAGAAGGCATGAGGGGGAGATTATTACATGCGAAAAAAGAGGGCAAGGAGAAGAAGAACGTAAGCAAAGGCAAGAAGAGCAGGCAAGAGGGTTACGAGGGGGGAAGGCTCAGGAAAAACAAAGCTCCCTCTCTCTCGCTCTCATGCTCGGCAAGCAAAAGCTCTCTCTCTGTCTCTCCCCCTCTCATCCTCGACTAACAAAGGAGGAAGGGAGAAGAAGGGGTTTGGAGGGAGCTCGATAAGACAAAGGAAGCAGGAGGAGCTTGCACAAGGGCGTTCTCTCTCTCTCTCTCTCTCTCTCTCTCTCTCTCTCTCTCTCTCTCTCTCTCTCTCTCTCTCTCTCTCTCTCTCTCTCTCTCTCTCTCTCTCTCTCTCTCTCTCTCTCTCTCTCTCTCTCTCGCTTGAACAAAGGGCTCGTTCTTTCTCTCGGCCATAAGCAGGAAGCAGGTTGGAAAAGAAGAAGGAGGAGAGGAGGCCAAGCTAGAGGAAGGAATCACGAGCTCTCTCTCTCTGAGCTTGGTCGAAGCAAGCAAAGCAAGGGCGAGCTTGGTCAAAGCAAGCAAAACAAGGGAGTAAGCTTAAAGCAAGCAAGTTGAGAAGTTGGAGAGGGCATGAAGCATTAGGAGGAGCTCGGCAACATAAGGTGAGCAAGAAAAGAAGGGGATCCAGGGACTTGAAGGGAAGAATGAAGTCCAAAGGGCAAAGGCAAGAAGAGAGTTGGAGCTCGGCAAGGAAAGCTGACTTAAAGCTTGAAAAATCTAACGGAACTTGAAGCAGATAATTCAAAGACAGTTTAAAGCGGCAGAGGAAAAATTCCATCACCATCATCCGTTAGAGATTGAATTAGCATTTTATTAAGTCCGGTGTCATTAACGGCCAGATTAATCCTGTAAACGGGAGCGTAAACTCCTAGTAAGCAGCTGATCCAAGTAACGATGTTGTTAACAGCCCGCCTTGGCGTAAGGACTAAGTTGTATTCAAGCGTTAATCAATTAATTGATGATTACGGTGATTTCCAAATTCAGTTACATCTGTTGTTCTTGTTCTCTCTCTTTCACACCTCCCACAGCCAGAGGCCCGGCACCTGCCCGGCTCACGTAGCGAACACATATCCCCCGACAACGATTTACATTCAATGTGCTTTCTGTTGGACTATTATGAAAGCTTTGTTTGACCAAATGAGTGTCAAGTTTCTCATACCAAGCACGAGGAGATTGCTTCAACCCATGCAAAGCCTTTTCACATCTGCACAATTTGTCCTCTTGTCCTTTCTTGACAAAACCGCGAGGTTGCGTTACATAAACTTCCTCAAATATGTCACCATTCAAGAAAGCAGTAACAATGTCTGATTGATGTACCAACCAAAATGAGCTGCCAATGCACATATAAAACGCACAGTAGTCATACGACAAGTGGGAGCAAAATTCTCTTAATACTCTATGCCACAAGAGGTGTTCCCATTGGCAGATGCCACTTAACCCGGGCTTGGATACCTAACTGGAAACCTAACATTATCATCCAATTTTCTGCGTTGTGTTTGTGGCACCAAAGCATATGCCAAACAACCAAAAACACGCATGTGCTCAATAGAAGGCTTTCTATCATGCCATGCTTCATATGGAGTAATAGACTGCAAAGCTTTCGTAGGATACCTGTTTAGTACATAAGTGGCACACATGATGGCCTCAAGCCAAAAAGAATGCGGCAAAGCTTGACTTTTGACCATACATCGTGCCATTTCCGTAAGTGACCTGTTTTTCCTCTTAGCAACACCATTTTGCTGAGGTGTATAAGGCACTGTACATTGGTGTTTTATTCCACGACTAGCATTGAATTCATGAGACAATCGGAACGGAGGGTGCCCATAGTACATTTCGAGACATTTTCAGTCATAGCTAGAAATTGTTTGAAGCACATAAAAACTTCGAACTTCGCTTTAAGCGGAAATACCCATGATGCCTTGAGTAATCATCAATGAAAGTCACGAAGTAAAGGTAATTGCCCAAGGATGGAGCTTGCATGGGCCCACAAACATCACTATGCACAAGTTGCAACCTGCATGTGGCCCGAACTGAACCATCCTTTGGAAACTTAGAATGCTGCATCTTACCCAAAATACAGCCTTTACAAACATGTTTGACAGGTGCTTCAAGAGGCAGTAAAGAAGCAACCATATCAGATTTCTGCAAACGCAACAAACTGGCAAAATTCAGATGACCAAAACGTGCATGCCAAAGTTTTGCATCTGAAATAGCCCTTGAATCTGCAACAACATTTGCAAAATTTTTTCCACACTTGTCATACAAAGTGAGCTTATACAGCCCACGGCACAAAAGGCCAGATGCAACAATTTCATCACCAAAACTGAGATCATGAACTGTACATCTATCATCCACAAATTTGACTACAGTTCCAAGTCTAGCAAGTGCGGATACAGACAAGAGATTCTTCTTGATCCCATGTACATAAAGTGCAACAACAACTATGAAAGAACTACCATTTGCAACAGTAAGCACAATCTTTCCAACTCCCTGAACCGGATAAGAGGCATTGTTGGCACAAGTGACTGAATTCCCATGAGGGATAGACTCGAGAGAGGTGAACAATTCACTATGTGAGGTAATGTGCTTTGTAGCACCACTGTCGAAATACCACACATGTGAATCTGTAGCAACTGACAAGCATGCATCATGGACAGCAGGATTGTAAGTGCACTCTGTGCTAAAAGCCCATTCTGCATCAACATTAGCAACACAGTCTCCTTTCACAGAAGACTCAACAATGGTTGCATTTGTGGTGGAACCAACATTTGCAGTGGAACCACCCTCTTTCTTCTTAGCCTCTTTGGCCTTCAACTTAGGACATTACTTGATCAAGTGATCATTAGCTTTACAATAATGGCAACGCATTTTCTTTTTGCCCTTATCACCAGAGTTTCCAGCCGAATTGCTGCCAGCAGAAGCATTAGGAAGATAATTTTTGCCACTCGCAGTAGAACCATAAGAAGTGGCTGCATTGCTGTTACCACCCTTTCTTTGAGAAGCAATAAAAGCCCGTTCAATTGCACGCTGCCTAGTCCTGTTTTTTCTGGAAAGTGACTCTTGCAACAACAATGTGCATAATGCATCAAACTTGACAACTTTGGGATATCCTTGGGTCATAAGTCTCCAAGTACTAGCAAAAGTCTGGTATGAATCTGGTAAGACATCAAGAATAGTCTGCATAAGGGAACTATATGACTTCACCTACAGAAATAAGCTGCTCATTAATATCCTTGACACTAGCAAGGAAAGTGTCCATGTCATCTTCCTCATGCATAATCTTCGACTCCAACTCTTTACGCAGCAAAGCAACTTTAGTCTCATTGCGACTTGCATAAAGACCAACCAAAATATCCCAAGACTGTTTTGCAGATTTTATTGAACGGATGTGAGGAACAATGGTGCGCTTCACAAACAATGCAATCAATGCATGAGCCTGCGCATCCTTTACATCCCAACGAGCTTGTTCTGCCGTAGGCAAAACAACTCTAATAGCATCAATCCTTGCAGCAAGACCTGCAACATCCTCAACATCGCCTGCATCCTTAGAACCAGGATGTACATCAATGCCATTCACAATATTCTAGACGCCCTTTGACACAAGAACGTGTTGCATCATATAAGCCCACATAGGGTAATTGTCCCCATCCAACCTGTCCTCAACATCAAACATCTTGAAGACATCTGTGTTGTTGTTAGCCATGGTAAATGATGCACCTGATGTGAAAACTGCCCGAAAATAAGAGAAATGGAGCGAGAACAACACGTGTATATAGCACAAACCGTAGAGTATTGTAAGGCACCTGTTATGCAAAAAACGGCACTGACAAAAATTCAGCACAAAATGACGAAATTGCCGGTGCAGACCTGCCTGTAGTGGAAACAGAGGCCGAAATGAGCCCGAATCAAAAATCTGAGCAGACTGAGCTCATCGAGCTTTCCCAAAATATTGGTCAACGTGCGAACAATCGCCAAACCTCACTGTAATCGGAGAAAGTGAGCAGGCCTGTGTTGGAGCAGCGGGCAACTAAGCCCAGGAGGACGTAACCTGCTTTGATACCAATTGTTGGAATTAGGATTGCAGAGAAAGGAACACAGCTTGGAGAAGATGAAGGAAGCTCAAGGTACACATCAGAGAGTGTGTTACTTAGTGTGCAATAGAAAAATAGATAGCCCTAGAGTGATGGGCGTATATACAATGCATGGGGGAAAAAACGTCCTAAAGAGGGAAAAAATGCCCCGGCGGTCCTAGTGTGTTCACGCACATCACTACCACATGTATATGGTAACAAAACAAAGTAGAATTAACATGTTCTATATAGCATTACCCAAAAAGGATTGTAAGAGACCTGTTCTATGGAAAATTGTGTTGACATAAATTCTACACAAAAGGACAAAATTGCTTGCACAGTATTGTCTTCAGTGGAAACCAAGTCCGAAATGAGCCCGCATGAAAAATCCAAGCTCACTGAGATCTACGAGCGTACCCAAAGTATTAGTCAACCTATTGATGCTCTCCATCGAAGAACTTCAGCAAAGGACTGTTGGTGGACAGTATCGAGAGGGCGTGACATGTTTCGATACAATGTTGGAATTAGGGTTGCAAGAATGCACACATAGCTTGGAGAAAACGAAGAGGAACAAGGCACACAAAAGAGAAGTGTGTTGCTTAATAGTGTGAAATATAAAGATAAGTCAGCCCTAGAGTGATCTCCTAGTGAGGGAAAAAGTACCTCGGTGATCCTAAGTGTATTCACTACATATATGGTAACACACATCACTACCACAAATCCTAAGTGTATTCACACACATCACTACCACATATATGGTAACACCTTCATGATTTGTACTTTAGTTTTGAGCATCCTCATTGAACATGGAAGCTTTGGTTGTCTTGTATGACAATAATGAAAATTGTGTTCTTATCAAGAGATTTTGCAAGTTGCTTGACCAATTTTATTGGATTCACTAGACTTAATGGATTTTGTAGTTTGGTATTAGACTACTTTCTTCTTTCAAGTCATTTTGATCCAATTGGGTGGGTGACATAGTGGCGACCTATATTGTAACATTTAATGCACTAGTAACTTGTGTGTAGCGGAAAATGATAACATAGTGAGTATTTCATTAAGAACAAGTTCCTAATGAGCATATAGAGAGTACTTAATGTGAGAAACCAACATAGCAATTTACACCTAGCTAGTTTGGCATAGACAATACTTGAAAAGAGAGAGAAATAGAACAATTGACAACAGTTGAGAACCGGATTTACATGGAGCTGGTCCCCCCTCCCAAAACGGCTTTGTATTGTAACTTCTCCCATCAAAGGAGACTTTTGTACAATAAAATCTTTGTGTTCCTTGACAAAACTTGTTGGTGCAATGAAAATGGAAGCTTCATACACCAAATTATGCTCGAAAAACACACCTAGTGTCCCTAGCCTCAATCCCAAGACCTCACACACCTTCAAGAATGGTGAGAGCTAGCAAGGAATGAAGAAAGATTGAGAGGAAGAAGATGTATCTTACAAGAAAGAAGTATTATCCTCACATAATCACTCTAATAGATGAGCATGCCATTGAAGCTTGGCTCTTGGTTGGATTTGCATTCCATAGTCAAGAGTTGTTGGTGTAGGCGTTTACTTCTCAATGCTTGGAGAAGGAGATGGAGTTCTTGCTCAGCACATGAGTTGTGTGTGTGTGTAGCAAAGTGAGTTAGTGTAAAAATGCCAACCTCTCTCTCTCTCTTGGTCGACCCCTCTTCCAAAAAGCTCTTGCTGGCTTACCATTGGTTCTTGCAAAGCTTAGCCAATAGGAATTAGGAAGCATAATTGATAGCCTTGTGACATGTGTCCCCCTTTCCCCTTTTGTAAGAGCTTAAGGTAATTAAATAATTTATTTAAACTCTCATGGGACATTTTAGTGTTCTGGCCAATAGGAATCAAGCAAGCCATTGGGCTGCTGGATGCTCATTGGACCCCTTGGTAGACTGTCCAATAGTCTTCTAGGGAGCTTAATTTCTATTGGTTCTTTTATCAAACATTTTTTAATTGATTATACTAATTTTACTCTAGCCTAATTCTCATTGGTCCACCTCTATGGCCATCCAATAGGATTTGAGGGGAAATGGGGGGCAACTGGGCTAGGAGCTTGCCATGTGTTCATTCTTCCCTTTGGGGAGAGCTTGGGAGAGTGTGTGTGTGTGCGTGTGTGTTTCTCTCTCTTCCCCTACCATTAGGGCTTGCCCCCTCCTTCCTACGGATGTGGGAAGACTTTTTAGTCTTCCCATAACCATCCAATTTTGCCACCTTTGGCCATTGGACTTTTTAGTTAATTTTTGGAACCTTAGCCTATGGAAGTCTTAATGGAGCTGAACCTTAGGTCTTTTAAGCTCCATTGATGCACATTGCTCTTTTGCAGACTGCCCCCCTTTGGATCCCTATTTTCTCTCCTTTGGATCCCTGTTGAAACCGGTCTGGCAGCCTTACCAATATTCTAGCTTTTACTCCCCTGGTACCTCCCCATATTAAATGATTAGTGCAACAAGTACCCAACTCCAACATTGGGAGTAGTCAACTTGAACGCGATAGTACATGGATGTTCATGTCCTTGTCAATTTGTATGCTTACCAAATGAACACATGAATGAGACAATGATTCTTGGAATTCCCTAGATGTGAACATACAAAGCAGTACCAGATTGGGATACAAATCAGCTAAAGCTATCACCTAAAGGAGGGCAAATCATAGTTCCAATTGCACCAAGCAATGATATTACCTCTCTCTTGAAATCATAGTCGTCCTCGACTACGAGGTAGAGAAAATAAAGCCTAGTCATTAGTCCGTTTTCTAGCGGGTAGAGGATCCCTATTTTACTCTACGACATCGTTCCAAAATGGATGACTAGTCCATTTGGTGCTTGAGAGCCTTAGGTGCCGCAAGCATGTCTGCACATTAGTATGTATCAATCTTCCATAGTAGAGTGACAAGCTCTACTTGGTGTTCAAGAGACGTCGTCTCCACAAACATGATCCTAAGCATGCATACTTATTAACATTTGTGCACAATAAAGAAAAAAAGATTCTTATAAGACAAAACTTTGTTCATTTATATATATTTACATTTGCATACTCTAGAGAATCATTGTAAGCATTGACAAGGTTTAGGTTATCCTTTAATTGTATGCCTTGCATCCATCTAGCATCTTCAAAAGGATAATTTTTAAACTTGATAAGATATCGTCGGACAGTCTTACCGCCTCTTAATACCTTGTCTTCATGTCGGAGAATGGACTCGGGCTGCAACACCTCTTCTTGGTCCTTGATCTTCGGTGGGTCTTCAATGGTTGTTTCTTGAGGTGGCTCTCCTTTGTAAGATTTTAGTAGGGTCACGTGGAAAGCATTGTGTATGAGCCAATGGTTGGGCAACTTGAGTTGATAGGTCATCTCATTGATTGGCCTAAGAATACGAAAGGGGCCATAATACCTATTTGCTAACTTAGCATAGTACTTTTGGTGTCCCGTAGGATTCTTGCCCGTCGTGTGCCTTCGAGACTTGGGAAACTTAAGCAAGACCCAATCATTTTGTTTAAAGGCTAGAGCTCTTTTGTGCTTATCAGCAACAACCTTTTGCCTTTGCTGAGAGATGGATATAGCATCTTTAATCTTTTGGAAAGATTCGTACAGGTCTCAGCTATATTCATCTTCATCAAAGATCTTCCCATGTACCTTGAGTAGCAGGGGACTTTTTGATCTTCCCTCTATCACCTCAAAAGGTGCTTTTCTCGTGAAAGTATGTACTGTGTTATTGTAAGCATACTCCATTAAAGGTAAGTACTTCTCCCATCGGGACTTTTGATCTACTTCTGTGACGTAAGCTTTTAGTAGATCAAGAATTGTTAGGCTAGCTATTTCACTTTGACCATCCGTTTGCGGGTGATAGGCCGAAGAGAAGTTTAGCCTTGTACCTAAATTCTCAACGAGACCCTTCCATAAATTATTGGTCATTCTAGGATCTCTATCTGACACTATAGACATTGTCAAGCCATGGTACTTGAAGATTTGTGATATAAAGAGGGTTGCCATTTGATGGGCCTTGATAGTCTTTTCGACAGGTATGAAATGTGCTTGTTTGCTAAACCTGTCTACTATCGTCCATATTCTTGTATTCCCATGGAAAGACTTGCGCAAAGATAAAATCCATGGATATGATCTCCCATGGTGAATTAAGGATTGGCAAAGGTTGAAGCAATCCAGGTTGCTTCCCTCTATCAAACTTGTCTTTTGGCATACCACACATTTTGAAACATAATCTTGTATGTTTGCTGTCATGGCAGGCCAATAGAAGTATATTTCTATCCCTTTTAGGGTAGAATGAATCCCTCTATGCCCCGCATAAGGAGGAGCATGGGATTCATACATTACTTTCTCATGTAGTGAGTTAGTAACACATAGTTTGTTGCCATAGAGAAGATAACCATCTTGTAAGGTAAATGGTTCTTCCTTCTTCCCTACTGCAAGGGCTTAAATCACATCTTTAAAATCGGGATCGATAGCGTACTCATCTATCATAGACGATAGATCATTGTGAGTTGCTATGGATATTGCGTTTACTCTCAGTCGTCTTGAGAGTGCATTGGCCACTTGATTATGCTTGCCAGCAATGTGAGCAATATGAAAAGGAAATTGCAAAAGGAAATTTTCCCACCTCATTTGTTTCTCGAAGAGCTTGGTCTGCATCATGAAGTACTTAAGGCTTTGGTGATCCGTTCGCAAAATGAAAGGAGTCCCCAATAAATAGTGCTTCCACGAGTCTAGAGCATGTAGAATTACTAAGAATTCCTTCTCATATATACCTAGAGCTTGCTCAACAGGGTTGAGCCTTCGAATTTCATAAGCTATGGCGTGCCCTTCTTAGAGAAAAACAGCTCCAGGCAATCACCACAGGCGTCGCATTGGACCTCAAATGGCTTTGAGGGATTCGGCAACATAAGCACAGGTTGAGAGATAAGCTTCTCTTTAAGATTTTCCAAAGCATTGTTCTCCTTGGTGGACCATATATACCTAACATTTTTTCTTTGTTAGGTAATGTAATGGTCCCGCGATTTGTGAGAACTTTTCTATGAAGCGTCTATAGTATGCACACATACCTATAAAGCTTCTTACTTCATGCATATGCCTTGGATTAGGCCATCATTTGATTACCTATAACTTTGATGGATCCATTCGGATGCCATCTTGAGAGATAATGTGACCTAAATACCGAATCTCTTGTAAGAAAAATTCACTTTTCTTTCCACTAAAATAAAGTTTATTCTCTCATAAAACTTGAAATGTTACCTAGAGGTGTTGCTTGTGTTCGTCTAATGAATTAGAGTAAATGATTATATCATCAATGAACACTCCATTAAAGATTTGGTGAGGCTTGAATAGCTTCTCCATCAAGCGGCTAAATGTGGCTGGTGCATTGGTCAAGCCAAAAGGCATGACAATGTACTCGTAAAGACCAAACATAGTGCAGAATGCGGTCTTTAAATGTCTTGATCAACTATCCTTATTTGATGGTAGCCACTTTTTAGGTCAATCCTACTGAAGTAAGTCGACCCTTGTAGCTTATCAAGTAGGTTTTCTACCCATGGAATGGGAAACCTATTCTTGATAGTGATCCTATTTAGTGCTCTATAGTCGACACACATACGATAAGTGTCATCTTTCTTTTGCACTAATAACACTGGTGAACAAAATGGAGATGAGCTAGGCCTAACCATGCCTTTCTCAACCAACTCATGCACTTGCCGCATAATCTCCTCTTATTGAGCTTGAGAAACTTGATAAGGAGGTTTATTGGGCGGTGAGCTTCTTGGAAGAAGTTCAATTGCATGGTCGTCATCCCCTCATTTGGGAGGTAGCTCACAAGGGATGTCGTCAATAAAAACATCTTGGAATCCCTTGAGGACATTGGATAACACTAATTCCCTTTGATTGCTTATATCTTCTTTTGCTAAAACATTAATTTCATTTTGAGAATCTTTAACAAAAATCATGTACACGGAAATAGAGCTCTATATTGCCTTATTGAAAGCTTGCTTATGTACAATGGGCATGGTGCTACCCAACTCCTTAGCATCTATGTACATATCTTTTTCCTTGTACCTAAAATAGATTTTTCTTTCAAGGAATTTAACATTGGAAGCCATGCGATCAAACCATGGTGCCCCTAGGATTACATCCTCATGTTTGAGAGGAGAGATGAAGAAATCCTCTTTGTCCATATAGCTTTGGACATGGAGCCTCAATTTCCCAATTAAGGGAGTGACTGAGGCTTCTTGTCCCTTCACCATCGACAGGTAGGACATCTCCCATCTCACTGGCTTGGATGCCGAGTTTGGTGTGGATATGAAATTGTGAGTAGAGCCAGGGTCAAAGAGAATGAAAGCATCATGTTCTCTTACCTTTCGCTAAGCATGACATAGAGGAGATCCTTTGTCATGAGCACCCTCTTCTTGAATTTTGACCAAGGTAGCTCTAGGAGGCTCATTATGTGTATTCTTGTGGGGGCAAGTACGATAGGCATTCCCTTGCTCGCTGCACTTGAAACAACGGTTATCTTGTCAATAATTCTCTAGCTCTTCAGGAGAGAGTTTATTTTTGACTTTATAAACTCCCTTCTCCTTAGCTGCTTTGTTGTTGGAATTGCCTTTGGGAGACTTTTGGACGTTGTCCTTCCCCTTAGGCTCACTACTGTCCTTGTTTTCCATGAGCTTAAGATTTCTTTTAGCCCCTTGTTTGAAGTTGATTCTTGAAGCCACCATGGTATGGTGTATGACCGCAGATATGGTGCGAGGCCTTTGGGAGTTAACATACTCCGCCATATCCTTAAATACACCCGCACAAAATTGTTGTTTTTGCTCTCCAAAATCCAACTTTTTGTAGACAATGGCTTTGAGATGTAAATCCCAAAACTTGTCTACATATTTGTGAATAGATTCATAGGGAGAGAGCTTCAAGATTCACCATTCAATGAGTACTTTGTCTTTGGCATTGCTAGCCAAAAATTGCTTCATGATGGAAGCTCTTAAAGCTTTCCATGTTCGTGGAGCTTCACCATTTGCTCGTAGGATAGAGCACCATTGCATGGTGGACTTTTGAAAATGCATAGCTACATGATAGCTTAGAGGACTCAGTGAAGCCCTCATCTTCAAATGCCATATCAAATTGTTGGATAAAGGCCAAGACTTTTTCCGCAGCACCAAAGGTGCCATCAAAGGTAAGGAAAGAAATTTTCTTTCCTCCCTCTTTGAACTTTTTGAGCTTGGACGACCTTTTCCAGACGGCATAGGATTTCCTATGGCCTCTTCTCTTGGGCAGTTCGAAAGTTGCACCATCACTTTCTTTAGAAGAGGAAGATGATGAGGAGGATGGAGAAGATGGTGGCCCCTTTCTCGCCTTTTTCTTCCTTTGTTCCTCCTTTTCTGCACCATCACTTTCTTCAGAAGAGGAAGAGGATGAGGAAGATGGAGAAGAGGGTGACCTCTTTCTCGCCTTTTTCTTCTCTTGTTTTCTCTCTTCTCTCTTTGAATTATGGTGAAGAGAAGTATACGATGATCTTCTCTGTTTAGGGGGTGTTGGAGAGCGTTTTGCCCATTGTCTTTGTGGAGCCATCTCTGTCGAGGTGGCAGGAGATTCGTGTTTTTCTCGTTCTTTCGGTGGGGGCTCTACGGTTGAAACTTGGGTTCTCCTTTGAGAGGGAGATGCCTCATGAAATAGTAAGTCTTTGAGCCCTTCGTACGGATCCTCCTCTTCTTCCCTTATCGGAGAGAGTCCTCTTTTGGAAGTCTCACCAGGAGCTTTCCTAGGTACTCTCTCTACTTGGTGGGGAGTTTGGAGAATACCATGGGTGCGTAATTACTATAGCACTTCACATTGGCGGGATGGCTTGCCCAGGGCTTGTTGAAGCCTAGAAACAAGATAGTTTACAAGCATAGGGGCATCATTATTTGCTCTTTCAATAGAAAAATCAAAGCTATCAACATTCATTTCAATATCTTTTCCTTTGTCAGTCATACTAGCAAATTTTAGATGTAAATCCCTGAAAGGCAAATCTACTTTAGGTTAAGGGAAAAAGATATGTACATAGATGCCAAAGAGTTGGGTAACACCATAGCAATTGTACATACACAAGATTTCAATAAGTCAATAAAGAGCTCTATTTCTGTGTACATGATTTTTGTTAAAGATTCTCAAAATGAACCTAATGATTTAGCAAAAGAAAATATAAACAATCATAAGGAATTAGAGTTATCCAATTTTCTCAAGGGATTTCAAGATGTGTTTATTGACGACATCCCTTGTGAACTACCTCCTAAACGAGGCAATGATGACCATGCAATTGAACTTTTTCCAGGAAGTTCACCACCTAATAAACCTCCTTATAGAGTTTCTCAAGCTCAACAAGAGGAGATTCTGCGGCAAGTGCATGAGTTAGTTGAGAAGGGCATGGTTAGGCCTAGCTCATCTCCATTTTGCTCACCCTTGTTATTAGTGCAAAAGAAAGATGGAACATTTCGTATGTGTGTCGACTATAGAGCACTAAATAGGATCACTATCAAGAATAGGTTTCTTGTTCCACGGGTAGAAGACCTATTTGATAAGCTACAAGGGTTGACCTACTTCAGTAGGATTGACCTAAAAAGTGGTTACCATCAAATAAGGATAGTTGATCAAGACATTGTAAAGACCGCATTTCTCACTATGTTTGATCTTTACGAATACATTGTCATGCCTTTTGGCTTGACCAATGCACCAGCCACATTTAACCGCTTTAGGCCTCACCGAACCTTTAGTGGAGTGTTCTTTGATGATATAAACATCTACTCTAACTCACTAGACGAACACAAGCAACACCTCCAGGTAATATTTCAAGTCTTACAAAAGAATAAACTTTATATTAATAAAAAGAAAAGTGAGTTTTTCTTACAAGAGATTCAGTATTTAGGTCACATTATCTCTCAAGATGGCATCCAAATGGATCCATCAAAGCTAGAGATAATAAAAGGATGGCCTAATCCAAGGAATCTACATGAATTAAGAATCTTTATAGGTATGTGTGCATACTATAGACGCTTCATAGATAGTTTTCACAAATTGCGGGACCATTACATGACCTAACAAAGAAAAACATTAGGTATACATGGTCTGCCAAGGAGAACAATTCTTTTGAAAAGCTTATCTCTCAACCTGTGCTTACATTGCCGAATCTCTCAAAGCCATTTGAGGTCCAATGTGACACTTGTGGTGATTGCCTTGGATTTGTTTTTCTCCAAGAAGGGCACACCATAGCCTATGAAAGTCGAAGGCTCGACCCTGTTGAGCAAGCTCTAGGCATATATGAAAAGGAACTCCTTGCCGTTCTACATGCCTTAGACTCGTGGAAACACTATTGGGGACTCCTTTCATTCTGCGAGCGGATCACCAAAGCCTTAAGTACTTCATGACACAGACCAAGCTCTCCGACAAACAAATGAGGTGGGAAAATTTCTTTTCGCAATTTCATTTTCATACTGCTCACATTGATGGCAAGCATAATCAAGTAGCCAATGCACTCTCAAGGCGGCTGAGAGTGAATGCGGTTTCC
The DNA here is from genome assembly GCF_014529385.1 of Adiantum capillus-veneris. Taxonomy (NCBI): domain Eukaryota; kingdom Viridiplantae; phylum Streptophyta; class Polypodiopsida; order Polypodiales; family Pteridaceae; genus Adiantum; species Adiantum capillus-veneris. Next base: position 18,979,530 of record NC_140953.1, read on the forward strand.
ATTGCAACTCACAATGATATATCTTCTATGATAGATGAGTACGTTATTGATCCTGATTTTAGAGATGTCATTTCAGCCCTTGCCCTAGGGAAGAAAGAGGAACCATTTACTCTACAAGATGGTTATCTTCTCTATGGCAATAGACTATGTGTTACTAACTCACTATGTGAGAAAGTAATGTATGAATCTCATGCTCCTCCTTATGCGGGGCATAGAGGAATTCAGTCTACCCTAAAAGGGATTAAAACATATTTCTATTGGCCTGCCATGAAAGCAAACATACAAGAGTACGTTTCTAAATGTGTGGCATATCAAAAGACGAAGTTTGATAGAGGGAAGCAAGCTAGATTGCTTCAACCTTTACCAATCCCTAATTCACCATGGGAGAGCATATCCATGGATTTTATCTTTAGATTTACTAAGTCTATCCATGGAAATATGGGAATATGGATGATAGTAGACATTTTCAGCAAACAAGCTCATTTTATACCTATTAAAAAGACTATCAAAGCCCATCAAATGGCAGCCCTCTTCATATACCAAATCTTCAAGTACCATGGCTTGCTAATGTCCATAGTGCCGGATAGAGATCCTAGAATGACTAGTAATTTCTGGAAGTGTCTCTTTGAGAATTTAGGGATAAGGCTAAACTTCCCTTCGGCCTATCACCCGTAAATGGATGGCCAAAGTGAAATAGCTAACCTAACAATTGTTGATCTACTAAAAGCCTACGTAACGGAAGTAGATCAAAAGTCCCAATGAGAGAAGTACTTACCTTTAGTGGAATATGCCTACAATAATACTGTACATACCTCCACGGGAAAAGCACCTTTCGAGGTAATTGAGGGAAGATCCAAAAGTTCCCTGCTACTTAAGGTACACCGGAATATCTTCGCTGCAGATGAGTATAGCCGAGACCTACAAGAATCTTTCCAAAAGATTAAGAATGCTATCTCTATCTCACAACAAAGACAAAAGGTTGCTTTTGATAAGCATAGAAGAGCCCAAGCCTTTAAAGAAAATGATTGGGTCTTGCTTAAATTTCCCAAGGCTTGATTAAGGCACATGACGGGCAAGAATCCTACGGGACACCAAAAGTACTATGCTAAGTTAGCAAAAAGGTACTATGGTCCCTTCCAGATTCTTAGACCAATCAATGAGATGGCCTATCAACTCAAGTTGCCCAGTCGTTGGCTCATACACAATGCTTTCCATGTCAGCCTACTAAAGCCTTACAAAGGAGAGCCACCTCAAGAACCAACTATTGAAGACCCACCAGAGATCGAGGACTAAGAAGAGGTGCTGCAGTCCTAGTCCATTCTCCGACATGAAGACAAGGTATTGAGAGGCAGTAAGATTATCACGGTAAGATTATCGACGGTATCTTATTAAGTTTACGAACTATCCTTTTGAAGATGCTAGATGGACGCAATGCATACAATTAAAGCATAACCTAAACCTTGTCAATGCTTGCAATGCTTCCCTAGAGTAAGCAAATGTAAAACTTTAAAAAATGAACAAAGTTTTTTTCTTATAAGACTCTCTTTTTCTTTATTGTGCACAAATGTTAAGAAGTATGCATGCTTAGGATCAAGTTTGCGGAGGCGACGTCTTCCAAACACCAAGTACAACTTGTCGCTCTACTATGGAAGATTCATAGGACTAATGCACAGACATGCTTGCAGCATCTTAGGCTCTCAAGCGCCAAATGGATTAGTCATCCATTCTGGAATGATGTCGTAGGGTAAGATAGGGATCCTCTACTCACTAGAAAAAGGACTAAGGAATAGGCCTTATTTTCTCTACCCATAGTCGAGGACGACTATGATTTCAAGAGAGAGGTAATGTTATAATAACTAATATCTAATTCTCCTAAATGACTTATGTTAAACTGATCATTTAATATGGGGAAGTAACAAGGGAGAAAAAGCTAGAATATTAGTTAAGTTGGCAGACCGGTCATAGTAGGGTTCGGGGGGGAGCCATTTGCAAAAGAGCAATGTGCAACAATGGGCTTCAAAGACCCTAAGGTTAAGCCCATTAAGACTTCCAAAATGCTAAGGTTCCAAAATTCAAAGGTTATGTTCAATGGTCAAACTCTAGGTAAATTGGATGCTTGTGGGAAGACTCAAAAGTCTTCCCACATCCCTATCTTGGAGGGGGAAAGCCCTTTTAGTAGGGGACAAGAGAGAAACACACACACTCTAGCAAGCTCCCTTTACACAAAGGGAATAGGGGACACATGTCAGCTCCCTAGCCCAGTTGCCCCCAAGGTGCATTCAAATCCTATTGGATGGCCATATAGGTGGACCAATGAGAATTAGACTAGAGTACATTTAGTTTAATTCATTTAAAAACACTTGATAAAAGAACCAATAGAAATTAAGCTCTCTAGAAGACTATTGGACAGTCTCCCAAGGGGTCCAATGAGCATTCAACAGCCCAATGGCTTGCTTGATTCCTATTCGCCAGAAGACTAAGGGGTCCAATGAGAGTTTAATTGCCTTAATTAAATACCTAAAGCTCTCACAAAAGGGGAAAGGGGGACACATGACACAAGGCTATCACTTATACTTCTTAATTATCATGGGCTAAGCTTTGCAGGGTCCAATAGGATGTCGGCATGAGTAAAAAGCAAGAGGGGTCGACCAAGAGAGAGAGAGGGGGCTGATTTTGGCAAGGCATTATCACACACACACTCACACAATCTCATGTGTGGAGTAAAGAAGACTATCTCCTTCTCAAGCTTTAATGGAAAGCTCATCATCTACTCTAAGCTTGTGAGAATGGAGGCCTACACCAACAACTCTTGGCTTTGTGATGCAAATCCAACCAGGAACCAAGCTCCAATGCATGTTCACCTCCTCTGCCATGCTAATTACTAAGCTATGCTACGCTATTATGAGTGATTATGTGAGGAGACATACTTCTTTCTCGTAAGAATACTCCTTTTTCCTCTCGATCTACTCTCATACCCCGCTAGCTCTCACCACCTTTGAAGGTGTGTGAGGTCTTGGGTCTAAGACCGTGAGGGAATTGATGTTGTGTTTTACAAGTGTGAGCTTGGTGCTTGAAGCTTCCATCTTCATTGCACCAGCAAGTTATTGAAGGATCACAAAGTATTGTATTATAAAATGTCTCCCTTCATGGGGTAACCCATAATACAAAGCCTTTTGGAGGGGGGACCGACTCCATGTAAATTCGATCCTCAAATGTTGTCAATAGCTTAATTTCTCTCTCTTTTTGAAGTATTGTTCATACCTATCTAACTAGGTGTTATGCTTTTTGTTTCTCTCTCCATCCAAGCACTCTTGCTATGCTCATTAGGAATCTATTCTAATGAAATGCTCACTATTTCTATGCTATTTTCCACTACACACAAGTTACTAGACCATTAAAAGTTACAATTGTGGTATCAAAGATTTTTGTTTCTTCTCTACAACATCCTTAGCATGGGATAGACCATTGGTGCCATATCCAAGCATCCCATGCCATATTCTAGCACCAGTACCTCAAGGGGAATCCTCTCTTGTGTGGATGATAGGGCAACCTTGAACTCACCAATCCGGTTAAAGATGGCACCACATGTGGTCACCCAAGGAAGTTGAGCAACTTCTGCTTCTATGGCTTGGCTCGAACACGGTTTCTACTTAAAGGTGTCACCAAGAGGAGGTTAGGTTTCACATTTTCAAATTGGGCACCCAATTTAGGCCTACCCTCACTATTTAGCAATAGTGCCCACAATTTGAGGCTCCAATCTTTGATTTGACACCTAGTTTGCCAATGTAACATTACTTGGTTTAAGCTTGTTGTTGCAAAGTGTTTCATGAGCAGCTCAAGTCCATCCAAGTCAAGGCACATTGATTGCCAGTTGTGTTGTGCATAAAAATTCTTACTATATCTTATATTCAAAGTCAAGTTATTGGGTTCTAATCCAATCAAAGACTCTAAATTATTGTATAAGGAACATAGGAAAAGCAGACTACACTAGAGCTAAGAAGGACAAGGTTCAATTGGATTATACTTTTATATATTATTTATTCCTTAATCAAGGAGGATCTAGTGGATTCAAGGATAATTCTATTGTACTTGATACAATGCTACATGATAATGTTTACAACTAGGTATTGGCTTTCAATTTTTGGACAACAAAATCATATATTTCCTTTTCAAGCAAGGTCTAGATGCTGGGAAAAAGTTTAGATGGGACAAATTTTGAACAAGGACATGAAGAATACTCTATGACATCTATGAGGATGTGTAAGTAATTTGATATCTAGTTTGCATCCATGTATTTCCAATGACCCAAATTCAATATATGCTCTTATCGACAATTTATGGGCAATGTGTTTTAGTTTTCAACATGTTTTGGTTAGTATGACTCACCATTATGTACCTATTCTTGACCCATGTTCATAGTCTATACGTCTACAAGCCATCACTATGCAATGCTTGCTCTAGAGAGACATTCCCTTATGGTTGTTGTAGACAAAAATTCATTATGGTTTGATTGGGATGTGAATTTTCCCAGGAGTTCCACTCGAAAGTTTCACATATCAAGATATTGAAAATATTGGACTAAGAAAGTTCAGATTATAGCTATCAAATTGGGATGTGGTTTTTCCTAAGAGTTCCACTAGGAAGTTTCACATATCAAGACATTTTTATGACAATACAGACCAAGGTAGTGCAGATTATAGATATCGAATCCTCAAGAATGGGCTTGATTGATCATCCATTTATGCATTTTTTGTGTCTTGAGCCACCACAAATGTTTTAACTAGTTGGATTTGAAACCAATTGCCTATACCAATTCTATCAAAAGATGTATTTGACACATCATTTCTCTAGAAGATTTTACATGTACCTCTACGAGGAAGTATAATCAAACTAATGATTGTAATTCCTTGGTCAAAAGTTATACAAAGATATATTCTCACTACATCTAGACACTACAAGTGTGTCATTTGAGTTAGCCCTGATCTTATGTAGGATCACATTTTGACTACTCAAATCTAACGGATTGTGCACTCATAAGGGTAACAATTTTTCAAGTATAGGAATATAGGTTTAGATCTTTTGAAGGCATGGTTGAGGGTGTTTATCACCCATCAGATGGTGGAGTTAATACTTTTTGGGACTTCATGAAGTTCAGATCCATTACTCCACATAGGTTGTTCTTCTTTTAGGAGGACATCACCACTTTTTGAGATTTACTCTACTTGTGTAGAGTAAATGTACCCATGGACTTAGACACAGGGTGCCAATTTTTTATATGTGTCATATATAAGTCCAATTGCCAATCATTGGCATGATTGATGTGCATGAGTTCATAAGGATTCTAGTTTCTAGAGTAGGAGCAATGAGTTTTGCTTAGTTTGAGGATCTGATTTGAGGTAGGCTCTTCTACACAACACACTGGGCTTCTCCTTGCCACTATGAGGGACAAAGCCTATACACAATCCAAAAAAGGGCCCCTTATAGGGGAGTTTTACGTTTTAAGTTCGTTCTCTCACACCAGACACATGTGTAACTTCTTTTAATAGTATTGCTCTTTTCTTGGGAGGGTGGTGAGGCCCTTCGCTAACTTTCCTTACTCTCTCATGGACTTCACCCCTTCCCCTCAAGCAATAGCAAGGTTGCTATTTGGGGGGGGGGGATGTTAGAAAATAAGACTTAGCTAAATAGATTTTTGAGTAGATTACTTAATGGAGAGAGATAGATTTCACACACAAGAGATTATAGAGTAGAGAGAGAGAGAGAGAGTACACACGATATACGTGGTTCACCCAATGTGGGCTACGTCCACGGGAAAGCAGCCACTCAATGGCTTTAGCACTTCAAAAGAAGAAGTAGTTTACAAAGGGATTAAACCCTTGATAGAGCTCCCGCCTTGCTTCACTCTCACCACCTCACACTCACCTTGTTGCATCAACTTCACACTATGAAATGTGTGTAGAAATGGCCTCCTTTTATAGGCCAAAAGGGCTGCCCTCTCTAATGAGAGACAGCCATGTGTAGCCGCCCTTGTGAGAATAAGTCCAAATCTGACCCTCCAATCCGCCCATGTGTGGCCGCCCTTGAGAAGACAAGTCCGCTTTTGAATTCAGCCACCGGCCATTGAATTCGGCCACCGGCCACCGGCCATTGACTTCTGACCACAGGCCACCGGCCATTGACTTCCGACCACCGGCCATCGGCCATTGACTACCGGCCACCGACCAACCGACCGGTTGTTTTCTGACCACTTTCCGGCCGCCGTCCGGCCATAATATTCCGGCGAAAAAAAATCTCGGGGAGCTCCGCCCCCGAGGCCTCTAAAGTTGCCCCTAATTCTTGTCCGTGAAAATTTTGGTTTCCGATGTGTGATTTTCCTTCACACACGATGGCTTCTCCTCATAATAGGGGCCTTACAAATGTGCGCTTTTACCACAGAAAATTATAAGGGTAAATCAGGCTCCATACTTAATAATCTCCCACTTGGAGACTGATCTCCAAACCAAACCTGTGACTGCTTTCCATTCTGGCTTCTTATCCTTGAATGCCGATTGAAGATGAGCAAAAGCTCAACTTCTCCTTGTTGACCACCTTTGTAAACATGTCTGCAGGATTTTCACTTGTATGCACCTTTCCTAGCTTTAGCTGTCCCTCTTCCAAAAGAGTGCGTATGAAGTGATATCTCACCTCAATGTGCTTTGTCCTTGAATGAAAGGCTGAGTTCTTCACAAGATGGATAGCGCTTTGGCTATCACTGTACAAGACACAATTGTCTTGTTTGAATCCAAGCTCTTCTAAGAATGTGTGAAGCCACATAATTTCTTTGCTTGCCTCCGTCATTGCTACATACTCTGCTTCCGTGGTAGAAAGTGAAACCACTTTCTGCAGCTTTGAAGCCCAGCTTACTGCTGTGCCTCCAACCGTGAACACATAGCCAGTAGTGCTCCTTCGAGTATCTTTGTCACCTGCCATATCTGCATCAGCATACCCTTCTAGAAAAATATCAGTTCCTCCAAAATACAAAGCATTTGTTGTTGTCCCTTTTAGATACCTAAGTATCCACTTCACTGCCTGCCAATGCTCTTTACCTGGGTTGTCCATGAACCTACTCACAACTCCCACTGCATGTGCAATGTCTGGCCTTGTCCAGACCATAGCATACATTAGAGAACCTACCGCTGCAGCATATGGAACTTTAGACATATAGCCTATTTTCTCTTGTGTCTTCGGACACATATCCTTCGTTAGTTTAAAATGACCATCCAAAGGTGTAGAAACTGGTTTTGCATTTTGCATTGCAAACCTTTCTAGTACCTTCTTGATGTAATCTTCTTGAGATAGCTTTATTGTCTTCTTCGTCCTGTCCCTCGATATTTTCATACCAAGTATCCTCTTTGCAGCACCTAAATCTTTCATTGAAAAAGATTTGGACAGCTCCTCTTTTAGGTCTTTGATGTCCTGCATGTTAGCACTTGCAATCAACATGTCATCAACATACAACATTAGGATGATGAATTTCCCATCTCCCAAATTCTTCGTGTAGACGCAGTGATCCGAGTTGCATCTTGTGAATCCATGATCCAACATCCATCGATCAAACTTCAAGTACCATTGTCTTGATTCTTGCTTTAAACCATACAAGCTCTTCTTTAATCTGCAAACCATTTTCTCCTTACCTTTTACTTCATACCCCTTTGGTTGAAGCATGTAGATTTCCTCCTCTAAGTCACCGTGAGGGAATGTCGTATTTACATCCATTTGCTCGAGATTTAGATCATGAGCAGCCACAAGGCTTAAGACAAGCCTAATTGAGTTCATTTTTACAACAGGAGAAAATATTTCATTGAAGTCAATACCTTTCTTTTGAGAAAAACCTTTTACCACAAGCCTAGACTTGTACCTTTTCTTCCCACCTTCTTCTTCCTTCAGCTTGTACACCCATTTGTTTTGAAGTGCCCGCTTACCTTTAGGCAACTCAACCAACTCCCATGTTTGGTTGCGATGTAGTGAGTCCATCTCCACTTGCATGCTCTTCGTCCATTGTTCTTTGGATTCATGTTGCATAGCTTCTTCGTATGATTCCGGCTCTCCAGAATCTGAGATCAAGAGATGGTTGAAGGAAGGAACAAACCTTTCTGGAGGTCTACTTGCTCTTGTAGATCTTTGGGGAATAGGTTGAGGCTCCTCATTTGGTTGACGTTGTTGCACATTGTCACCGTTTGCAGTCCTTGAGTCTTCACCGTCCTCAAGCTCCATGTACTCATCACCTGTTTCTTTTGTTTATTTTCTTTCCAAGTAATCTTTGTACATATTTTGTTCGTTAAAAATTACATCCCTACTCCTTAAGATTTTACCATCTTTAGGATTCCATAGGCGATACCCAAAGTCTCCTTCTCCGTAGCCAATGAAGCAACACTTTTTGGACTTTGCATCTAGCTTTGATCTTAGGCTTCTATCTATGTGCATGAAAGCCTCACACCCAAACACTTTGAGAAATGCATAATTCACCGGTTTACCTGTCCATGCCTCTTCTGGAACTCCCCCATCCAATGCCGTTGAGGGTGACCGATTGATTAAGTACACAGACGTACTTACAGCTTCCGCCCAAAGCTCAAGCGGTAGGCCTGCATGTAGCCGCATGCTTCGTGCTCATTCCATGATTGTTCTGTTCATCCTTTCCAAAATCCCATTTTGTTGAAGTGTCCTTGGGGTTGTCCTTTGCCTCTGAATGCCATTGGTAGCACAAAAGCTTTCAAAAGCTTGGCTGCAATATTCGCCTCCATTGTCGGATCTGAGGAATTAACAACCTTGGTACCTGTTTCATTTTCCACAAAGGCTTTCCACCTTTGAAATATGGAAAATACATCGGATTTATTCTTCATGACATAAACCCATGTTTTTCTACTCGCATCGTCTATGAATGTTACATAGTACAACGAGCCACCAAGTGATGGTGTACTTGCAGGACCCCAAACATCAGAATGAACCAACTCAAGTTTTTTATTTTTTCTTTCATTTCCTGATTTTTGAAATTTTACCCTCTTTTGTTTACCATAAACACAATCTTCACAGAACTCTAAGTCCACTTCTTTCAAACCTGGTAGAAGCTTCTTTGTTTGAAGGATTTGCATTCCTTTGGCACTCATATGCCCAAGTCAGTAGTGCCACACCGCACTGTCAACTTCTATAGTTGCTGCACAAGCTGAAGGTTGCGTGCTAACAGTACACAAGTAAAGTGTACCGACTTTTTCTCCCTTGGCAACCACCAAAGATCCCTTTGAGATCTTCCACCGTTTGTTTCCGAATGCAATGTTGTGACCTTCATCGTCCAATTGTCCTGTAGAGATCAAATTTTTGCGAAGAGAAGGAACATGCCTAACATCTTTAAGCTTCCATTCATTTCCGTTAGCAGTTTTGACAAAAACTGTACCTTTGCCGACAATCTCACAAGCTTCATCATCTCCCAAGTATACATACCCAAAATTACCTTTGGTGTAGTCTTGGAAATGTTGCTTGTGTGGTGTTGCATGGAATGAAGCCCCGGAATCTACTATCCAGGAATTAGACACATTGTCTAATGAGAGAATTAGAGCATCTTGCTCTACTTTACCTGCCACATTGGCCTCCGATGTTGGCTTGTTGTCTTGAGACTCTGTCTCCTTCTTCTTCTTGGACCAGCAATCCTTCTTGACGTGGCCCTTCTTGCCGCAGTTCCAACATTCAAGAACTGACTTTGTGCGTGACTTGCTCCGCCTTGAGCGATCACGACCCTTTTGGTTTTTGAACCTCTCCTTAGGCCTTCCTCTTGTTTCCATTAATAGTGCAGCACTTGATGATTCTCATGTGCTTCTCCTTCGCATTTCCTTGCTTAGGAGAACACCCACAACATCATCAAACTTAAGAGTATTTGTGCCAGAGATAGAATTACTTACAACCATCACAAGGCTGTCCCAACTATCCGGTAGAGATGATAGTATAAGGAGAGCTCGCACTTCGTCATCGAAATTGATTTTCACTGATCGAAGTTGACTTATGTTTGTGTTAAAGTCATTTAGGTGTTCTGCAACTGAACCATTCTCTGCCATCTTTAGATTGAACAAGCGCTTCATAAGAAATACCTTATTGGATGCCGATGGTTTCTCGTAGAAGTCGTCAAGTGACTTCATCAAGTCCTCCGTGGTCTTCATCTCCGAAACATTGAAGTCCACCGTTGACACCAAGCTTAACCAGATTGTTCCCAGTGCCTTTCGATCAAGGACAATCCATGCTTCATCTGCCATTGTTGCGGGCTTCTTCGCAAGACCGCCTAGTGGCAAATAGAGGTCCTTTTGGTAGAGATAGTCTTCAATCTGTATCTTCCAATGTTGGTAGTTTTTGCCGTTGAACTTCTCAATCTTGAGCTTCCCTTCCTTCGCCATAACTCCCACTCAATTCAAGGAATCCTTTCCTTGAGATAATTTAGCTACGAGCAAACCTTGCTCTGATACCAGTTGTTAGAAAATAAGACTTAGCTAAATAGATTTTTGAGTAGATTACTTAATGGAGAGAGATAGATTTCACACACAAGAGATTATAGAGTAGAGAGAGAGAGAGAGAGAGAGTACACACGATATACGTGGTTCACCCAATGTGGGCTACGTCCACGGGAAAGCAGCCACTCAATGGCTTTAGCACTTCAAAAGAAGAAGTAGTTTACAAAGGGATTAAACCCTTGATAGAGCTCCCGCCTTGCTTCACTCTCACCACCTCACACTCACCTTGTTGCATCAACTTCACACTATGAAATGTGTGTAGAAATGGCCTCCTTTTATAGGCCAAAAGGGCTGCCCTCTCTAATGAGAGACAGCCATGTGTAGCCGCCCTTGTGAGAATAAGTCCAAATCGGACCCTCCAATCCGCCCATGTGTGGCCGCCCTTGAGAAGACAAGTCCGCTTTTGAATTCGGCCACCGGCCACCGGCCATTGACTTCCGACCACAGGCCACCGGCCATTGACTTCCGACCATCGGCCATCGGTCATTGACTACCGGCCACCGGCCAACCGATCGGTTGTTTTTCGACCACTTTCCGGCCGCCGTCTGGCCATAATATTCCGGCGAAAAAAAGTCTCGGGGGCCTCCGCCCCCGAGGCCTCTAAAGTTGCCCCTGATTCTTGTTCGTGAAAATTTTGGTTTCCAGTGAGTGATTTTCCTTCACGCACGATGGCTTCTCCTCATAATGGGGGCCTTACAAATGTGCGCTTTTACCACAGAAAATTACAAGGGTAAATCAGGCTCCATACTTAACAGGGGGGGGATCTTTTTCTTGCTCATCAAAAGGAGAGGGCCTTATGCCCCCCCCCCCCCCCCCCCCCCCCCCCCCCAACCACCACATGAATACTGACCTGTTGGGCACCAATGCAGTCAATCACCACCACCACCACCACCACCACCACCACCACCACCAAGAGGCACCAGCACCGGCCAAATCCACCAACATACAACAGTGTAGCTGCACACGCGTAGCACCCCACGGGCAAGGAGGGGGAGGGGGCCATAGCTCCCCTCTGTCATTTTTTGATACCACACATAAGGCCTCCCTCCTGTATATATAGCCCAATCGAATAGCTACTACTCCCACATGTGGGATTTCTTCAATTGGCACATGGCAACCCTTTATGAACTGCACCATAAGGGCCATAAAAAAACAATGGAACCCAATGAAAAAACCCTTTTTCAATGCTATTTTGAATTGCCCCCATTTTCTACCCCAATGTCAGATGACCGATATAAAAAGCCCCATTAAAAGTCCAAGTTTTTTCCTTTGAACCACAAGAACCTTGCCACATTTTGGCAACCGACGGATGCAAACAATGGGCCCCAGAAACCCATTTGCAATCACCTCCTCGTTGCCAACTGCCAACTTCCAGCTTTAATATCTTCATGTCTGTAGCTCCATTTGATGAACCGTTTCTTCTAGCTAGTTTCAAAAGATTCATAATCCCCTTGTAAATCCTCGCAAAATGAAAAAAAATTCGATAGCATGTTTACCGAGGCGGTCAAAACAATGCAAACTAGCCCGTGTTAAAACTTCAATTTTCCATATCTTGACAATTTAGGATCAATTTGTTTGCTAATCCAAAAAGACCGGGCTCCATAAATTGAACTCTTCAATCCTATCCGCTCAAATATACCTTGATCATCTTGCTACACCCATCCAATCTGGTGAGGATCTACAAAGCACTATTTTCTTCAACCTGCCATACCTTGAGCTATACACCTCCAATTAACGGGCTGTTTGGACCAACTTGTAGAGCACATTGAAAACCACCTTCTACACTTCTATTTGTGCACTTTAGAGTCTTCAAGTAATCACCTTTGAGAAGCCCCATAGCACAACCCTTTGGTCAAAACAACCTACTACAACGAGGTAATTCCACCTAAGTCAGGTTTATAAAAAAAGCATTAATGTGCATAGGAATTTTTTTTTGATGTTTTTTAGGTACAAAAACTCTCCTTGAAGGGATAGCAGTGTCAAGACTAGGGTTCCAACATTTATGATTAGGAGACTATGGGAATTGTGGCTAAGGAGTTGTTATTCAAGGAGGCACACTATATTTAGGGGTTTCCTAAGATGAGACTAGAAACTCTATAAGAGGAAGTGGTTGGTTGTAGTGACATTGTCCTAACATTTTGCAAGCATGGTGAGAAACCAAAAATTGGATAGCATTTGTGCAAATTTTCCAAGTTGGTACGGTTAAAGGCTTGATGTGTGTAGCACCAGATGTGTTCAAGAACAATCATTCTAATGATTTATACATAAAAACAATGTTAAAGGACTACGCTTTGATTTGAGGATCAAATTGGATCTTTTTGAGCTCCAATCACGTCCAAAACGGGCCCAAAACGGATAACTTTGGTCCACTTATGGAGGTTTAATGAGTTTCAAGGAACTAAAGATGCATGATAGTTTGATGTAAGGATTGGGAAATTTGGGGTTTTGCAAACCAAATCTAGTGCTTGGGTTGTGGATGACAAGTTTGAGAAATTGTTGGGCTTTCCTACTCTCAAATTGGATTCACGAGCCCTAAAAAGGGCTAAAATACCATTTTTATGGAAAGCTTTGTATGGGTTTCTCGTAGGTTCAAGGGGGAGTAATGTGAGTTTTTGCCACGTGCCCAACATGCATTTTGAAGCCAAGGAATTTTGCACCATATATGTTGAAACGTGGCCTCATAAGCATCACCAAGAGAGGTGTGCTCCTTAAAGCTTTGTGTCTATGGTAGTTGCCACAACCTTGCACATGGGGGAATGCACCAACCCTGCATCCGTGAAGTGGAGGCGGTTCTGTTACCATGAGCGATGGTGCCTGGAGACCCGTTGGTAGATACCATTGCATGTTGAAGGTGTGTGTTTAGACAAAGGCACCAATCATGCATGGTCTTTACCAGTGATTTAATACTTACGTAATTACCATAAATTTTGTGTGATCACAAGGTCTTATTGACACATTTACATAATCACACTTAGCATGATCACAAAGAAGCCGGTTAAGAGTAACCTGGAAACCCACAAAAAGCCCACTGAGAATTTTTGTTTTCCCTGTGGGCCCACCAAGTTTTTAAGTTTCCCTTGTGGGCCTACCGAGAAAACCAAGAAGCCCGGCGGGGCCGCAAAATAATATATATAGGATCTCGATCGACGGGCCCGCTGTGTGTTATTCCTTGAGCCATCTTTTGAGAGAGAGAGAGAGAGAGAGAGAGAGAGAGAGAGAGAGAGAGAGAGAGAGAGAGAGAGAGAGAGAGAGAGAGAGAGATGACCGACTTCACAAGTACGTCGAGAGGAGAGAGGGGGTTGTGTGGGAGCATGCTTTGCATTGCAGTGCGCGGCAATAGCGGAGTACCTGACCACATGACCCGGGTATGTGTTGTGTGTATACGTTGTGTGGTAGCGTGCCTTTTCTCGTATTGTGCATCAGTTATAAGGTACCTTACCACACAATGGGAGTGTGTATGTAAGCTATTCTACGGAATAGTGGTCACCACGGGGCATCACCTCGGTGACGCGGGGAAGATGGTGTCCTTGTGGTAAGTATTGGCTTACTGTTTGGGTACTACGTTGGTAATGCGGCCATTCTAGTATCCTTATGGTGAGTCAACTTCTCTTCCCCTTTCCAAAAAAACATATGGACATCGGTCGGTAACGCGGCTATATGATGCTCGTATGCAACCCATTATTTCTCCTTAGATTCGGGCAACACTCGATCGGTGATGCGACTAATTAAGTGTCGTTTGTTAGAAGCATCTGTTTTTGCATAAATGTGGCGTTCAGGTCATTAACCCGGTCGTATGAACACCATATAATTTGTATGTGCATGTGCAGTTCATTTTCTCAAGTATTAAGTATATGAAATACTTGGTCGATAATGCGACCATGAAGAGTATTTCATATACAAATGTTTGAGTTGTTTGATATTGTTGTTTTTAAGTGTTCTTTTGAAAATATAAACTACCTAACCCTATTCAAAAGAATGCTTTATTCATCAATCATCATCGCTATTTTAAATGCTACATTTACATAAATTCTATGTAAAAAAGTATATGCACACAATTTGCATGCTAAATGTTCATTTTTATCTTTTTAAAGAGCAAGACATTCTTTGCACTTTCCTAGCCCGGTTTGTTTACTTTCAATGTTTTAAATGAGCTAAAATAAAATTGACAATATGTACAATCGTGATGCATGTATCTTCCAAGAGGCTTTATTTTTTAAGCGAATCGTGATAATGTGCAAAATATAAACTCAAGTATTTTGTTCTATCGAAAATCTTTGAATTGTTTTGGGCTTTTAACATGTTCTGTTAGATCTAGACAATTCTATTAGGAGTGACTTATTTTTATTGCATTTTACACGAGTAAACATACCATTTTAAAGTCAAAATGATTATCAACCTGAATAAATATAACCTTGCACAATTTTTTGAAGTTTTTAAATCAGTGTATGCTTTGTTTGAACTAGTGTGAGAGTGCACGGTGAAAAATATAAGTTAAAAATTCACAATATGTTGAAATGTTTCAGATTTTTAACATGAAATGTTTGATATGGATGAAGTTCTTATAAACTACTTATTTGCTCTGCATTTTACACGTGCAAACATTGCATTTTAAAGTGAAAATTGCTTCCAATGTTTATTAATATATTTGTGCACATTTCTTGAAGTCTTCAAGTCATGGTTATGGTTTGTCTAAACTAGTGTGAGAGTGTTAGTGCAGTGTGCAACCCTGAATTTGTATTTGATATATTGTGTTTTATTGTCTACTGCTAAAATGACGTCAGATCAAAAGAAAATTATTATGTGTGCCATTAAAAAAGAATGTAATTTGGCAATATCATCATGTGTAGATGGTCGCATATAGCAGATTAGTGAAAGCGATGTTGTCATGCAATTTTGGGATGAGCATAAAGTTAGTAAGTCGTGCCAAAAAGCTTGCCCACTAGCCTCATGTATATATGTGTACATAGCCCTGCAAGTTTTGGAAGTGGCCTTGTAGAAATCCATGTACAAAGGTGTGATTTTTCCTTTTTGGGTTGTTCAAGTCCCCAAAATCTTGTTTTTGATAAGTATTTTCAGCCATGCTTTATAGCTCATGAATCGGACTTGTACATCATGAGTTATGAGCATCCGAAGTGGGCAGTCTCAATTTAGAAGGTGATTGCAACAAGGGCAACTGGGCCAACTTGGGAGTCTAAGATTAGAAATGCTGAAGTTTTACATTTTTGGAGATAGCCGAGGTGATGGGCTTCGAGCCGTGTGTTACGATCGTCATTCGTTGACCGGAGCAACAAGTTATGCCTCGGGAAAAATTGTTCGAGAAGTCCTGCTGCTTAGGGGAGAAGCTGAGACCTAATGGGAAGTTGGGAAGCTTGAGCAGATTGCCATGTGTCATGGGGATTATCCTACATGAGAAGAGAAAAAGGGAAAGTGGGGGTTATATAGGGCACATTGGGTGCCCACTATAGGGAATCAAAGGTGAGAGGAGCTCTCTCAAGGCTTGGCTATGGGGCTCGTGGGCTCATGGGGAGATAGATGGTGCATTTTTCCTCTTCACACTACTTGGACAGGCTCCTGGTCACTTTTTTTGGTCCCCGGCCACTTGCCCCCACCCATTCCATGTAGGCTAAAAATTTGCCTCAAGTGGACTCACATTTGTATTCCCAGTATTGAAAAGAGGCAACAAGGCATCAAAATGTCATGTGAACTTAGAACTATCTCTTTAGTACATGACAACAAGGGTTGTACTACATCTTCCATAAAAACAACATCTCAAGAAGTCAAGATAGGTTTTGACTACAGATGATATAAACTTTAAACCTTGCTCTTAGCATTGTAACCAACAAAGATGAATTTGATAACCTTATCATTCAATTTTCTACGTTGTTGTTGCAGCACTAGAGCTTAAGCCAAGTGACATTATACATATGTAAGTGACCAATATATGGCTTCTTATCATGCCATACCTGATATGGACTTGTGGACTACAAAGCTTTTGTGGACACCTCTTAAGTACGTAGGCAACACACATGACAACATCTAGCCAAAAAGCATATGAAAAAGCTTAAATTTTGACCATACATCATGCCATCTCCATAAGTGACATGGTTTTCCTTTTAGCAACACCATTTTGCTAAGGTATAGAAGGCACTGTACATTGGTGTTATGTCCCATGACCAACCAAAAAAGCATGAAATTCTTTTGACACATACTACAAAGGTGAGGGTACCCACAATAATACATTTACAATCAACAACAAAAATTGTTGGAAGCACACAAACATTTTAGAATTAGCCTAAGTGGATATACCCATGCATTCTACAAGCAATCATCAATGAAAGTCATGAAACACACGTGATTACCACATAAAGTAGTGTACATTGGGCCACAAACATCACTGTTAAACAAGCTGCAACTTACAAGTAGCCCGCATAAACCATCTTTCAAAAACTTAGAACACTGCATTTTTCCCAAAATAAAGACTTCACAAACATGCTTAGATGGTGCCTCCAAAGAGGCAATGAGACAACCATATCAAAATTTTGCAAATGCATCAAATTGACAAAATTCAGATGCCCAAAACATGCATGCCATGGTTTAGCATTTGAAATAGCTTTAGAATTCATAACTGCATTTATAAAGTTTTCCACACACTTGTCATAAGAATGAAGCTTCTATAGCCCACAATATAAGTTACTTGATGCCACAATATTATCACCTAAACTAAGATCATGAACAGTGCATATGTTATCCACAAACTTTACAACAAGACCGATTTTTGCTAATGTAGAGATGATTCTTCTTGATGTCAAGTGCAAAAAGTACATCAATAAGTGTGAAGGAACTATCATTAACTATAATGACTACAATCTTTTCTAATCCTTGAACCAGATAAGATGAATTGTTGGCACAAGTGACAATATTCCCATTTGGGCACAACATCAAGAGAAGTAAACAAGTCATGATGTGATGTAATGTGCTTTGTAGAACCATTGTCAAAATACCACACATTGAATCTTCATCCTCAATCATGCATGCATCATAGACAAAGGGGTCATATTGACATTGTGCACTAAAAGCACATTATGCATCAACAAAACAATTTTTAGATTTTGCAATGGTTGTATTTGAAGAGGATTTGCTTTGTTTCTTATGTGCCTCTTTAGTCTTTAGCTTAGGGCATTGCTTTATCATATAACATGTTCCAAGTAGTTGATTTTAATTTTCAAGAGATCAAACATGTTGAGATTTGTATAAAACTTGTGCTATTTTAACAAGTCAAACACTAACTTGAGGGCTCTTCTTTAGTAGCACTATAGACCAAAATGCCTTTCCTTTTTCCTTCTCCTTATCTTAGCCATCTTGGAATTTCCCATGTGGACAATCCTTCTTTTCATTCTTCATGCTTGCAAAAACAATAAAAGTAAACCTTTTCTTTCTTGGCTCTCTCAAACTAAATGATTTTCTTTTTTCATTAGATGTAGGTGACTATGCATATGCTTGTGCAAGTGTCTTATTGTATGCTCACTTTTCACACACAATATCATCATGGGTTTGTGCAATGTTGAGTTGATTCAAAAAGTCAAAACTTGAGGTGGTGGGTTTTAACCTTAGCCTAATACTCTAGATCAAGCCCATGGATAAATCCTTGCACATTATGAAACTTGTCAATACCTTTTAGCTTCAAGATTATTTCTCGATACTTGGCTACATTATGAATAAGTGTGAGACTATCCATCACATGTCCCAGGCATCCCAATTTTAATCTTTCTCATGCTACAAAATGAATTTTTCACAAAATGCAATCTCAAAAGATGCCTAAGTGTTGGCATATGAGACTCCTTAAGACTCATCCCCACCATTTGTAGGCCTTGACCTTTAAAAATACTTTTCTCTACCCTTTTTTCATATTTTAGAGTACGTTCAAGCCTATGAATATCCCTCCACTTATGGAGAATTGTATTCATAGAAATTTTATTCCACTCATGCTCTTCCCCCTTGTAAACTGATGGTGTCATGCTCTTAAGCTTTTTTCAAGCATCTATGGAAAAAGGGGGAGGTATGATGCCATGTACTGCATTATCAGCATGTGGAACTCCTTCAACATCTTGACCACTAAAAAGAAGCAAAACTCCTTGAGTATCAACGACTAGAGGTGGTGCTACGACACCATGTGATGCCATATTATTCTTGAATTGATTAAACAATGTGGTTTACGTAGAAACATTAAAACTAAGCTATGCAAAATTATGCTCTAATGTACTTTGCCTACACAACAATTGATTGAAATCATGTTGATTAACCAACTCATGATCATTTGCAAATGGTGGTTCCTCATCAAAATGCCTCATAGACACATTGGGAGGATCTTATGCCAGTTGGAGGATTTATGTTCAAAAATCAAATGCATGACCGTCAAGAAGATTTCGTGCCATGCTAGACACATTGAAATTGCTAGAAAAAAAGATTTATTGTAACCTAGTAGATGACATCATTAATATAGTGTCATATGTTGTTGTAAAAGCTTAGAAAATGCATTCTTCTGTGGAGTTTTAAGTCCATCATACTTGCATGCTTTGCATGCACTTTAGGGAATGTAGCAACAACTGGTTATACATATGGATGTAATCCATAATGATTGGTAGTAGCTATAGGGCTTGCATGCACTACTTATTGTCTTGTAAATTTATTGATTTGATCACCCAAAGATAAATGGATAAAATATCAATCCATAGAGCATGTCCTTGCATGCAACTTTGGTAGAATGGAAAATTGTGTTCTATTTCAAGCAAAAATTATAGAATTTGTTAACTTTTTATTTTCTTGAATTTGAAGAAGAGAAGTTTTACTGTGTGTTCTTGTTTGATTTGGGTTATGAGAAGCTCCCAAAATCTTGAGTCCTTCCAGCTTGGTTTTGAAAAGCTCTTTGCCTTGCTTAAGCCCTATCAACCTAGTTTGAGAAGTCACTATGTACTGTTTCGGCCCGGTCTTTTCGTTGTAAATTGAAAGTACCCTTTGTATACACTTTGACACCTTGCTTATGAGAATGGTCCCTTATGAGGGTGCTTATTCCTTTTGGGTGCCCAAAACCTCAAGCCATGTGAAAGCCAAACATGAGATTTCATGATAGCATCACATAGAGGTGCCAAGAGAGACAAAAATTCTAATGTCTCACTTATGACAGCTCCTACATGGAGTCCTATCAATGGCGAGTTGTGATTGGGATGAAGAGGCACCCTCCCTTTTGCTACTTTGTCGTCACCATTTCTCGTCTATAATGGTTTCTTCCCAGTGCTTGCAGCCTCCCTTTTAATCTTTACTTGCACCCTCCGTTTTGCTAGTTTGTCATCACCATTCCTTGTCTACAGTGCTTTCTTCCCACTACTTGCATGCACACTTTCCCCTTATATTTTGGTTTTCTTCTCTCTCCCCTCCCAAAAAATATGAACTATCTCTTGATACCAATGTTAGAACCTTTGGTTATGCCATATGAATCTCCACATCCTATCCCTTTATAGAATGGCTATAAAGGCTCCTTGTCAATATGCCATATGGGCTCTTTCCCTAGGTCCCATTGTACTCACATTAGTAATTGTTTGAGTTGGAAAATTCGTGGCATGATACCATTCAATTCTACATGGGGAAAATTGTACACATTGCTCTTCTCTTTCTTCTTCTATTCTCTCTATCTCTCGTCTATACATTTATGTGCATGCATAGCACTCTGATTGCAGAGATAGCTCATGTTTGCTCACTCTCTATTCTCTTTTGATGTGTGTTTTCATGTTATTTTATGGTGCACCGCAATTCCAAATATAGCAAACACATGGTTTGTGTACATGCACTATTATGAAGATGTGAATTAATAATGACATTGACTTATGAGGCATAATTTTTGAACACAATTTCGCTCTCTCTCTCTCTCCTCTCTCTCTCTCTCTGTGAGATGGGTGTCTAACCTCACTCCTATCTTATTGCACATGTAGAGAGAACCATGAATAAATTGTCAATCCATGGGACGAAGCTAACTCGACCAATGCATAGAGGCTATAAGAGGTTGTCAATCTCTTGGAAAACAACAAACAACTCGCATCTAACTCAAGCTACACTCAAGTCACTGAAATCACCAAAAGCCAATTGCTCATTGACAAACAAATCACATCCGTTACAACATCAAATGACATCCAAACGTAATGAAAATTCTAGGAAATGTTTATAAGACCTAAGCACACATGCTTACGGTCTCAATTCCCACTTTAGGTCAAGAGCAAAAATCATGATTATTAACAGTAGTGGATTTTTTACCTAGTCATGTTCGACCCAGAATGCATCTAAATGCTTAGCAATGATGCCCCAATACCCCGTCTATACTTAGTTTTTGATTTTAAAGTGTAAATTTCTACTTATGATGAAATTAGGCCGCGGGTCGATGACACCAAAAGCTACAAAATACCATGAAATGCTTACGTCAATGCGTAGATCTCTTACCTGAGGTTGCAATGCAACAGACGTGATTGCAATGTGAAAACCAGGGAGGGAGTAGGAAGCACAAGAAGAAGAGAAGTGAGTGCCGTTAGCTCACTCTATATATTTCATTATCCAAAACTTAATAATAACTTACAAAAATTGACTTTTCACCTTAGCCAAGGTTTTTGGTGGTCAAAACTAATAGTATGCGAGCTCTAGCTAAAGACAGGTTGATATAGTCTGTAAGCTTGTAGCCACGGCTCATTGATTACAAAATTTATCCGAAAAATAGGAGTTATAATATTCTCGATTCATCAAAATAATAAATTTTTTAACAATGAAAGCTCCAAAAAATGATATCCGGGTTAGCTTGCTGCTAACATCTCCCCCTCCTCGCCTATGTCGTCCCTTGACACAACTTTATGGGATGAAATAATCGTCTGGTTGATGGCTGGCAAGGCAGTCTTTAAGTGCATGGAGTGCCTTCTCATATCTGATCTTTCTTTCTTTGTCTGGAACCTGCAAAAATTGCATAGTGACTCTGTTCTTGAGCTCGATGACTGAGTAGCCTATGAATTTGGAAGTTAGGTTGCTGATCATTGGCCCAAAAATCTCCGTTTGCCAAGTTAAAAACCCTGTGTAGAACGCTTCCTCAAACGCCAAAATATTATGAGATGGCAAGAACATGCAGCGGGCGTAGAAGCCAAAGAGGAGTTTTTCGGAAGGTTGGCCGCTTAGGTCATAGCATAGACCCTTATTGCCCTCAAGGAAGGACATCCATGGTGCTCCTGCTTGCTCTAGCTCGTGAAAAACTTCAATGCATGCGAGCAACATCCGACAACATAGCACATGAAAGATCAGGTAGACTTTTGAAGAATGCCATGGCGCCCGTTAGGCTTTTCACCATGTATTCCTCTCTCGGCGTTCCCTTCTCTGGAGCTGCCAATCTCGGGTAATTCAGCCATGTAGGCCACTTCGTCGTCATTGCCTCATGTGCTTGCCATGTCCTTACTCTTGGTACATGACAAAAAGTTGAGTCTTTTTGAAGTGACGCAGGTGATCTTGTGAATAGAATCAAGTATCTACGATTCTTGTTCAGCCAGCTCTTTCTCCACTTGGGGTGGACTTCATATGCACCTTCTGTTTGCATGTCTTTATATAGTCATTCCTGAACTTGTAGTAGCTCTACCTTGATCAAGGGATATGGTAGTGATTGTTGATGCCATTGTGCATTGATTTGGTTGGGAGTGAGTTGAGTAAAATTGACAGAATGAAGAACTCTCAACTCCCAATCCATTGCTGCTTTCCATTGCTCATTCGTCTTCTGGGAAACGTTCTCCTTAAGTGCATCTTCTTCAGCTTTTGACAGCTGGACCATCGGCACTTCATCGGCTTTTGTTAATGGTATGTGAAAGTCATCTTCTCTGCCTAGCCCTTCTGCGGGCTGTGTTTCCATCTCAGCAAAAGAGACTGAGGGAATATCAATGTGGGGTTGTTTTGGTGTACCTGCTTCTTCCTATGTCTCTTGCTGTCCATCTCACAGTCACTGATTAACTCTCTTGAACTCTGCTATCTCCTTGAGCATCTCTTCTTCTCTTTATACCCGCATTAATGCAAGGTCTCTGCGTTGTGACTGCTCTAGCTCGAGATCTTTATTCTTTTTCTCCAGTGATTTATACACTTCGCCTGTACCTTTGATCGAGGCAACTGTAGGATTTTCTCCTATCTGTCGCAAGAAGGTTGCCTGATCGTTGATCCTCTGCTCTGAATATTGCAATGAAGCATTTGCTACATCTAGCTACACTTGGATCTTTTGAACTCACAGAGTTGTAGTTAAGAGTTTGTTGGTAACCTCTGTCAGTTGTTTGTCTTTGGTTTTATAAGTATCTGTTAACTTCGTGAGAAGTTGACCTAACTCTTCCATTTTCCTTTGCTGCTTTTCTCTGACCAGCTGGTGGTGTTTAGCTTTAGCTTTCAACTCTTGGATTTGTCTCTGCAGATCGGTGATGACATTCATCTTGTCCTCCAGTTCTCCTTGTAGGGCATTTATCACCATCTCCAACTCTCTAGCCTTAGCACTGTGGCTAAGTGCTGTTGATCGCATTTTCTCTCTCATCTCTTGCATCTGCTTTGCATATTTGTTTACTTTGAGAATTACTTCATCAATTGTTTGCCAGTCTTTAGTTTCTGTGAGCTACCTAGACGTTTTGTAGTCTCTATGTGTGGCTCCTTGGGTGGGAGTGTGGCATGTGGTAGTTATTGGTTGCGGTGGGGCTTCTACCTCTCTTTGTGGTTGTGTGGTTGCTTTGGGTCGTTTCCTGCTAGGTGGTGGTAGACGGTGTGGCCTCTGTTTCTTGTGCCTTTGGTTGCTCCTTTGGTTCAGGACTTGCTACTCTTTCTGGTTCTGACTCTTTTGTTTTGCCTTGCTCGGAAGTAGTTGCTGCTTGTTGTTCATATCCTGCCACCTCTTGTGGTTCAGGCTCCTTTTCCTTGGTTTGCTCGCCCTTTGTGGGTCTATCTGTCGGTTATGGTGGAGGGCTTGGCATGGGGTGGTCGTGTTGTTACATAGCAGGTGATGATGGTATGGGAGACATTTCTTGGGCCGCTTCAGTTTGTCTCTGCTGCTGTGTCGCATCTTCCCTTGATTTTCTTTTTGCTTCTTGAGATTCTTTTTGCTTCAAGGATTCTGCTTCTCGGTACATGCGTTCAAGAGAATCCTTGGGATCTTCTGGTTCTGTCCTGGCAAGATTCTTGGTCCGGGGCCTTTCATATCCCTTGGAACCCACTGTGCTGGGTCCTCTCCTGCAGCTTGGTGGCTTCTTTCATAGGTCTCTTTTTCTCGTTCAAACCTCGCTTTCTTTTGCTGAGGTTCTTCTTTATGTGCAGCCGCTACCTTCGTCTTCATCTCCTCTCTTCTGGCTCTCTTCTCTTCATTGTCTGAGCTTTCGCTGCTATGTGCTTCATGAGATATTTCTTCAGACTTCTCATTAGTTTTGTAAACTCTTTTTGTCGACCTTTTGGTTCTTGGAGATGGCTGTGCTGTCACTATCCATATGTTTTGATCTGGGGTAGGTGGCAAATTATCTACCATGCTGATAGCATGGTATGCTATTCTTGTGAGTACCTCAGGTGCTCCTAGATAGGTTATCTTGTCCTCTTTCTTGGTACCCTTCAACGTGGATAGCACATACTGTGAGTGATCGATGGGTTGCCTAGGTTGTCGACTTTAACACTTGTGTAAATGTAGTTGCAACTACATGATTGGGTGTTGTGTACTTTGGTGGTCTCTTTGCGAGAAAGTGGAATTGTTGGTGATATAATTGTGTTGGCTCTTCCACTTGCTTCTAGATAAAATCAACAAAGGGTGCCGCATCGGTTTCCTTGGTGAAGGTACCTGCTGTCTTTCTGTCTTTAGCTCTCGTCTTCATGACTTCTGTCGGCAACTTGAGAGCTTCAGCCACTATTTCTTTTGTAATTACCACTTCTACTTTCTACCCTTGCTGGTCAGTAATCTCGGCTATTCCATCTTCCTTGATTGTGGACAGGAGCTCATAGGATTTCTGAAAAGCTACACCACATGGCTCTTGGTCGTAGAATTCTCTGAGTCCAAGCCTTCTGTTAGCTTCTTTTGTTTCGGGCTTTGCCGCGACATTGTAGATCTCTTTTGGCAGAAGCTGTTGTTCTACCTGATGTCCTTCTTCACTTTTAAATCTACCTGTAAAAACCATTATATTGTTTTCCTCAAGCTGTTATCTGGACAGGTACGTTGCTTTGGCCGTCTTTACTGAACTGGCGTCCAATTGGTAGGCTAGCAGCTCTTGCAGCTTCTCCTTTTAAGAGACCCTCTTCTTGGCCTTTTTCGCAGCTTGTATGGCTCTTGTTAAGTGAATAGAGTGCCAAAGTTTGAAAATTTGGCTGATTCCGCTTTGAAATGTCCTTCAGTGTGAATTGCTAACAAATTGAGTTCAATTTGCTTCAAAACAATTTTTGAACATGCATAGATGCATGAAAACATGTTAAGATCAAAATCATGAAGTCCAAGCAAAAAATTGCAACAAAAGTAAATAATCGCAATTATTTACAGCTGATGATTTTCTTCAACTTTTTGCAATTTTGGCATCATGGGCTTGAAATAGACATCAATTAGATACTCTGAGTGAAGTGTGGGCTCATTTGAGTGCACAGGGTGAGAATGGTGCCAGATTTAGGCTTTCCATCTTTGAAACAACAGATATAAAGAAATTTTGAGATTTGGAGCTCCAAATTTATTCAAACTTGGCCAGTGGGCTTAGGACACCATGTGCCTTGGTCCCATGAGGGCAAAGTTGCAATTTCCTCCCATCTTGGCAAAAAAGTAAATAATCGCGATTATTAACTTTTTCATCAAAATGAACATTTTTTGGTGCAACTTGGTTATAGCATGATGTAGACCCTGTGTATGTCATATGAGGAGATTGGATCAAAAAACGTGACTCATAACTCAGAAATTGGTTTGAAAGGACTTTTGACAATTTTCTAAGTTATCATTGATCAATTTGGCTCATACTTGAAATGTTACATGTAACAGGTGTGCACAAGTGATAGGTGAAGTGATGGTATCATTTTCAAGCCAAAATATTGCAAAAAGTTAATAATCACGATTATTTACAACGATCAACTTTTTCTTGCAAAACTTGAGAATTTTGACCTAAACATATTCTATACACCTAAAATAAGTCCTAAATTGAATTTGGTAAAGTTTTGTGTTGCCGGCATGACTTCGTACTTTGTCGACTCTGAAATCACCGATTTTTGTGACTACATGGCCTGTGGAGTTGGTTAGTCACTTTTGAGGACATGGACTTGTACGCTACATAGTCCTGAAGCAACTCATCCAATTTTGGCCCATTTGGAGTCAGTGTGACCTCGTATGTCAAATTTGACACTTTGTGGCCTTCGAGCTATTTTCTGCTTTTCGAGAACTTGGCTTGATTGATTTTATGAAACCAACCATATACATTGTATATAGACCCAATTTATATATACATTGTATATAGACCCAGTTTATAAGCTGTCAGTGGAGTCAGAATCTAATTCTGACATCTGCCAAAAACCTAGCTTTTCTACTTGGGACCCCCCTCGACGCTTGCCGAATGGTCAACTATTGATATAGAAGTTTTCTATCATCTAGGGGCATGCTACAGTTTAAGTCTCATCCAATGTGGTTGAGCTGACAGGCTGCTATGGTCAATTTTTGGTCATAAGACTTCGTGCACTGCTCGGATTTTAGGGTTTTTTCCTGGGGTTTAGACTAGCTACTGGCCGTACAAAATGGATCATTGATAAGTATAGAACTTATCCCTCATGTCTCGTGTGAGACGGCGCTTTAAACAGGCAACTGTGGACTCTAGAATATGCCCACGAAGAAGGTCGAAAAGCTCTCTCTCCAAAGGTGACAAGTGGAAATGAGGTGATTTTAGCCTACCTTGGGTATCTATACTCGGACTTCCTGAACCATTTTTCCCCAAATTCCCCTGTTAGCCCTACTAGGCCATGAAATCTATGTTAGAGTCAAAAATTTCCCCAATCGGATTCCTGTAGCTCATTCTGCAAGAATTTTGCAAAAGTAGGTCTGGCCGCCTAAAAAGAAAAGTGAAAATCCAATAATTTAGAAAATTTTGATTGAAATACGCTAAAAAAGAAAAGTGAAAATCCAATAATTTAGAAAATCCATTAAAAACACAACTTTATTATTTTTTGCTGGATTTCTCCATTTTTAAGTCCTAATATAAAAAAAATGATGAAAAATAACAAGAAAAGACTAATTTGTTATGATTTTCTCATAGTATATACACTATTCACACTCATCAAGGAGATGTTATCAGTTAAATTGCCCTTGTTAATGATTTATAAGGATATTATTAGGTAATTTTGCAAAAAATCACACGTTAACCTCAAACTTTTTCCTCTCTCTTCAAACATTGCCCTTAATTACTTAGTTCCCTTCCACCCCTCCTAGATGGCGTACTCCAGGATGATTGTCTATGAATAGCCTTGGTTGGCTCTACCATGCTTTGAAGATCAATGCAGTTAAAACCATTAAGCTGTGCAAGACTTGGATCTCGAGTAATTAACTCAAGGGTTTCTGATGTCAAGGTTTTCTGATGCTGTCTTCCAAACAGCAAATCTTGTGGCTTGTGTGCTCTTTGCTTTATTGTACCGTCATTATGCTTTGACACACTAATTTCCTAAGCTGTTGGTATCAATAATGAATATTGTCGAGATTTTACCCGCCATTGATATCTTGGTTTGCTTTGTGCAGAATGGTGTGGTTGAGTCTTTTGAGACTTAACTCTCCATTGCTTGATCGGGCTTATAGTTTGCGAAGAAGATAAGTGCTCTTTCTTCTTCCAAATCCATTTCATGTTAGGTTCCTTGCTTGGAGCTGCTCCTCTTTGTGTTTTGAACCTTGGAACCATCTTTGGTACAATAGCCGATGTTTTGGGTACCCAAATTTGAGTCGGCTTGTCCTTAAGTTGTGCTGCTTGTACCCAAATTTTCTTGACTCCTTGCATGCTACTTGTAGCATTTTCCTGTCAATAGGATGGAGAAGATTGATTGCTTCGTGGTTTTCTCTGCTGGTAACCTCTTTTCCATTCCTGTTTGCTTGGTGGAATTGGAACAATGAGTTGTCCACCTTTAGGTGATAGCTTAAGCTGATTGGTATCCCAATCTGGTACTGCCTTGTATGTCCGCATCCATGGGATTCCAAGAATCATTGTCTCATTCATGTGTTCATCTAGTAAGCATACAAATTGATGAGGGCAATGTTGGTGTTGGGTTCTTGTTGCATCTTTTGATAGTCGGTATTCCTGCTGTTAAAACTTGACTCATGGCTTTCTTGTATGTGGAATAAGTGATTGCATTTACTCGAGCTCCTATGTCGACCAATGCATTTGTGCTATGATTGTTGAGCTGCACTTTGATGCAAAGGTCCATTCCATCTAACCATTCATCATTTGTTGAAACTGCATCTTTCTGCAATTCCCATTGTCGGGCATCTATTTCCATAGTGTTGATGGGAATAGGTATTTTTTGATTCTTGAGAGCAGCTTTCCTTTTGAGTACCCAAAGCCGAGTTTCCTCCTGGGCTTCATCAATAACATGCTGTCGTTTTATCTTCCTTTGCTTAGCTGCCTGCATTCTTTCTAGCAATTCATTGGTTAGTGGAAAATTGTACTTCTTTAAACGACATCCACTAATCCAATTAGCCATTGGTTCACCATCTAGGGTGGATAACTTAACTGCTCCACTTGGAGATACATCTTCAATGATAAACAGTCCGTTTCCCTTTTTCTTAAACTTGGGAATGTGTTGCTTAAGGGAATAGATTAAAACTAAGTCCCCTTTTTTGAAGATTTTTGTAATTAGATGGGAATCAAAAAACTGTTTTTGTTTTCGCTTTTGTGCATAGATGTGAGCACCCTTTGCTCATCTAGCTTTTCTAAATCTTCAAGTCTCTCTGACAATTCATGTTCAGTCCACTCAAGATCCTTTGTTACCCTTAGTGTCGGTGTGCGCGTATGTCGCACGTGTCAATGCAAGGAACTTGCCGATACACCGTGTGCAAGCCACAAATGGCTCCAAGCACACAACAAGACTAAACTAGTAAGCTCAAAGAAGGCGATGGTGTGTCACTCACCGCTCTATGCTTGCTTCGTGGAGGATTCCTCTCCGCGAAGAAGAAGGAGCCGCCGCTTTGCCGCGCTCAACCGCTTCGCCGCCGCCATGCCGTCGTCGCAATGCTCGATCGCACTCTCTCTCTCTCTCTCTCTCTCTCTCTCTCTCTCTCTCTCAACATGCCTCCCTTCTTGATGTAGATTCCGTCCTCGGAAGCTATTGATTTGAAGCTCATTCGTCGAGGTGGAAGAGCATTTGAGATGAATGTCCTTAGCCTTCTTCAGTCATTGCAAAATCAAACAACATTGGCACAGTAATTGCATTCTCATAAGCGATTGAAAAGCATATGCAGTTTTAGGCAGACAAATTGATTGGTAACAGAATTTTAAACAATTTGTCAGCAATAAACATTAAGTTGCAATATAATCAAATGCATAAATAGATGTAAAGGTAAAAAATTAAACAAGTCTGGGTCACTAATTTAACGATCGAAAGGTACTAGAGATCGACTATTAATACCATGGGTAAGCTTCTTAATTTTCTCTGGTCAATTAAGTTGTTTAATCGCGAGAGCCAAGTATTTTATGTTCGAGGGCTGACTAGAGGCTATACCTAGAAGACCTTGTAGTTAAGCTACGATAAAAGGAATTTCTCATGAAATCATCGCCTGACTGATTACCTTTTCTTTGACCCCCCAAAGTCTTTTCATAGTGATTCAATTTTGATGTGTGTGCTTATTTTGTATGCCTTGGGTTTTTTGCTTTTCAAGGAAAAGCTCCCACACTGGGAACCTCTAGGGCTCTAGTACCATAGGCGATACATGTGAGTGAAGTACCCAATCAAGCTGAGATTTCTCTTCCAGCTTAAGATTTTACATTGTGGCACTTTGATTTTTTGTTTGTTCATTTTCAGCATTTTAATTTTGTAACTTTGGGGGGTCATATAACACTGATACACCTCCCCAGGCTCATCACACAAGTAAACTCCCTTTATAATACTTAAGCTAAAGGTCAATAGGGTCAAGCCCACTAGAAAGCCCTAGTACATTTCACACAATGCTGCCTAACTCGGATTAAGAACCTAAGTAACCATTGATTATTAGGAAGGCATTCCCCATGGTATTAAGAGAAGATCTCTAACACCTAACTTGGTCAAACTAGCTTAGTCGGACTGCTTGATTTTTAAATCTAGACAAGTGATTATGACAAAAAATTCATTGAATTTAACGTTTGGTACTAAGCAAATGCGTTGAATATTATGCTACCAATCACAATCAAAGCAGACAAACATGGATGCAAAAAGATAAAGGACAATGCTAATGGACAAGAAACACCTGTTTGTGTCGATGGTCGCGCTTGATTTGAAGTGTGAATGAGAGAAAGATCCCATGAAGGTCCAAATCCTAACAACAGCAACATGTTCCTGTACACACTAAGAAACACAAAGAATACCTCTAGGAGGCACATCAGTGGGAAAAGGTACCAACACTTATTGAACACAAAAAAAAAAACATAACGAACCCTAACCTAATTATTTGCAGTCCCCCTAGAGAGTCAAGGGAATAGGATATTGTAGAGATTGGGGGGAAACCCTAAGGCTAAACCCCTATCCTCGTCATCGAGATAAACAAAGTCATCATCCATGAGACCATATGTGCCATCCGTGTAGTCATGTAAATCTTCTTCTTCATCATAGGTACCTATGTTTACTAAGAAGGTCAATAGACGCCTATAGTCATATTGGTCAAAAGGATAGGCTTGTGTAATGGGAGAAACACTCTCTACTAAGTATGAATCAGTCGTGGTCAAGAGACGTATCAGCCACTCTAACTCCTCAAAATTCCTCTCACATGCTAGCGTACCTACCAAATCCCATTCACATGCAAGCAGCGAAAAGACCATGTGAAACATTTGTGAAAAGTAACAAGGGTACCTCTCACCCAAGGCAGGAGTGGATGACTCTAACGTACTAGCCATATCTGTACACGCAAATAGATGATGGTTAGAGTGCAAATATTACAAGGGTCATGTTCTTGTGCATAATGTGTTTTTATGATTTTGTGTTATGGCTCTTGCTCTTTTACTTTTTTATCTTGTTTTTGTGAGTATAAGGCTTTATATATACGTTCCCTAAGATTGGAGATTAAGAGGTCAGGGAGAAAGGTTGAGAGGGAAGCAAGTGAATGATGGATGTCAACAAACACTCCCTCCTTCCTTGGGTAGATCCTACCGTTTGAAATGATGTCGTCACCCTTTGAAACCAGTTGTTCCAAGTTGTTATAGGTGAAGGCTTTAACCAATAGTTTTCGACCGCTCTATGCATTTCATCTAGTTGCAAGGGTGGTAAGGTACTCTCCCATGATTTTATTTGCAACATTGTTGTAGGTGGTGAACTTACAACGGGAGGTGTAAACTCTTTCTTGCTTGTATGGATATGTACAATGGTAGGTGGAGGTTGTGTCGAAGCTTCTATTTCGGTATAGGAACTACATGAAGAGCAAGAAGCTTTATTTGCTTTTCCTGTTCCTGAGCTAGGTGGAACAAATCGTTCTTTCTTTGGTACCCAAACTAGCTCTGGAGTGGGTGTGTCGCATTCCGTGATTTTTTCCTTTCCACGATCTTCAATTTGTTTTGGAGCCACAGGATTGAGCTCACATGGGCCCGGTGACAAGTAAGAGCACAATTTACGTTTTGGCACCCAGATTTGATCATTTCCTTCATAGTAGCCTTGGGCTTCCAATAGTTTTTTAGGAATCCAACACAACATTTCTTTACATTTCTTGGGGCAAATGGGACGTCTCTTACCAGGCTTTTGTCTTTTAGCATTGGCTATGGTTGCTAAAGAAGCTTTAGGGACCCACTTGTATGTTTTCTTTGTTATATTGGGATGGGTCTTGTGTGTCTTAAGCTTTATTTCAGCTACATCAGTTGAAGCTCTAGAGACTTGGGCTATGGGGACATATGGTTCAACCTGTTGGACATGTAATGTTTTGGGTTTTATTTCCTTAAGAGGCAATATCTCAGGGACTATGGCTTGCGTGGTAGGGCTAAGAGTTGGTTTCTGTGTTGTGACACCCCCTGTCCCCCAATCAATAGTGCATTCGGTGGCTATCATCCACATGCGTCCTAGGTTTATATTACCCTCCATAGTTCCAACAGGCATGACCAAAAAGTCTTGAGCTACAACCCCATTGTCATAAGTGACAGAAGTGTGCTAGATTCCAAAAACTGCAGTTTTTTTCTTGTTGACACCCTTGACTTGGATAATACTCTCAGATAGAGGTGGCTTCCCTAACTGACACCACACCCCGTATGATAGCATATTATATTTAGCACCCGTGTCCAATAAGGCGTTATATAGCACTTTTCCATAGGTGTTGTTCAGCTCAATAGGGTATCGTAGAGGTGTGTCAGAGTCCAACCAATCCTCATCGATTTCAACGTGGAATGCATGTGTGACTCCAAGGTTAGCCTCTCGTTTTAGTCTTATACGTTGTTGTCGCTCCTTAGCCTCAGCTTGAGCTTGTATCTTCTTCAATTCTATTTGTGCCTTGGCTGCCTTTTTTGTATGGATGGCACGCAACTCCTCTTGGCTTAAAGGATCATAGTATCTTTTAAATTTGCTCCCATTGAGGAATCCAATGGTTTCAACTCCATCAAGAGTCTCCACACGAATGGTTCCTTGTGGGGTGATCTCACATACTCTATATGGTCCTTTTCTTGCATATTTCAACTTTTTCTTTTCGTTACTCACTCCATACATAAGGACTTTATCACCAACATTGATTTCTTTGTTCTTTAGATGACAGTCAAACCATTTCTTCCTCCTATCTTTCTCTACAAGTGCATTTTGCACAGCTAATTGCCTCTCTTCATATAGCCTTTCAAGGATATATAATCGGTCAACTAAGGGGTTACCATCCCAACCTTCTTGAGAAGCTACTTGAAGACTAGGAATGACAAACTCCCATGGCATAACCGCTTCTTGGCCATACACCATCTTGAATGGTGTGCAGTTAATGACAACTTTATACGCAGTACGATAAGCCCATAGAGCTGATGTAAGCTTTACATCCCAATCTATTCGATGAGCTTCCACCGTTTTGGTTAAGATAGAGATTAAGGTCTTATTGGTGCTCTCAGCTTGGCCATTTGCTTGTGGATAATAAGGTGTGGATTTATGGTGAGCTATCATAAAGTTAGTAGTGAGTTCTTTTATTACTCCATTTATAAAATGAGTACCATTGTCACTCACAATTTCAAAGGGACAACCAAATCTTGTAATAATGTTCTCAAAGAGAAACTTGGCAGTTGACCTCGCATCGGCTTTACATGTTGCCCTGGCTTCTGCCCACTTTGTCACATAGTCAGTGGCAACGATAATATATCGAGATTGAGTTCTACGAGCTGCCGGACAAATTGGGCCTACAAAGTCCAAACCCCATTTTTCAAATGGTTGAGTCACTTTAACAGGATGTAAGGGCATCCTATCCTTTTGTTGTGTGATCTTGTAACATTGGCATTCATCACATCCTTTTGCAAAAAGTGATGCATCCTTAAATAAGGTTGGCCACCAATAGCTTGATTGCAACACCTTTCTAGTTGTTAGTTCCCCTGAGAAATGTCCTCCGGCTATACCCATGTGGGCTTCTTGCAGTATGTATAAATACTTATCCTCACGGGCACAACGTCTAAGAATATCATCCTTCCCTAGCCTATAGAGAGTTCCCGCAATGAGAGAGTAAGGTTCACATTCTTTTAACAGTTTTCGAGCTCTGTCTTTACGAAGCTCTTTGGGTGGAAAACCATTAACTAGAAAGTTCACAATCTTCTCACTCCATTCAGGTATGGTTTCGACTAGGAATAGAGAAGTATCAGGCAATTCATCATCGACTTGAGTAGGGGCTTCACCATTGGGTATGCCAGACAAATGATCAGCCATGACATGTCTTTTACCAGGTCTCACCACAACGGTAAAATCAAACTCAAGGAGAATTAACAACCATCGTGTAATTCTTCCCGTGGAACAAGGTTTATTTACTAGATACAACAAGGCTTGATGATCAACATAGAACACAAACTTGTTGGCCAGAAGGTAGTAGCTAAATTTCTTCACTGCATAAATCGTACCTAAACCCTCTCGCTCTGTAGTGGTGTAGTTTCTTTTGGCATCATTCAACTGACGACTTGCAAAGCTAATGGGGTAGTGCAGTTTATGTTCTCCTAGTTGAGCTAGAACACACCCAATAGCAAAGTTCGATGCATCAATATGAACATGAAAAATTACATTCCAATCAGGCACTCGTAGAATAGGAGCGCTAGTCAAGGTCTTTTTCAATGACTCATAAGCATGGTCACACTCCGCAGTCCATTGGAACTCAATAAGAAGCTTGTACAAAGGACGAGCTATCTCGGCAAAGTTTAAAATAAACCGTCGGTAATAACCAACATGGCCCATGAACCTTTGAACTCCTTTATAATTTGTAGGTGGTGGCAATTCAACAATGGTTTTAATTTTGGTCTCATTTGTGGAAATCCCATTTTTGGACACTATATGCCCTAAAATGACTCCATGTTTAACCCAAAATTGGCATTTGAAAGGGTTTAAGGAGATGCAATACAATCTACACTTCTCAAACACTTTTCGTAAGCATGATAGATGTTCTTTCCAATAGGAATAAACACAAAGATCATCTAAGAAAGCTTCACAAAACTCCCTCAAATATTCTCTAAAAGCAGTGTTTATTAATCTTTGAAAGGTAGCAGGGGCATTGGTTAAACCAAAAGCCATAACACGAAATGCGAACACTCCAAATTCGGTTATAAAGGCTGTTTTAGCTTGGTTCTCTAGCGCAATTGTGATTTGATTGTAGCCAGAGTACCCATCTAAAAAGCTATAAGCTTCCTTCCCTGCAACTCTTTCAAGCACGTGTTCTGAATATGGCAAGGGGTAATGGTCCCTCCTAGTGGCGGCATTGAACTTCTTAAGATCCACGCACACTCTGAGTTTCCCATTCTTTTTTGGCACAATCACTATTGGTGACACGCATTTTGAGTGCTCAATAGGGTATATGAATCCGCATTCCACAAGCTTTTCAATCTCTTCTTGAACGATTTTTGCATATTTAGGATTCATTGGGTAGGGTCGTTGCTGAATTGGTTTAGCCATGCTATTCATAGGGATTGTGTGTTGCACCACGGAAGGTGGAACACCTTTCATATCATGATAAGTCCAGGAAAATATATCCTTGAATTCCTTGAGAAGTGCTTTAAGTACACACTCCTCAGTCTCGGTCAGGCAATGAAAACAGGTTTAGACTCTCCTGGGTCTGCTAACTCTATTTCCTTAACTATCACTGGACCATCATAGACTCCATTGCTCCCATCGATAGGTTTTCTTTGAGCCTTTGTATACACAACCTTACATTCCTCTGTGGTATAGGATTTGAAATGTTCAGGTGCAGGGTGTAAGTCTGTGGGGTCCTGTTGTTCTGTGGACTGTGATTTAACTTCTGATTCCTTTTGTTGTTGAGCTAACTCTCAATTTTGTCGTCTCCTTACAGTACGGCTCAACTTTGACTTCTCTGTAACATCTAGTTGTGCGATGTCAATGGGTTGTGGACTACATCACATAACGCTTTGAAGGTATTCACCCCAGTTATCTACCAACTTTCGATGAGCATCACATGCCCCTATATAATTAAGCCATTTTGCGATAGATTTCTTTTCATTTATTCTAGCACGCACATTTGCTCGATATTGTCGCCTCTTATATCTCTTACTCTTCTTGTTTAATTCTCGATCACGGTCGATTTCTAGTGAAGACTCACTAGATGAATCACTACTTGTATCTTCTGCTCCCTTGGATAGATTATTATCTAGGTTACCACTGGGCCCTGAATGGTTTGTCCCCACATTTGCACTAAGATTTAACTCAGATTCTTCGTCCTCAGAGTGAATTTCAACTGATGATTCTGACCCCAAATCGTGTGGGCTATAGTCTTGTGCGGCGCTACTGGTTTCAATGCTAGTCAAACTTTCATCTTGTAGATCATCAGAAGCTATATGCATTGCTTCTAGCATGTTTAAGGGTACAAGTGGTGGTATTTCATCCCCCTCAGGTGTTACCCAAGTCGTCCCTCTATTTCCCCAAGTGTCTATGGTTGCTGCTAGGTGGACCCAATCCACATTGTCCGACTCAGTTATCCCAGGTAGTACATCCATATAAGGAGAATCCTCCCCAACATCAGTGTCCGCTTTACACGTGTAACAATACTGCAATGGGGCCGAGTGAACTGTGGTGTCAGATCTATGATCAATTATAAACCTGTTTCCTAGAGGATGTGCTCGACCCATCACAAGATCCACTCGAATGACAAATCTTGAAACTGTAGGCAGACATGGTTTTTGGACCAGTCATGCACCATTTTTGCTTCGCTCATGAAAGGACGTCCTAAGATCATCTCCGATGCCATAGTGTGTTTGGAACAATAAAGGTAATCCTTATTTTATGTCCAAAGACCTTGATCTTGAGATCTTCTAGCATCCCAATAGGTTTAACAATAGACCCATTGGCCATCTTCACTACTATGGTTGTGGTTGCAAGGTGAGGTCTTCCCATAGTTTCCCATCAATTTTTAGTCACAATGCTAACCTCAACGCCACCATCAAGGATTCCCTTCACAGTTAATCCCTTAGTAGTGATTGGTATAGTCGCATTGGATTCATCACCCTCAAAGTATTGTCCCAACTTGTTAACAGGTATTTCTATAACAAGGTTCTCATCTAGGTTGGGTTGTGGATCTATGTATTCCTCCTCTATTGGCCTCTCCCCAGCTCCATCCATCTGTGCAAATTGTGGTAGCCCAAACTTCAGTTCTCCATTGAGGAAGGCTTGAAGAGCTGAGACTAGTTCAGGGTCTTTATATAGTTTGGACATGATGGTGGTTCTAACTTTTGAAGACATGAAATCCATCAATTTGGCAATGTTTAACGGCACCTTTTGGCCTTGAGTCCCTTGACGTGGGGAAGATGGGATCTCCATTTCTTCGATAGGATCAGGTAGTCCCTCTGTAAACATTCTTGCCATCAACAAGTGAGTACGTCCACTTTCCCATGACTTTAAGTCACTTTCTTCTTGGATGACACTAGGTATGTCCAAGGGTCTATGGACTTGGTGAGGTTGTTGTTGCGTAGGGAACACGGTGTCTGTAATCTGGATCTTCCTAGGTGCTGGTTCTAGATCCCTTTGGGTATCTTCTACCAAACTCCTTGATTGCTTGACTCGCTCAATCTCCTCTATAGGGTTTGGGTAAGTTCGTATCTTCTTTTTGGATCCTGGCCATTGTGGCTCATGAAGATCTTCCTTGTTGGTTTCTATCTTAGTGGTCGTTTTGGTCTCCATGGTTTCACTTGAATTAGAATCTTCTTCAACGTCGTTCATATATACAGGGTCGTCACCAGTCCCTATGTTGGTCTTTGAAATGGGGTCTGACTTCGCTGCTTTTTGTGATCTCTTCCTTCGTGTTTTCTTCTTTTTCTGAGATTGGGAAATTGATGCCGTGTCTCTTTCCTCAAGAATATAATTTTGTTTTTGGAGCATCAATCGTGTGAGTACGTTTACTGGTACCACGGGTGTACTTGGTGATGGCTCCTCGGTAACTTCAATCAAGTTTAATGGCGTGATCTTCGGTGCATTTGGATTATTTGGACATTGGGCAATCAAATGATCTATGCCACATCGATTACACATGAGTATCGTCATTGTAGACGTGCTCACTTGATTGGTTTGCATTAGTGTGGCGTCCTTTTGTAGCCTAATAGGACACTCGGCTACATGATGTGGACCTCCACACTCATAGAATTGAAGAGGTGGTCTCTTAGCAGTGTAATTGATATTTTGGCCTCTTGCCGCAAGAGCAGCTACTTGATATACAGGTTTGACTTGTCCCCAATAGTCCTCCATGTAGTATTGTGGACTTTCTTCAAGCACATCCATCCCATAGGCGATATTAGGATCTATATCTTCCTCACAGCCTTCCAAACAAGAAATATATGACTCACAACCCACTTGATTCACAGAAGTGATTCTCGGATGTGGTGGTTGTGGTCCTAGCACTGGAGGTGGTAAGGGTGTTGTTTGAACAACATTTTGGGCCCTTGGGACCATGTGTTGTGCTGTTTGTTCAAGAGGTGGGGCCGGCATCAATGCAGGCACTCGAGGTGTGTCTGTCCATGCTAAGGTTGGTCTATTGGCCATCGCGCGCTTAAATACTATGCAATCCTTAGCTTGATGACCATACCTTCCACATGCATTACAGTTCCCATTGAATTTTACTCTAAAAGTAGGGCATTCACTGGTACTATGCGGTACATAGCATACTGAGCACCATTGCTGCTCCCTTCTTGGATACATATGATTGTTTTGCGGAGCACGATTGTCTCTAAGACTCTCTTGAATAGCCTTGGTGAGATCTGCTAAAGTCATCTCAGATATGTTTGGCTCCTTATCAATAGGCTTTAGGGTCATTGGCTGATGCCCTGATGCTTGCGAGCTAATAGATTTAGTCTCAATAGACACTCTTTCTCCTTGAATCATTAAATTATCCTCCAATTGGATCGCATTGGTGGTGACTGCTTCCCAAGTGGTGATACCTCTAATGACTAGGCCATTGTAGATATCCTCATGTCGTAATCCCCTAATGAATCTATCAAGCAATCGGTTATTTTTGAAGTGCTCATTTGGATTACAACGAGAATTCAAAGGCTTCAAGAGACTTATAAAGTCTCTCACCGACTCTCCTTCCTCTCGTTGGGCTTTCTGGACCTGAGAGGCTACACCCCAAAGCACTCCCTCTCGTATGTATTCTTTTAAGAACAGTCTCCTAAGAGTAGGGTAAATCATTTTTTCTTCCACCCTTAGGGTTCTATACCAATCCTTAGCCTTTCCACTTAAGGTGAGGCTTAAAGCATTGCTCTTATGTAGGTCATTGTGTTCCCCTAGAGAATCACATATTTGTTCAAACACTTCGATATGCTTTCTCAAATCCCCGTCTCCACTAAATTTTTGTGTGAGCTTGGCTATTTGTACTACCTTACTTCTAGGCTCTCTATCAGGCACGTAATGCACATTCTCAGCAATAGATCGACCGATAGCTTGAGAAAATGTTGCCAAGTCACCTAAATGAGCAGGCACCGTGGGTGAAGGCGCTCCAGAGACTACATGTGGAGTAGGTATTGGCATTGGGCTTGGCGCATAGGAAGCCCTTGGGTTCCACGTTGGGTACGATGTTGTACCATGTGGTGGTCCATAGTTCATATGGGTGGCCCTAGGCATAGTAGACATCAGATGTGACATGCTAATGCTAGCCGCTATAGTCCCATGGAAATAAGAACTTGTGTATTGTGGTTGTGGAGCATAGGTAGTTGAAACAATGGGAGGGGTAGGGACTATATGAGTGTGATGACCCATAGGTGCATACGATTGGTACACACTTGTAGGTACTGTTGCAAAGATTGAGCTACCATGTAGTGGTGCTTTACTAACAAATGAGGTCCATGGCGTGTTTCTCGGCATGCCCATCATTGGGGTAGGCATGGTAGCCGTGGTGTCATCAAGGGAAAGATGAGCTAGACTTGGAAAGGTGAAGCTATCACTTGTGGGCTCAGATTACACTGAGACCCCTGGCGAAACAACATATGGAGGATCCATCGGACTTACCGAGGGAGTCTCCATTTGCGATAAGGTCGGTTGTTTAGCCTTCCCTGTATCCAAGAATCTCATGAGACCTGTTGAAGGCATGTTGATCCCCTTGTTCTGTCTCTCTAACTCAATAACTCTATGGATGACCTCACAAACTCTTTGTTGTTGACCCTCCACACTAGTAGCACCCATTGTGGATTGTAGGACATCTAACCAACCCACGTGATAGGTGTGACCTGTGTATAGGTTGGTCAAAGTTTCTGTTTGTAGTTCGTACTCCCAGTTCTCATGTAGGAACACTCCATCTAGGATTGAGGTGCTAGGGTGTCCTGTGAGCTAGATGTAATGTTGCTTTCTAGGGGTTGGCCCTTAGCGGTTGCTAAGTCAGGAGCACCCGATTGCTCTCTTAGCAAGGATATTGACATAGGCCCTTTCGATTTTAACTCTCTTCGTTGCTCCACCTTACGTAAGCTCTCGACTTCCTTTTTCCTTGCTGCAAGGATATATCGCTCAACCTCTTACACTTCGGCAAGGCTTCTACCATCGGGTAATATGACCTCAGCAGGAAATAACTCTAAAGAGTCAGGAGGTGCAGTGAATGAAGTACACGTGCACATTCTCTAACGGTATAGGGTCTACGTTGGTCACGAATGGAGAATTTACTTCCCCACCTCCCTCATTTACATCATTAGCTCCATGTTTGGAGCGAGTGGCTCTACTAAAGGTTTCCTTCAGGCGGCTAAGCACGCTCGGCCCGGACCGCGGGCCCATGGCATGCATGTCTTGGCTTGAGCTATCAAGATTAGGCATTGGGAAACCCTCCATGATGTCGTAGTCAGAGGAAGAGTCACTAGCCACTATGTTCGGGTCTTGGTTTGTACTACCTTGGGTCCCCGCCGAGGGCCCGGAACCTAAAGTAGGTGGATATTGAGAACTCACGTAAGTCAAAATTCTCTCTAATTGCTCCGTCTCTAGCACACAACCAGAGCGCAGGTGCATGTGCCTCCCTTCAAGCGTCGACAAATAACCTCGAAGGTTAACCGCTTACCTTTTTTAAGCGTTCGTTTTCACTCGTGTTTTTTACGTTTTTAATGTTTGATTTTTTTGATTAAAGTGTGTGATAGCTC
Organism: Adiantum capillus-veneris; assembly: GCF_014529385.1. Classification (NCBI taxonomy): domain Eukaryota; kingdom Viridiplantae; phylum Streptophyta; class Polypodiopsida; order Polypodiales; family Pteridaceae; genus Adiantum; species Adiantum capillus-veneris. The sequence continues at coordinate 19,020,010 of NC_140953.1, forward strand.
GAAATGAGCGTATCACTTAGAGGGTCGCTGTGTGCTTTATAGCACAATTTTCGGGCATCTAAAGTTCCGTTGGTCCTCAAAAAATCGATTTTTAGCTACGTGTGAAGCTAAAATTCATTTTTTGAAAAGGCGACTGAGGCCTAAGCCTGAGCGTGAGCTTGGGCTTGGATCTGGGCTTGGGTCTGGGAGATATTCTGGATCTCCGTCCTACCTTTAATTTTTTTTAATTTTTATTTTTTTAATTTTCTTTTTTAAAGGATAAGGTCGCCACGGCCTGCGCGAGAGCACACACACACTCTATCTACCTACTTTTAACTAATACACCTACTGCTACACACTAACACACTCTAGTAACTCTCACAGATCTACTTCCTACTTACTGTACACAGAAAACTAACAACCTTAGTACACTGAGAATAAACACAGTACCTTTGAAAACTCCATTCACAAAGAAAACTAACAACCTTAATACACAGAGAATAAACACAGTACCTTTGAAAACTCCATTAACAAAAAAAAACACACAGTATAACACCAAATCCCTCTTCTCAACACACACACCCTCCTTCCTTACCTTTCCTACAATAGAAATTGCACCACAAAAGAAGCACAGAGTGCCATTCAAGCTTAGTGTATGGCAATCCCTGGCAACGGCGCCAAAAATGTGCACGTATGTCACACGTGTCAATGCAAGGCTTGCCGATACACCGTGTGCGAGCCACAAATGGCTCCAAGCACACAACAAGCCTAAACTAGTAATCTCAAAGAAGGCGATGGTGTGTCACTCACCGCTCTACGCTTGCTTCGTGGAGGATTCCTCGCCGCGAAGAAGAAGGAGCCGCGCTTAACCGCTTCACCGCCGCCGTGCCGTCGTCGCAATGCTCGATCACACACACTCTCTCTCTCTCACGCATACACACACACACAAGGAGATGATGAAGAAGAAGATGGAGATGCTGCAAGAGCACTCTTCTATTGCAAAAATGAGAGAATGAGTGAATTTTAGGTTTAGTTGACTTTTATATGAGCTCACCCCATTCACACTTGGACGCCCATGCTTAGCCAACTAATCCCTTGAATGTTCCACTTAGAGTGCGCCTCTCATTGGCGATCACTCTTACCCTTTTCCTATTGGACCGACAAGGCCGGTACTTGACTCTACCAAAAAAATAATACAATGTCCGCCGTAGGTTACAACGTCCATCGTAGGTGATAGGGTGTCCGTGAGCCGTGAGGGTTAACAGTCGGCAATAGAAATTTTATTGGCAGTGCGGCATCAAGACCATAAACAAGGTTAAAGGGTGTAGCATTTAAAGTTGTATTTGCGAATCCACTTGAGCTATGGTCATCAATGATACCATATTTTCCGACCATCGAGGTATCATTTCAATGGAGAATATATATGCATCTGGTAGATCATCGTCCGCTCCCTTCGGTGTTTCTCCTGAAACAATTCTCGACAAATGATCTGCTCTTTGATGAGTAGTGCCCTTTTTTACAACTTCAGTGAGATCAAATTCCATAAGAATGATGAACCATCTCACTATTCTTCTTGTGTTGCATGGCTTGTTGACCAAGTACAATAAGGCTTGGTGGTCCACAAAGAATACAAATTTGTTTGCTAATAGATAATTTCTATACTTTTTTACGGCATAGATCATTCCTAATGCTTCCCTTTAGGTGGTGGTATAATTCTTTTCCGCCATGTTTAACTGTCGGCTAGCATAAGAAATAGGAAAATCAATTTTTCCGTCTCCTGGTTGAGCTAGTATACATTCGATGGAAAAACTGGAAGCATCTACATGTATGTGAATATCTTATGCCAATCTAGTGCTTTCAATATTGGAGCCGAAGTGAGAGCTTGCTTAAGCTTCATGAAGGATTCTTCACACTCATTAGTCCATTCAAAGTGTGTAATCAAGCGATACATGGGTTTTGCAATTATAATGTACATGTAAATGAGCCGTCTGTATTATCCACAATGTCCCACGAAGGCTTGAACCCCCTTGACTGTTGTGGATCTAGGCAAATCAACAATAACATGAATTTTATCCATATCAGTAGCTATACTGTTTTTAGAAACTATATGTCCAAGAATTTTTTCTTGTCTACCCATAAATGTGCACTTTTTAGGATTTAAGAAAATCCTATAAAGTCTACATTTTTCGAATACCTTTTTGAGGTGTTCAAAATGATCAGCCCGGATTAATGAATGTACGCATAGATCATCCATATATACTCCAAGAAATTCCTAAGATATTCTTTAAAAGAATGGCTCATCAATCTTTGAAAGGTGGCAGGAGCATTACTTAACCCAAAAGGCATAACCCGATAGGCAAAAATACCCCGTTCCGTTGCAAAGGAAGTTTTATGCTGATCTTTTGAGTCAACCAAAAGTTGATTGTATTCATAAAAGCCATCTAAAAAGCTGTAAGCTTCTGTACCTGCAACTCGTTCTAAAACATGCTCAGTGATTGAAAGAGAAAAGTTGTCTCTAATGGTAGCTGAATTCACTTTCTTGAGGTTGACACACACTCATAATTTTTCATTTTTCTTGGGTACTACCAAAATTGGAGACACCCAATCTGTGTGTTCAATTTCATAAATGAATTTGACCTCCTTTAGCTTTTCAATCTCTTGTTTGATCTTCCTGGAAAATGTTTTATTATATGTGTATGGCCTTTGTCTACTTGGTTTCGCATCGTCTCTCATGGGTATGGTATGTTGACAGATTTCTGGATCAACACCCTTGAGATCTTTATAAGACCAAGCAAAGATATCTCGGTATTCCTTCAATAAGCTTAATAAAAGCTCTTCTTCTTCTTTTGTAAGGTCATTTGCAATGTAGGCTGGTCTAAGCTGCTCTCTGGTTCCACCAGATCTATCTTTTTTGCGTTTTCAGACCCCTCGTAGGACTCGCTCTGTTTTTGTAGTTCTCTGACAGGTTGTTCGACTATGATTTTTCGGTCTTGGAGAGTATATTTCTTGTAATGGGATGGAACACTCATTACATCTTTACCATCCTGTTCAGTGGTTTACATTTCTGTTGAATATATCTCCTTTAGAGCTTTTTTCAACTATTGATACATCTTTTTCTGTTCAACGCGTGTCATGGTTGAATCCTTGCCCTGGTTTTTAGGTTTTGCTTGAGTTTCCTTTCTCGTTTTTCCAAATGTTTTTGTCATTTCATGTTCTTTATTTAAAGGATATATACCAATGATTTTGTCCTTGACACAATCATGTGCATCTATTTGCATCAGGAACTGTGTTCTACTAGAGACCGATGGCATAGGTATAGCTTTCAAGTTTCTCGTGTCTCTTTTTTGTCTATACCATTTCTATCTTCTAAATTTTTGGTTTGGAAAGTCAAAAAAATTTCTTTCATGAGCAGTTTAGCTCTCACATGCTCTTTCTTTTGACCCCAAATCATTTAAGGTAGCTGAGTGTTCTTCTAACTCATCTGTTGCATCATAGTAGAGGTCTGAAAAGACTTGTTGAGCTTTCATCAAGTCCTTGGATTCTGGAATTTCATCTTCAATGGTGAAGGGTTGAGATCATTTGGATGGGAATCATGTCATAGCCGTCCTCATTACAAAATTAAGTAGGCATAAACGTGTTTACACATACATCCATTGTTGCTAAGATTTGAGTCCACTCAAATGGCTCAAGCAAATGCTCTAGAAAGGGTTAAGGTACATAGGCTTTGTCTGTGCAATCCCTTTCTAAGATACATTCTTCCCGTTTTAAGCTCCTGTTTTCTGAAGCTCTGCACATCCAAATGGGAGTGTCTTTGTTCAACCAAGATGGAAGCTTAGTTTTAGCCGAAGAGACTGAATCGAATTCTTGTATGGGTGTTTTCATGACATCTCTATAAGTGTGATCTTTTAGATTAACTCTTGTTATTGATCCCACTTGTTTCAAGTACAAGTAATTGTTTCCCCAATCTTGGATGAGTTGTACTTGACGCATGAAAGGCCTTCCCAAGATAATTTCGTAATTGAGTTTCTTCCCAAAGTCTACTATGGAAAAAGTGAAGGAGTACGAGCGGAAGTGCGACGCGAGAGAGAGTGCGAGAAGAAGAGCACGATGATATGGTGAACTCGCTCTACTGTAATGTGTAGAGCATAGTGAGTTCTTATTAGGTTTTTACAAAAGAATATGTGTACATACCTGGCGGCCCGCCCACTTACCTAGGCGACCACATTGGGCTTTATACCCCAACAACCTCCCACTTAAAGTCCAATGTGGTACTTTAAGTGTGAGAGAAGCTACTATACAAGCTAATATACAAGAGATGTAGAGAAGTGATGTACTACCCTACACCTAACTGCTTGCGAAAATGCGCAAAGCTCTCTGAGGGAAGTCCTTTTGTAAGTAGATCAGCAGGATTTTCTGTGTTGTGAACTTTGACAAGCTGAAGTTGCTTATCCTCGAGCATTTCCCTGATGAGCTGATACTTCACATCCATATGCTTTGTCTTTGAGTGATAAACTGGATTGCGAGCCAATTGTATAGCACTTTGACTATCACAATATAACACAGGCATCTCTTCTTTGATTCCCAAATCTGTTACTAGTCGATTAAGCCAAATTGATTCTTTGCATGCCTCTGATGCTGCAACATATTCACCCCTCTGTAGTAGACTGAGTAACACAATCTTGTAATCTAGAACGCCATGATACTGCTCCACCAGCCAATGTAAAGACATACCCTGATGTAGACCTTCGGTTGTCTAAGTCATCTGCATAATCTGAGTCTGTAAAACCCTTTACACTTAGCTCCTGACTCCCATAGCATATACGCATACTCTTTGTAGCTTTCAGGTATCTCAATATTCCTTTCACTGCCTCCCAATGTTTCTTGCCTGGGTTTGACATGTATCGACTTACTACTCCCACTGCAAATGCAATGTCTGGGCGAGTAGCAATCATTGCATACATCAAAATACCCACTGCAGACGCATATGGAATCTTATCCATTTCAGCCTGTTCTTCCTCAGACACAGGACAATCTTGTTTGCTAAGTTTCACATATGGTGGCAATGGAACACTCAGTGCCTTTCCCTTCTCCATATTGAAACGTTGCAAAACTTTGTCAATATACTCTGTTTGAAATAACCAAATCAACTTCTTTGATCTGTCTCTCTCAATGCGCATACCAAGTATATGACTTGCCTCATTCATGTCTTTCATGTCAAACGATTTTGCCATCTTTGAATTCAAAGCTGAAATTTCTTCCAAGTGCTTGCCAGCAATCAACATGTCATCCACATACAAAATAAGGGTTAGCCAACTGCCATCCTTAGCCTTCTTTGTATATAGACAGTGATCGAACTCACTAAGTTTGTAGCCTTGAGAAAGCATAAACTTGTGGAATTTATGGTACCATGCCCTCGGTGATTGTTTTAAGCCATAAAGACTCTTTAACAACTGGCATACCCAATCTTCCTTGCCTTTCTCAACAAACCCTTCCGGCTGCTGCATGTAAATTTCCACATCTAAATCACCATGTAAGAACGCTGTCTTGACATCCATTTGGTGCAACACCAAATCTAATATGGCAACCAATGCAAGAAAGCATCTCAATGTAGTCATCTTGACCATCGGAGAGAAGACTTCCTCAAAGTCAATGCCTTGTTCTTGCTTAAAGCCCTTGGCAACAAGCCTTGCTTTGTACTTTGGCTGACTATCATGAGTGGTGATCTTATACCTGTAAACCCATTTACAAGGTAGAGCCTTTTTGCCCTGTGGTAATTTAACTAGCTTCCATGTCTGGTTTTTATGTAGAGCTGTCATCTCTGACTGCATGGCCAATTGCCAATTCCTGGAGTCTTTCATTTGCACTGCTTCCATGTAACATGAAGGCTCATTGCAATCAGTCAACATGACATAGTTCATAGATGGAACAAACCTATTAGGAGGTCGCGTGACACGTCCAGATCTACGCACAATAGGTGGCTCAGGCTCAGCCACAACCTGTGGTTCCAATCTATCCTGTCCTTGCTCCTCTTGAGCCCTGACATTTTGTCTTGCACGTGCAGGTCCATCTTCTTGGAAGACACCTCTTCTAATCTCCTCAACCCTCTCTGGTTTAGAATGATATTTGGATTCATTAAAGTGACCATCATTGCTACGGACAACCTTTCTGGATTCGGGATCCCAAAGTCTGTACCCCATCTCACCAGAATTACCATAGCCTAGAAAGATGCACTTTCTACTCTTTGGCTCAAGTTTGTTCCTAAATTCCTTTGGAACGTGAGTATATGCCTCACAGCCAAAGACTCTTAGATGCTTGTATGAGGGAATTTTTCCTGAACATACCATCTCTGGCACTGAATCCTTCTGCAAAACCTTGCTAGGAGATCTATTTACAAGATGAACAGCTATTGATAAAGCTTCAGACCAAAACCCATTTGGCAGCTGTGCATTAGACAACATACTTCTGACCTTCTCTTGTATGGTCCTATTCATCCTCTCAGCAACACCATTTTGAGGAGGATTGTAAGGAGCAGTAAGTTCACGTTTTATACCTTTTGACTCACAAAAGTCCTAAAAGGCCTTTGAAACATACTCTCCACCATTGTCAGTGCGTAAGCAATTAAGCTTCTTGCCACTCTGATTGTCCACAAGTGTCACAAACATTTTGAAAACACTAAACGCTTCATCCTTGTGCTTGAGAAAGTAAACCCATACTTTCCTCGAGTAATCATCTATAAATGTCATAAAGTAAGAAGCTCCCCCTAGAGATAGGTTAGGCATAGGTCCACACAAATCACTATGAACAAGTGCCAACTGTGTATCTCTTCTACTGCTTCTATGCTTATGTGGCTGCTATGTTTGCTTACCATACAGACAATGTTCACAGAATTCAAAATCATTAAATGAAAAGCCAGGCAAATAACCAGAACGAGACAAGATTTCCATTCCCTTCTTGGACATATGTCCTAACCGGCTATGCCACAAAGAAACGTTCGACTGCTCGGTTACATTGATTACATTTTTAGAGACATTTGATACATAGATCATGTAAAGTCCTCCAGACTTTACTCCATGTGCTACTGTCATAGAACCCTTGGATATATTCCACATGTTCTGTCCAAAAGTGGTGACGTAGCCAGCATCATCAAGTAAACCTGTGCTGATCAAGCTCTTTGTAATTGCGGGAACCTGTCTCACATTCTTCAGCGTGAAAGAAGAGCCATTCTGAAACTTCAATTGAACATCTCCAACACCTAAGATCTCACATGTCTGCCCATTGCCTAGCCGAACATGATCTTTAGTGGTCACATAAGAGGTAAACCACTCCTTGTTTGGAGACACATGAAGTGATGCCCCTGAGTCTATAATCGAGTCACTCAGTGCATTTCCATCAGATGCTGTAAGAAGACCTGAGTCCATTGTATTCTTCAAGAAGTAGATGTCTCCTGACACTAGATTGTCATCTTCTGCAACATTGTTTGTCACATTTATTTTTTGAATCTTCAGTGAGGACTTGTTCTTCTCACCATGGTCTTCAGCTTTCTCTTTGCCTTTTTCTACTTTCCATTCTCTGCAGTCTATTTTCATGTCACCCTTCTTGCCACAATGGTAGCATTCTATGTCACTCTTGCCTTTAGCACTGAGGGACTTGCTACGAGACTGATTCCTCTTTCCACCTTTGTACTTTTCTTTGGTCCTTCCCCTGACAACTAAGTCTGTTCCTTAGCCTTTGTCCATTGTCTTTCTATTGGTTTCTTAAGTAAGCAGACTTCCTTCTACAGCTGCTATGTTCAAACCATCTGGAGGTGCAGAATTACTCAAAGCTGTGCGAAAAGTGTCCCAACTTTGCGGTAATGTGATCAACACGAACATAGCTCTAATAGGTTCATCAAACTTGACACCTTGAGCTGACAACTGACTATAGATTGTGTTGAATTCATTCAGATGATTGGACATAGGTGTCCCTTCTTTCATCTTCAAGTCAAAAAGCTTCTTAAGCTAGTATACCTGTGAAGCTGCACTTTGCTTCTCATAAAGATCACTCAGCTTTAACCATGCTTGATAAGCCGACATCTCGTCTGCTACATTGAAGTAAATGCTTTTTGCCAAAGTCAGCATAATGGTAGAAAGTGCCAATTCATCCATTTCGCTCCATTCATCTTCGTCCATATCTTCTGGTTTTATCCCCTTGAGCTTTATAGGTTTTATCTGCTTCTTTTGTACCAACACGTGCCAAATCTGCTTCTTCCACAATGGGAAACTGGTTCCATCCAGCTTTCTGATATTGTAAAGAGCAGTGTCCTGTGATCCAGCCATAGCTACGCTTCACAGTAGTTTACTTTGCTGGGAGAAATTCGGCAGAGTTTCCCCTGTAAACTGACCACTGAACCAATATCAACCTGTCAAATGAACCAAGAAAGCTTCAGATTCTGCAAAAATTTTGGCAGAGTCCCCTTTGTAAAATGGCTCTGGTGTACTAAAAACAGACCAAAAAACAGCTCAAAAAACACTGTCTCTCTGACACTGTAAGCTGTGGGTAAACCTGTCCTGCACCTGTTCTGTCTCTGACTGTTCTGCCACTGTCCTGTAAGCATAGACTGTGACAATGCCTCAACGGCAATAAAGCAAAGATGCAATCCCAAATGTCTAACTCACAGTCAATACATCCTAGCTGCCTATCTAAGGGTGCTCGAGGGATCGCTCCAAGACCTGTATCACCGAAAGGATCTCAATTCGAGAATCTCCCAGCTCAATAAAACCTCACTCGACCCTCAACAAAGGCTACAGTAAATCTAATAGTACATAGACTTCCCACAAAGTCATACATCCACAAATTTCCCTCTGTATGCTGTAACCGCTGCGGCGGTTGTTTGCTGCGTGACTCACAGCCAACAAACCCTCAACAGACATACATCATCTCTGACAATACATCCCATGTGGAAGTACCTGAAATGTCAGGATGAAATCTGGAATATCAAGCAGCAAACACAAGCCACCTGATGAACTAGTGGATGTCGCCTACAGTCTGTGTGTAGATGCGCCCGTGTCGTATGTGACACACCTCCAAGAACTGTGAGCTGTCCTTCGATGTGTAGACAGCCACAAATCAACACTCTGGGAGTGTCGATATCCTCAGCACCTGCAGTCGTAGGCCGAAAACCCAAATTTGCAGAGTCGGATCTGCACCCGTCGAGATCACGTAGTCGAAAATGGCCTGCGCAGACCTTTGTCGAAGCCGAACGGTGGCCGAGATGACCTCAGAATGAAATTCTGACACCACCAAGCCCTTTGGGTCTTCCCACAAGATTTGGGGCCGTTTCTTCGCCTGTCGAATTTCACTCCAATCTGAGCTGGTGACTCTAGCCTCCCGCAGTGCTGCCCCGAGCCTCGATCTGAGCTCTGATACCAGTTGAAGGAGTACGAGCGGAAGTGCGATGCGAGAGAGAGTGCAAGAAGAAGAGCATGACGATATGGTGAACTCGCTCTACTGTAATGTGTAGAGCATAGTGAGTTCTTATTAGGTTTTTACAAAAGAATATGTGTACATACCTGGCGGCCCGCCCACTTACCTGGGCGACCACATTGGGCTTTATACCCCAACAAAAAGTGTGTTGATATTCAATCCCACAGGAATTAACTATCACTTTTTCAAGCAGTCCTAATGGTCTTTTGATGTGTCCATCAGCCAATTGCAATTTTATTCGAGTTTGTCTAATGGCTGGTTGTCCCTAGGATTCCCATACTGCTTTCATGGCTATGGCTATGCCTGCTCCACTATCCAGTATTGCCATGGTTTCTATATCATTATATTGCACTGGAAGGATGGTGTTTCCTTCTCCCCCTTCGTAGTATTCTCTAACTTTGTTCATTGGAACAAATCTAATCTCTTTGTTATCCATTTCGTGTTTCAATTTTCCCAATTTTTTTGCGATTAGCCCTGCTATTCCCACCTTCTCTAGATTTTTCTGTAGATCATTCCATAAATATGGTCTGATTTCTAATAGTTCTCCTAAAGTAAGAGTGCATTGGATGGGTTAGACATGATTGAATGGATGTTGTCTACTTCTAGGGTCTGTTCAGCTCTTTTTACTTGAGTGGTTTTACACACTATGGATGCATCTTCATTATCTTTCAAGTAAGAGGGCAATGTTTTCAAAGTCAATGGTTTATACATTCATGAAGCTTCAAATCTGCAATCCCCATACAAGGATTATACATTCATGTCCATATCAAGAGGTAGGTTGTCTAACCAAACTTTCTCTACAGGAGCTGACTTCAAAGTTAAGCTCCCATCATTAATCTCCCTAACTTTCTCCCATAAGTGTCTTGGCCAGTCTTCTTCTACAAATGGAATTCCGTCTAAGGCATCTTCGCTGTCCGGCACTATAAGTTCTAGCTCTTTTGTTTCAAGGTGGGGTTCTACCACCACTTTGAATTTTTCCTTATTGGTTCCTACCACGAGCTCCTCAGGTTTTGTCATACTTTCGAGCTTGGGTTTTTGTTTTTCCAGCATCTCTTGCATGATTCTTACCAAATTTTGATAAGCTTAAAGTTTATCTGCTTCCATGTCTAGAGAAACATAGTTTTTCCATTTGTTTTTCATGTTTTGGCCTGCGTTAAGTTCTGCTTGGTAAGCTTCCAAGGCTGCATTAATTGGCTCAAAAATTTTATCTACCAAAATTGATCCTCCAGATTTCACAATGGTTTCTTTGATTTCACTTCCAGTTTCTTTCACCTTTTCTTGGAATCGCTTTTTTGCTTTCTCCTCAATTTTAGCCTGTTGTTTCTATTTTCTCATTGCATACCTTTTGTTTCTGCTTCTTTTGGTCTTTTGAGAGGAAATTTTTGTATTCTTCAAATCATTGGAGGAGTTATGTTTCTTTTTCTTAGCCTGAGCTCTGGTGATTATCTTGATTGGAACAATCGTTTCACTCTCAGATGAGCTACTAGGTATCACTTGGACTACGTTTACTACTTTTTTATCCTTGTTTAAAGGATTTTTTTGACAATCTTTAAGGAAGTGTCCTCCCTTTTTGCAACATTGTATGCAATAAGCTTCAACTGGCTTGAGGTTCTTATCAGGCTCTGGGTATTCATTCTTCCAATGATCATCTGCAGCACAATTATGACAATTTTCAGTTCTTGGCTTAATTAGGGGTCTTACCATAGGAGGTCTAACACCTTGATTAGCTACATAATACATTGGTGCAAGCTCTGGTGTAGCATAAGTCACAGGCTCTTCCCTTGGTGGTGGATGTGAATTATACCACTCTCCTTCTACCATTATTGTAGATAGACTAGGCTCAACATGGGGTGTAACATGCAATAGTGCTTGGACATCTATGACTCCCTCTGTACTTTACAGGCACTGCATTATGTCCTGGATATGGAGGTTGTTGGACCAACACGGATTGAGGTCTTTCCATACCCATCGGTGGTCTTTGAGCTTGGGCCATATTAGGCTGATATCTATACATGGCTTGTCCTCGTGGCCTCATAGGCACATATTGAACATTCCCATCATACTTTGGTCGGTAATAGCACTCATTGGTCTCATGGTTGGTCCATTTACCCTCAATTGCACACCATTTTTGCAGCCTAATTGGTTGTCCTTGTTGAGGTATCCCTTGTCCTGGTCCCTGCATAGGTGATTTTTGCATGTTATTCATCATGTCATTCATCCTTTTGAGAATGTCTTCTATGGCTGAAAGTGGTGCTGCAGCAGCCGTTCCCACTTGTGCTGGTTTGGTGGATATTGCTTTCTCACTTTGGTTATCCTTAGGGACATCTTCTTCATTGAAAATATCACAATTGTCTCCTAAGTCAATAGCATCTGACACACACTCTTCTAGGGTTGTGTGCTTCTTGCTATACAGTATAGATGAAGTTCTTTGTTTAGCAATCCCTCTAGAAACAATGATACTAGTCTTTCTTATGTAGGTATCTTGAGCTCTGGACATGAGCTCTGGACATCTTGCAATGTATTGCTTCATTCGAGTTGCTCAATCCTTAACAGATTCACCTTGTTTCTGTTTAAAGCTATAGATTTGAGCTACCGTGTTGTGTTTGATCCTTGTTTTGGAACAAGCAGCTACAAATCCTTGAGCTAATATATTCAAGTCCATGATTGACCTTGGTGGAATGTTTTGGAACCATGTCAATGCTTTCCCTTCTAATTTCATTTCAAACCCCTTGAATTGAGGATGGAAATCAAATATGCATTCTGCTCTTAGCACTTGTTTGAAGCTTTCTAAGTGGTCATATGGATCCTCAGATCCACTGTATTTTTTGACCCATTTTTGAAAATCAGCTGGTCTGACACGTCTATTTGGTTCAACTCCTGGTCTCCTGGCAGTTGGTCCTGTTCCGAGTCCTTCAGACCAGTCTGTTGGAAATAGTGACTCATGTAGCCTTGGACTGGCCGTAGTGTCACCCGATTTTCTTCGTGATGAGGTGGTTTATGGTTTCTTAACATTACTCTCAGAAGATCTCTCATGGTGTTCAGCCCTTGGTATTTGGTTTGTTCTACCTCCTTAGGAGTCATCATAACAAAGTTATTGTTATAGCAATCCCTAAACAAGTAGGTTGGTAGGTCTGCTGAACCCTTATCTTTGATCTTAAAGATATAGATGATCTTCATGGGTGTTAGTTGTCCTGATTTGGCATGCAAATTCCGTAGAAGATCTTTGACGTTTCTATCCTCCCAACAATCGATTCCAATCCTAGGATTATCTGTACTAAGCCGTTTCAAGGGCTTCAAATCAACTTGATCGTATCCTTCGAATTCTAAAGTAGGTGGTCCTTCTTTTGTTGCCATATCTGGAATTATGGTATTTACTTCTAACCCCCATTTGTATCACATCAAGGTTTTCAGCTTGTAAATACTAAGTTTCGTTTCTATCCATGTACATTTTTCCTTGTTTGTTTGCCCTGATCTCCTCTTCAAACTCAATACCATGGTCATTAATGCGAATAGCATACTCTTTGTTAGGATCCAGGTAAATCTGAGCTCCATGGCGATTAGTCTTATAAAAAGAGAGTATATGCTTATATAGCAGTGTCGTTCTGGTTTTTGAGTGAGTCGAATAGGAAGACATTTCAGATGTTGAATCCGAAAAAGTGTCTGAGACTTCCTCAAGGATAGTGTGCAAGGGATTGTCTTGATTCACAGTTTCTTCGGTGGATACTCTACGAGATTTCTCCAAATATGCCTTGGTTTCCTAGTACACGACCAGATATAAGGTTCATAAAGACTTGTGATGCCCTGGATAGAGTACTTACCGTCGGATTGACTTGTTGTCAATTTCTTCCACTTGACTTGATTGCAAATTCTGTCAAGCTGCCAATTCCTTGTCTGCAACCTGATTCCTGTATCAATTTTGATCAAGTTAGCTATTCTTTCACAAAGAATGTATAGTTTTTGCTAACTATTGTGATAGGTCTATGTGTATCTCTTCAAATTGAACTGAGTGAGTCAGCAGTTGAGACTTCAGATTATTCCACTTTTGCAAAAAGCCAAAGGACAAATCTGCAACCTGGAAACTGAGTGAACATGTGCCAATTTGATTCCAATTGAACCCAAAATTGCCCGATGGCCTTGTATTATGTTGGTCTAACACTGTACAAGTTCAAAAAGTCAAAAATGGTGTCTCTGTGTAGCAGTAGTAAATAATCACGATTTTTTACTTTTCTCAGTTTTTTACACTTTTTGGCTTGATTTGCCAAGTATACACCCTGTTAAGGTCCCTGGACAATTTTCACTAAGTTTGAACTAAATTTGTTCAAGTTTAGCAACTGTTCCGTGTTCGCAGACTCGATTTTTGAGAATCTGGCTTAAATCTCACTTTTGTGATCCAAATTTCACCAAAATTGATTTGTGTGGTCTACTTGATGTGCTTGACCTGGTGTTATACTCAAATTTTCAAGATTATCAATCTTTGTAGCAGATGTAAATAATCACGATTATTTACTCCTATTATGTTTTTGCAAGTTTTTGTCCCAATCTTGACACAGATCTGTTAAGCACCTCAACTTAAGCTCCCTAGCCAAGTTTCATCAAGTTTGGACAATTTTTGTTCAAATGGTCATCAGTTTTGTATTTGCAGACTCACTTTGCAAATTTGGCCACAATTTTCAATCCAATGATCCAAATCTTACCAAATTTGATTTGTGGGCTTATTATAACATGCTAAAGCAAGTGGTATGCTGACTTGGTCAAAAAAGTTGAAAATTGGGGCAGATGTAAATAATCACAATTATTTACTTCTGCTAAATTTTTGCATCTTTTTGATCAATTGAGCATGTACACACGTCTATCACATCAATATACGCCTATGAATCAAGTTTCATTGAGTTTGAACAAAATTTTCCTGAATTTACACTCAAGTTCCCGAAAGTCAGGACAGACTTTAGTTTTTACCCAGTTTTTGGTCAATTTGGTGATCCAAATTCTATGGTCCTTTACAAAAGTTGTTTGTACATATGCATAGAGTCTCTGGTATCAACCTTGGTAAGTTTTGAGTTGAAAGTAAATAATCACGATTATTTACTTTTAGCCTAAAATGAATGCTTTTTTGAATTTTTTCACTGGACAATCTTTTCATGAGCTATTTTAAGCCTCTGAGTGAAGTCAAAACTTAATTTGGCTTAGAATGTCAAGAAAAAGTAAATAATATAAGTTTTTGCAAACTCTTGAAATTTTTACCTCATTGTGTCCTTGAGCTTACCCACTCGTTCATACAGCTTTTTAAGCATACTCTCCAGTCGGATTGGCATGTTGTCAGTCTTTTCGTGCTATTTCTAGCCGTAATCCTAAAATTTTGCAACTTCACATAACAACTCACAAGTGATTATTTTGGAAAGAGCAATGTTCTAAAACCCACTTCGGATTCTACTTACCCTATTTCTAGGTTCTACTGCAATGGGGTTGTGGAAAGTGTCCACAAACACTCGTTTTTTTTTGTTTTTTTTAATGGTTTCTTGAGCATTGATCTTAAGACTTGTCTCCTCTACCAATCATTCTCAAAATCCTAATCTATTTCTAAATCCTACAATCCTAAAGGCACTCAGCAAGTACAATTACTTCCAAGCTACCTCTACACAGCAAAAGACGACAATCTTAAGCTATGCGGTTTTAAACAGAAAGTTTTTACTCTAGGAGATTCTAGAGGAAGTTAAAGGATAACTTCACAAGACGCTCATATTTTTCACTAGTTTAGGTCTCTTCTATCCTCGGCAGTGGCGCCAAATGTGGGACGGGTGTCTAACACTCTTATCTTATTGCAAATGTAGTGAGAACCATGAATAAATTGTTAATCCATGGGATGAAGCTGACTCAATTAGTGCATAGAGACTACAAGAGGTTATCAATCTCTTGGAAAACAACAAAAAACTCGCATCTAACTCAAGCTACACTCAACTGACTGAAATCACCAAAAGCCAATCGCTCATCGGCAAACAAATCACATCTGTTACAGCATCAAATGACATCCAAAGATAACAAAACTTCTAGGACATGTTTATAAGACCTAAGCACACATGCTTATGGTATGAATTTCCACTTTAGGTCAAGTGCAAAAATCACGATAATTAACAACAATGGATTTTTGACCTAGTCATTTTCGACCCAGAATGCATCTAAATGCTTAGCAATGATGCCCCAATACCCCGCCTATACTTATTTTTTGATTTTGAAGTGTAAATTCCTACTTATGATGAAATTAGGCCACGGGTTGGCGATGCCAAAAGCTACCAAATACCGTGAAATGCTTACATCAATTCGTAAAGCTTTTACTTGCGGTTTCAACGCAACAGACGTGACTGTAATGTGACAACCGGGGAGGGAGTAGGAAGCGTGAGAAGGAGAGAAGTGAGCACCGTTAGCTCACGCTGTGTATTTCATTATCCAAAACTTAATAATAACTTACAAAAATTGGCTTTTATACCTTAGCCAAGGTTTTTGGTGGTCGAAACTAATAATCTCGGAGCTCTAGCTAAAGACAGGTTGATGCGATTCGGAAGCTTCTGGCCTCGGCTCATCGATTACAAAGTTTATCCAAAAAATAGGAGTTAAAATATTCTCGATTCATCAAAATAATAATTGTTTTTACGATGAGAGCTCCAAAAAATGGTATTCGGGTTAGCTTGCTGCTAACTCTCTCTCTCTCTCTCTCTCTCTCTCTCTCTCTCTCTCTCTCTCTCTCTCTCTCCCCTCCGTTCGATGTGAAATCCCCTCCTCGTTGGTCAACATAGACCCCTATCTCTACCTTGTGCTCGTGCTAACGTATGTCCACTCTCTCGTTCTCGCTTCCTCTCTCCTTGAGGTGGAAAATTATTCCTGCATTGCAAATTTTTTGGGGTTCCTATGTCTAACAACATTAGAGGCTCCATAGAAGAGGCCTTTTCTAGTCTCCAAAATAAAAACATACAAACTTCTTTGCTTCTTGGTTTGTAAGGTTTGAAAATACATTATGCAAGAAGAAGCAAGTTATGAAGGTACTTTGAAACAATTGCAAAAAACAACACTGCTCCAACAACGATGGCCACCGATAGAGCGTTTCTAAGCACTTGCTTGCAAAAAGGAACCAAATAAGAAGGTGCAACCAAGCACATGTGCATATCCCCTTCTTGCACCACACATACAACACAATGTCATTGGCAAAGAAGACAACCCATGAGTTGGAAGAGTTTCCATTAACGAAGTTAAAATTTTCACTAGGCGAGCTGTCGTCATTCAAAGTCACATCATACGTAGTGTTGAAGCCCACATTTGGAGGCTACCAAGAAGGTTTCATCTGGTGCACTCATGCAGGGGTAGAAGAGTAGACCTTAGCAATATCAGACCTGTACCCATGCCAACCCAGATCCCCCCCCCCCCCCCCCCCCCCCCCCCCCCTCTCTGTCTCTCTCTCTTTCACGGAAGATACAAGCAAAAAATGGGTGCACTCTCTCGCAAGCCTGCAAAATATCACACAGGAACATGGCACTCTAAACTCCCAACATTGAGAACCAACTACTGCACATCAAGTCACACACACTCTCTCTCTCGACGTACAATTTGATAGGGTGTCAAGTTTGCATGCATAGATGGTTTGCGTATCGAGGCTAATGGAGACAATTGCATGCTCTATGGACTTGAACTTTGAGATGGAAGCACGCTTTGTGCACCGCCAGGAAGGCTTTGTTTGTTGCACTTGTGCAGGGGTAGAAGAGCAAGAGAAACAAGATTTCAAAAGCCCTTAGTAGAAATAGATCTACAGCCATGCTGACGTAGATCTCTCTCTCTCTCTCTCTCTCTCTCTCTCTACCGAACTATAATGATTGGCTCTCTTATGATAAATTTGTTTGGATGCATAATGGAGATAAAATTGATTGATTGGGCTGAAGAGAATGACAAGCGTGCAAAAGGACAAGCAGGTTTTTGTCAGCACCATAGCACCATTGATCATCTTGTTACTCTTCGTGTTCTTATGGAGGAAAGTCGCTTGAAAGGCAAGCTATGTATTGTTTCTTCATGGAATTTAAAGAAGTCTTTGATATGTTTCCATGTAGCAATTTGTGGTGAAGGATAGAAGAACTCTAAGTGCCAAGTGAGTTTATGCTTGCGGTTTCTGTTGAGATGTCAAGCTCAACATGTACTACTCCGAGATGACTATCACTAATAGTCATCATCACCGGCGCGTTGGTGGATATGCATATCTTTGCTAGTGATACTACAAATGGACTACATCAAGTTGGTCTACCTACCAGAGTGATCGCACACTTATCTTTTTACCTCACTCACTAGCGGTTCATACTAGACCGTTGTACTACTTCCCCTTTTATGTTGTATTTTTCCTTATGTTTTGTAGACCTCTTATCTTGAGTTTGTGAAGAAGAAGAAGTACATGTGCTTGTTAGAGCTCAAGCTCTCTCCTTCTCTATCTCTAGACATGGTATCAAAGTTTGGTTGTGTCTGAGGAGCTTGGAACAGTAGGCAGCGGCTTCGGTATTTTTGGGAGCCATCGTCACAACGATCTTCGATTCAAGTGACTCTACTTGGAGAGTGTGCATAGTAGGGTTCTATACTATCCTTTGGACTCATACAGTGTGACTAGATTTCCATTCCGGGCACGTTTTGATCCCCATTTTAGAGTTAGAGTGCGTTCGCCTGCAGAAACATTAAGGTTCGAGATTCTGTAGATCACATATAGGTGGTGCAGAAAGCTTTGGTTTAGTTGCAGTGTGCACATACACTGCTTAGTATAGTGAAATATGTGTACATACGTAGATTGTGGTTACAGGTGGCAATCAACTATTTTTAGCAGGCTACTCAAAGACTATTTTTAGCAGGCTACTCAAAAGACTGTGTAAAGGGTGGGAAACATGTCGTTCAACAATGATGGGCTTAACCAAGTTGTGAGTGAGAAGCTGGACAAGAACAACTTCCATGATTGGAAGTTCAAAATGACCAATTTCCTTATGGGCAAAGGTGATTGGGACTACATTGATGGAGAGCATGATGTAGCACCACTACTGCCAGAGGAACGTGTAAGTGCTGCACAAATCAAGACATTTAAAGTTTGGAACTAAAGAGCTTGGAAGGTCATGTAATGGATTTTTGTGAGTGCATAGGACACAAAGATTGGGCATATACAAGATGCTCAATCTCCTAAGGAGGCTTGGGACACTATGCTGTCATTGGATGTGACCAACACAAAGGCAAGGACGCTGCAGATGAAGACTAAGCTGAATACTGTGCAGAAGAAAAGCCTGTCCATCAATGACTATTCACTGAAAAAAAGAACATATGTGAGTCACTTGCATCAATTGGTGTTACAGTCGATGATGATGATAAAGTAGAAGTCTGTCTACGAGGTTTGGGTCCTGAGTACAAATAGTTTAAACTGGCATAAATCTTCTAGAACATTCCCTCGTTTACAGAGTTAGTGTCCTTATTGATTATGGAATAGAAGGAACTTGAGGAAGACTCCTCTACGCAGGTTGGAAACAATTTTGAATAGGTGCTTGTCCACAACAAAGACAAAGGAAGAGGACATGGTATAGGTCATGGACGAGGTAGAGGAAGAGGCAACCAACAAGCACAATAGTAGAACAACAATCATGGTCACAACAAGGATTGTGGTTGAGGAAATTTTTGAGGCAGGGGGAGTTCAAGAGGTCGCGGAAATGTGCAATGCAATAATGCAGGTCAACACTGTTGGAATTAGGGTTGCAGAGAAACACACACAGCTTGGAGAAGACGAAGGAAGCTCAAGGCACACAATAGAGAGTGTATTCCTTAGTGTGCGATGGAAAGATAGATAGCCCTAGAGTGATGGGCGTATATACAATGCACGGGGGAAAAAACCTCCTAAAGAGGGAAAAAATGCCCCGGCGGTCCTAGTGTGTTCACACACATCACTACCACATGTATATGGTAACAAATCCCCCCTGGAGTGATGCGGTGAACGAGAGCTGGCACATGAGTAAAGGGAAGTGCCATGCCCTGAGGACAGGATCAGTCCACAAAGGGGAGTAAGCCCAAAGCTTTGCGGAAAGCTTCAAGCTTCTCACGAGACAATGCCTTTGTGAAAAGATCTGCAAGGTTGTCCTGTGTTGGCACATAAGCCAAGCTGATCTCTCCTGCTGAGAGCCTCTCCCTGACATAGTGGTAATGCACCTCAATGTGCTTTGTGCGAGCATGAAAAACTGGGTTCCTCGAAACTGCCAATGCGCTCTGACTGTCAGTGTAGATAGTGTTGGCAGTGTCCTGTCCAACACCCAAGTCAGCCATAAGGCGTCTGAGCCATACACACTCAACCGTAGCTGTGAAGACTGCCCTGTACTCAGCCTCACAACTCGAAGTGGCCACAGTAGGTTGCTTCTTGCTCAACCATGATATACATGAACTGCCAAGCATGAAACAAAAACCACTTGTGGACACTCGCGTGTCAAAACAACCAGCCCAATCTGAGTCCGAAAAAGCATGTAAGTCTGGCGGCAATGATCCCCCCTTGGGATAAAACAAGCCAAGATGTAAAGTGCCACTAAGGTAGCGGAAAATCCTCTTGACAGCCTGCCAATGCTTAGACCCTGGGCTATGCATAAATCTGCTGACCTGCGAGACTGCAAACTGAATATCTGGCCTCGTGTTGCATACATAAATGAGGCAGCCAACAGCAGTTTGGTAAAGAGTGACATCAGCAGGATCGCCAGCATCATGTAGACTCAACTTCAAACCTGTTTCCATGGGAGTGGCAATAGGTTTGCAATCCTCAAGTCCAAACTTACATAGCAATGTCTCTATGTAACTTTTCTGACACAAGGCAATACCACCATCACACTGCTTAAACTGTATACCCAAGTAATGATGCAACAGCCCCAAATCTTTCATCTTGAAAGTAGCATTCAAATCAGCCTTAAATTCAGCAATATGTCTCTCATTTGGTCCAGTGATCAGCAAATCATCAACATAAAGAACCACAATGAGAAATACATCATCCTCACGCTTTACATACAATGTGCTTTCTGTTGGACTGTTACGAAAGCCTCGTTTAACCAAATGAGTGTCAGCTTTCTCATACCAAGCACGAGGAGATTGCTTCAACCCATACAAAGCCTTCTTACATTTGCACACTTTGTCCTCTTGTCCTTCTATGACAAAACCGCGAGGCTGCGTTACATAAACTTCCTCAAATATGTCACCATTCAAGAAAGCAGTAACAATGTCTGATTGATGTACATCCCAACCAAAATGAGCTGCCAATGCACATAGAAAACGCACAGTAGTCATACGACAACTGGGAGCAAAAGTCTCTTCATAATCTATGCCTTTTTGTTGTGCATAACCCTTTGCAACAAGTCGAGCCTTATGGCGATCGATCTCACCATCCGGCTTGCGTTTCAACTTGTAAACCCACTTGGTACCAATGGCCTTTTTGCCAGGAGGCAAATCACATAAAGTCCATGTGTCATTCTCTATAAGTGCATCATATTCTGATTTCATGGCAGCAATCAAATTTTCTGAATTCTGTGCTTCATCAAAAGACAGAGGCTCCTCAACATCATGTAAACTAGACACAGCCAAAGCATAACAATCTGATGCATAAGATGCATGGCGAGAGCCTGAACGAGTACGACTAGATAAAGGTGCATCCAATTAACTGTCACGCAAAGTGTGCACCAGCCATTTTGGCATACCTCTAGCCTGCTCATTTTCAGCCCTTTCCTCATCAAGTACATCATGTACATCTGCATCAGTAATAGGCTGTTCTAAAACATTTTCAGAAACCCCCATAGGCTGTACATTTGCCTCATTGGAACTTACATTCGTATTTCCACCACTGAAAAGAGGCAACAAAGTGTCATAAATGTCCTGTGAGCTTACATTACTGTCTCTAGTACATGACAGCAAGGGTTGAACAGAATCTTCCACAAACACTACATCCCGTGAAACCAAAATACGTTTTGTTTGCGGATGATACAACCTGTAACCTTTGCTTTCAGCACTATAACCAACAAAAATACATTTGACAGCCTTATCATCCAATTTTCTGCGCTGCACTTGTGGCACCAAAGCATATGCCAAACAGCCAAAAACACGCATGTGCTCAATAGAAGGTTTTCTATCATGCCATGCTTCATATGGAGTAATAGACTGCAAAGCTTTCGTAGGACACCTGTTAAGTACATAAGTGGCACACATGATGGCCTCAAGCCAAAAAGAATGCGGCAAAGCTTGACTTTTGACCATACATCGTGCCATTTCCGTTAGTGACCTGTTTTTCCTCTCAGCAACACCATTTTGCTGAGGTGTATAAGGCACTGTACATTGGTGTTTTATCCCACGACTAGCCAGAAATGCATTAAATTCATGAGACATATACTCCCCCCCTCGATCGGAACGGAGGGTGCCCATAGTACATTTTGAGACATTTTCAGCCATAGCCAAAAATTGTTTGAAGCACATAAAAACTTCGGACTTCGCTTTAAGCGAAAATACCCACGCATGCCTAGAGTAATCATCAATGAAAGTCACGAAGTATAGGTAATTGCCCAAGGACGGAGTTTGCATGGGCCCACAAACATCACTATGCACAAGTTGCAACCTGCATGTGGCCCTAACTGAACCATCCTTTGGAAACTTAGAACGCTGCATTTTACCCAGAATACAGCCTTCACAAACATGTTTGATAGGTGCTTCAAGAGGCGGCAAAGAAGCAACCATATCAGATTTCTGCAAACGCAGCAAACTGGCAAAATTCAGATGACCAAAACGTGCATGCCAAAGTTTTGCATCTGAAATAGCCCTTGAATCTGCAACAGCATTTGCAAAATTTTGTCCACACTTGTCATACAAAGTGAGCTTATACAGCCCACGGCACAAAAGCCCAGATGCAACAATTTCATCACCAAAACTGAGATCATGAACTGTACATCTGTCATCCACAAATTTGACTACAAGTCCAAGTCTAGCAAGTGCGGATACAGACAAGAGATTCTTCTTGATCCCAGGTACATAAAGTGCATCAACAAGTGTGAAGGAACTGCCATTAGCAGCAGTGAGCACAATCTTTCCAACTCCCTGAACTGGATAAGAGGCGTTGTTGGCACAAGTGACTGAATTCCCATGAGGGACAGACTCGAGAGAGGTAAACAATTCACGATGTGAGGTAATGTGCTTTGTAGCACCACTGTCGAAATACCACACATGTGAATCTGCAGCAACTGACAAGCATGCATCATGGACAGCAGGATTGTAAGTGCACTCTGCGCTAAAAGCCCATTCTGCATCAACATCAGCATCACAATCTCCTTTCACAGAAGACTCAACAATGGCTGCATTTGTAGTGGAACCAGCATTTGCAGTGGAACCACCCTCTTTCTTCTTAGCCTCTTTGGCCTTCAACTTAGGACACGACTTGATCAAGTGATCATTGGCTTTACAATAATGGCAACGCATCTTCTTTTTGCCCTTATCACCAGAATTGCCAGACGAAGTGCTGCCAGCAGAAGCATTAGGAACAGAATTTTTGCCACTCGCAGCAGAACCATAAGAAGTGGCTGCATTACTGTTACCACCCTTTCTTTGAGAAGCAATAAAAGCCTGTTCAACTGCACGCTGCCTAGTCCTGTTTTTTCTAGAAAGTGACTCTTGCAACAGCAATGTGCATAATGCATCAAACTTGACAACTTCAGGATTTCCTTGGGTCATCAGTCTCCAAGTACTAGCAAAAGTCTGGTAGGAATCTGGTAAGGCATCAAGAACAGTCTGCACAAGGGAACTGTTAGAAATGACTTCACCTGCAGAAATGAGTTGCTCATTGATATCCTTGACACTAGCAAGGAAAGTGTCCATATCATCTTCCTCATGCATAATCTTCGACTCTAGCTCTTTACGCAGCAAAGCAATTTTAGCCTCATTGCGGCTTGCATAAAGACCTGCTAGAATATCCCAAGCCTGTTTTGCAGATTTTGCTGAACGGATGTGAGGAATAATGGTGCGCTTCACAGACAACGCAATCAATGCATGAGCCTGCGCATCCTTAACATCCCAACGAGCTTGTTCTGCTGTAGGCAAAACAACTCTAACAGCTGCAATCCTTGCAGCAAGACCTGCAACATCCTCAACATCGCCTACATCTTCAGAACCAGGACGTACATCAATGCCCTGCACAATGTTCCAGACACCTTTTGACACAAGAACATGTTGCATCATATAAGCCCACATAGGGTAGTTGTCCCCATCCAACCTGTCCTCAGCAGCAAACATCTTGAACACATCTGTGTTGTTGTTGTCAGCCATGGTAAATGCTGCACCTGATGTGAAAACTGCCCGAAAATAGGAGAAATGGAGCGGGAACAACTTGTGCTATATAGCACAAACCGTAGAAGACTATAAGGCACCTGTTATGCAGAAAACGGCACTGACAGAAAATCTGCACAAAATGACGAAATAGCCTGTGCAGTACTGCCCGTAGTGGAAACGGAGGCCGAAATGAGCCCAAATCAAAATTCTGAGCAGACCAAGCTCTTTGAGCTCTCCCAAAATATTTGTCGACCTGCGAACGCTTGCCAAAGCTCACTGAAATCGGAGAAAGTGAGCAGGCGTGTGCTGGAGCAGCTGGCGACTAAGCCCGGGAGGACGTGACCTGCTCTGATACCAATTGTTGGAATTAGGGTTGCAGAGAAACACACACAGCTTGGAGAAGACGAAGGAAGCTCAAGGCACACAATAGAGAGTGTATTCCTTAGTGTGCGATGGAAAGATAGATAGCCCTAGAGTGATGGGCGTATATACAATGCACGGGGGAAAAAACCTCCTAAAGAGGGAAAAAATGCCCCGGCGGTCCTAGTGTGTTCACACACATCACTACCACATGTATATGGTAACAAACACAAAAATGTAGTATGTTGGGGTTGTGGATGACATGGTCATTTTGAACGTGACTGTCCAGACAAGAGGCAGCAAAACAATTATGCAACTACTAGCAGAAATGCAGATTAGCCCAAGAGGCAATTTGTGGTGCAACACATCCTAAATACTATGTTTGCAAATGTGGAACAATCATGTGTCTGGTATGTGGATTCTGGTGCATAAAATCACATGAGCAACCATGGTGAATGGTTTAAGAAAATGGAGACTTTACAAAGTCTTGGCTATGTAGAAATTGGGAATGATATTGCACATCCTATTATGCATACAAAAAATGTGCCATTGTCTATGAGAGATGGTAAAGTGAAGTACCTGGCTGATGTACTACATGTAACCAACATTACAAAGAACCTGGTTTCTGCTGGGAAAATGTTTGAGTAGGGTTTACATGTCAGGTTTAACTTCAATGGTCTCTTTGTCATCGAAGAGCATAAGAAGGATGAAAGGCTGGTTGTGCAAGGAAAGAAAGTGGGCAGAATGTTTACTTTGGATGTAGATGTACCTGAGGTGAATGTTGCCATGTTTGCATGAGGTGCAGGTGTTGTTCCAGATATAGAGATTATGCAGACTAAATAGATGGTTATAGGTTTACCTATGTTTTGAGTTGCTGAAATGCAGAAAGTATGTTAGCTTGTCAGTTTGGAAAGTAGGAAAAAACATCATTTCCTCAATTATGATAAGCATGTAAGCATGAATGCACTGGATTTATTGCATATAGATGTATGGGGTTCGATAAATAGTGCTTCTATGGGGTGGATGTAGATACTATGTGAGTTCCATTGACGACCATACGAGGAAGGTATGGGTCTACTTCATGAAGCAAAAAAGTGAGGTGTTTATGCATTTTTAGAATTTCTAAGTTATGGTTGAAAAACAAAATGGGAAACATGTAAAGTTCCTAGTCAAATGGAGGGGGAGAATACTTGTCCAATGAATTTAATGGTTTTTTGAAAAAGCATGGAACTCAGAGGCGATTTTCATGCAGGTACACTCCACAGCAAAATTGTGTTGCTGAGCAAAAGAATAGACACATTGTAGAAGTGGCTAGAGCATTGATGAATGAGAAGAACATACCTTATTGTTATTGGGTTAAGGCTGTTGCTACAGGTGTCTACATTATGAACAGGACCCCTACTGCTGCAGTACATGATATGACACTTGAAGAAAAGTTCAGTGGTGAAAAACTAGATGTATCAAATTCTAAAGTGTTCGGATGCATTGCTTATGTACATGTGCTAGATGAGCTAAGCAGTGAGCTTGATCCAAAAGCAGAAAAATTCATGTTCGTTGGCTATTCCCTTGAGAGCAGAAAGGGTACAAGTGTTACAATCTGTCAACAGGTAAATTGAGGGTGAGCAAGGATGTTGTTTTTTATGAAATAACAAGTAGGTATGCTGATGTAAAAGATGATTTTGGGGCTGATGTAAGAGAGAATGTGGCTGCAAAAAATATAGGTGCGCAGTCACAAGTTTTGAGTGGACCACAAGGGTCCTCTAGTGCAAGTCATGGTAAGAATTCATGGAGTGGCAGGTTATGTGAAAGAGTGGGTCCTGCAAAACCTTCAAATGTATCAAGGAAAGGAAAGGAAAAAGTTGATGATGCCCCTAAGTTGCCAAATTTGAGTGCAGGTTATGATGATGGTGATAGCCGTGGTTCTGATTAGAGTTTGGATGAGGAGTTTGGCATACCCTCTGTGAAGACTCATAGTGCAAGAAGAATGCAAGCAAGGAATTGGGCACTTGGAAGTGATCCTAGGCCACGTAGGTGAAAAAGAGCAAGAAATCTTGTGCAAAGATTGAATTATGACAATTATGTGGCTCGTCATTGTGCATTTATGGCGAAGATTATAGAGGAAGTAGAACCCACATGTTTTGAGGATGTTGTCAAGGATGAAATATGGCAGCAAGCCATGGATGAAGAGATAGCTACACTTGGGAACATGGGAATTGGTGACATTACCAAAGGATAAGAAGGCAATTGGATGTAAGTGGGTTTACAAAAGAAAGCATAATGATGATGGCAGTGTGAACAAGTACAATGCTAGACTTGTGCCAAAGGTTATGCACAGACATATAGGATTGATTATGAGGAGACGTTCAACCCCATAGCTAAGATGGTTTTCGTTCGTGTGTTTATTGCAGTGGCTGCCACATTAAAATGGGTGTTGAAACAAATGCATGTAAAGAATGCATTTTTGAATGGATACTTGGAGGAAGTTGTGTATATGGAGCAGCCACAAGGTTATGAAAATATGAGGCTATGTGACCTTGTATGTAGATTAAAGAAAGCGTTGTATGGGCTGAAGCAAGCACCTAGATCTTTGTATGAGAGGATTGTGGCATTCCGTTTCATTGGGATTTGAGATGTTTGATGTAGACCATTCATTGTATGTGCAAAAGAATGAGGCACTAATTGTGGTAATATGTATCTACGTGGATGATTTGGTTGTTGAAGGTGATAATGTGGCTTAATTAGAGGACGTGCAGGCTCTACTTATGCAAGAGTTTGACATGAAAGACTTGGGAGACTTGCGGTATTTCTTGGGCATTGAAATTATTTACACGGAAGGTGTATGGTTGTCACAAAGGCAATATGCTTTGGATATGTTGAAAAAGTATGGTATGGCTAATTGTAAGCCAATTGCAATGCCCCTGGATCAAAATTTGAAGTCGGGGAATGATGTAGGTCAACTGCTTGATAATGCTACCATGTACAAAAATATTGTGAGCAGCTTGATCTACATGACCATCTCATGTTGAAACTTGAGCTACACAGTTGGATCGGTGAGTCGGTTTATGCAGTCTCCCAAGAAACCACACTTGGATGCAGTGAGGTGCACCTTACACTATGTGAGTGCTACTTTGGATTATGCAATTTTTTATAGGGCTGATATGGAGTTGCAACTCTATGGCTACACAGATGCGGACTGGGCTGGTAGTACATACTATTGTAGGTCTACCAACAGATTCATGTTCTCACTTGGGAGTGCTGCTATCACATGGAGGAGCATGAAGCGACCTACATTTACTTTTTTGGGTATAGAGGTAGAGTACAGGGGTGCTGTAGTGGCAGCATGTGAGGTAGAATGATTGGGATTGCTACTTTATGACTTTGAAGTATAGGTACAAATGTCGGTTGTCATCTATTCGGACAACCTCAGTAGCATACAACTTTCATGCCAGGACAAAGCACATTGAGGTGCACTACCATTTCATCAGAGATAGGGTTTGAGTAGGCGACATTGACCTTGAGTACATGGCAATGGATGAGCAGGTTGTGTTGGGGTATAAAGCCCAATGTGGTCGCCCAGGTAAGTGGGCGGGCCGCCAGGCATGTACACATATTCTTTTGTTAAAACCTAATAAGAACTCACTATGCTCTACACATTAAAGTAGAGCGAGTTCACCATATCGTCGTGCTCTTCTTCTCGCACTCTCTCTCGCGTTGCACTTCCGCTCGTACTCCTTCAATTGGTATCAGAGCTCAGATTGAAGCTCGGGGTAGCACTGCAAAAAGCTAGAGTCACCAGCTCAGATTGGAGTGAAATTCGACAGGCGAAGACACAGCCCCAATTCCTGTGGGAACGCCCAAAGGGCTCGGTGTTCTCAAAATTTCATTCTGAGGTCATCTCGACCACCGTTCGGCTTCGACAAAGGTCTACGCATGCCATTTTCGACTACATGGTCTCGGCGGGTGCAGATCTGACTCTGCAAATTTGGGGTTTTCGGCCTACGACTGCAGGTGTTGAGGATATCGACACTCCTAGAGTGTTGATTTGTGGCTGTCTACACATCGAAGGACGGCTCACATTTCTTGGAGGCGTGTCACATACGACATGGGCGCATCTACACACAGACTATAGGCGACATCCACTAGTTCACCAGGTAGCTTGTGTTTGCTGCTTGATATTCCAGATTTCATCCTGACATTGCAGGTACTTCCACATGGGATGTATTGTCAGAGATGATGTATGTCTGTTGAGGGTTTGCTGGCTGTGAGTCATGCAGCAAACCACCGCCGCAGCGTTTACAGCATACAGTGGGAAATTTATGGATGTATGACTTTGTGGGAAGTCTATGTACTGTCAGATTTACTGCAGCCTTTGTTGAGGGTCGAATGAGGTTTTATTGAGTTGGGGGATTCTCGAATGTTGAGATCCTTTCGGTGATACAGGTCTTGGAGCGATCCCTCGAGCACCCTTAGATAGGCAGCTAGGATGTATTGACTGTGAGTTAGACAGTTGGGATTGCATCTTTGCTTTACTGCCGTTGAGGCATTGTCGCTGTCTATGCTTACATGACAATGACAGAACAGTCAGAGACAGTACAGGTGCAGGACAGGTTTACCCACATCTTACAGTGTCAGAGAGACAATGTTTTTGAGCTGTTTTTTGGTCTGTTTTTGAGTACACCAGAGCCATTTTACAAAGGAGACTCTGCCAAAATTTATGCAGAATCTGAAGCTTTCTTGGTTCATTTGACATGTTGATATTGGTTCAGAGGTCAGTTTATAGGGGAAACTCTGCCGACCTTTTCCCAAGAAAGTAAACTACTGTAAAGCGTAGCTATGGCTGGATCACAGGACACTGCTCTTTACAATATCAAGAAGCTGGATGGAACCAATTTCCCATTGTGGAAGAAGCAGATTTGGCACGACAACTAGAACAACCCCCCCCCCCCCCCCCCCCCCCCCCCCACCCCCCAAACAGACTTGGTCTAGAATTCACAACCTACCACTTTAGGAGGGATTGAGAGAACTAATCTATCTTTTTGCACGTAAAAAAGGTTTTCACATGGTGGGAACCAACCCCAAATCAAACACAAAGAGCTTCAAAGGTTTTTAAAAAATTCCCTCTAGGGTAAAGGTGCAAGTAATGAGCCACCATCGTCCTATCCAATACTGAGACACCTTCAAATTAAACATCAAATATCTTTAAGATTATTGAGACTTATGATGCAAATAGCTTTGGGAATGAGGAGCTCTTTAAATGAAATATGTAAGATATCACATGCAAACAAAATAAGGTATTTATAATTAGGTACATCTATAGGAAAATGTACTTACATAAAGGGTTTTTTATTGAGGACGTGAAAATTTTCATACATAAGGGCTATTTTTTGTTTACAAAAATGCATACATAAGGGGTACAAATAATACTTTAAAATATAGAGGTAAGGGAACATTTAAATACTTCTTTGTTGCATGTGCTATATGCAATCTTTACATAGTGGACTCCCTAGTCTTTTGTACTAAACTATTCATCATAACAAAAGATTGAATCATATCAATTCAAAATGTCCCACTATTGGACCCTACGTTTTAAGTGTCTCTATGCTGGCACCTTTAACCTATAGGAGCATGGCACCAGTAGACCAATGCTCTCTATGCCATCTTCAAGAGGATTTCTGCATCAAAAGTTTGTAAAAAATGTGAAATACAATAAGGATCTAGTTGCAGGGAGAGTAGAGAGAGATATGATGCAAAGTAGATGAGTGGGGAATAAAAAACTTTAGATTAGCACACTATTACAAAGTGATGGCGTCATCCATCCATGTGATCTCAAGGTAGAGCTTAGATGGAAATTTAGACAACTAGAGAAAGTAGGAATACAAGGGACTAACAATCCTTACACAAGGATGTGCTGTGTGCATCAAGTGTGCACACCATTCTACCAAATTAATCATGAGAAGGCCTCCTTATATAGAGGCCACCTTAAGTGTTCTCTAGCTACACTTGCCTACTTTTTTCTTGTGTTATGAATGGCATCAATAGTTTTTGTCTCATCTCTCTCCCTCTATAATGACCATCCAATAAATTTATCTCTCTCTCTCTCTCTCTCTCTCTCTCTCTCTCTCTCTCTCTCTCTCTAGCTAGTTAGCGGCTGCCCTCATCTAGATTCTCTGATCTCTCCCTAGTATGAGCTCAGATTCCATGGACTTGAAGAGCCAATGGCGACACCCAGCCAACCTCGTTCTTGTGGACCCCAAGCAACATGTTGCAGCCATTTGCATGCGCAAGCCCACTTACGATTGTTAAGCCCCATATTGTATCCCAAACCACTGAAGTTAATGTCATGCAATCTACCTTTTTCCCCACTCGGTTGTCAAGTCTCTCTCTCTCTCTCTCTCTCTCTCTCTCTCTCTCTCTCTTCTTCCCCCCCTGGTATAGCATCCATCAATGAATTATTTGTCTCTCTCCCTCAGCCACTTGTGCAATGTCTTCTCTTCATCTCTCTACCTTGTCTCCCCCCCCCCCCCCCCCCACAAACACTCCTACCCGGAGTTGCGAACAAACCATTTTTTTTTTTCCTTCTCTTCTTTTGATGGCTCCATGTTCTTAGCATTCCTTACACTTGCAGTCCTAGTTTCGTATATGACGTTGACTAGCAACCTCTATCAATTTCTCTCTCCCTCTCTGACCTCAATCAATGACCAAATCTCTCTCTCTCTCTCTTTCTTTCTCTCTCTCTCTCTCTCTCTCTCTCTCTCTCTCTCTCTCTCTCTCTCTCTCTCTCTCTCTCTCTCTCTCTCTCTCTCTCTCTCTCTCTCTCTCTCTCTCTCTCTCTCTCTCTCTCTCTCAACCCACCTGCTCCTCCAGCCTCCTACCCTCTCCGAATGGACTACTTTCCCACTCATGCACGTCGTAAAAAAAGTGTGACGTATGGATGCATGATTGCTAGTGCTACACTCTTGCATAATCATGTTGTAGCTTTGCTATCAGTTGTTTGATTGAATGCCCTCTTTCTTGCAATTTGAAATGGGGATCGGCTACCTCTGCAACCAATAGTGACCATACTGAAGGGATTACTCTATGGGATGGCACACTTTTGTGATGGTTTTATCCACCAGAGCAATGTGCTTGATTATCAAAACGACGTGAAATGAGTTCTAAGCCATTGATTAAATTATGATGAGGATGTGAGTAGTACTCTATTGACAATGTTGCATGTGCAACTAATTTGGCAGTTCCCTGGTGGCTGATCTTCATCAATTTGATAGAAGGCCAGATGCCCTATCTATAATCCAAGTAAATTCAACCGTGAAATCCACCCTCTTTCTCAGTGCTACTCCTTGCACCACCGTCCTCTATAAGGCTTACATTGAAGGGGATCGGGGAGCACCACAGACAGAGAGTGAGAGAGAGAGAAGGAGACACACACAGGATGTGGGTGGGGAGACTCAAAGAGTGAGCAGCCCCCTATACACTTATGCTATGTATAAGGTATACAAGTCAGTGGGCGCCCAGACTCTGGGCGATCGGGCAAGGCACAGACGCCTATACCCCAACAACCTCCCACTTAAAGGCGATTGTGCCTCTAAGCAAGGGAACCTAGTCTAAAGACTACAAAAGGTGAGAGAAAACCGCTCTCAACCGATGCCCATTGGCTGGATGTGATCGTGTGCATCCGGCTGTCCTTCTCCCGTGTAAGTCCATACACCACCAGACGTACCGCACACGTACTGCAAGTATATACGTAATACCTGCATATCTCCCTCGTGCACTATGCCATCATCAGTCAACAAATGACTGACAACCCCAACTGCAAATGCTCCCACTGCAGCTACGATATCCGGTCTCAAGATCAGCATCTCATACATGAGACCACCGAATACCGATGCAATGCTAGTGGGCCCTGCTAGCTCTACGGAGCATGCATCAACATATATATCCCTGGAAATAGGCATCTCTGACTGACAAGGCGTGTCAGCCACATGCATCTCCTGACTGTCCACAAAAGATGCATCAACCTGTCGTGCAACCTCAGAGCAAACCAGCTGCTCTAGGTGTCTGCTGGAAGACATATCCTGCACAACTATATCCCCATGCTCACTGTCGAGCATAGAAAGGAATGACTGCATAATCGCTGACATCTCAGTCTCCTCTGCAATCATCGACTACAAACATGACCACTCAATCTGTTGTGACTCACTAGAGCTCTCATGCTCTAACTCCGTATGCATAGACTCTTGCACAACGTCCTCCTGTCGTGACTCACTAGAGCAAGACCGCTCTATTTGTCTATCCTGCATAGAAGTATCTCGCACAACTGACTCTTTGCTTTGCTCAGTCACTAGCAAAGCATGCATGTCTGACTCTGTCACCTCTCTATGTGACTGCTCAAGTCGTGCCCCAACTGTGTGCACAACGAGCTCACTACTCTGCACTCCATGCAAAGCACCCTGCAACCCATGAGCAAAAGAGACTCGAATGCTCTCTCTCTCTCTCTCTCTACCTAGCTGCGTGATCACAGAGACAACACCGTCTCTCATGTGATCCACATGCAATGGGTAAACTGTACCACTCCTGGCACCTCTCGCAATCACTAGCGAACCCAAATGCAACGCAAAAGATCGCTCAAGCAGCGATACCCGACATCCACTATCCCGTAACTATCTGACTGAGAGCAAATCCCGTCTCAGATCTGGCACATAACGCACATGACGCAGGGTAAATCTCATACCACTGGGCAAGGACAAACGTACGTCTCCTGCACCCTTAATGTCATACACAACACCATCAGCCATGTGCACACCACCAAGTTGGTGGGGTGAGAGAGGCGGAGACACACACAATGTGGGTGGGGAGACTCAAAGAGTGAGCATCCCCCTATACACTTATGCTATGTATAAGGTATACAAGTCAGTGGCGCCCAGACTCTGGGCGGCGGGGCAAGGCACAGGCGCCTATACCCCAACATACATATTAAGGCATTCCCTATACCCCATTTTTATTCATTAATTTTTTTTTTTTTCATAAGGTGAAAAACTACACCAATCTAATGTTCCGATTTCCCTCTACACCTTTGTTTGATGAGTTTGCAGTGCTTGTTTTGACTTCTACATATATAGAATGATAGGATGATGGAAATAGGAAATAGGGCTCTTGAACCACTACATGTTCAAGCACTTCAATTGCTACAAATTCACAAGAAATCCCTTCTTATCTTAGTAGGTGTCTCTTGGCTTATCAAGGCCATAAAAAAGTTTTATTAGGATTAGAATCAGTGTATATTGTGGTATAGATATTTGGGTGTGGAGGATGCTTTAAATCAAATCGTATATTGCATATAAAAAAATAAAAATAAAAAAATAAACAAGGTAGGCTAATTGGACCCACAATATACTACTAGCTTGCATAGCTGTGACACATACATTTAGTGTAGATGCATTTGAAACATTCATGTACAAGCGACCAAACAAAATTAGGGCTCCAAAGATAACCAACTAGCAAGCACAATTTTCACAGATTCCTAGGTGCATAATCAATTGATGCATTAGATGCAAGGGTATATTGAAGCAATTGACATAGCAACGTGGGAGAAATACAATTGTAAATTTATTCCCTAGTCATGGTATGGGCCTTAACCCATACCTTTTGATCTCTTTTCCCAACATCTTTTACATTAGCAATCATATGAGTGGTAGTTTTTGAGACATACACAACCCCTCCCTTTGATCACACAGCCTACAAGCTCCACAAAGCAACTAGGATCAATAAAATGTGAAATCCTACCATAGTGAACAATGAGCAACTCAAGTTTTGAACCTTAATCCCCTTTTTGACGAGCCTTCTGAGAAAATTACTTGCAATCAAAGAAAACTATTTTTATTGACCTTGGATTTAAGCTCAACCTAGCGATAGGATTTATACTCAAAAACCAAGTTATTTATATCATTTACAAGTAAAACGCCCATAAACTACTCTTGAAGATTAAGGACCAATACAATCTCAACCAAGATTTTTCAACTTCAACTCCAAAAAAAGATCACTACAAATCGGGCTATGTGAGCACTACCAAAAAACAAACTGCTATAGGTTTCTAACCCCTCTATAAAATCTCCCACCCTCCCCCTTCTAACAGAAAAGTGCAATGTTTAAACAATAATAGTCCTTACAAGACATTTCCTATCTCACTATTTTTAAATTTTGTTTATATTTTTACACATAAGTTATAAATTCAAAGCTCTTATCCTTATTCCACTACATGATCATTTTTTTGGACATATTTTCAATAACTCCTTAGAATAAAACTAACATATTTGTGAATCATTAATTATACTTTGGTATGAGTATTGGCAGCTAAAAGTTTCCCTAGATTGTCATAGTAATTCCATGAACCATGCTAGAAAGGGGGGATTGTTAGTAGCTAGGCTAACAGATACACCATTGGGCCTATCATATTGAGCCCAATCGCTATATTTTACCTTCATTAATGAATTCAATTTTTGTCAAATCCAAATTTTGTAATATAATCTATTCATTCGGTCCATGAGCTTCCAGATTGTAATTATCTATTGCTTAAGATATGATATCCAATCCTATATTACCTTGAGGCTTGGATTTGAGTCAAAGCATTCATTTTCAAACCTTGGCTAAGGTATAAAACTCTTTTTGTGGAAAAAACCTCAGTTTTTGGATAATGAAAACGAGCGTATGGCTGTTGTTGTCATTGTGTCTCTCTGTACAGACCAATTCTATGGAACTACTACTATGCCTTGATTCCCATGGTTCTCCTCATGAACAACATCTCAAGGACTCTGAGGTTGGGTAGAAACCACCACTTTGTAGCCTGACACACCCTCCTCAATCTTCTTTTTAATCTTCCTACTCTTTGCCCGTGCAATCGTCACTGCACCGTTTTAGTTCTCTAGGCTTTTAAAGTCCACCTTTTCCCTCACTTTAGGGTGCAAGCATGCCATGAACTTGTCCAACTTGAAATAATCATCATTAGCCAACTGCATGGTTGCTGCTAATTCTGGCCAACATGCTTCAAAATGATCTAGAACTAGATTGAAATCCTCACTTACATCTTGCTTGAGAGATTTAAGCTTTGCATCCATCTCAACTAGGGATGCCTCCTTGAAGAAACCATGCAAAAAATGTGCCCATAGAGCCAGCCATGCATGCCTCGACTCACCTTCCAAAGCTTCGTACCATACCTTAGCTTTACCACGCATCACCATAAAAAATGTTTGCATCTTGCTGTTCTCATTAGGCATATGCATTGAAGTCTGCAATCCAATTGTATGGATTCTCCTCACTAATGCAAATCGGCATGTAGCTTTGCATCACCATGCTCACAAATGCAAAAACCCATGCCTTCTCATTTATCTCTGAGCAATCAATGTGCTCCTTAATACGGACACCAGAAGTGGAGAGATGGAATGGGGAACACACCTAGGACACACAAAAAATGCCTCTCTATAGCTCAATGTGTTCATAGCGTTATACCACCACCTGCACAACTCTCAACACACACAATCTTGGCAAGACCACCATTCAACATAAACACACAACAACTACTAGTCCCATCACTTCCCACACACATTGCACCTCAACTTCATTCTCAAGTAGCAAACCTCAAAGCGGTCTGCGGGCACACATATCCGTTGGCACCGACACACACAAAAGAGCGGAGAAAAAAGGGGGGCGACGACACCAGAAGGGAGGAATGGCTTGATATTTTTTAGCAATGTTTTTTACAACCACCACAATGCCACAACGGTAAGCATCCCAAAAAACCAAACCCTAGGGCTCCTCACTTGGTTCTCACAGGTCACAACTGTGACAAAAAGCCCCAAAAAAAACTAAAAAATGTGTTTTTATAAGGGGGCACTGTCCATTTTTGGAGACTTTGATTGTATTGGCCCTTTTGGGTGCTTCATTTGGAAATGCAAACAAGATTAAAGCTCTTTGGATTGACTCTCCAACACTCCTCTTTTTGGCCACACCCTCATGACCTTGGGGAGGGGGGAACTAGAGCTAGCACTAGTGCTCCCATATTGCCTTCAATAAAATATTTTCACTTTGGGCATGAAAACCCACCCTCTTTTGGGGCTAACACATCATCACCTCATAGATCCACTATCCTGGATGGCATCGACAACTATTGTATGCAGCTACGACACCACAAGCACCAGACAAGGCATATTTGTAGCGTTGCGTGTAGTGGCTCTTGCGCCCAACATAGCCACTAGGAAGAAAGCTCTCTCTCTCTCTCTCTCTCTCTCTCTCTCTCTCTCTCTCTCTCTCTCTCTCTCTCTCTCTCTCTCTCTCTCTCTCTCTCTCTCTCTCTCTTTCTACCCCTCCCTCCCACCTCTGCATACTAAGGGGGCCTCACGGCGTGGCCCATACATGTTGGCCTCTACATTGTCACCACTGCATGTGGGTTTATGTGTTGAGCCACGTGGCATGCTACCATGCAATGCACTCCAAGCTCATAAAAAAACCCCACACAAAGCCTTAAGAAACCCTTTCTCCCCTACCACTTTTAGAGCCCTGTTGTTTGGTGCTCATGGGTCCAATGCCCAATCCTCAAATACTGGCCAAAACCTCACTATTTTGACTCCAATCCATCCAATCCCTGCCACATTTTGACCTTCTAGAGGTCCCAAATTGAGGCCGCCAAAACAGATGAAAAGCATATCCCATCGCCTTTTGGGAAAATTCTCCAAGTTTAAACCTGGAATAACTTGTCGCCCGTGATTTCAATTGATGCACCGTCAACTCGAGCCGACCCCTCATGATGCATGTCACCTTCTAGAAACCTAGCATGGTTGAGAAAACATTGGATGGTCTGCCTACAAAATCCCCTTGTAATTTTCTAGTGGCCATAACTTTCTCATTCGAGCTTGGATCGACAATCCAAAATGACCAACATGTTCCACAACTTGAGAACTTTGCATCTATCCTCTCACACCATCTCTTTCCACATGTCCCCACTTGCACTGTGTGATGTAGAATTGTGGTGTGTGCTGTAAATCCGTGCTTTGATAGGGTTTTGCTCCTATATGCTATGGTCCTTTGGGTGGGCGTGTGCTTGTAAATTCCCAAGGGAGCATCAATTTTTTTTTGGGGTTTACTAAGAGTAGTTTTGGTATACTTTTTGGTGCTGAGGTTGAAGCTTTAATGCTCTTGAGCTATAAAGCTATAGACGTGTAACATTTTTTCTTTTACCCAATGGTATTTTGGTGCCCGCCACCGAGGAGTTTCTTCAAGTGACCTTGAGTTTACAAGTTTGATTGGATTTTTGCCATGAGGTACCTTCTGTTTGGTCATGTATACATAAAAGCGCATGCATGGTTAAGCTTAGTTATGCATTGATTAGAATGAATGATGCAATGAAATAGTTGGAGCTAAACAAGCTAGAAGAGTTGGACATGCATTATATAAGATTTTGCTCTCTAAAGAAAGAATTAGAGGTGCTTGAGGATATGTGTTTTGATGCAAAAAGAGAGAGGTTCTTGTTCATTAATACTCTTCCAAGATGTTTGGGGATTGAGGTTGCTTGCACTCACTTGTTGAATGTGAGGAGCACTGTTGATTTCTTGAAGCAAGGTAGACGGTTAGAAGATGTCAATCAGTCTTCTAACTCGTCATGGGTTTCACACAAGAGCTTCTCTATCATTAATGATGATTGTAGCAGTTAGATGATGATATTCATTCAAATGTAGAAGATGTGGTTTTTTCTCTTGATGATGTACATATTAGTGAGGAGTTATGTGCAAGCAATATTGTGAAAGAGAAAATCTTGAAGTGCATGTATGTGTTGAGGAGCGAGCATCAACAACATGCATAGTACTTCCATTGATGTACATACACATGTGTATATGTACTTTTCTTGTATCTACGGACTCTGTGAAAGTTCCAGCTTGTATTTGTGAGCCTAGGCCTTTTATGCACATTTGGGTGGCTGGCCACTTCTTAGGAAACCCTAGGTATAAATGTCAAATGCTACAATGTGAAGCTCAATCTTTTGAGGGATAGGGTGGAGAGCAGAGAAGAGAGGTGGCTATGGAGATGAAGATCCCCTCTCACATTGTAGCTAGCGTTGGGTTGATAATCCCATGTCTCTATTTGTTGTGATGCTTAGATTTGTGATTATTAGTCTCTAATTTTATCTAATTGTTCTCTTCTCTTGCTAATTTTCTCATGTGTTGTGCGCTTTCTTCATGTGTGTGCTCAATTAGAGTGTGTGTGTTGAGGTAATGGAGTTTCATTTCTCTAATCTTGGCTTCCATATGCTTGTATTTCATGCATAAAATTGAAATTTCAAGTGGTTTAATCTTCATGATAGTTAGATGTTTTTTCTGCTTTAAGTTGTTTAGATTTTGACTACGGTTCACCCATCTTTTAGAAGCAAAAAATCACTTTACATGATTGTTCATTGTACTTCATGTTTTATTTATCCTTGTTGTCCATTGATACTCATTACTTGTTCTTATGATTTGCAGCTCAACATTTCATCCATGGACTTGCTTTCTACCATGTCTCCGTGTTTTGCTTCACCAACACACGAGGACATGTGCAAAATTATGAAGGGGGGAATGTTAATAGTGGCTAACACAGGCTACACCGAATATGCATCAAGCGGGAGATGTGCTATGGATGTGCACAATGTTTCCTACTCACTTTTTATAAGGTCTTGGGGTCATTGGGAGTTCCAAAGTTGTATATGTTACCTAGAGGGCTCAAACTTAAACCCATAGTAGAAGGGATTGTGGTGAAAGCCTTTATAAGGAAACCTTTATGCAAGGAGGCTTCATTCTTGAGGATCCACTTTTGAGAGCTCTCTCTCTCTCTCTCTCTCTCTTGAGTGTTCACTCTATGGATGGCTTAGCCTTGAGCTTAATGACCATGCTTAAGAGGCTAGTGCTACTCCATTGTAATTAGAGAAGCTTTCTTAATCTAATTTTTAATTTCTCATTAGTCTCAATTATTCTATTCCATTATGTCATGAAATAGTTTCACCTTTCTCATTATTCTCACCTTTCTCACTAGTGTGATGACTTCTTACTTATTCACCACTCTTATCCTTCTATAAGCATTCGATTTGTGATATTTAACATCACTAAGTAATTAGGCTGATTAAGCTGGTTCTTAATATTGTAATTAATATGTGTGCCCTATCGTTTGCTTGTGTGTGGATAGCGTTTATGAGACTCTAGCACCATTCACCTTGTGTGTGTAGCTTTTGATAAGGCGCCTTGATTGGCATGTGGTGATTGGAGAGGCCAACACCAATGCAATTAGTGTGTTCTTATCACTAGTGTGCTTTGGGTTTCTAGTCTATGGTAAGTCGGACTTCAGTGGGCTTAATGTGTGTAGGAGAATCCTCTCATTTGATACATCCGATGCTCATGCTTCCATGCCCTAGTCGGGTTGCCGATCCTAGGATTGATAATTTGATTAGGCTATGCTACGATTGCCCCAACAGCTATATTGCTAGACTATCTACCACAACTCCCACCCAGGGAGGTCATAGATCACCTCCTAGACCAATGAGTGATTGTGTTCCTTTGAGAGGGATTCCTAGGACTATGCCACTAGTTGTAGCTCTAGAGCCTAGCCTACCATAGAGTGAGCCTCATCATTATGAGAATGACCCCATAAAGTTGGCACATGTTTCTCATCACATTGCTACATAGCAGAGTGACACACCATCAAGTGATTCACCTACGGAGCATCCACATCATACGAATGTTTCCATAGAGCCATATTTTCTTTCAGAGACATGACCACATTCTCTGATCATGGAGAGGACACATATGACTTGTGAGAAATTGTTACATCAGGTACCTATAGACCATGTTGACGAGACCACCGTAGAGGCCACAACATAGATTCCAGTGCCATCACAGCCTAGTTTGGCCCCTACACCCGAGTGTAGTGCTACTTTAGTAGGGCACACAAGGGATTCTAGCTACAGCTCAACTCATAGAGCCTACCATAGGAGTAGACAGGTTTATGTTCCCCGTAGAGATCTTCATGATAGATGTTTGTCTAGTGACAACACACATGTGTGGATAGCAAGCCATAGAGCACATGACGGTTTATCACAGCTGTGGATAACTAGCTTCTAGACGGTCACTAGAGGCACAAGGATTTTATGAGGGACACAAACAAGTTTGGGTTCCTAGAGGTCGACTAGTAGCACACTCCATGATGAGCGCTCATAGCTCTTTTATGCTTCCTAGAGAAGATACATTACAACAGAGGTGTCCAGTAGAGGGACCATGACAGGATACGAGACATTCACGAGGACAACGATAGTGGCGGTCTACTACAAGAAGATCAATACCTAGAGTTTACCCAGCAAGACAGTCATGACCACAGGTGAGGAGAGTTCAACCTAGATGCAGTGAGATAAGATGGAAATTGAAGATTTGTCTACCAAAGAGCCAACCACCTATCACACCACAAGTTGACACAAGTTATAGCTCAATAGAGATTTCCATTGACCATGTTGTTGACGTAGAGCTAGGCAGGAGTCAGTCATTGAGGGATCTTGAGCCACTCAGTTCATTGCCCACACAGTTTTAGGCTGATGTCATCCCTAGACCTATTTCTTGTGCTACAGAGTTTACTATTGGCATGGAGCTAGGTGCTAGACAACCAATGACCATTAGACAGAGAGCTAGAAGATTGCATATTTTATTGTTTGGAGAGAGTTCTCTTATTCCTCCTAGTTGCACTAGACCCTTGATTTGTGCAGATTGATTATGGTGCACTAGATACATGCACATATACTATAAGTACTTTTTTCCCTTTGGGTTTTTTCCCTCTAAGCATCAAGGTATGAGACCTTAGTTTAGGATTTCTTTTTATTTGCATATAGGTACTTAGTTCATTGCCCACACAGTTTTAGGCTGATGTCATCCCTAGACCCATTTCTTGTGCTACAGAGTTTACCATTGGCATGGAGCTAGGTGCTAGACAACCAATGACCATTAGACAGAGAGCTAGAAGACTGCATATTTTATTGTTTGGAGAGAGTTCTCTTATTCCTCCTAGTTGCACTAGACCCTTGATTTGTGCAGATGGATTATGTTGCACTACATACATGCACATATACTACAAGTACTTTTTTCCCTTTGGGTTTTTTCCCTCTAAGCATCAAGGTATGAGACCTTAGTTTAGGATTTCTTTTTATTTTCATATAGGTAATAAAATTTTCATGTCTATGTTGACACACCTTTCTAGGCGGTAGTGTTTTGTTGATGATTTTGCAGCATAGATGGACTTCAGCTCACGTAGCATGGATAGATAAGGCTCCAACATTGCATGATTATTTCCACAGCTATCGAGGAGATGCATCACATAACTCCAGGTGTACTACTTTCCATGATTCATGCTTGTGGATATTTATATTTGTTGATTATGGTTTTCCATGGTTTGATTGAGTGCATTTAGTTATGTTTTGTTATTTTCCATTATACAGTGTATTAAATTTGTCGTTGCTTTAGTTAATTCACTTAAAGTTTAGTCTTATAGATAAGACTTGAGGTTAGGATTCCGTGACTTTAGGTTAACTCATTTACTTGACTGCTAGTCCTAGTTGGTAAAATTATTTGAAATTTTGATACCTTAGGACTGTTTTAGAGTAATTTCTATTTAGTTATCTCGATCAAAGGAATAAGTCAAGGAAAGATAAATTTATCCCGAGCAACCTTGCTTCACCCATGTATTTCATTTCAAAGTTTGTATATAAATCTGACCTCAATGATGAAGTCTCATCCATGCATTTCCAAAAAATCAACATATCATCCACATAATGGACCAAAATCAGCAAACTACCATCTTGAGCTTGCCTAGTGTAGATGTAGTGGTCCATATCACTATATTTGTAGACTTGGCTGTGTTTTTTTACCATAAATACAATGCTCACAAACTAAAAAGTACGAGAAATTGAAGCCAAGAACATAACCAAAATGAGACAATATTTTCAGTCCCTTTTGCGACGTATGTTCTAATCGGTGATGCCACAAAGAAACGCTTGGTTGCTTGATCACACAAATTACATGGTTTTTAACATTGGATACATGAAACATGTACAAAGTTCCAGACTTTGAGCCATGTGCTACCACTAAATAACCTTTGATGATCTTCCATGAACTATCACCAAATGTGCAACAATATCCTATGTCATCCCATTGTTGTGTACTAATCAAGTTTTTAGTAAGCTTCCACACATGTCTCACATTCTTGAGCATGAATGAAGAACCATTCTAAAATTTTAGTTGCACATCGCCAACACCAACTATGTTGCAAGCAAAATTATTTCCAAGACAAACACCACCTTTATCAACTGCATCATATGTACTCAACCATTCCCTATGAGGAGTCACATGAAAAGATGCAGTTGAGTCAAGAACCCAATCTTGTAAATCATAGCATCAGTGGCAACTAAAAATGTTGAGTCCATGGAAGATGCAAGATAAATATCTCCATTAGAATCTTCAACAAAAACATTGTTGATCTCTTCAATCTTTATACTGCTTTCTTTAGTCTTGCCTTCTTCTTGCTTCTCATCTTTACATTTCTCTTGTTTTCACAATCAACAAGATTTAGCTACACCAACAGCTTTCAATAAAGTAGGATCAAGTTACAAAGTGCAAGAAATACATATTGATTAGCTTAAGATATGTTTAGTATAGTCTTTATTTATATAGAGTTAGATTAGATATCCATTGGCATTTCTCCTATTTGGATTACACATAGCCATACTAGGGAGCTTACATATAGGATGACATCAGTGGTAATGTGAATATTATATATAGGCCAATCTAGATATCATGCCACACATGCACTTATTTTCCACAAGCCCATACCAAACCTTGAAGATATAATTAACACGCTATAACAACACCAAAATAAAATCAAAGGAGGCACAAGTGAATCCAATGGAGCTTATATAGTGACATCAACCAACTTCAAAAATAGGAGAAATCTTAAGTGCACTCATTTTGGCCTCAAGGGGCTCAATCAAAAATATGTAGAATAGCACGTGAGTTCAAAAAAAGGGATTGATTTCTCTTATGAACTTACAAAAAATATACACATAGAAGGGTGTTTTAAATTGAAAAATAAAAATTATGGTACATAAGGAGTTTTTTATTAAGAAAAATGGTACATATACTTCAAAAAATGTAGAACATAGGATTTTATAAATATCTCTTGAATGCACGTGCTATACAAGAAGTCTATATAGTGAACCCCCCGAGGTTGTGGCATAGTACCAATCATCTCTCTAAAGATTGTTATGAAATAAACTCTTGTGAAACCTGTGGTCAAAAAAATCATGCCACCAAATATTACATGCTCAATGATAGACGAATCAAGTTTTCCAACAAAAACAACAATAGAAACTACAAAGATAGCTATAAAGAAAAAGGAAAAGCCAAAATCAAGCTTGCTGCTAAAGATTCTAGTGATGAAGTTACTGGCAACCAAGCTGGCATAGTCTATGATGATGTATTGTGAAGAACTCCTCATTTGTGTTATAGGGGACTATTTTTGTATCCCACCTTGTGTCTGGGGGGATTTTGTGCTCCATACCCTAGCTTTTTGTAAAAAAAGGTTTCTATGCCTACACTCTGTGTCAATGGGAGGCAAATTGTGCCTAAACCCTAGTGTGTTTTGAAGGGAGGAGTGTGTGTGATAAGTGCAACAAAATCCACACGAGGAGGGTTGTTGAGGTCCAAGGTTTGTTGTACCCTATCCATGTAGACTGCCATGTGTGTAGAGCCATGTGACAACCCATCTGTTGGCATGTGATGTCTCAAGAGTCATGTGAAGAGCCAAGTAGAAGGGTCAAGGTTTAAGTGGAATCTTGCCCTTTCAAAAAAGGCTAATGGTGAAGAGGGTGAGAGAAACCATGGAAGGTGTAGGTTTCAGTGAGGGATGGAGAGAAATGTGTGTGTGTGTGTGTGTAGAAGTATGAAAGTGTGTGTGTGTGTGTGTGTAGGTTTCAGTGAGGGATGGAGAGAAATGTGTGTGTGTGTGTGTAGAAGTATGAAAGGAGGTGAGAGAAGACTGGGGGTGACTTGTAAGAAAAGTGGGCAGACTAGGGTCCACCAAAAACATCATATCTCACTGCTGGTAGCTTCAAAAATTATGAAAAACTTTGGGGAGGTTATTTGCTCATAGGATACATTTTGTCTTTTGATTACTACTTCAAATTCAGAGTGGAGATGGACACCAAAAATTCCACCAGAATACT
This sequence comes from Adiantum capillus-veneris, assembly GCF_014529385.1. NCBI lineage: Eukaryota > Viridiplantae > Streptophyta > Polypodiopsida > Polypodiales > Pteridaceae > Adiantum > Adiantum capillus-veneris. The sequence goes on from NC_140953.1 coordinate 19,064,405, forward strand.
TGTTTTTCTCACTACAAAAGTCTTCAATTGGTCCCTTTTATGTTGAATTTCAATAAGGCTCCAAGAGTGAGCCCCTCCTTGCATCATAGAATGAAACTACACATGTATGGATGAGAATTTTGGATGAAATAAAATATATTCAAGAGGAAAGAACAAAGAAACTAGTGCATTGACTTGTGATAAGATTTTATGATAAAGAGCTAAAAGTACATAAATATAAAAATTAATAAAATAAAATAGTGTCCTTCAATTATTGGTTAGCATGGTAGGTGATTGTGAATTTAATTTTCTATTGTAAAGAAAAATAGATGTAATAGATAAGAAAAATTTCATCTTGAGGGAGTGAAAGGATTTGTGTGAATTTTGCTAGAGTGATCACACCTAGCTTTAGAGAGGCTTGGATGAAAATATTATTTATAGAATAAAGAGTATGCATAATGATAAGAAAAATCATGGTAATGATGAGTCAATATGCATAGCTTATTTAGGCAAACAACGCACGCATAGATATAAAAGTTTAAATAAATACCAAAATAATAATAATTTTAAAAATCCTATATTTAGGCCCTATATAAAATGAAATATTTACACAAAAATGGATCATACGATATTTTCTAGTTTATTTTTGGCTCAACTAGCCCAGTGACTAGGTAGCTGCGGTTTTTTTAGGAGATATGGAAAAAGTTCCCTTTACTCACACACACATATGTACAATGAAAAGGTGAGGATAGCCTGTATAGGTGATTTTGGTAGGGTGAGGTCAATTACTATGGCAATTATGGATAGCCAAAAAATCAGCTATCAGTAACACCACCAAATGCCTCAAGTAATCAACTAATACTAGGCACACCATGGCAATGCAAATACAAAGCGTATATACAATGGTCTGACAACCAAGTGCACTTTACAACTGGTAATCAGGTAACATTTCTTAGTTTTTCTTCCATGGAATATACCAAGTATATTCTCAAGAATTTTAGAAACAAAAACAAGAGTGTAGCCAGCAGTATTGCCATGACAGAGACACAACAACGAGTATTGGATGCAACAACTATAAAGTCTATTGACAGCCTTGATGTTGCCACTACCAATAATTTTTTCCCTTCAATACAAGCCATGAATGCACAACCACCTATCATAAAAAATTCCAAGACATTTCAAAACAAAAAAACGAGGCAAATGTGGATACTTAACGAGTCATGTTCTCAAGTAAAGCCAAAGCAAACCAAAACATCAACTACACAATAGATTTGGATACCTAAAGGAATCCCATGTGTTCAAGGAAACTTTGTATGGATTCCCAAAGGTTAACTACAAGGATTATTTCCAAAACACTTACAAGAATCTTATTCCATAACTATTGCAACTCAAAATGTCAGGCGGCCTACTCAAGTTCCAAAACCATGAACACTCAAAGATACAAAAAAGTGGATATCGAAGCCCAAGGCCATGAAGCACTTGACAAAACAAAAGTGGATTCCAAAGCAATGAGAATTGCCAAAAGTAACAACAAGCCCAAATGTTTCATAGTCACCGCAATACTCTTCTTATCCAACAACCACTACGATGGTATGGCAGCCAAAACCTCAACCACAACTCTAGCCAGGAAATAGACACAACCCTTCAAACATTCATTAGGGATCTATTGAGCTACAATGGTTACTACATCATAAACGCTCATTAACAACCAAATAGGTGAACCTCGCCATTGAATGACCTTAAGAAATTTGCTTATGACCCACCTCTTTCACAACATCAATTTTTTCATGCATTGACTGCGTATGCATATGTAGGCCCTACTTTATGGCCCATGCACAATACAACCCAGATGACACAATGTCATTCGGGAGTACTCCAACATGGAGGGGGGGAAGCATTCTTAATGCAAACATAGGATCAGAGAGAAAGAGACACTGTTTTCTAGACTTTTGTGTTATAATTTGCATTTGATTTCTTATCTTTTACACAAATTTTGATTTTGTGATGTGGAAGATAAAGAGACTCAAGAGTAAGGGACAAATGCCGAAGATGAGCCCTTAGGTGTGTGTAAATATGTATATAATAAGATTTTGTGCTAAAATTAATAAGAAGAAGTGTAATTTCGTTGAAAATTTGCAAATAAGGACTCTTCTTTGCAATTTGACTTTCTTTGATTATCTAGCTATTTTTTAGCATTTTCTAATCACTTTTGCTATTTTCTCTATTTTTTTTTCTTGGTCTTCTAAGGAATAAATGCCCACAAAAACAAGAAAATTTTAAAAAAAACTAGACATAGGTACATAGACTCCAAGAAGATACAAGAATTTTCAAAAGTCATTTTGGGGTAAGAATGAGCAAGTTATGACCGCCTTTGGATAAGTTGCAAAAAATGCGTTTGGAAAAGCTTAATTTGGCAAACTGAACGGATTGAGGTCATACGGTGCCTAATTTCAGAAACAAATTTACATGGTGCTCATCAAATGCATGAGGCAGGACTAATTGTGAGGTTGGAACAAAAACTGACTAGAGAGCCCAAGGTATGTATAGTCTAGCCTTAATTAAACTCTCATTTCTATTTGTGAGTTTGTTGTTGGGGGGGGGGGGGGGGGAGGAGAGAGAGAGAGAGAGAGAGAGAGAGAGAGAGAGAGAGAGAGAGAGAGAGAGAGAGAGAGAGAGAGCTACTTTGGAGTTGATTCTCTTGCAAGTCCTATGCATTGCATGCTTCAAGCTTCAAAACCATACATAAGAGGTATGTTCTCTGCCTAGTACACTATCATTTCATGTCATTGCATGTCAAAAACAGTAGGGAGAATACCCGGGTAGGAGACCTAGGTAGGCTCACACAAGAAAGTGACACTTACACAGAGTCAGAGTTTCTCTTAAGCTTACTAACAAACCCCTAACCTTAAACTTCAATTTTGGGCCACTAGAAAACCCGTGCATCAAAAGATCACATTTTTTCTCAATTGTCAAAATGATGCAAGAACTTTGAGTAGAGTCTTCAAAACATCAAATCAAGGAATTTCTATGAAGCAACTTCAATAATGGTAGCGCTCAAGGGGGGACAACATTAGAAAATTTCCCATAGCCTGAGAAACTATCATTTCTATGTAAATCAGTAATGGGATGTTAGATTGGAGGAAGAACTTGCATAAAGCTTCTAAGAAAACTTCCAAACTAGCCAGAAATGGTGCATTGTACCACATAGGGGCAAGTGATTAGTTGTCAAGGTCAAAGAATATTTTCAACATACACAATGGTCCTATGTTCAACATGATGACATGATAAATGAAGTGGTACATTAAAAATGTTTAAAAGAAGTGTGTAATTGAGTACAAATCAATGCATGATTGAAAAAGTGTGTTTTTATGCTAGATGCAAAAAAAATCATGCTTTTCTCTCACATTTTTGCATCACTGAGTAGTTTGGGAAATGAAAATTTCATTCATGTCCTCCTTAGAGTAAAAAATAGTTCTGCGAAGAGACCTTATGAATTGGAAGTCACCATACTCCCTTATGACAGAAATCTCTGAGAATCAAGGCTTGAAACTAGTCCTAAGCTAGTGAAAGTAGTCAAAATTCAAGTGCAAGGAGACCAACTATCTTAAATCACCAGGTACAAACGGTTGACTAAGTATCACCTTGTTTGGAAGTCAAATGTGGAAAACAAGAGAAAACTTGCAATTTTCTCCCTTGTAGTACCAAAGTGACATCAAAGGTTTAATTTGAAGATATACATGCAATATCCTAGGTTATCTAGCCACACCCAAAAGGTTTCACACTCATTGGAGCTATACACATTATCCTCACAAATTTTCTGCTTGGTCAAGTGACTTAAACTGACTTACACTATGCCTGGTAGATAAATTTCAAAGTACAAGCGGATGGGTGACCTCTAAACACTAGGAGAAATGCACCTATCAAATTTGGCAGAAATCAAGAGCCAAATGTGGAAAAAGCAAGGAAAATTGTGATTTTTCCAATAGAGTCTATGAACCATGCCTATGTGGCCAAACTGGAAAAAAGGTCACATCTCTATCATACATGATGCTAGGAGCTTGAAGCAGATGCCTGAAACCTTGACCATGACCAAACCTCCTACCCAAATCTCATCAAACCAAAAAAAGAGCTTTTAATTGTAGTGTTTATCATGCAATCAACATCTCAAAAAAATCCCATGATCACAAGTCTGAAAAAAAATACAAATTTTTCTTTGTTTTGCATGAAAACATAATTTTTTCAAGTTTGAAATTCTGCATGATCTGTACATGATTTTTGAACAAATTATCCATTGGCAAGCTTCTCAAATGTTGAGAAATGGGAAACACATCACTTCTGGCTCTAGCTGATCTCTGAAATGCAACTATAACTGTTCATAGGAGCCATGAAATATGCGGCCAAGGGCCAGCAAGAAGAAATGGAGTCACAAGAAGAGGCTGGAACAGATCCCATGATTCACCATCCTCAAGGACTCTCTGAAGGAATCCTCCACTTATATTGAAAAAGAAAGACTCAAGCTTGAAGGAGCTGCAATGTATGAAGGGGTCTACAGGGATGTAAAAACAATATAATCATGCTTCCCATGATCCCTTGGAAGGCTTACAACCCGGTAAGGAAATTTCCTATTGAGGAAGCACTAGAAAAGACAGATCTGCTAAATTACTTCTAGCTACCTCCATGCGAGATTGATATCTAGAGATCCCATGAGCTCTAGACCAACATTATGGAGGAGAGTATAGCTGAGATATCCACCCTTGACAACAAACAAAGTCCATGTGAAGATCACATCAAACGTGATTGCAAAAGCTTTACAGTTATCAAATAGAGGAGCCACAATGAAAGGACAAAAAGAGATGGGAGTTGAAAAGGTGCAACAGAAACATTCACAGGCATGACATGTTGGGAAGCAAAACTGCCCACTTGCATGTTCATGAAATTCTTTCACATTGACGACAAGAGGCCAAGCCAATACACAACACCCAAACACCACAACATACATATCAACAAAACACACCGATGACTATAGATTATGCCCAATATCTACTCAAGTTGCTTACAAAAAAGAAGAAGCACACTAGGCTCAAACACATGTCAACTCCAGAAGTATTGATTAGAATAGCTTATCAACCTATCAGAGTAGCCCAAGATTTTCCAAAAGATCCATCTCAAAATGATTGGATCTAACTCCAGGGGAAAGATAGTGACAAGGAGGTGACAAAGTTAGGCTCTACTCAGACCACTACCCGTACGAGATTTAAAAGAAAACCGGTAGAGTCAGAGTCATCAAAAGAAGAGAGAGTGGATAGGAAGGATAAAATACCAATGCCCATGCCTAAACTCGGTAAAGAAGAGAAGGCACAAAAGAAAGACCGAGAAGAACCATTGGTCGAAGAGTTTAAAAAGCAAAGAGAAGGAGATTTTGCTGAGAAATGGGTACCCCATAGAATCCGCACCAGAATCCCATTGGATATTCCCATCACTGCTGAGAAACTAGAGGAAATGTGGGCTCAGATGGAGCAAACCAGCATAGCAAAAAATGAATCCAAGAAGGTGGTTGAAGAGGAAAAGAAAATTGAGGAGAAACCAAAAACAGACAGGTCCGCTGAGAGCTTACAAAGTCTCATGAACGCTTCTACAAAGATTTTGCAAACAAAATGACACAAGGTAATACCTCTCAACCTAAAAAATCACAGGATCAGCACACCTAGAAGGATCCAAAGTATCAAGATAGCTACCCAGAACCGCAAAATCCTCCTATGGTCACAGAGAAAACTAGTTAGACGGTCCCCATACCCAGCACCTCTACTTGTAAATGGAGCAGGATAGACCCATATTACCAAGCCCTACAACGTGTAGGTGCTGACATGTATAATGTGTCCATGCGAGAGCACACGTAGTGATAGCCGTTTTTTTGGCTATCCAAAATTGCCATAGTGAGCTACCTCACCCTACCAAAAACACATAAACACTATGGCTATCCCTCTCTTTTCATTGTACATAGGTGTGTGTGTGTGTGTGAGTTAGAAGACTTTCTCCATATCTCCTTAAAAACCGTCACTTAGCTAGTCACTGGGCTAGTTGAGCCAAAAAAATAAATAAAAATAAAATCCAAAGTATATTATGGCCCTTTTGTGAATAAATATTTCATTGTATATATGGCCTAAATATAGGGATTTTTTAATTATAATTATTTTGGTATTTATTTAAATATTTCTGTTTTGTAAAAAATAAAACGAGTACTCAAGCGTGCGAAAACGACTTCATAAGATTAGCATAGGTGCCAAAATTAGTGGGTAAAGATAGGGAGAGTACCAACAAACGCGTTTCGCTCTAATGAGCTCATCAGTGGTGGTGTTAAGTGGATTGAGTTTGTAAGAGAGGAGGAGGCAAGGGGTTTATAAAGGGAGCTTGGAGGAGTCTTTTTGAGGTTTCTATCTTGGGGGACATCACTTTTTGGGAGAAGTGACTTTAAAGGTTAAGTACTAGGGTAGGGGGGGAGTTATGGTGGGTTAGGTGTGGATGTAAGCTAGAAAAATATAAGGTTTTAAGGTACAAGTTTTTGGGAATGAGAGGTTGGGGGTAGAGGTGTGAGGGGGGGGGGGGGGGGCTATTTTAGGTGAGAGAGAAGTGTAATGATGAAACAAGAGTGCAAAGGGTGTCCAAAGGATTAATCCAAAAAATTGAAGCTCTAGATGGTATGGTGTTTTTTAAAAAAAGAGAAAATTCAGTAAACTGAATTAAAGGCTAGCAATATACAGGTGGTTTTGGGATGGCTTGGGAGGTTTTGAAAAGAGACTGTGTGCGGGGTAAAAAAAAGGGGGGGGGGGGGGTTAAGGGGGGTGTGAACTATGCACCAGTAGGCTGTGGATGTTGGGGCCTAAAGTCCAACAAATAGTAGGCCTAGGGAGGTAGGAGAGGTTTGCATCAAGCTGGCAAGCTTTTGAAATGGGATTGTCAATAATTTGAGAGGGTAGTAATCTTCTAGTGGAAGGTGTGAAGGGGATTTTGAACACGGTGGGTGGATTTTTTGTTTTTTTGTGCAGGGGAAGGAGGAGAGAGGTGCGGTTGAGGTAAGAGACCTTGCTGATAACTTTATGGAGGAAGTTAGGTGGGTAACCCTTAGCCTGAAGGCGTGAGTAGAAGAGGTTGTGGAGGTAGAGGTATCCCTTCAAGGTTGATTCTCCAATACAATATCTTTTGAGTTCTGAGATGATGAAAGTGACTTTTTGATGTGTTGGGTGCCAGGAGATCTAAGGGATATAGTTGTAGGCATTCCAAGGTTTTTGAAAACAATGGGAATCCAAGAGGCTAGACGTAGCGAAGCGGGTACCTTTAAAGAATTCTATGTTGAGGATAATGGCCCGAGTAGAGGAGATGGTTTTAGAGATTTTGATGTGCTCTTGAAGAGGTTCACCATATGTGCTTAAGAGAAAAGTAAGGGTTTTGAGGGACCCTTTCCAAAGCCCAAAGGCATCATCCACATATCTTTTGAAGTAGAGAAGATTAGGGTTATGCAAGAGGGGGCAAGAGGCTTCCAAGTGGCAGAGGAAAAGACATGCATATACCACAGCAAAGTTTGAGCCCATGGCAGTGCCTTTGGTTTGTTTCCAAAATTTTTCTTTAAAGGTAATGTAGTCATGAGATAGGATAAGGGAGGCAAGGGAGAGTATAAAGTGAGATTTTTGCGGGTCAAAAAAGTTAGAAATGAAGAAGTTGAGAGCAAAGAGGCCTTGATTAATGGGGATGCTACGGTATAAGGCTTCAATGTCAAAGGTAAAAAGGAGGGTGTTAGGTGGAAGGGGAAGTTTATCCAAGTCTTGGATGAGGGTAAGGGAGTTTTGAAGGTGTTGCTTTTGGCCAAGGAGGATTGGGTAGAGTTCTATATGGAGCCAGATAGATGCTTTTTCAAAAAGGTAACCTTTATAGGAGCATATAGGACGAGAGACAATGGATGGTTTATGGAGTTTAGGGATAAAGTAGATAGGACAGGGTTTGGGGTTTTATTAAGGGGGGAGAGGATAAATCTCCGCTCCATAGAGGGGAGTGCGGAGTAGCGAAGGGTGATAGAGGTAAGAAGGGAAGCTAAGAAGGCAAAAGGGAAGTTAAGGCAAGGTTCATAGGTGGAGTGGTTATTGAGATGTGAGAGGGCATCTTTCTCATACCAATCTAGTGGTAAGATAACTACGCCAAGGTTTTTGTCGGCTGGTTTTATGTTTATTGATGAGTCCAAGGAGAGGCTAGATAAAGCTTCAATGACAAAACGGGGTCGCTTTGAAGTGGGGAAATTACAAGCATTTAGCATGAGGTTAAAGTTATGCTGGTTAGTGGAAAAAATTTGGTTAAGATGGGGGTTTATTAGAGGAGGTTTCCAAAGAGGGTTGGTTTCCTTAAAAGGAGAGGGGGAGGAGGGTTTAAGGTTTTTGAAGAAAAACTTAAGGTTGAGATTTCTTGAATGATTGTGGTGTGAGTTGAGGAGTAAGAGAGGGGAAGGGTTTAGAGGGGGAGGGATGTATTTTAAGCCTAAGGCCAAACATCGCCTTTCGGAGAGGGAGAGAGCTCGAGGTGCCAAATTGTGGATTTTGTAGTTAGAGATACCATGCTCCAAGGTTGAAACTTGAATTTTTCCAAAGAGCAAAAGTTTGTAGCCTTGTGGGTTAGTGAGTGGGAGCCACAACTTTCTTCTTGTTCATCTCCACTCCTAATTTGAAGTGGTAGTTTGAATAAAAAATGTGTAGCAAGAACTAAATAATCACCTAAAAAAAAATTATACATTTTGGAGCTACCACCAATGAGATAGGATTTTGTGACTGGACCCAGTCTGCCCACTTTCCTCACAAGGTAATCCATAGTCTTCTCTCACCTCCTTTCCTACTTCCATACACACACACACACACACACACACACACTCATTCCTCTCCATTTCTCACTCAAAACTACAACTTTCATGGCTTCTTTCATTTTCTTCACCATTCCCATCTCTCCCTTACTCCACAGCTCAAAATTATCATCTCTACACACATATGTTCTCTCTCTAGAATCAAACTCATATTACCATAACCTCTTCATCCTTTCACAAAACGAGAAAAAATCAGCAAATAACCAAGCTCAAGCTCTAAAAAAGGATGAGTTTGATCATGTAAAATTCAACTTTTCCATGGTCACAAGAGCTACACCCACAGAGTTCTACAACAGCTCATTCTCTGGAGGAGATAGGTGAAAAATTCCCTTTCCATCTTGTGGTTTCCATCAAATTGTGTACATACTAATCCTTCTCTTACTTTTTATTATTTTATAAATCATATAATGCACCTTGAGTGCATATGCCATGTAATTTTACCCCATCCTACTAACTACAAACTACTAACACTAACCACTAACATACTAACACAAAATAGCCATTGACCTAACCATAAAAGACACCTCACCTCAAGCCTACATGTGCATAGTAACTCTCTCTCTCTCTCTCTCTCTCTCTCTCTCTCTCTCCCCTTCCTTAAAACTCTACTTTCACCTTATCTACCATCAATAATTCTCTCGTTTGAGCCCACGTCCATGACTCAAGCAGACAAAGAAGGCCCACAATGTTTTGATATTCAGGAAAAATCATAATCTTGATTTGTTAGCTTGTAAATTAGGATTTTCAATAATCTTAATGAGAGGCCTCTAACCTATAAATAGTCCCCTCTCCTTCTTGTAAATCACCTCCAATATCTCACATAGCACCCCAACACTCTATGCGTGAGGAGAAACTTAGGCATAGCCACCACTTTGTGAGCTTCACTTTTGGTATGAGAGAAGCTTTCAAGCTACACATTGCAAATGAGAGAGTGTGAGTTCAAAAATCTCACAACCACTATTATATATGTTCCTACATCATCAATAAGTGAGGTTTGGTGCATCAAAAGCATGATTCGATGTTAAAATTATCGTCCTTCCACTTGTGCAATACGATTTGGTGAATTCAAGGTGACTTGTGTATTTTAAGTTTCTATCATTTGATCTTGTCCTTAAAAAGTGTTTTAGTGTGTTTTCATTGCCAATTTTGTGTCCATTGTAAGAGGGTATTGTGGTGAGAGGTCTCCCACACCCTAAGATAGTGTGGGTGTGTTGGAAATATTTAGCATTTACTAAGCATGACTTAGTTTTGTACAAGCTCTACAATAGCATCATAATGAACCATCTCCATTTGCAAGTCACAAACAAGGTATTACTCAAGTCCATTCCTTTGTCTCTCTCTTCCCTTTTCTCTAGCTCTCTTTGCTCCATTTGGTGTGTTTCTTGGTGTGAAGTTGCTTGTGTGTGTTATGTGGTGCACCTTCTTGTTTGTGACAAAATCTCTCTTGCATCCTAGTTTGCCTACCATAACTAGGTGGTGCCCCTTCACTCGTTTAGTTGTGGGTTTGTTGTTGTGTTGTGATTTTGGTTTCCCTAGCCCCAATTGAGCAACACGGGAGCCTTGAGGATGTTTAGAGGTTGCATCTACATAATTGTTAGTACTACTAAGTTGCAATTTCAACATGTAATTTGTAGAATCGAGAGGAAGGTGCACAGCTCGTGGTGAATAGTTTGTGACAACAATTGCAAGTTCCAAAGGTTGAGTTGCAAGAGGTAGAAAAAGACTCAAATGCACAAGATGTAGGGAATTCCAAGCATTGAGGAGTAGAGTTGATACATTGATTCTCACTCTCTCTACAATAGCAAGTGTTGTTGTGGACAATGTGCCTAATGGTGCTAGGTCTATATCTTTAAAGAAGCTTCAGTTAGAGCAGGAAAGGAAAGCGTTGTTGCATGAACAACTGAAGTTTATCAAAAGCATGCACGCCAACAAGAGAAAAGTACGTTTCAATGTGCCTATCCCCAAATTACCACTAGTTGGTATGGGGACCTCAGATGTGCATAGCATTTGTAATGCTTGTGGACTGGTCATGTACGACCAGGATGGTCTTGGCATGTTTGTGCTACCTTGCACTCATGCATACCATATGTATTTTTTTTCTCACCTTACAGTAAGCAAGGACACTTGCATGGGTATTGGATGCATACAGACCATCTCACCGGTTGCGCGGTCATCTGTGATGGTGGGCCCTGCTGGTTCCCAAAGTTATGTGGTGGAGTCACAAACTACATCAGGACTAGTGTTGCCAAATAGTGCTATCAAAACCATAATTGAGTGGCGCATGAATTCTATGTTTTATTTAATAGGCTAGGAAGATGTATGCAATGCAGCATGGTACTAGTATTGTGCTAATTTGCATCAATAGTGACCATTTTCTTAGTTGTTTTTGTGACAATGGTAGTCTCTAGTGGTACCTTGGTTGCTAGGCAGCTATATTGGTAGCTGGTAGCTTGCACTGGTATGAGCATTGAGAACCTTCTAGTCTACCTGGATTATTGGTAGCTTCCAGATAGCACTTAGACAGCTTGATTGCTAGGAGTGCTGGCTTGGAAGCTACTATTGCTCTCTAGGGAGCTAATATTGATATTTCTGGAGCTACCTCTCACCAGGAGGCATCCTTCCTAGCTTGGGAGCTACCATTGCTCTATCTGCAAGTTTCAAGACAAAGCTTACATTTTTACCTACTACCAGTGCTACTTGGGAAGCTACTAGGGATGGCCTTCAAAGTTGTCAGTGATTACTTAGCATCTCCAAGTTCATGCTTGGTACTTTGTTGATATCTTGGTAGCCACCTATGCTAGCTTGCTAGCTACATGTGCTGGCTTGCTAGCTACCTGCACTACCTATGATACCAGCCTAAAGCATCAACTAAATGCATGAAATTGATCAAAATCCTACCTGAGAATCAATACAATAACAAAAAACCAAACTTGAGGCTATTCGAGTAGATGTACTGGATATTTCTCGTAGACTATTGTTGAAATATGCCTTTGACAAACATCCTTGTAGTTTGGTGACACCCATGTATTGCTTGTCCAATATGACTTTGTCTTTGACTTCCTCTGTAAGGGCATTCCTTGTGTGTGGTTGTCACGCACACAAATGCAATGACAGTCGTGATTGTTGTTTCAATCTAGATCTAGCGGCATAAAATTTCTTTGATGCACTCCAAGAAGCCACGATGCAGCTGCTATATTTGGTTTTTGAATGCCAGAGTTCATAACCATCATGATACTTTCTCGTTTAATAATCAATCCTCTCGAGTTTTTTGGTCGTTTGACGTCCTTGGGAGCATTGTGCAATCCATTGATCGAACGCTTGTGATTCTTAGATGGTTTGTCAGCTCCTTCACATTTAAATTGTAAGCCTCTTTATGCACGATGGTTGAGAATGGCTTTGATTATTTCTCCCTTTTTATCATTGTCAAGCCCTTGTGTGCAATTTGTGAAGCACTTGATCACCTCTGATGTGATGGTTTGCCACTTTTTCTTGCTTAATTTCACTCGTCTAATCTTTGATTCCCTTTCCTTTTCTTTTTCTCGATATGCACACTTTCTTTGTGTTTCATATTGCCTAATTAAAATCTACCTGCATGAGGAACACTTGAATGAACCGAATCATAAACATGATGTGCCTTCAAGATCCATTGCTCGTGCAAGAGGAAGAAATTCCACGTTGATGGAATTGTTTATTGATGAAACCACCTCTTTATGAACCTACTCAATGGAGAAAAATTACAGGTTGTTTACTGATGAAAGTATCTCTTGATGAACCTGCCCCATGGAGAACAATTCCATGTTGATGGTATTGTTTACTAATGCAACCATCTCTAATTAAATTTTCTTGATGGAGAACATTTGGAGGAAGTCGTAGAGGCTGTTATAGAGAAATAGGGAGGGTCTTTACAGAGAGAGAGAGAGAGAGAGAGAGAGAGAGAGAGAGAGAGAGAGAGAGAGAGAGAGAGAGAGAGAGAGAGAGAGAGAGAGTTTTTGAGCACTATGCTTTAGGCTCAACTATCACAAAGATGGTGATTAGCGCGCGCGCGCACACACACGCACACACACACACACACACACACACACACACACACACACACACACACACACACACACACACACACACACACACACACACACACACACACACACACACACAGAGAGAGAGAGAGAGAGAGAGAGAGAGAGAGAGAGAGAGAGAGAGAGAGAGAGAGAGAGAGAGAGAGAGAGAGAGAGAGAGAGAGAGTTGCACTGTGAGCTACCATGGAACCTGCAACAATCAAGAGAGAGAGAGAGGGGGGGGGGGGGGGGGGGGGGGGGGGGGGGGGGGAGGGAGGGAGAATGAGTAAAATAGACATTGGCAATTTTGGCAAATGTGTGCTAGACAGTTTCATAACCGTTCAAGCATTAAAAAAAATCTCCACTACCCTTACCCTTCTTACTTGGAATCAGGAGGTAGCTGCCAATGTGCTACCTTTTTCCGAGACACAGGTGGTAAGTCCACTTATTTATGCATATACCCTTATCTCTAGTCCCAACTTACCCAAATTTGAGCTAGTTTCACATTTCAAAACCTTATGGGAAAGACACATGTGTGCTCTCCTTCTTCTTTCTCAATCTCATAACTTTCTTACAAATGGTCTGTTTGGAGTGCCATTTGTTCCGTTGCATTTGTAAGTGATAGATATACGCAACATTGGAAGTTTCTCACTATAAATTTGTGGTTTTATTGTGGCTATCCATCATTTAAATATGCTCATAACTCAAGTTTTACATATCCAAATTGCATTTTATGCATAGGAGGTGTATAAGGAAAACACTGCTAAGCTCTAGAGTGCATTCAAGACCATAAATAAGGTCAGATTTGCATTGTAGACAATAAGCACAATTTTGACAAGTGGTCAAAAGGGGGATTTAAGGTCGCAGGTATATGTCTTTAGTCATTGGTATGTGTCCTACAAGTTTGGTCACAGTCATGTGTGGATTTGGGTAGATAGGGATAGAGTATGTTTTCCAAGAGCTTGACAACATCTTGTAGCATACATGCACTAGTTGAGTCAACCCCTCCCCATGGTATGATATTTATGTCCGTGGTTCTCACCATCTCTATAATAAGATAGGGCGTCTTGGTAATCAACAAGCTCACAATGATTTCAAGGTCACGGGACACTGGTTTCATGTCCATCTCTCCTACTTTGTTGCTTTCTAGATGCTACTTCTTTTTTGACACTTGAAAGAGGGGTGTCTCTGCTTTCCATAGTCTGTACATGCTTTAAACCTCCAACAATCCTTTGTTATATGTCCGGGCTTTCTTGATGCATAGCATCTACTGAAACCTTTATTGGATGCAAAACTAGATGTAGTAATGGGAATGGAAAACTAAATGCAAGTTTGGATGATGATGGTGGTGCTCCTCCCCTAGAAGATGGGTTTTTCTTTTCTCAATGGATGAGTTGTCTTACCTCTTGAAGGCTCTTCAAGAGTCGTCTCTATCTCCTCACAATAGCACAAGACTATATGATCTTTGTACATGTAATTTTGGGCATACATTACAATGCGTTGTGCTTGGATGAGAAATTTTAGCTTTGAATTACAAGAATCATATCATCTCCTTAGAGTAGCATATGACTATATCGTCTTTGTACATGAAATTTGCGCATACATTACAATGTGGTGTGCTTAGATGCAAAACTTTAGCTTTGAATTACAAGAAATTCAGTCTATGAGAGAGAAAATATCTCCTTTTCTTGAGCCTTGATCCCTTGAAGAAGCTTTTGAGATTTGATGATGAAATCTTGCTTTATGGAGTCTTTTCAACTCCCCATTTGTACCTCAATGGGATTGCTACCTTTGCTCTTGGATGGCTTTGGTTTTATAGACACTTTTTGCTCTTAAAGCCTCCTTATATCATCAAATTTGTGTGTGTGAACTCCTCCTTAGGGTGAGGTACAAGGCTTTGGATTCTCTACTTGGCTTGGGGAAGCCCCTCTATGTGGGGTTAGAGGCACGAGAATCAACCCTCGAGGCTTGTATGCCTTGGCAGACTAGTGGCTTGAAGACAATTGCACACAAGACAAATTGCTTGTGAGGTTGATGGGCTTCAAGGAAATTGAGCATGAGACAGGTCACTTTCCGACTTGAAACTTTTCCAAAGCTTTAGCTGATGAGGAATTCCCATTTGATAGGGGTCAACAACTCATGGGACTTGCCTTTCACAAACGTGCTCACCTTCAAAATCTTATTTGAATTGCAAGGTTCGTGTCCACCTACATTGCCCTTTTCAAATTATTGCTTGAACTTGTGACCACTTCCTATTAATAGGCAATGCCCAATAACCATGTGGCCCAATTTCTTGCTTGTATAAGAGCTTTGAAAAAAACATATAAGACTTTGCCTTGGGAGTAGGCTCCCACACACACAAACCTAAAAACAGAAATTCAATTGGAGAAGATAGGAGTATCAGATTGGGGAGTTTGAGGGCTTGTTGGAGAGATCTTGGAGAGCACCTCCTCTACATGTAATCAATGGAATGATTTGAAGCTTAATTAGAGAGTAATTAGGGGAACAAAATTCAAGAAAAATCTACACAAAACAAAATCTATGCAACTGCAATAAGTTATGCACACTAATTGCCACTAATCTTGTGCTCCTCTTATAGATGAGGGTAGTGGCTCACAATGAATGTGTAACATTTAATGGTCTAGTAACTTGTGTGTAGCGGAAAATAGCATGAACATAGTGAGAATTTCATTAGAATAGCTTCCTAATGAGAATAACAAGAGTGCTTGGGTGGAGAGAGCAACAAAAATCATAACCCCTAGTTAGATAGCATGAACAATACTTCAAAAGAGAGAGAAATTAAGCAATTGACAACAGTTGAGGACCCGATTTGCATGGAGCCAGTCCCCCCTCCAGAAGGCTTTGTATTATGGTTTCTCCCATCAAGAGAGACATTTTACAATACAATTTCTTGTGTTCCTTCAATACTAGCTAGTGCAATGAAGATGGAAACTTCATGCACTAAGCAAAACACTTATCAAACACAACATCAATTACTCATGGTCTCAGACCCAAGACCTCACACACCTTCGAAGATGGTGAGAGCTAGCGGGGTATGAGAGTAGATTGAGAGGAAGAAGGAGTATTCTTACGAGAAAGATGTACATATCCTCACATAATCACTCATATTAGCATAGCATAGCTTAGTAATTAGCATGGTAGAGGAGATGAGCATGCATTGAATATTGGCTCTTGGTTGGATTTGCATCACAAAGCCAAGAGTTGTTGGTGTAGGCATCCCTTCTCACAAGCTTGGAGTAGGTGGTAAGCTTTCAATTAAAGCTTGAGGAGGAGAGAGAGTCTTGTTTGCTTCACACATGAGATTTTGTGAGTGTGTGTGTGTGAATTATAATGCCTTGCAAAAATCAGCCCCCTCTCTCTCTTGGTCAACCCCCCTTGCTAAATGCTCATGCTACAGTCCTATTGAACCTCCCTAGGCCTAGCCAATGGAAATTAAGCAGCATAAGTGATAGCTTTCTGACATGTGTCCCCCTTTCCCTTTTGTGAGAGCTTTAGGTAATTAATAAATGCAACTAAACTTTCATTGGACCCCTTTGCCTCCTGGGACAATAGGAATCAAGCAAGCCATTGGCTTTCGAATGCTCATTGGTCCCCTTGGGAGACTGTCCAATAGTCTTCTAGAGAGCTTAATTCTTATTGGTTCTTTTATTAAGTGTTTTAAATTAATTAAACTAGATTTACTCTAGTCTAATTCTCATTGGTCCACCTCCATGGCCATCCAATAGGATTTGAGTACACCTTGTGGGCATCTGGCCTAGGGAGCTGACATGTGTCCCTCTTTCCCCTTGTGTACAAACGAAGCTTGTGAGTGTGTGGGTGTTTCTCTCTCATCCTCTCATCTCCTACTTCTTGGGCTCGCCCCCTCCTATGTAGGGCTTGACAAAGACTTTTTGGAACACACTCAAAGCATCCAATTCCCCTAATGTTTGACCTTTGGACACAACCTTTGAATTTTGGAACCTTAGCATTTTGGAAGTCTTAATGGGCTGAACCTTAGGGTCTTTTGAGCCCATTGTTGCACATAGATTTTTTTGCAGATGGCCCCCCCTTTGGATCCCTATTTTCCCTCCATTAGATCCCTATTGTGGTCGGTCTGCTAGCTTAACCAATATTCTAGCTTTTTCTCCCTTGGCACTTCCCCATATTAAATGATCAGTTTAACATGAGAAAATCATTTAGGAGAATTAGATATTGATTATTATGATAGAATGTGTCCAAACTCTATGAGAATTCATGCAGTTGAGACTTAGAGGAGAGTCATATGGAATGTGTGAAGTGTTTATCCTTATTTTGATCAGCGTGGCTACACAAAAAATCGAGAAGAGGGAGTCGTGGTCAGTGGTGTGCTACACTTGGGCTAGCAAGGTTTTCCATGCTCCATTTAGAGTGACCTATTGTCAAATCATATGGAAGAGTTTGATGGACATAAAGTCATCCAAGTAGAACAATGGCACCTATAAGCCATTTAATGTGTGACAATCATGGGTCCATACTCTCTCAACATGGATAGAGGGGAGGGTATCTTGTCTAAAACTGGAGTATTTAGTTACTTTTAGTGTCCTCCTATGCCACTATGTAGGCTCATTCCACAGGCTAGAGTTCAAGGCTTAAGGTCTAATATGAGTGGTCTAAAGTCAACGTTTTCAAGAGAGATCATCAAAGAGGGACACAGAACATTGGGTGAAAACCGCTTTGATCACTTGTGAGAATTCCACCTTATCATGGATATTTATGTACATAACTCTCTCTCTCTCTCTCTCTCTCTCTCTCTCTCTCTCTCTCTCTCTCTCTCTCTCTCTCTCTCTCTTTGTGTGTGCATGTGTGGTCTTGCTCGATTTTTCCATCCGCTAGATAAATTTTGCTCGATGCATGGTAAGACTCTACTAAAACTAGGTTCAAAATTGCCTAGTAATTTAGTTAAGAAAGAATCATTTTAACTAATAGAGTCCACAAACTCTTTCTATAAGAGTTGTTCATAAAAGAACATTTGGACTTCCCTTGTTACCTAAGTCCAAACAATTTATAACTAACTTCTTAACATAAACTTATTTTTCTTTTGACCTTGCTATTTCTAGAACCCCACACTCTTATGAAAAAAACAGAATTTTGTTGCACTTTGCACATTGGAAAGCACCTTTAGTTGTATATTCTCTCTCTCTCTCTCTCTCTCTCTCTCTCTCTCTCTCTCTCTCTCTCTCTCTCTCTCTCTCACTCACACACACACACACACACACACACACACACACACACACACACATAAACATTAGTAAATTACATATACTACCTCCTCAAGCATAAACACTCTTCCCACTCCTATGCAAGCCTTTCCATTCTCATAGTGCTACCTAAATCTATAGTGTTGCATTACACATGCACATACACAAAAACACATATGGTCATTGTCCACTAAAAGTTATTCCTTCATTAAGAAATCTTTCAAAACTTATCCTCCCTCCATTACAAGCTATCTTTCTTCTTACATTCAAAACTATGGCTTCTTCTTCTTCTTGCCCTAAACGATGTGGGGATTGCTCTGCTCTCTTGAGACCCAACTAACTCACCGTGAGTCTACTAAGAAGGCTGAACAGTAGTATAAGCTAGATGGAAAGTAGTATAAGCTATATTTCCATCTCAAACTCCCTTAGTGCAATAGATAATCAATGGTGGCAAGTGTAAAGAATAGGCAAAGGTTCTTGGGTTCTCATGAGGTTCTTGCAACCAAGAAAGAGAAAAAGATCATGTACAACAAATATTTTTTGTTCTGCATGGAAAGCAAGAGTGCTGGATTTTAAAGCAAAGGTTGGTGGTAAGAAGATTGTAAAAGAAGTTTTAGCTCAACATGTTTTCACTCACTCTAATGTGGTTGCTCATGGCAGTAATGTCTCAATGGTACATCAACCACGATACAATTGTAAGTGGTTTCTTATCATTCTTTTTGCTCTTTTTCATTTAAACCTTTCTATTCTCTTACATCTAGATATTACACTTGAAAATGTTTATCCTTCTTCATACAAGGAATGGGAGCTAGTGGAGTGCATTATAGGCCTCATCTCTGTAATCCATGCTCACATTGGTATTTTACAATATGCGTGAAGAACTAGCAAAAGCCTTCTAGATGGGCATAGTTTTCTTCGACCATGTCTAACAACTCATCCAAAGGAATAAAAAAGGAACATTGATGAATGTTCCTCTACCAATCAACAACATTGAGTGAGTCATTGTGGAGTAAGTTCTATAGGGATGTTCAAAGGTCTCTTTGAAATGTTGTACCCACTAAATTGGTGAAGCTTGCAAATTTCTATCCTACTAGTATATTTGTTGAGCTTTTTCACACCTGCCATTCAGATTTGTCATATACATATCAATAAGACTATGTTAGTTTGCAAATCTTTTGATTCTTCCTTCTATGACAAGCTTCTTGATCAAGGATGATATGTGAAAGTGGTGGATGACATATGCTGTGATTTTACACTTGACACTCTAGTTGTCAAGTATATGATTGGCACTCAATCACCTATCATCTCCTTTTGGTACAAGCGTTCTCATTTTGTCAAAAGGAACTATGTGCCTATTGGGTATAGTCCCTTTTTAATCATGGCATTGTGGCCTTTGCTCCACTTATGTATGGATTATTGCAACGTACCCTTGGTTCTACCAAGATTGAGACTGCGAGGATATCTAAAGAGGTGTCACTAGACTATTGGAACTTGTTGGGGGTACCATCGTTGCATAGATCCAATGACAAAAAAAAGTATCAATCCGGAGGGATGAGCTACCTGGCTAGGTCATGGAAACACTCACACAATTAGTGAGCTAATCAGGGCAACACAAATGGTGACTCTACGAGGTGAGCTTCTCGGCTTATGGAGGAGCTAAGCCACAATGAACGTCAATCTCCACATCCACTTCTCTTCACCTCCAGTGAACCCAATCACACACACTAACGATTGCAAGATGCACACAACACTAATCATATCATGCAGCACACTAATCGCAAGCGCACATACATAGATCTATCAAGCACCACACTTCAACCAAACCTACATGCACACACAAGCAAGAGAGGGCAATCACACAAGACTAGAGAGGGATTAACCACCAATTAGTTAAGATCTAGCTAATCTAAGCATCATAGGCAATCATAAGAAGCATGAGAGAGGTATAGTGAAAGAGACGTAAGCATTGAGTAGGGTTAACAAAGTCACATGAGCAAGGAGAAGCTCAAGGACTCCATAGCCACACACCTCAAGAGCTCTCACGAAAGAGTGCTCTAAACAAATGAGCTTGAGAACCCTAATTTCTTTTACACACTGCCTTATATACCTAGGGTAAAAATATGCAATGTTCGAGCGCCCAAGGCCTTTAGGGCTCCACCACTTACTGAATTTTCTACCTAGGAATACTAACTAATCTGTTCTTCATAGCTTGGAACTCCCATTGAGCCCGTAACACATTAAAATATTACAATGGCTTAAAATAAATTGGGAATTTATAATACATGACCATTTTGGAAAAATGTGAAAAATGTGTAACTCCAATCTTCACTGCTCTTTGTATGTGTCATTGATGTGCATTCATACGTCTTTGGTATTTAGCAGCTTCTGTTAACTAACGTTCACTCAGTTAACATTCCCCCCTTCCGATTTAATTGCCCCTCCTTGGGCACTGTTGAAAAGTGTCCGTGGAGACTGTGGAAGGTTTTGATTGGTTATTGATGGGCTGATTGTCTTCATTTGTCGTTGAATTTGTTGATGAGGTTCACTTTGCTGCAGCATCTTCATTGGTCCGAATATGTCTGATGTGAGAGATGATGTTGCATTTGTCCATTGTAATATCATAATGATGAGGCTGAAGTTTATTTATGAAAATTATGTACAAGGGAAGTATAATGATGAGATTCTAAATTAGGGTCTAATACCTGGATGACCAAAGGGAAAAAACCCAGTGGAAAAAAAGTGCCTTTGGGATATGTGCATTATTGGAGTACTTATTAGCATGGGAAATAGTAATAAAGTACTCAAGGGATTATTTGCTGATAGATATGGAATTAAAAGGGTAGCAAATATGAAAGGGTAGCATGATGGAACATTGGTTTGCATGTTGTAGTCCACTCAAGGTGAATAGGTGGAAGCAAAAAAAGTGTCTAATGCATATGTCCAATGGTGGGACATCCTATCTATGCATACACAGAAATGCATGCGAAACAATATGATGTGCAAGAAAGATTTTGAGGGGTTATTCAGAAAGATGGTGTAGCTATAAAAGCATATGACATGGCTCTGCAAGCTGACACCCTTTTAAGAATGGTTTTCGAGGATATGTGCTCTCATCTTACTATGCAATGTGCATGAGTGTTGGACTCTACAACACTTCACCAAATGTAAGTTAATAGACTTTGACTCTTATGATCATGTCATTTAGCATGAGCGACACAACTTAGATATGCTCAACTCTTCTAGTTTGAGTGTCAGCCTAATAACTACAACTCTTAGCACAGAGTTTAATATGACTTGAAGCTTTGGAACTAATGCTTTGCTCATTTTATGGCTCAATAGCCCAACTCTGACTATGCCAAAGAGTGTTTTTTGCACCCTAGGCGACTTGACCTTTTACATCCTTGTGCTTACTACAAACATTTCTTCAGGTAAAATTAAGCTTGAATCGTCAAAAAGAGGATTAGTGAAGGACCAAGTTGTCATTGAAGGTTTCTTTTGCCATACCTATTTTATCTTTTTTGAATCTGCATTCACGTTGGTTGGGTATTCCTTCTTTGACTGTGAAGATTCCACTATCTGTTTGATTCTCCAATTAGGCATGTTGATAGGAGTTTGTGATGTTGTTGTAGGCCTCTGTTAACTGACGGCATTTGGCTTTTGACTAGGAGCATTAGAAAACTTAGGAATCCAAATCTCTTGATGGACTTTGTAACTCCTTTGTTGGCTCTAGGTCTTGTTGAGCTCTTGAGATCTTCATGCAGGTCTGATGTAGTTGCAGTTGGCTTGTGGTTGACTAGTAGCCAAATCTTTGTATAAACTGTGTAGAATCCTTGTCTAAGAGGAAGATTCTTTGAGATTTATCTCTGTTCTGTATCCTCTTGAGAGTTGTGGTAGACTTTAGCATCTTTTGATTGTGTTCTGTTGTATACATGCTGCTTAGGTATCCTAGGATATTGTCAAGGTTGATACCTTGTGGGCCTTCTTTCTTGGGAGGGACTTGACGTTACTTCATATGCTCTTACTTGAGGTTTTGGTATCCATATATGTTTGTTCCCTCTATAGTACTCCTTTTTATTAAAGCTCCATTGTGATGCTATCCATCCCATGTGTTTGTCTTTCTGTGTTGATTTCCTGTCTTCAATTCAAACTAGATCATTGACTTTGACTAAACTGCTCGGAACAAACACTTTCTTGACTTTCCTTTGATTTCTTTAGTACTTTGGCTAAAATATCTTTGCTTTTCTGGGTGTCTCCTTAGAGGTTTTCGTTGGGTCAGCAATTGACTTGAAGTTTTTGAAATCTTGACTTGCGTGAAGAAGTTGATCCATGAGGGTTCTCTGATGTAGAGGCATATGCTGTCACACCTTCTTTGCTAATCAATGGAGGGTCCACTTTAGCTTTACCTTTGTCTACATGCTTTGTCTTTGTTTCTTGTGACTTCTGCAACTTTGAATCTAGCATTAATGGTACCTGTATCTGTTTCTTGATATCTCTTGGAAAAGAGAGTATTAGCATTGTCTCTTCTTTGTAGTATTTGTGTTGGTCTAACCACTGATGTCCAAGGATGACATCTGCAATCATTTCCTTTGAAGGCTTCACCTGAAACTTTACTTGCTCTTCATGATTCTGGATGCTAAGGGTAGCAGCCATTTCTTCTTTACTTGTAGCCTTACCCATGAGTTCTCTATTATCTGGCTTGCCCTAAGTAATCTCTAGAATGCTCTGAAGGTTTTCTACAACCATATTGCACTTTGCTTCCTTATCTAGTAGAGCATTGCATCTGACACTTTCTCCTTTTGTACTGTTGAGGACTATAGATATTCTCCTTGCTGGTTCTATTGAAGATCTTTGTCCTGATTTTGCCATGGTCTCATCTTGATCTAATTGAGTCTCTATGGAGGGTGGCTTGAGACTCTGTTTTCCAATTTGACTTCATCAGCTGATTTGACTGGCAATGAGTGATTGATCTTTGGACTTCCTATTGCTTCTTGACTTTTTGCAACCCTGTTCATCTTAACTTCTAGCTTTGATGGCATTCTTTGCTCAATAGCTTTCGTGGTTGTTCTTTGTTGATTTTTATCTGCACTTGATATTTCCTGATTTTCTTTAAGCTCTTATGGAGTTCTGTTTGATGGAGATGAATCATCTTCAGTAAGATCTTCTTTGATATAAGTCTCCATTTTAACTATGCTTGAGGACCTTGTGCTATCGTCCGCCGATGACTAGTTTTGGTATTCATTCTTGGTTTTCTTTGAAGATTGCATTGTTGAACTCTGTATCTTTGACATATTGGAATCCATTGGCATTCCCATTATGATGTCGCCTGGCATATCTTTTGCTGTGATCACGTGCAATTGAGCTATGATGATCTGGGAACTTACTTCAATGGTGGTGGAGATGATTACCCATCATTATGATCGTTTGCCTTTAGATATGCTCACAAATTCAAGAGCATCTTTCAGCTCTGGTTGACCACATTTTTTCTAAGTGCAAAAAGACATGAGGTTTTTGTCTAGCTAAAAATCTAGCTTTACTTCACTTGACAGTTTTTCTTCATTTTCCCTAGTGATGTTGCACTTGTTCGTCTCAAGACTTCTTTTTGTATTGACTTCTTCTGTTGTGGCAACATCCTTTAGTTGAGCTTTATCTGCATTCTGTTTGCTTTGACCACCTCCTTTAATCGATGTTGGCTCTATTGGATGTAATATTGCACTTTCTGTCTGCAACTGATGAGCATTGTCCACTAGCATCTAAGTAACCCTTGATCTTAATAATAGATCCACTGTACTTTCTAGAAGAATGTGTCTCTTCTGTGGAGATTTTGGTGGTGACCTTTGTGTAGCGTTCTGGACTTTAACTCCCATTGACTTTGATTTTTTGGTCACGTGTTCTAGCAGCTTGAGGCTTTCCATCATCTTCAAATAGTCTTTGACTTCAGTCCGGGCCATCGCATGGGTTTGTACAAGATCATGAACTTGCTCGTATTCATTTCCATTTGCATCTTGATATGCATATGTGAGCTTGATCACATGTAATTGTTTGAACACTGTTGGATTTGTCGGCTTTTGATTTTGACTTGTGGAGATCAGCTGAACCTTTTGTCCCTGAAAATATTCATATAAGTATTTGTCTACAGATTCTATGGGAACCTAGGTCAATTGGAAACTTCCAACAACCATATGATCTTTCAATGGTTTCTGCTTTGAAGAGGTATGCTGGCTAGAAGCCCTAGGGATTCTAACTTGTATAGCATTTCCTGGTACATGAGCTGAGCTTAATGGATTTACAGCTCCCCCCTTCCTAGGGTGATCATTATAGCCTGCTTCATTGTAAGAGTTCAAAATTGTTTGGCTCTGATCTAGTCTCACTTTTTGGGACTATGAAGGTAAATTTTGAAGTGCACGAGCGAGAGCGTGTGTGAGTGTGTGCAGCAATGGAGAAGAGAGGAGAAGAGGAAACCTTGTGTTTGAAGGGCTAAAACTCACTCTCTACATGTGAGCCCCCTTATTCTATTATGTACATAATGAATAAGTATAGTGGGTAGCACGTGGCCCAACCGGCCACATGGGGATTTACCCCAACAACCTCCCACGTAAAGGCAATCACAAGTATGACCTCAACCAATTCCCACTGGCTCACTAAATCTGTGTGCATCCATCTCTAATCATAGAGAAATTATAGAGCGATCAACATCATACTCCTCACCAAAGCCGCACACATCCTGTAGGTATCTCACCATACACTACAAAGTGCCCCTATGCTCAAGGCCAACGTCAGTCGTTGCACGAATAACTGCTCCCACTGCAAATGCACATACTGCAAATGCAATCTTGGGTCTCGAGATCAGTATCTCATACATGAGACTCCCAAATGTTGATGCAATCCTAGCAATATCTGCCACTCTGACCATCTCATTCAAATCTGGCTCAGACTTCCACTCATGGAAATCACTTTGACACCCGAACTTCGATCCCTGGAATCCATCCTTGTGTCCATCGCATGTCACATGCGCACCAAGAGCATCTTTCTATCTTGAACCCTGTGTGATAAGAGCAATGCCTAGCTCTAACTCACACACATCAGCCTCTAGCCTAAGCATATCCACGAATGACTGAATCACGGTTGAATCCTCAACACTCAAACCATCCATATCCATCATCGTATCCACGAATGACATGCCCTGCTACACAACTTTCTGCACAACTGACTCAACATGCTCACAAACTAGAGCATCATGTAACTTATCCGCAAAGGAGACATGCCTCGTCTCTCGGCATGGCTGCGTACTCACGAAGACTATGTCATCTCGTACGTGATGTACTTGCATCGCATGAATCGTGCCAACACTAGCACCTCTTGCTATGACTAGCTCTCTACGATGCAATATGAAACTGTGCTCATCCAGCACTACCTGTCATCCACTGTCTCGTAGCTGAATCATAGAGATCAAGATCTGCGTCAAACCTGGCACATGGCGACATCTCGCAACACATATGATGCAGCACTTGACAACAATAGTCTGACATTACCTGCACCAACTATCTCATGCACTGAAGAGATTACCACATGTATGTCAAATGACATTATCCGGTGAGCAAACACTCTCACAATACGATGCCAAAACACTATGACTAAGCAACCATTGAGTGCTACATGCAATCAAAACACGATTGCAAACCATGCACATAAACAAATAAACTCGCAAAAAAATTCCGGGAGAGTTTCGGTAGTA
The DNA here is from genome assembly GCF_014529385.1 of Adiantum capillus-veneris. Lineage (NCBI taxonomy): Eukaryota > Viridiplantae > Streptophyta > Polypodiopsida > Polypodiales > Pteridaceae > Adiantum > Adiantum capillus-veneris. The sequence goes on from NC_140953.1 coordinate 19,090,304, forward strand.
TTTGGCTATCTAACCATAATAACCATACATGCCATAAACATGCTCAAAACCATGAGCAAATCATACGCAAAATCTGCACTCAAGCATACATGACCTGCCCCAATTCTCAACTCCCTAAACTTGGAAAACAATCCTATAATCCGAAACACAAAGTGCATCAACCGCACTCTATAAGCGAGGCATATACTAGCATAAACTTGGATGCAAACCAAACAAAATATGACACAAATTGATGCTCAAAATAACTGAAAATCAGCCCGCATATGCCATTGCAAGGCAAAGAATACCATCCACCAAAAAGTGCACATCATGTGCATCCACATGGCAATATAGACGAGCATCAAGCATGTACCAAATGTGTATGAAAGAGCATCGAAATCAGCTAAAAATTCAGCTCACAATCATGCTAAAAATCCTTGCAAATCTCTCTGCAAATTTGTGCACCACACTCTTGAAGTCTGTTTATATGCACAAGTCAATGTACATAACCTGTGATGAATCCGACTCTTGAATCCTAAGAGTCCACAAGAATGCATACATCCACAAAGTATTCTCAACGTATGCGCATAAATTTGTTTAAAATCTCAACCCACACTCTCTTCACTGAGAGAAAAACATCAATGCATAGAAAAGAGAATGACAAAGCTCAATCCGAGCTCTTCGAATGTAGCAAATCACCACAATAGGCATACATAGTCTTCAACTTTTGGAACATCCTGCAGAATTTGCTGAAACTTCCTTCTGCAAAGTTGTAGACTGCATGAAATTGGCTGAGTAGAGAGGGAATGGACCTAAAATGGGTTGTTTTTACAGGTCTAAATAGATCTGTAAAATCTGCACTTGTGTACCCTAGACGTGCAGGCAGTCTGAGTGACGTATCTCAAAATTGGTAGATATTTTGAAAAGACTTTCTTCTGCAAACTTGAAGAGGACGAAAAACCGGTTATTAATTGTTTGTATCGACTTAAATGAAGATGTTTTGATAGGCCAAAACAGATCTACAAAAACATGTTGTAGTTTTTATTGCTTCTCTGTCTGCTTCCCTGCTAAGCTCTAATGGTGCTCCCAATCCTTGAGCTCTGATACTAGTTGAAGTGCGCGAGCGAGAGCATGTGTGAGTGTGGTGCAGCAACGAAGAAGAGAGGAGAAGAGGAGACCTTATGTTTGCAGGGTCTAAAACTCACTCTCTACATGTGAGCCCCCTTATTCTATTATGTACATAATGAATAAGTATAGTGGGCGGGCACCTGGCCTAACCGGCCACGTGGGGCTTTACCCCAACACACTTTGGGTATCATTGTTGATTTTTGGCATCTGCAAACCTTCTGCATAGTTTCATATGTATCTTTGTGAAACATGACAAATTGTTCCCCAAGTCAAACTATAAATAGTATTATCTTTACCCTGATATTGTCTATCCTATGGGTCTCCTATGATATGAGTTTCTGTGGTTTCAAGACCCAAGACATCATAGATGCTAGACTCTCGTCTATATCTACGACTGTTTTGATCAAAGTATATCCTCGTTTGGTCACAGTTTTGAAGCTTAATTTTCGATGGAGGGGAGTTTGTCTCTGAAATTTTTTTTGGGTTCACTTGGGTAATATCCTTCATCTCTAGAGAGGATGGGCTATAATAGATTCTTTCCTCTTAAATGAACCATGCTTTCTGATCTATCACTGGACACAATTCTATGAGCTGGAATGTGGGCCAAGTCAAACTATAGATAGTATTATCTTTACCCTGATATTGTTTATCCCATGGGTCTCCTATGATATGAGCTTCTGTGGTTTCAGGACCCAAGACATCATAGATGCTAGACTCTCGTCTATATCTACGACTATTTTGATCAAAGTATATCCTCGTTTGGTCACAATTTTGAAGCTTAATTTTCGATGGAGGAGAGTTTGGCTCTGAACAAATTTCTGGGTTCACTTGGGTAATATGCTTCAGCTCTAGAGAGGATGGGCTATAATAGATTCTTTCCTCTTAAATGAACCATCCTTTCTGATCTATCACTGGACGCACTTCTATGATCTGGTATGTAGGCCGTTCAAACACTGGTTGATCCTTTTTGTATAGCCTCCCTTTTTTGTCTACATAGTGTGCATATGAATTATGTGTACCAAACAATGCTAACATCATTCTGTTTGATGTGTCCCTTAGACTCGTGAATGATTGCACATTTGTGGCAGTGGCTGCAAAATCATTTGCAAAACTAACAGTCTTTTCAAAATTTGGTGATATATAGACATCTTGACCAAATTCATGCAGGAATTTGTTGTTCAAAGAATCAATTTTAATCTTTTCAAGTGCCTGCGCATCTTTATGCTGATTTTGAATTTGCAGTGCTTTTACTGGTGCTTCTAATGGTAATGCCGAATCATCTGATTGCATTAAAAGTGACAAGCTAGATGCACTTACATCAAGATTCGTATTTTTAATTTTCTTTGTACCTTTGGTGGTTGATGTGTCCCTGTTGTCTAGATTTCTTGGACAATCTTCAGAAAAATGTCCACCTTTTCGTCCACAATCTGAGCAATATGCCATGACCGGTGGTATTTCAATTGGTTCTGTCATGTCGAGCTCATGCCGAGAAGCTTAGCTTCTATGCTGGCCAAGTTGTCGGCATCTTCTTTTAAAACACTAAGCATCAAGCTGTAGAATGCTCCATCTGGACCTTTGTACCGTCTTTGACTTTTTTCTCCAATTACATTCGCTTCTATTGGTTGATCTGTTGGATCTTTCATTTCTGGTTCTTGACTATAGATTTGACCATTGTAATCCATGTACAATGATCCTGATTGCATATGCACCAACTTTATGTTTTGCTGGCTTGTGCAGATTTTTGGATAAACTCTTGGGTTGACTTTCTGAACTTCTATCTGCACTTCATCTTTGAGCTTGCAGTACCTGGCTCCACTAAAGTCTGTGAACATCTAGGAGTTTTCTGAATCTGGCTTTACTCTGATCAATAAGATCTTGGCTCCTGTGCAGCTTTTACTACTCATTAAGTATCTATGACCTTCTGAATCTGCATGTAAGACTTTATCTCCATTATAGCCATATAATTGTAGAATTTTCTCTGTTGCAGTTGTGCATGTGTTGCCACTACTACTGCTTTTCTATATTGTACTTGAATTCTCGGCTCGATTTGAGTCCATGTTGACTAGTTCGGTAAAAACTGTCTCCTAGTAGATATTGGTATCGATTAGAAAAATTTCTGCTCCCCGTACTAGCCTAATGTGTTTTTCGGTTTGCACAATGACTTCTAGTCCCTGGCGTTCTTTGTCTGAACTGTGGGAACACTATCCAAATTGGGCTAAAACAATGATGTTCTTGGCCTAAAAGATGGAATCCAGTTCCCAATGATTTCCCAAAATCTAGCTCGAATTTCTAAGCTTTGATGAGTTTTACAACTCTGACTTGTTGATTTTTCGCTTGACTTTAACAAACTTTCAAATTTGTCTGCCGCTCACGGCTTTGAGTTGATCGTTTTCAGCTTTTTTTGGATGATCTGGTTCGCTTTGCGGTGTATAATTCTCTCGGCTTTGCTTTTTTTTGACTTACTCGCTTTTGCACGATTTGCGATACACTTCTCCGACCTTGCTGTTTGTTCCTTTTCTGGGTCTTTCTGGCTTTTTGGGCTCTTTCTAGCACTTTTGACAACTTCCTTTTTATTTTTTAATTTTTTTATGAAATTTTGAAATTCTTTTTTTAGTATTTTTATGATTTGTTATCATTTTTTGACAAAGTTTTGATTTTCAATAAATTTTTCTGGTGATTTTCTAAATTTCTTGTGAGTTTTAGAATTTTTATGATTTTTTTGTGATTTATTGGAATTTTTTTGACCACTTTTTGATTTTTTATGGATTTGTTTTGAGTTTTTATTTTTGTTAAAAATTAATCTGTGAGTTTTTTAATTTTTGTGATATATTTGTGGAATTTTTGAATTTTTTATGTGGCTTTGATTTTTTTTTGAATTTTTTATGTGTTTTTCTTTATTTTTGTAAATTTTTAATCTCTTTTTTATTTTAGATGAGTTTTTTTTCTTTTTCTTAATTTTTTTTTGCTTTTCTAATTCTTTTTTATTTTTTTATTAGATTTTTAAAATTGTTTTTATGGATTTTTTATTCTTTTTTGTGATCTTTTATTCTTTTCTATTGTTTTTTCAAAGATTTTTTTAATATTTTGAAATTAAATAAAGTAATGCAAAATAAATTAATTAATAATAAAATAACATATATTACCTATTACCTACTGCTTACCTGTGGCGGTTGACAAAGCTAACCTGCGGACACTGATTACGGAGGTGACAGGGCCCAGCCTGGCATGCAGTACGGATGACAAGGGGAGCGGAGCTCAGGCAAGCAAGAAGTGCGTGCGAAGATGACGGAAGGGCCCGGCCTGAGCTGCACAGACAGCATGGGTGTGTGGTGGCGTGAGCACCAAGCCAGAAGAGAGAGAGAGAGAGAGAGAGAGAGAGAGAGAGAGAGAGAGAGAGAGAGAGAGAGAGAGAGAGAGTGGCGGTGCAGAGAGGAGAGAGAGTGAGACTCTAATGGCGTGCGGCAATCAGCGGGATCAGAGGGGGAGTAGGTGTGTGTAAATGTGTGGTCAACCCAAGCACAGAAAGACACGGGCTCACGGAGATATTGGGAAGAGAGAGAGTAGAGTAAGCTAGAGAAGAGAGAGAGAGAGAGAGAGAGAGAGAGAGAGAGACAGGGGGTTAATAATCAGAGTTTGGGAGAGGGGAAGAGAGGCAAAGTTAGAGAGAGAATGTAAATAGCGTTAGTAGTGGGGGGGAGAGAGTGAGAGTGGGAGTGTGTGTGTGTTATGGGTGGTGTTCACACGTCACGAAGCGCGAGAGCGCGACGGCAACAGAAGAAGAAGGAAGAAGAATTATTTTAACGTCGTAGGAAACTATCCCAAGAGACCGTAAAGACTATCCGACGCGGAGATTTTATGCGCCAAAAGGCACGGGCGTCAAAGCTCGAAATCCCCTTTTTTTTTTATTTATTTTATTTTACTGTCCAAAAATACCAAAATTAGGCCAAAAATTACCAAAATATCAAAAAATCGCCAGAAATGTCCAAAAGTTTCCCGAAAAATTCTAGGAATTTTAGAAAATCATCGACAATCACAATCGAACACTTTCGACACACTAAAGCACACCAAAAATAGGAGTTTTTACCAAAAATGTTAGATTCGACAAAATCATCAACCCGGTCCTCGAAAATAATCAAACACTCAAAACTTGACTAGTGAGAGTCCTAATGCGCTCGAAATCAAGCCGTAAACACACATTCAAAACAACTCGTAAAGATCACAAGATATCAAATTTTATGGAATTAATCAAAAATTAATGCAAAAATTTACAAAAATTATCCAAAAAATACCCTTTTTTTAAAAAAAACTTCTCCACACATAGGGGGTTAGTGCAACCAAATAAAATCACAAAAAACACATCAATTCAATTGCCAATTAATTTGATCAATAAAATCCAAAGTAGGCAATTAAATCGGCAAAATTAGGTCAAAATTTGATGCATTTGGAGTGTGTAAATCTCTGTTTTGAGCTCAAAAATGCAGCATTTAACCATTACACACATCAAATATGTAATCAAAATAATGAATTAATCATGCACATTAAGCACTTTTTACGCACACACACACACACACACACACTAATAATTGGCAGTTTTTACCAATCTTTAGGTGCGCACACAAAAGGGTAAATCTTGTCGAAATTGCAATGTGATTTCACAAATCATTAGTTGGGCATGACCACAACACAAATGAATCATCACAATTGAAAAATAATTAAGCACACATTGATTTTTAAGTGCACAAACAAGGTCAAAATAGTGCACACACACCTAAAATTATGCATACACACACTCAATTAGAATGCACACACACTTGATTTTAGTGCACACACTTGCAATTGACCATTCAAACATGCAATTGACTCAATTAGACATCCAATTAGCAATGTACAATCACCAATTAACAATTGAACTTATCAATTTTATACGCCACTAAATTTGGAAAATTTCAGCATTACGACGGCATGAAAACGAACGGGTGAATTTTATTTGCGAGTTAATCAATTCGTGTTTTTTTGCTACATGTGATGCTTTTTTGAGTTTATAGAAGCATGGATTCCACTCATATGTATGTTCTCTAAGGTGGCGTTGTGGTATGTTAAATAAGTACCGAGGGAAGGAGAGAGAAGAAGGATTAGACGGAGAGAGAAAAACATACTTGTGAAATAGAGATAGGATCGGGGTGTGAGAGTATCGACAGAGAGAGAGAGAGAGAGAGAGAGAGAGAGAGAGAGAGAGTGGGAGATGAGGGGGAGAGAGGAAAGATAGGTTCAAAATGAAAAAAGTCCGGCTAAAGTTTGGGCAAGAAGGTTCTCAAGCCGATTCAAATTATTTCATTTAGTAACTTGGTATAGAATTGTTTATGTGTTGGTTTAATTTATATATTTTATAAATATCCTACATTTTAATTGAGATGAAAGTGGAGTTTTGTTGTGAAGAAGGAGGTTGTGTGCACGTTTTCTACTCACATGTGTGTGTGTGTGTGTGTGTGTGAGAGAGAGAGAGAGAGAGAGAGAGAGAGAGAGTGGGAGATGAGGGGGAGAGAGGAAAGATAGGTTCAAAATGAAAAAAGTCCGGCTCAAGTTTGGGCAAGAAGGTTCTCAAGCCGGTTCAAATTATTTCATTTAGTATCTTGGTATAGAATTGTTTATGTGTTGGTTTAATTTATATATTTTATAAATATCCCACATTTTAATTGAGATGAAAGTGGAGTTTTGTTGTGAAAAAGTAGGTTGTGTGCACGTTTTCTACTCACGTGTGTGTGTGTGTGTGTGTGTGTGTGTGTGTGTGAGAGAGAGAGAGAGAGAGAGAGAGAGAGAGAGAGAGAGAGAGAGAGAGAGAGAGAGAGAGAGTTTTCCTGTTCATATGCGCCGTGGAAAAAATTTCTAAAGCCGGGTCCACAATTAGTATATGCCTATAGTATTCATAGAAGAATAATAATCATAGTGTTTCCCGAGACCTTAGAGAGGTAGTTAGTGTTGTCTACTCATTGCACTTTTAGATACTTATAACTCTTATAGGGGAATAATAATCGTAGTGACAAATCATGCATATTTTATTGCACACCCCACTTTAAAAGTTAGTGGTGGAGTAGTAGACGATTATAATATTCATATTGACAAATCATGCATATATTATTGCACACTCCAATTTAGCAGTTAGCATATGCTGCGTGGGACCCCTCATGTCACTAACACATGCCACTCTTCCATCACTATCAATGCTTTTTGAGAGCATGGTGCTTTAGCCTATATAAATGTTACAAGGCAAGCACCATATGCTGCACAAGTGAATCGGAGGTGCTAATCAAGAGATATTTTTTCATTTTCCCTGTACTTATACAATGCCTATAGGATATGCAACTACTGGTAATGAGGTAGTTGCAAAAATCCATGAAGAGCTTCACAAACTCCCCCCCAATGCACCCCTTGAAGAAAAGAAGACGTTTACACAGAGAGAGCGTGACACAAACAAGGCGATCCGGATGTTCAACCACCTTAATCGCGCTCGCAACACCGGAGACCAGGAACTCAATGATGGCTTTGAGATAATGCGAGAAGCTCTGGGCAAGTGGGAGACATGGGGGTACGTAGATAGCTCTCGAAGGGCCGCTTTACAGGCGGAGATTGACCATTTGCTTGTCTGCAAACGCACAATCAACCTGGTCGACATCTCTGGCTCTAATGTGGTTGAAGATTGCGGAAAGATTTAAATAATTATGCACTAATATATAGTTAAATAAATATGCACTAGCACATGATAAATTGTACTAGTGTGATGCAAGTTGTATTGTGTGTGTGTGTGTGTGTGTGCAGGTTTGATTCCCTACCTAATCATGTAAACAACTTATTTTAATTATATGATGCTTATTTTAACTATATGATGGTGTTCCACTCTTCAGTGCCTTGGCGAGAATAATTCACATGTCTCTGTCTGACTTATTATTATTGAAGTAGCTGTGATACTTTTAATCGGCCTGGTCTACTAACACATCTTCAAGATCTGTCATAATTTAGGGTATTGTTGATATCTTGTAGCTAAACTGAACCGTCAAATGTAACTACAAGCTGTTTGAAAGCCAAATGTAAAGAAAATCTATGTGAGTTTTTTATATAATGCAAGAAAAAGATGAGCATGTCTTTAGTATTTACCCTACTTTTAGTAGAATATACTTTCCTGTCCATGTAGGTGTTGTTGCAAACAAGGATTAATCCCTAATAAGCCAATTTGAAACTAGGAATCTAAAAAATATTGATGGTTGTACTTGTTTGGGCGAAGACCTCAAAGTAATGATACACGCATAGACTCTTGCATATAAAATAGTAATTAAGAACACTTTACTGAGTTGAATAACTGCATACGTACATAAACACACACATATAAATAACTATATATATTGTATAAACAAGTACTTAAAAACACTTTACTGAGTTGAAGATCTCCTTACGTACATAAACACACACATATAAATAAATAAATAAAAAGATATTATATATATATAATATAAATATTATATATAAAACTATATTTATTCTTAGATCGACAGTGTAAAGAAATACTGACAAGTAAATGAAATTTTGACAGCATAACAACGTGAAAAATAAAAATAAAACCATTCCATACTTGCTTCTGTGAAAGCTTGCCTAACTTTTGTTAAGCTTTCCTATTCTATACTTGCTTCCGTGAAGCTTGCCTAACTTTTGTGTATACATGAGACCATGATTATGTTTCTAAACATGAACAAAAAGCATGATTATATTCACAAGCAATCAAAATTTCGACAGCATGACGGCGCGAAAATACAAACAAAAAAATTTCTCATTCCATACTTGCTTCCGTGAAGCTTGACTAACTTTTCTGTATACGTGAAATCATGATTATGTTTTCAAACATGAACAAAAAGCATGATTATATTGATAAGCAATCAAAATTTCGGCAACATAACGGTATGAAAATTCAAACTAAAAAAATTCCCATTACATACTTGCTTCCGTGCAGCAGTGAATGCTCACGGGAAGAAGAAATTACATAAGCAAAAAAGCATATGTTGGTATATTACTTTGGTAAATCCAAAGCTCTCAACAAACTTCTATCTAGTATAATAAATATGAAATCATGGCTGAATTGATAAGGACGATCAACACCAACAACATGTCTTCAGTAATACCAAAAAAGTGGCCCCCAAACACCATGGTCACACGTCGTTCCATAAAAATCACAAACTAGAAAAAATGATAGATAATACCAATGTTGATGTCAATCAAGGGCAATGTGATCCGGGCTCATATTGTTGCCAATTAGTCTCCTCATCGCTATCTGCATCAACTGCTGAAATAGCACGTACACATGGAGCCTTGAAGCGTGAAAGATGTTGATGGAAGACCTCTGGATCACTATCTATGCAGAGACAGTGTCTAGACAACTCAACACAAACATTGCCCAAGCAAAAGAAGTCAAGGCTACGCTCAGCGGCACCTCTAAGAGAGTGTCCTCCAATGTACTCTCCGTCGGTGCGCTCCACCAGTATTCCAGACTTGGCATCGAAAGAGTTGTTGTCCACGCTCTCTCCATCTCGTCGATCGTAGATTGGACGTTGACCCTTACGATAAAACAATCCTAGCAATAGTGTTTCCACCTACAAATTACAATTAGAATGTGATCTAATTGAAGAAAACTACAAGCATGCTTTTCAATCAACAAATAAATTTACTTACTCTCTCAATCTCAATGGTTTTTCGCACATAACCATTGGGGATCAAAATAAGGATGATGTGCATCATTTTGAATCCCATCTCGATGGCATGGCTAGACACAATGCCAAAGTGATCAGTGGAGCTTAGGGTGATGTACCACCCATTGTCTGCCACATACTTTGAAGCTATTACGGCCACTTTCTTACTTAATTTTTGAGAGAATTGATTCCATGGAGGGACCTTCATAATACGCATTGTTAATTTAATTAAAGTTCCAAAACTATCATAGACTGTCCATTGTGGTTTTGAAGGATGCATACCTCATTCTCTGAAAAATTTTCAACTTTAAAGTTTGTTGGAAAATCCGCAAACAAAAGAGAGGCCACTTCATTGCTCTTTTCCCCATCAACATGGGCTGAATGAAGAAAATCCAAGATCCTGCATACGATCAAATAAATGTATTTCAAACATTCGCAACACACACCACACATAGTTAGTCTTTCTTTTCACATGTGTTTACCATTTCTCATCATCGAGAGAAATTTTGTAAACATCTAGCATGTTCCCAATAACGTTCACATCACAATCTATGGAAGGCACTGCATAATCAGAAAATAAAATATTTCATCAAGAATTGTTGAGTAGAAAGAAAGTGACAGCTAGATATCTATACAAGCAAGTTTACCTGTGGAGCCTTGAGCACCTTTTTGGTTCTTTTTGGGAGACTTCTTGGGCTTCTTGGATCTAACAAAATCCAATCGTTTCTTTATAGAGGAGATTGTACTATTGTTTACTCTTTTCGAAGAGGTGGCTTTCTTGGAAGCTGAGCCAATCTCCTCAATACCATTTTTATTTCTTTCAAGAACGTGCTCTAAAGCAAAAAAAAAAATATTTCTCACAAACATAATCTAAATAGTATGAGCACTTTAACAATTTTGTAGTTTTTATAAATGCCAAAAATAACCTTTATATAAGTTCCCTTCATCACGTGGGTAGGTGCCTTGAGTGTAATCTAGCCACCAAGGGCAATACTCAATTTCCCAAGCAATCAAACCATAATCTCTCATCCATAGTGGATACATACACTCCTCACAAGAGAGGTCCCTCCAACTTTCAACAACAATTGGCAACTTCTCCAACAAAGTTTGATCGTAAAGCTGAATTAGCCATCTACATAAAATGCAGTTAACTTTATTTGAGCTCCTTTCCTAAGTGACTTATTTATTATACAAACTCTAAGTAAAAAATAGAATAACAACCATAAAGATATCAATTGTATTACCTGAATAATACTCTCCTTGAAGTTTCCATAAGCTCTGGAATTTTTTCATCCGACTCTTTTGTGTTGAGCTTACTCCAAAGCTCCACAAAAGCTTTATCAATGTGGTCCCTCAATTGGTGATGAAACCATGCTTCAAAGCCCTCCGGAATTTCTTCAATCATTTTCCCTTTGATCCTCAAGGATTGCTTCAAGATACTTCCTCAATACCTCTCTTTACGCAAGTACATTCTAAATTTCATTGCACTAATATAACGCTCATAAGTAACATCATCTACACGGCAATGCATCAAAGAGTGAAATATTTCCTTTTTCCTATAGAGCAAACAATAAACAAACCATAAATGCATTGATTCATTTGATGATTTCATGTGTATTTTTTATCCAAAAATTATTACCTCTCTGGTGATATTTTAGAAGTTGCCAAAGAGTGGACTTTGTCTCTTGTAAGGCCCACTTGATCCTTTTCTCTTATCCAATTGAAGTTACATAATAAAGAGAAGAACCCTTGGCCATTGGCGGGGTTGGCAATGGCTAACATCTATGTTACATTATCACGAGATCAAATCAAATCAATTTTTGAATCAAATATATCAAATTCAAATGACATGTAAACTTACAATTTTGTAGAAATTCAAACATAAACGGGGAGAAGAGAAAGTGTTTACCTTATAAGCTCTTTCTTTGAATATTTTTTATACTCTTCCTCGAGCAACCATTTCCTTTTCTGACAGTGAAATCGAGGGATCATTGATCTCTTGCATCTCTTTGATAAGACACGAGTCAAAGTCTTCCTTTTGTAGAGCAAATGAAAAAAAAAAGTAAGATTTTACAAAATAATGTCAAGCTTTAGAAATTACATAAAAAGTGTACTTTAAGGCAAAAAAATATACCTTCCATATGAGCATTGCTAATAAAAGAGCAGGAGCGTTGTACCAACTCCCTTTAGATCCCTTCTTCTCACAAGCAAGCTCTACCTCTATCCATCGAATCCAATCTTGGGGAAAGTCTTTCATTAAAGAATCTTTGCTTGCCACAGCCAGTTTTTGGAACAAGAAGATCTCCTGCCCAAAATTTGTGCTCACAGTGGTTCTACCAATCCTAAACCACAATATCTTAAATTAAATGGCAGTAGAATGACATCGATAAAGTAATAGCAATAACGTTCAAAACAACAAATGTGCTTACTCATTTTGAGAGCGCAAAGCTAGCATAAGCTCCCCCTCTGCACTTCTATCAACAAAGACAAATTGACATTTCACAGAACAATGTCTCCACTTTATCATTGAAAATTCTACAACAACAAAAAAGAAAATTAGAAAGCATAGATTAATACAAGTCAACTTTGTATGCAAGTGTGTATGTATGTATGTATGTGTGTGTATGCAAGTGTAATGTGTATGCGTATACATGACTGTGTGTGTGTTTGTGCTATGTGTGCAAGTGTGTGTATGCAAGTGTGTGTATGCAAGTGTGTATCACTGTGTGTGTGTGTGTATGCTTACCTACGCACGCTCGCCCGATCCACCAGAGGAGGTCCAATGGAAGCTCCATTGGAGCTCCTCCATGCCTTGAGAGGCATGGTGAGAAAGTAGCGCGCGCGCTGCCCTCTCACCATGCCTTTCAAGGCATGGAGGAGCTCCAATGGAGCTCCTAATGGAGCTCTCCCATGCCTTTCAAGGCATGGGGGAGCTCCAATAGGAGCTCCATTGGACCTCCTCCGGTGGATCGGGTGAGCGTGCGCAGGTAAGCACACACACACACACACACACACTCACACACACACACACACACACACACACGTGAGTAGAAAATCTACACACACACACACACACACACACATAGTACCTTGTCTTCTCTTACTCCTTCACAACAAAACTCCACTTTCTCTTCACTCCACTTTCATCTCCTTCTTCACATAAAAACTTCACTTTCACTTCAATCTCAATTAAAACTCCATTTAAACTTCACTCCACTTTCATCTCAACTACTACTTTTTTCACACACACCATATATTACAAAAATGATATTGTGGTATAAACACTCCCACACACACATTCATTTATATATATATATATATGTATAAACACACACAAAGATATACACAAAATGGATTCATATATATAGTTTTAGTAAAAAAATACTATGTTTTTTACACACACATACACACACACAACCATATATTTAAAAAAATGATTGTATGTGTTTGTGTGTATAAAAAACGTAGCATTCTTAAAGTTAATTTATGCAAAATGGAAAAACTATGTGCACAGTTAAATATCTTATGTGCACATACACTCAACTTAAATATCGTAACTTAAAAAAATACACATACACTCAACTTAAATACACTCAAATTAAAAATATCTTAACTTAAACTATGTGCACATACACTCAATTTTAAAAAATGCTACGTTAAATATCTTAATTATAAAAAATGCTACGTTAAATAACTTAACTTAAACTATGTGCACATACACTCAACTTAAATATCTTAACTTAAAAAAATGCTACGTTGTTTACACACACCCACAAAATCATTTATACACACGCACAGTAATGTATATAACTTAACTAAAATAATTATATATACACACTACCAAAAACACACACACATATATATAAAATGGCAAGATGGAATCATATAAATAACTTAACTAAAAAAATTGCTACGTTTTTTATACAAAGTCAGTCATATAGAATGTTATGTTTTTTATACACACACTCACACAATCATACACACACACACACACACACACACACACACACACACACACACACACACACACACACACACACACACACACACACACACACACAAAAGATGGATACACTATTAGACTGCATTAAATGCAGTCCTTGAACCACCATTTAGAAATTAAATGGCCCCTCAAATTTGATGACATATTCCACTGCACATACATTCACAACCGTCATATATTAAATTCACTTCTTCAATTATGATTTTCATTATTCTTTGAGCCGTCACAAGATCTTATGCAACTGTCTTTTCGTCTATCTACCAATCTTTCACTTTCATTAACCTTCACATCTTTCATTAACTTTCACCAGTTTCATTAACCTTCACTTTATCTTTAACTTTCATTAACCTTCACCACCTTCACTTAATCCACCACAGTTTTCTCGCATCTCCACCCTGTAATCTGTTGCTTGAGAGAATATGTCCAACATGAAAGTAACAATAACTTGGAAGGTTGGTGGTCAGATAGTCAACCACGACATTCAGTTGAAGGGAAACTCATTGTTGCTTAGTGCTTACTATTTGCAGAGTTTGCTGCCTCCATCTTGCCATTTTCAGTCACTATCTGCTCTTATTGAAAGTGATTGTGGCCTAACAAAAGTCTTGCTGCAACCACAGTGGGATATAGAAGGTCATCAACATTTCTTAATAGATGGTTCTTTTTCGAGCCTGTTTGAGATGCTTCATTCAGACACATTTATACAGGTATTTGACAATGAGAAAGGAAATGACAAAGAGATATCTGAAGATGTTTTAAGCATTGTGCATCTTGAAAGTAGTGGTGACGATATAGGATAGCTCAAAACTCAGTCAATCGTCATTTGGATTCAACAAAATCCAGGGGAAAAAAAGTTAAATGATCTGTTAACATTATGTGGAGCTCCTTTGCAAGTTGTTAAACTTCCACAACATTATGATGGAAATTTGTGTTTTGAGTTACCTGCGACTCAGGATAAAACAAAACGAATGACACGGATGGAACAACGCTTTGATGGTCACTTGTGGACTCGCCCATGTGTGACAACCATGGCAATAGCATGCACAATTAGTCTAAGCCACTGTTTGGGATTCATGCAGTGCAATTATTCAACGTGTCCTCATTATATTAAGGAACAAGAATTCAATAGTAGAGATTTTCATGGATATTTGAACAGACAGGTGAAAAAGGACCACCTTGCAATGGAAGAGAATACAACAATAACGTGTCATTATTGTCAGAAGGTTGTTACTTGTGTTGCTGCTTGTCCCTGCAAAATCTATTATGTTTTGCCTAGAGATGGTACAATGTCGCGACTGGCAATACATGTTGGTAAACATTGTCATAATGTTAAGGCAGGAACCTCTAGGGCTGCTATTTCAAGAGTGCGGAAATTGGTAGGTGCAGTACTAAAAATAGAAAAGGGTGGCCCAAGAAAAATTCAAATGTTGGTGGCTCAACAACTTGTTCTTCACTCCTTGATTGGTGAGGAAGCTGAAGCTACATCCGATGTAAAATTCAATGATTTTTTGAAAGAAATGATGCCAGTGGTTCAAACCAAAGGGTAAGAAAACTCAATTTGGTTCCTTGAATTTGTTAATTTTTTAACTATTATAAATTTAGCCTTCTTGTGATGCATCGTGTAGGTTTTCTTCAATTGTTTCAAAGGAGAGGAAGAGTCAAGGTGTTGTTATTGGGGATGGATATGATAATATTTTATTGCTTCAAAAAAAGTGCATGTTTCCTTTTTTTCATGGGAGTAGATTTCCTGGACAGGGTGAAGAGGATGACAAGTGCTTCCTATTTAAAATGTCCACTATAGGACCAGGTTCTGGAATTGATCTAGTAAATCGGATGAAAAGAACTGAAAATGGTGACTTGAGAAATGCGTGGGTACATTTTGATTTTACCCATAGAATAGATGGA
The DNA here is from genome assembly GCF_014529385.1 of Adiantum capillus-veneris. NCBI lineage: Eukaryota > Viridiplantae > Streptophyta > Polypodiopsida > Polypodiales > Pteridaceae > Adiantum > Adiantum capillus-veneris. The sequence continues at coordinate 19,106,045 of NC_140953.1, forward strand.
TGGGCAACAATGTCATGCTCAGTTTATGATCCAAGGTAATCTTTAAGTATTTAAATATCTCGTATTTTTTTATCATTAAATAAAAGAAGATGTGTGAAAATGTTTATGTTGAATATCTTGTAGCATACGATCACTACAAATAATTGCTATATGTGAAACTAAAGAGGAGGATACAAAGACTCAAGTTATTTTTTGGGAGAGCCTTAATTCAACAATGGAAAAGTACGGACATGGTGCAGCTGACTTTGCAGGTTTTATGTCTGATGAAGCTGGTGCAAATTGGAATGCTATTTGAACAGTCTTCAATGGCGGGCCAGATAATATCATGGAGGGACGTGAACGATCTTGCCTATTTCATTGGGAGCAGAGTCTCCACAAATATGATAAAAAGTGGATACCTCAACATCTAACAAATCAACACATTGATATGTGTGAGGAATGGAGAGCTTGTAAGACCATTGTGCTTGCATCTCAAAAGGCACTTTCAATTCAAAAGTGGCGGAGACAACATCTATCTACAAAGAGCATCACAAGAGTGAGCAGATGGTTTAAATGGTGGGAGCAACAAATTTCACACTGGGGAGGAATTGGAACAGATGTAAGTACCTTTATGACAATCTATATTTTTAGAAAAATTTCTTTTCATACATGAAATTTATAAATTTTAATTCATGTTTTTTTGCATTTCATAGGGTGGTCTAAGTCCGTGGGAGCGGGCACAAATTCCCAATGTTAATTTATCAGAAAGTGTACATGCCAGTTGGTTAGCAAGTGAAGGTGGAAAGAGAAAAATATCCTTGTATGATGCATGTGTAACAGATGTTATAAACTCATATATTCAATGTGCAAAGCGTTTGGGATATACTACTGGGCGTTATATAGGAACGGGTCTCACAATAAAGACCTTGCTTTCTCGAGTTGAATCTCAGCAAACTCCAACTCCAACCAACGTGGCCCATCTATTACACGAGGCTGTTGCAGGGACTCCCATGTATGCGCAACCAATTTTGCATGGAGACAAAGAAACAGTACAACGCAAAAAGAGGGGCAGAACAGGAACAAGTAGCTCCCATCGGCCGGAATATGTCATGGAATCTAAGCAACGAAACCATCACGGTCGACCAAAAAAAATCAAATTTGATACCCAAGGACCATGTATTTCTAACATTCCACTGCAAATTAGTGACAGTGATGATGATATCGGATCTCAAAAAGAAACAACCACACCTTTGTCATCTCAAAGAAACAATGTGTTTGAGAGTGATGTGCCACGCACTCAGTGGGCCCTCAGGAGAATGCCCATTCAAAGTCAAAGAAAATATTTTGGAACAGTAGGGAGAAAAAATTGTGACAATATCTTGCATAGTCGCTCAATTGGTCTTGTTGCTCCATGTATATGGTCCGAAAGAATGTTCAAGGGTAAAACAATCGAGCAATGGTTATGGTTTTGTAATCATGATATTTTGCATACCCAATCAATCAAAAGACAAGTCAAAGATTTACCTCCTGCTCCAAATGTTTGGCCAGTAGCAAGAGGGACAGATATCTCCACACAGGAACTTGCCGCGCTGCATCAGAGTGGATTTCGGACAGAGAATTCAATGGTAAATCCACAATCTCTTGCTAGCGACTGCAAAGAAGGTGGTGGCAGCTCGAGGAAGAAAAAGTGGAGGCATGGAATCTCTAAAGAGGCCACGAAGAAATTGGAAGCATGTAATAGTATGACAATTATATTTTTGGATGAAGTGAAAAGGTCTCAAGAGCATGTAATTTTCGAGTTCTCACTGAAAATAGTTATGAGATTCATATAAAACAGGGTCCAACATGCGCATGTCCGGATTTTCAGAAGCGAGAGAATACCAACAAATCCTTTTTGGCATGCAAACATATGTACTATGTGTACACAAAAGTGCTCGGACTTGAACCTAAGGAGCACATGATTATTCATCAGCCAAAACCTCTCACCAATGGACATCGCTTTTATTCTTAGACAACCAAGGAGGATTTCTCCCTCCATTTAATTACAACTGGTTTGGTATGCTTCTTTCACTCAACTAGAATATTGATCTATGATATGAAAGTGTTTTTCTGTATTTATTTTGGTTTATTATACTTGTGATTATTTATCTTGAAAAAACATTGTTTATGCAGCAAAGGATTTCAAATTTCAAGCAAAAGATATGAAGCATCTTGCAAGCTATTTGGGAGCAAATTACTTGCCTTTTAGAGTGACCATTACATTTATGGCGACTATCCTTTTTTGTACTCTAATTTTGATCTTATCCTGTGGTAGTTTTGCGAATGTACTTACATCCTCAAACTTACGTTGTTTCAAAAAGCAATTGCTTGGGAAAAATAGTATTGTCTCTATCTGGCATTATTTTTGACTTCATCACATTTATATATGCTGTGGATTATATTTAACTCTGAAATTAGTGTTGTCTCTATTTTGCATGATTTTTTACTTTATTGCATGTTTATATGCTGTGGATTATTTGACTCTGATCACATGCGTTGCGAGCATATTTGACTCTAATGGCATGATATGTGAAATGGTGATTTTATTTGTTTACATTTTTTTCGTCGTTATGCCCTCTCGGTCTCTCTCTCTCTCTCTCTCTCTGCGTAGTGATATACAACTCTATGATTTTACTTTCTCTCTCTAGAAGAGAAGTCACTCTCTCTCTCTCTCTCTCTCAAAGATTTATGATCTCTTCTTCCAATGGTAACTCGCATAAATACTATCTCTCTAGAATTTATACTTTCTCTCTCCGTCAACCACACATATATGGAGTCTTATGACGATTGAAAATTACATTAAATAGATACTTTATGCTATGACACATATTTGGTTAAAAAAACTCTAAACATTGCTAAAATTGTCAAAAAAACTTGAAATGAAAAACTCGCAAATATTAAATCCCCAAAACGAACAATCAAAAAATGCAACATAGCATCAACATTGCATTGCAATAACATAGCATCAATATTACATTGCTAAATGGTGGAGTCTCTACACAATGCTGCATATCTTTAGATTATAGGGAGGTTAAGAATACCACCTTGATTACCTTTCCATTGAAGATCGATCGACGGTTGAAAGCTCCAATCCTTCATAGCAAATTAGTGTGTAAGTTAGTAAAAATTAGTGAAATTAGCAAGGGGTTAGTGTGAAATTAGAGTGTTTAAACACACAATTGGCAAGATAGGGTGACAAATTAGGGGAAAATGAACACATTGCTTCATGCACACACATCCAAAATCCACAAAACCATAAAAACACAAGTGAAATTAGTAATGAAACACATCTGATTATGCCACAATTACACTAGTGTAGGACATCGTCCCCTGCAACGGTGCCAAATGTTGGGGGTCCCATTATTACATAACTTAAACGACCAAAAAAATTATCAATTCGGAGGGATGAGCTACCCAGCTAGGGCTTAGAAACACCCACACGATTAGTGAGCTAATCAGGGCAACACGAATGGTGACTCTACGAGGTGATCTTCTCGGCCTATGGAGAAGCTAAGACACAATGAAGTTCAATCTCCACATCCACTTCTCTTCACCTCCAATCAACCCAATCACACACAGTAACGATTTCAAGATGCACACAACACTAATCATATCATGCAAAACACTAATTGCAAGCACACACACATAGATCTATCGAGCACCACACTCCAATCAAACCTACATGCACACACAAGCAAGAGTGGGAAATCACACAAGACTAGAGAGGGATTAACCACTAATTAGTTAAGATCTTGCTAATCTAAACATCATAGGCAATCATAAGAAGCATGAGAGAGGCATAGTAAAAGAGAATTAAGCATTGATTAGTGCTAACCAAGTCACATGAGCAAGGAGAAGCTCAATGACTCCATAGCCATACACCTCAAGAGCTCTCATCAAAGAGTGCTCTCAACAAATGAGCTTGAGAACCCTAATTTCTTTTACACACTGCCTTATATACGTAGGGTGAAAATATGCAATGTCCGGGCGCCCAAGGCCTTTAAGGCTCCACCACTTTCTGAATCTACTACCTAGGCATACTAACTGACCTATTCTTTGTAGCTTGGAACTCTCATTGAGCCTGTAACACATCAAAATATTACAATGGCTTGAAATAAATCGAGAATTTACAATACATGACCATTTTAGAAAACGTGAAAAATGTGTAACTCCAATCTTCACTGCTTCTTTGTATCCATATGTGCATTTGTACATCTTTGATCTTTAGCAGCTTTTCTTAACTGACGTTGACTCAGTTAACAACACTACTATTCCCTACTTAGGTGTAATAATATATGCATATGCATGTAGATATGTATCTATGTGATCAAGAGTCGGCATGATTGGAGAACAATGTTGTCATAGATGTGAAAGTGGTGAATAACGACCTTAACCTTGTGACAACGATAACATTAAGGAAGCAATGTAACGTGCTCCAACTTTGTCATAACATAGTGGAGGAGATTGCGGACAACGAGCCATCAAATTTTATTTCATGATGGGTGGATGCAAAGTACTACAACGAAGCAAAAAGAAAATTTTTTGTAGAGATCTTTATGGTCAAGTTTAAATCATGCCAACATAATGTATCTTGGATGAATTCCGCAAAAATGTATCTTTTCTTTAAATTCAAATCTTTATTTCAATAGTGATAATAAGAGTGATATGAATCTAACTCACTCACTCTCTCACTCTCTCTCTCTCTCTCTCTCTCTCTCTAACGCATCATTTCCACCACATTGACAGGTACAAAGAATCATTTTAATGTATATAGTTAGCATTACAAAGTGTATTTTTAAATAGAAATTCAGAGGCAATCAAGGGGTTTAAATACATTTCTTCTAAATATAGGATCAAAATGTCCTCTAGGTAGAAATCACGTTCATGCCGTAGAAATGAAGGTGGGGAGAGAGTTGTGTTGGGTGGATTAAGCAAACCCTTATGTGTTGTGTCATATATCAATAAAGTGTTGTCAACATCAAAGGGCACTTGGATTTGGGAAAAAGGTTTGTAAAACAGGCATATAACGGGTTTGTAGGGTGGTAGTGGCCCTCGTCAATGGAAACCCAGTGCCTTTGGCTATAACAAAAATTAACTTTTGATCTTTGCATTTTGGCTACGTTACAAACTATGGCCAAGAGGGGTTCAAGGTTTGGGTGCTACACCAAAGACCAAATTGCAACCTTGAACCTTGGAAGAAGAAAATCCAAAAATTCCTTGGTGCCTAGCCAAACAATGACCCTGTGATTTCCTATCTAGAAAGTACGCATGTCGATGTAGACTGCATCTCATACATATGTCTCTCAACAATGACATCAATCCATTGATGTCCAAAATAATCGATCTCTGCAAACATTGTGTGAAACATATAAGTAGTTACACTAGGGGGTTCTAATCAGCGAGCCAAATAATCGAGCATAGATGAATTCCGAGTGAATTTGAAGACAAATTAGAACAAGTGCAACAATGTTGAAAGAAATAATTATGCCATGCATATTGTAACCACCACTACAAATTAGGGATTCATTGTAATAGAGAAATTTAGACTTTAGAAGCATCACCTAAACCAAATACTTGAGATATGGGTGACCTCATCATCCCCATAAAATTAAAAAGACTTTCATGCTATGTTCCCAACCCTTATTAAAGTACTGAGATCCCAAGGCAAAAAAAGGCATACCAAAAATTTGGCCCTAAATAGAGGAATCCCTTTCCTCCAGTGCTACCATCTTAGTTTGATTTGCATCAAGCTTTGCCCTTAAGCTCGAGCGCTTAAGAAAAAAATCTCATCGGAGGAGTGCTTCTGTTGCTCAATCAGCTAGATTTTGTTTCTCTTGAGTTCTTTGATCATTTTTGAGACCTTAACAACTTCCATCCACTCCCTTTCAGCTGAAAATGTTGCTTCCAATTTATGACTTTCAAAATCCATCTATAGAGACTCCACCATTGCAAGGGTAGAAGCTTCCTTCTCTTTCTAAATTGAGACTCCCTCATCCTCTCCATGCGGTCATGCACTTCTGTTGTATTGTTTCTTGTAATTGCCTCCCTATTTAAAGATTGAATACATTCTTGTTGACTCTTCTCAAGGCTAGCCTTAAGTGAGTCAAAAGATATAAGGAGAGCAACATCCTCCACACTCGCTTTGGCAAGTTTCTCTTCATCTTCTTCCTATTTGCAAGTTTTGGTAAGTAAAGCATGAGCAATTGATTCAACATTGTTTGATTTCTCTGCTTCCATCCTCACCATTTCCATATTTTCTTCTGTATGGCCTTATGTTAAACCTCTTTTGTAGCTACTAACTCTTTATGGAGGGATTCCATAGAGCAATTAGTGAGGACATCACTTATCTCTAGGTTCTTATGTTGTTGTACATCTTCCACTTTCAAATCTTTGACATTGGCCTCCACACTTTTAGACTTGAGCGACTTGGTTGTATTTTTGTTGATTCTTGCAACAATAGGAGGCTACAATGTCTCCTCATATTCTCAATCTCTGCATTGAATTACTTAGAAACGGGAGGAGTCTTGCCTCCAGAATATAAACTCACTCTCCTAGCATGAGATTTGAGACGAGGGGTAGGGGGTGGTAATTTGCTTGCCATAGCTACTTAATCCACTCTGATGATACTTGATCAACTTTGATGACCAAAACAACTTTGGTAGTGTCACATTACACCATTGGCCACTTCTTCTTTGTTGTCAAAAATATAAGAACGTGATTGGAAATAGTAATAAATTATCTCAAAAACAACATATGAATTTTGGAGGATGTCCCTTCGTGAGAGCCTCAAAACCATGAGTTTTGTTTATGATGTAGCAAAACCAAGGTATGTAATTGGTTGGCATGTTGATGGAATACCATGGGCATTCAAAGGGAGAAGTTGACCTATTCAATTTATGGACAAGAGGCCTAGTAAGGAGGAACCTCTCTCTCATTGGACTAAATAATTGGTTGTGTGTTTATTACCATGTGTAGCTTTTGAGGCTGGATTCATTTGAAACATGCTTTTTGTTGCATTCAAATGGGCTTTATCTTTTCTCATCCTTCAAAGGCCACCTCTAAATTTTGATCATTCTATAGTTATTGAGATCTTGAAAACACACAAACTCTCAAGATCTCCAAATTGGGACTCCCTTAGAGCAAAAAAATGAGTGCTAATAAAAGGGCATAAGCTTTACCCTCCCCACAGAAAAATAGTATTCTCCTTTGCTTCAATCGCTTGCCATTGTTGCCTATCTACAAAACAACACTTGTAATGTCAGATGGAATCCAACACTTGATTTATTTTTTAAACATGAATTTAAGCATAATTGTCTACATAAATGATGAGCCACATTGCACAATGTTGCATACTTTCCCCTGACATGAGCTTCTAGTATGCTTCCATACTAGTGATACTTGTGTGCTTGCCGGCACATGCACTCACATGCTTCCATATACGGTTTAAGCACCCGATAAAATGTTTAAGGTTGTAGTAAAGAGAGTGCTAGGTCGCAAATTGAAGTGCCCATCCACATTTCAAGATCAGGCATGCAAACAAGCTATAGACATCCAATGGCGGTCGTGAATGGCTATAAGCATAGTTTAGGGTTGAGATGGTGCTCCAATGTTTGAGAAGCAAGCAAGGTTTGAATTCACTTTCAAAGGAAGAGGGGTGATAGAAAGGGGACCTTGGGTGGAGGGGGTAAAATAGGTAGGGATAGGCTCCTCCCTACAATGAAGAAGTAGGTGTATGCCATCCTCTTCTTGCTCTTTAATGCCAGTGTGTGTGTGACATGATCAATGAGAGTTTAGAAGAAAAGAAGTAGATGGTATGCACTGTGCACCTTTTTCTTGAATAGGATGCCTTTTGAAGTGGCTTGCCAAAAGTAAGTGTGTGTGTGTGTGTGTGTGTGTGTGTGAGAGAGAGAGAGAGAGAGAGAGAGAGAGAGAGAGAGACAGAGAGAGAGAAAGAGAGAGGTTTGAAGAGAGCACTCACTCCTATCTAGAACTTTGCTATCGATGTAGTTGCGTACATGCATGCATGGCACCCCACCATCAAATGCGGCAAGTTGTAGCCGTGCACTCCATTGCTGCCTCGATCATTGGTGTCGCCAAACACAACACCCTACTAGTCTGTTGCTGCAACCGGTTTGCACCGATGTGGACTAGTCGCAGTAGCAGACCAACTGGCTACCATGCCGGTCTTAGAAGGAAATTAAGTTGTTAGAAGCTAGACACACCCCACAGCATCTACTACTCGGCGGACTATTATTTTTGTAATTATTCATTCATTGAGGAAAACCCAAATTTTCACCTTGTAAATATTGGGACTTACAGAAGTTTCCAGATTGTATACCAGTTTTGATAGTTAGATTGAGTAGATGGTTGATTTTGGAACTTTAGGGTTTGAGAAGTTGTAAGGTATATATACCACTTTTTGACCTTAATGAAAAAAATCTTTTGTCATTTTAAAACAAGTTTGAAGTTTGTGAGTGAGTGTACTGTGTACGAGAGAGAGAGAGTGTGTGAGCTTCGTCCTGACGCTACGTGTGCTACGGTGGTCGGAATCGAGTTGCCCCCGACTAGAGCTACGCGCCAATACCAACATTGCGCACGTACGGTCTGGCTTTGGGAGCTCCTTCTACGAGCTTCATCGGTTGTTTGGGTGAGCATACGTTATCTGATTTTGCATTGCAGCATATCCACACGTTCACATTGAGTAGAACTACACATTAGGCACTTCAGATTTTGGAAACGAAGACCTACAGATTTCAGCCAGACATCCTACGTGTTTCTGAACCGGGTGTTTTGGGTCGTGATTTTGGTTCATAGACCTTAGGGAGAGCGGCCTATAGGTATTAGTAGGGTCTCCTTCAAGTTCTATGGTGTTTCGAAAGTGTTTGATGGGTGCTCGGCTCGAGCAAGCGTTGTAGGAAGTTTTCTCTTTTGCACTCTTAAAGGCTGTGACTTAGACAATTGGTAGGGACCTCTGTAGGAATTAGTTAGGAGTCGATCGAGTGTAGGTTGACACCTTATTCTTGCTTCCACGCACCTGCGGGTCGAGCTTTGTCCTTAGCTGACATTACTTGTTAGGTGAGTTCTCGCTGTGCTGACGTCCGTCGCGGCGTATCCGTCCAACATTGGCGCCACTGCTGGGAATGAAAACCTTAGGTAGGTGACCGAGACTAATCCTTGAGGATTGGGATTTTTGTCTTGCCAAGAGTCTCGCTTTACATTTAGATAGGATCAGAGGGTGGAGGACTCTCTAGGTCTTAGAGGGAGTCTAGGAAGCGTGTGTCTGGCCTAGATCCCTCGACTTAGGTAGAGGAAATCGACTTAGGTAGTTTTAGGTAGTAGTCGAGTTGTAAAGTAGGAGTTGGAGTGGTAGAAGCGGTGAGAGGAGAGCTTGAGAGTCCGGAGAGGCCAAAAAGAAACCAAAAACACCATTATCACCATTTCTTCATGATAGGTAGGAGTAGAGTAAGTAGGACATCATGATTCAGATCTAGAGCATTTCATGCATGTACACTTGCTTGGTAGAATCGTTACAAGTTTGTAAAAGACACAAAAGTGTGGTTGAAAGCCTAATTGAAGTCCAAAAGTTACTGTGAGTGTTTCTGATAGATCTACAGAGTATCAGGAGCATTCCTGTCAGAAAAGACTTTAATTTAAGCCAATAGACATCCTACGCGTAGGATGTCTACAGGCCAATCTGGGAGGAATTTTGGGATTTTGAGTTGACCAGTGTGTTCAGGAGGCAGGGTTTACCCTAAGAAATTTGGCCATATCTTGACAGGATAACGCCAGATAGACTGAAATTGCTAGACATCCTACCCAAATAGTGCCAAAACATTAACTTGAGACCAAAACCATAAGATGGATGCATGAGTATGTCTTGCATGATATATTGATTGACTGAAAGGGGTTTCACCTCATTTGGGTAAGAAAATTGGGTTCAAAGTGGACTTTAGCACTTTTTGACTGAAAAAGAAAAAACAACTGAAGTTTGGGACTTTTGACATCCAAATCAAAATCTAAGCATACCACTGGGATACTGACATCAAGGGGAAGCTGTGGGACAAATCTGGGGTCAAACAGGCCAAAAAGACATCCTACGCGTAGGATGTCTTCTGAGTGATTTGGGCCTCCAACCTGAATTCTGAGTATACCAAAGTCGTCAGCAACTCAAGGGGAGCTTGAGCCTTGAGTTTAAAGCCATTGTGAAGAAAAAGACATCCTACACGTAGGATGTCTAATGCAAGAAAATGAAGTCAGAATTTGACTTTGAGCATTTCAAGGTGTTATATAGCCTAAGACAAGCCTGCTAGTCAATTTTGGTCCAATTTGGAGTTGATTAGACTGATCAATACCATCAATAGGCCGTCGGAATAGATTTTTGACTCATTGACTAGCTAATAGGTGTCCAAATCAAAAAGTAAAAGCAGCTATAAGCTCAGCACAACAAGGAGAAACAACAGTGCAAAAATCCAGGCAAAACACAGCAGGAGACATCCTACGCATAGGATGTCTATTGGGGCATACTGCAGAGAAAATTTGACCTGACCTAGACAGTGAGGTTCCATTTGGCTTAAGGGTTCCAGAACTTCTTTCAGAAGTGAATTTAGACCTTGTTTGCCCATTTGACGAAGCAAGGACTGAATTCATACTTTTTCGCGTAAATTGGCCAACATCAGAGGGAAGTACTGTTCAGATTAGCAAATCTAATCCAGAACATCAGTAGTGTATCAAATACAGTAGTGGTTGAGATTAACTCTCTAGTTATACCAATCATTACTAAGATAACCTTTAGCAGATAAATGCTTTGATTCAATTACCGAAATTAAAACTCTTGTGTACAGGTATATTCAGCAACAAAGCAAGAAGTTGTGCAGAAACTGACCCATTGCCAGGTCAATGGTTGAATTTGTGATAAATTGCATTGATAAGTTTGATGAATTTAAGATCAGGAAGATACATTGTTAGAGACCAGAATGTGGCAGGTGACCAAGGTAGCTTAGTGTCCACCGAAGAGAGTGTAACTCAGGCAAGGCTAGATCCGCTAGCACCGATTATTGAGGAAGGTAGTGATACTGACACTTCGTCAGACAAATCTTTCTTCATGATGGGTAGTCAACAGCCAAGAGGTTTCATCTATGATGGACCTATGCGAGGAGGAATCACCTCCCAAAATCCTTTGAATGATTCCAGGCTCACGGTAATCTTCTTAGAGGGAACAAACTCAAGAGGAGCCCTAGTCTATTCTGACTATCGAGGCCGCAAGTGCATTTGTATCGAAGAGAGGCCAGCACAAAGATTCGAGATAATCCGAGTGTATGATGATGGAGATAGATTCCGAGACGAAAAGGGGAACCACTATTTAATAGTTAGCAACCCTGAAGATTACAAAAGATATGGAGATAACGTGGCGAAAGGGAAAATGGTTTCAGAAACTCAATAGCCGCCACCAAACATTGATCGGCCTGGAGCTATTTTTATGTATGATAAGAAAACAACCAGGATTCCAACTTATAACGAGAATGTGGGAATCTACAAACATGAGAGTGAGGGTATTGTCTCTTACTTTCGTAGCAAAGAACCATACGTAAACGAACTAAAAAAAGACAAGGTTCTTTACTTATTCTCTTATGAAACTGCTACGGGGAAGGTCATAGTTTTTGTTGATAGATACAGGCAAGAATACCAACGTATTCTCCCGGAGGAAGTAGAAAGAGCAACAGGTCCAGAAGCATCAACATATGCCCCTGAGGAAATGCCGAGAGCCGCCCACACCCCAAGCAAGTCAACAAATCCATTTTTAGATGAGTATGACACTATCTCACATTCCACCAGACCTCAAGCATTCAACAACCAAGACCAACCAGCAAGCCAGCCATCATTGCAGGCATGGCTTCAACAGAGTGCAACAATGGAACCAGATCAAAACCAAGATGGTTATCAAGCCGCACGAGGGCTCAGGGATTTGCAAGAACCACCACACTATTCAAGGTATCAAGCAAAGAACAAGCCAAAGACACAAGGGTCGACCGAGCCTGGAGGATCACCCATGGAACAAGCTCGAAGAGAAGAACCACCTCCAGCGAGAACCGTTAGAAATTATGGCTTAGGAGCACCGTTGGGAGAGGAACCAGCCTATTACAAAAGGCCTGAGGAGGTGTATCGACTTGGACGGGGTGATCCAATGATGACGTTTGTAGTGTTAGGAAATAAGACGTAGCTAAATAGATAATTGAGTAGATTACTTAATGGAGAGAGACAGTTTTATATACACGAGATTATAGAGTAGAGAGAGAGAGAGAGAGAGAGTACACACGATATACGTGGTTCACCCAATGTGGGCTACGTCCACGGGAAAGCAGCCACTCAATGGCTTTAGTACTTCAAAACAAGAAGTAGTTTGCCCCTGCTTCTTGTCCGTGAAAATTTTGGTTTCCGGTGAGTGATTTTCCTTCACTCACGATGGCTTCTCCTCATAATGGGGGCCTTACAAATGTGTGCTTTTACCACAGAAAATTACAAGGGTAAATAAGGCTCCATACTTAACATGTAGACCATCGCAGAATTAGACCTTCTCAAGTGCAAAAATGGGTAGACAAGAAATACACAGGAAACAGAGACCCAAGAGATCATGTAGCAGCCTTTGTGCGTGTAATTAGAGCCGAAGAGGTGTTAGATTTTCCTACCCAATTTGCAGGGTTTGGACTAACCCTAAAGGATGATGCTGCAACTTGGTTTGACTCTGTGGAGCGTAGAGACTTTGAGTCGATGGAGGAAGTGTTTGACGAGTTTATTGATGAATTCTCTCAAAGGGGAATAGCTCATAATATCGTCTCACAAATCCATAAATTCAAACAAAAAGATGGAGAATCTGTACGAAAGGCAGCCCTAAGACTAAAAAAATATGTTAAGTTCTGTCCTATTGAAGAACTGCCAACTCAGTCCAGACTTATGCTAATATTCATCCAAGGACTAAGGAATGCAGATCTCAAGAAAGACTTACATATGAAGAGGAGCACGACGTTGAATGAGTTGACCAAGGAGGCTCTGTACCTTGTGGACAATTGTGCAGTCTACAAAGAAGGGGAGTTCAAGGACCTTGATGACGATTCATCTTCACAGCAAAGTGGGAGCAAGTCTTCCAAGACAGCACAGAAAGGAGAGATAGTGGTAAACCAGGAGCAGCTCATAGATGAAGTGCTAAAAAAGATCAACTTGTACGCCAAACCCCAGGCTAAACAGCCCAAGTGGTGTGCTATTGAAAAAAAATGGACAAACCATGGGACCGAGGAATGTTATTATAACAAGGGATATGTGAGGGAGAGACCTTACGCTCCCCAAGCTCCAGTAGCTTCCCCTCAAGTTCCACCGATGCCCAGATATCAAGCAGGCAACTTACCAGGACCTGTAGGTGTAGAAAGACCACAACCGGTGTTGGGGCAACAACCACCCCTACCAGGTTTACGACCAGTTGGTATAAGATACACAGCAACGGTAACTGAATCAGAAGAAAAGGCTTTGGTGCCTATGCATGCATATTATGAAGATCCCAATGGATATGCGGCAAACCCTGTCTATTATCCACCGGAAGAACCCTCGACACCAGAACCATGGAGCGTGATAGGGAATCAAGGACCACCAACTGTTGCACAGGCCGTAGGAGAAGGAAGATATAGCTTAGATGAACGAACATTGTTGTTCAATCACGAGTACGCCCACTCCACTTAATCGAGAGAGTTAGATAAGGACTCCACTAATCGGAGTAGCTTAGCATAAGTAAGAGTTAGATTAGAAAAGATCAACACTTCAAAACAATGAAGGAAAGTAGAGAAACATGATTGATAACATAATGAAGACTAGATTAATTAAGAGAGGATTACACTAATTACATGTGATTAGCACTAGCCTTCTAAGCATGGGCATTAAGCTCAAAGTCTAGGCCATCAAGACCTCCTCTAGGGAGAGAGTTCTCAAAAGGACCACTCTAGAATGACCTCTCATTAAGCATAGGGATCTTTTATAGCTTTGGGCCTCAAACCCTTCAAATATGGGATAAAGTGAGCTCTTTAGCCTAGACTCATACAACTTTGGAACTCCTAAATGAGCCCAAGCCCTATACAATGAAAAGTAAATATTATGTACTATGGCACATCCACATCTTGGTGCATAATTGGTGTAGCCGTTAGCCGCTGCTAACACTCCCCCCTTTCTAATTTGGCGCACGTCCTCGTGTGCCGCACTACAAGAGGTTGTGTGCTCTTGTGACGCTGTTAGCGACGGAAATACACTGGGTTTTTATAACCCCCGGCGTCGCTTAAACCGTCGCTACGAGCGTCGCTATGAGAGCGTCGCTATATGCGTCGCTAAATGCGTCGCTATATAGAGACGCTCATAGCAACGTTTACACAGAAGACTATAGCGACGCTACAGAGCCATAAATAGCGACGCCCGAGAGAATTTTTTTTTGGTGATAGGGCATTGAATGCCCTACCACCCATCAACCATATTGTACTTGATTCACTTTTTAAAAAAAGTGCAAGGGTAGATAATAGACCCAAAATAGTCACCCACAAGACGCATTGTTTGTAAAATTGACAAGCGTAAAATTCACAATTGTACACATCATAGGCAAAATGAATTGATTGGCAAATGTAATAATGACAATTGTACAACATCATAGGCATAAAGAATTGATTGGCAAAAGGAACTGCGGTGACAAATGTAATAATATACATGGTTCAAAAAGACGTATAAAATCCGTCTCATGATACATAAGCTATGAGAAACCCTAAACTAATGCTATCTAGCTACGGCTAAACTGACGTCGTCTAGTCAGACATCTCATCGCGTCCAAGCGGCGTATCTGTCGGATTCTGCAAAAAAAGACAATAAGACAGATTTCAGTAAGTATAAACATATAACGACATTTATAAAACAATACAAAAAATAGAAAAGAGTAAACCCTAATACTAACCATGCCGCCGCGAGAACTGAGAATGTCCATCAGGGCGTTTAAGCCCTTCCTGCCTGCGTACTCGCGCTCGTACGGTGTGGGATCACGTCCTGTCATCGACCACTGTCAAAACATACAAAGATTTCATTATGTTAGAATTAAAAAACTCATAAACCCTAAACTATCGAACATAAAGAGCAATGCGAAAACACTTACAAAATCGGCCTCAAATGATGCCCATCCACCGCTCCCCAAGTGGTGCGAGCTCCCTGCCTCTACTCGCGCTCTAGCTACATCCTTTTGTTGCTTCCACTTGTCGGGATTCTCGCGCGCTGCTTTCTTCGCATTCTTCCAATCTTCTTTGGCCAGCCAATCTGGCCTGCTCCACCCATTCTTGATTGCTTTTTGCACTTCGGAACGCTTGTGTTTGCAGTATTCGCGCATTCGAATCTTCATCGGGTCTTCATTGAAGCGCTGATCGCGTGTTGGAACGGGAAACTCATCATGAAGTATGCTGATGACTCTGTTTTTTAAATCACTTGGTACTTCACTCCATTTGTTTAGTGTGTAGTGTATAAACAGCTGAGAGCAAAGACCAGGCATGCGCGAGATCACCTTCTTGCCGTCATCATCCATGATGATGCCGCCGCTGAAGTTGACGGAGTAAGGCCGGTGACGCGTGAACCTGGGTGTCCCGGCAGGGGTCTCTAGCGGCGTGTCGATGGGGGTACGGACGTCAGGTGTCTCCACCGGCGTCTAGGCCCCGAAGCGAGGAGTGTCGAGTGGGGTGGCTCCTGGCGGAGTAGGTAGAGGTGTGTAGTTGCTAGGAACAGTCAGCCGCGCAAAACCTGGCGTAGATGGCGATGCTGTGGCTTGTGTGGGGGCGGGAAAAGAAGGGGAGGGTAAAGAGCCTTGTCGAACACGAGGCAGTGTGGAGGCATTGGCGGCGGAATCCCCACAACAACCGCCACCGCCACCACTAGAGCGCCGGTGTCTAGACGAGTGTGAAGATCGTCTCGTCGACGCCGAAGCTTCGGAGCGCGCCGAATGCTCCGAAAGAGAGGGAGATGCGGATGGAGTAGGAACGCGCGATGATGCGCCAGAGCGATTACGCTCCACGTACCACTGTCTTTGCTGCGGTGACAAAGAAGAAAGAAAATCCTCATCATCCATACCTGCATTAAACACACGAATATTTAAACTTAATATTGAATGAATAGAGTAGACAATGACGCAAAGACCATTAAATACAATGACATAATGACGCATATAAATACAATGACGCAATGAATTGAGTGATAGAAGAGGCAAGTCGAAAACTTAGAATTTTCAATCAAAAGATGTGAGCGCGAGTAGAAAAGAGCGTTATACACCATGGAAGGTACTTAGAGAGCCAGAGCTTTTACAACACGGAGCAAAATTGTTCAAATACAATATTTGTGGCTTTAAGAGATCTCTCTCTCATCCTCGCATAACTCAGCATAACTTCCTATATCTATATAGAGCTCTCCGTTTAAACACATATCCTCTATTTCATTTTGTAGCTCCTCTGCATGCACCCCATATAGAGTAGTAGCATCTTGATGCTCGTCTGGCACCACCGCAGCGGCTTCTGATTGAGCATCTTCTCTGATCTCCTCCATTGATGCCATTGTGATTGGCACATGGTAGCCTTCATACGTCCTTGCACTACGAGGGGCTACCTCTATGACGTACCACCAGTTTGATGTAGACTTTGTAGGATGAAATATTACCTGCCAGAGCCACATAACTTACATGAGAGCTTTCAAGCACATAACTTGTAAAAGGGGGATGTTAACTATTTACATACTTACTTGTTCACAATGCTCTGGTAGTACGAAAGTGTCTCTTAGGTCAGTCCATTTCTTAGTAGAATCCACCTCAAGAAAACCAAACTCTCCTCTACGCACAGTAGCGTTGCGACCCTCCATGATTATCTTGAACCATTGCACGTCGAACAAGTCGACAAAAAATCCTCTGTAATCGATCCTCAAAATCTCTTGCAGCGTGCCGAAGTAAGTGAGTTCCGCCACCACAGGATCTGCATCAGAGGAACGTCGTCGACTAGACTGTTCAAATTTTGCCATGATTCCACAATCTTGAGTAAAACGCTTTTTGTCGATCCGTTCCACCCTAAAATGTCGACCTTTACACCATGCTACTGTGTATGACTTATACTACAACGAACAAAGATTATGAGTGGCCGTTCAAACGTTTAGAAATAAAGTCACTAGCATGTCGTACATTGCAAACTTACCTTGGTCGCGCAACCCCGAGAGTACTCCCACTCTTCCTCAGTCACTTCGTCACCGCATTGTTGTGCGCTTTTCAATTGGTTGTGCAACCATCTTAAGCTCATGAAGGTTGGTAGGCTCTCCAGACCCGTCGGATAGTGCATCGGTGGTCGTCTTCCCCATCTCCACTCGATTCGTGCCCTTTGTCACTCTTGCTTTGCATCCTCATATTGTGAAATCCACTTTTGCATCACTGGATTGTGAAGCATGCAAAATCGGTTGATTTTAGCCTCTAGATCTTCCGTCATCTTCTTCTCAACACCGAGATTGCACATGACAATCCTAGATATGCGCTCATCATCTATGGTTCGCCATAGCGTGTCCCGGGCTTTATCAAATCCGTCTAGCAACTCTCCAATGTACACTAGGGACTCTGATACCAACCAACCTTCTGCCATGCTACCCTCCGAATGTGCCTTTTGACGCACATATCCCTTAAGCGTTTTCATGAAACGTTCTAAGAAGAACATCCATCTGGAATGAACTGTGCCAGCTATTTCCACCTCATCAACTATGTGAACAAGAAGATGCACCTGAATGGTTAGCATGGTAGTAGGAAAATGTTTCTCAAACATGCACACAAGCTCCGCAGCATTTAGTTTGGCGAATGGTATGGAGTCTACGTTGATCTCCTTTTGTGAGATCCATTGCACCAGCTTTGCAAGTTTGTAGATTGTGTTACGGATGTCGAGAGACAAACATCCCTCAATGGAAACCGGTAAAATAAACTGTAAAGTATGTGCAGCAATGATATTAAAGTCCACATTTTATGCAATGATATTAAAGTCCACTATGAACGTACCTGACACATTTTATGCCAATCGTGTGACTTCAAACCGGTAAGCTTTCCGTCTTTAGTAAAACACGTTCGGAGCGAGTGCATTACGCCAGTGGGGGTCCGCAAAGATCGAATGGTCTCTTTTACTTTGTGTTCTTGGGCTCCTGTGAAAATCCATGGTGCTTTAGGGAGTTTTATCAATCCATCAGACGCTGTTTGCGGCCAATATTGCTCCATACGATCCACATTTCTAAGGTCAACTCTGGCTTCCAAAGTATCTTTCTTGCCGGTCAGATGGTCCCATAGTAGATTACCCACATTCTTGAATATGTGCATTGGATCGAGCAAGTGATTGATCATGAGTCGGGGCCAGTATGGTAACTCGTACCATAGAGATAGTCTCTTCATCCCTGGAGGCAATCCGTCATCGCACATCTCCTTCTACTCTAACCATGCTTGTGCAGACATCCTTGGTGGCTCTCTTCCCAAAAAACCATCGTGTAACACATGATTCTCTGGAAGATACGCTTGATGACCTTCGTAGATTTGCTTCTTCAGTGAGGGCACCCTACGTGCATTCAGTCTAGGTCCACATGTGACACATGCTCTGTATCCGCTTGTTTGAAGCCCTGCATGTATACACATGATAATAGATCAACTATGGGAAAAAACAAGATTTACAGTGTCTGAGTGAGGAGTGTCAATAGATCACCTGAGCATTCTGTTAGCCCGGGATAGTCATGCATGGTCCACATTAGAATGCCTCTGATCAAAGCATTCCGTCGTCTTGTGTGTCGGCTCATATCCACCACCTCTATGCCAATCCACAATTGTTGTAGCTCTTCCAATAGTGGACGAAGATACACATCCATATTCTCCACTTTATATCGCCCTGTCACAATCAAGCTTAGCCATAGGTGCCCCTTCTTCGTAGTCAACCACGGGGGAATGTTGTAGTTGACGATGACAACGGGCCATACACTGTAAGATGTTGATCTTTGACCAAATGGATTTACGCCATCCATAGCCAGGCCTAAGCGCAAATTTCGAGCTTCCCTTGCAAAATCCGACCATGTTCCATCTATATGTTTCTAGGCTGCGCAATCTGCAGGAATTCGTAGCACACCATCCGAAGATTTATTCTCCTCATGCCATGATGCTAGGGCGGCCATGGACTTACATTCGAAGAAATGCTTGATGCGATGAAGCAGAGGAAAATGTCGCAAAACCTTTTGTGGAATTTTTGTCCCGTGGAGATCTACTCGATATCTTTCGGAATCACATTTCGGACACTTCTCCATGTCTATGTATTCCCCTCTAAAAAGAATGCAGTCATTAGGACAAGCGTGGATAGAATTGTAATCCATCCCCAAGTTTCGCAAAATCTTTCTTGCTTCATCTCGGGAATCTGGCATCACATTGTCAGCTGGTAGTATGTGCTCTTTAAGCAATCTACACAACATAAAAATACGATACAGTCGTGTAAAAATCTATCAGATCATTATACATTTAGAGTTTTATTAAAGTAAACTAATTGTAATAGATCACCTGAAAAGCGCTGTGACGCTAGTGTCACTCCATCCAAACTTTGCTTGCATGTTGAGAAGAACCAGGAGTGCTTTCAATCTAGACATACGTGCTCCATTATACAATGGCATATCAGCTTCACTTTTCATATCATCATAGATAAGCCTTTCTGAATCCATGATCGTCTCGATCATTTCATCAATCTCGGGCTCAAACATTGCCTCGTTGGGAATGTGCTCTGCATGATCATCCCCCGAGCTGTCAGAGGCTACATCTTGTGGCCTCACATATGCTGCTTGACCAAAGTGCCTACGAACACGTCTATTGGGTTGCAAGATTGCTTCTTGTTGGCCAGCGTCAGAGTCCGACGAGTTATAATTGGCAACAACTCGATCTATAATAGATGGATCGAACTCGCCAAATTCGCGAACGTGCTGCAAAGAAACACGTCTTGTCCGTCGCACAGCATGCTTGCATTGATTACAAGGACATAAGACCCTCGTTGAGAGATAGGCGTTTCGGTTGGACGGTCCCACATCCTCGTCACTACTCATAATGAGGATAAAAATCTTATAACGTGGACAACAAATTTAATATTCTATTGGCATTCTTCGTCTTATCTATTTCTCTCTCTCTCTCTCTCTCTCTCTCTCTCTCTCTCTCTCTCTCTCTCTCTCTCTTTACCTCACATTCTCTAGTCATGTCCAATCCCCGCACACCTCGGTCTAGAGGTGCACGGAGATCAGAACCACCGGGTTATAATCTCGTCTTTATTGGTCAATACCTATATTTGTGGGTACAAGAAATCTACAGACCCACGTCTACATGATACTGCATGTAGTGGACAAAACCCCTTTGCCTCTTCTCTAGCTGTAGCACTTCACAGCATCTTAACATCTTTTCACAGTAGATCTTTTCACTGTTCCTCTAACTCTAAACCCTAAACCGTAAGTAATTCTTGCGTGGACTCGATCTAACGTAAATAAGCGTAAATCTAAATAAACGTAAATCTAACTAAAAATAAACCTAAATCTAATTTAACGTAAGTCTACATCTAACCTAATCTTTAACGTCTTTTGGGATAGTTTCCTACGACGTTAAAACTCTCTTCTTCTTGTGTGTGTGTGTGTGTGTGTGTGTGTGTGTGTGTGTGTGTGTGTGTGTGGGTAAACCTAAATAAACCTAAGTCTAATCTAATATAACATAAATCTAAATCTAACGTAAATTATGTTATATTAAAAACAAAGAACTAAACTAACAGGGATTATAAGAACCTTAAAACTGATTTAACACATAATTTTTCACATAACTCGGCAAGAGTTGGCATTCTCATCACTAAAGATGTGAGAGTTAACTTCCGGCGGTGACGCTGCCTCATCTCCATCCACATCTGATGACAGCAATTGGCCCTTTAGACCGTTCTTGCTCTTGTTACTAACTTTGAAGTTGCTGTTGCATGACTAGAGGTTGTCTAGATGGTCATTGTGTCGGGGATGTAGTGACTCTTGCCGCCCTGAAGATCCACCTTCTTCCCTATCTTCTGAAGACATTTCACCAGTACTTTTGGATCGACGGAGCCCACCATGAGTGAAGGCAGCAATACCCTATATTCCATTGAGGGCTTTCTTCACCCGCTTCATGCAGGCATCGCAGTCTATGGAGACCTAAATCTAAATCTAGCGTAAATAAACGTAAATCTAATTAAAAATAAACCTAAATCTAATCTAATTTTACTTAAATAAACCTAAATCTTATTTAACGTAAGTTTACATCTAACTTAATCTTTAACGTCTTTCAGGATAGTTTCCTACGACGTTATAACTCTCTTCTTCTTGTGTGTGTGCGCGTGTGTGGATGTGTGTGCCAATAAAAAGAGATAAATGGTATAACCTTTCTATCACCCATGCCAAGTATGATAGATTGGTTATGCTATTTCCCTCTTGAATAATAGGTATTGAGTTCAACTCCTCGTCGGCTAGATCTTTAGGTCTTTTAATTTTAATTAGTTTCCTACGACGTTAAATTAGTTTCTCTCTCTTTCTCTCTCAATGTGTGTGCGTTTTTTTGGATCGTATGCATGTTTTCTCTCTCTTTTCCTCTCTCAATGTGTGCGTTTTTTGTTTATGCATGTTCTCTCTCTCTTTTCCTCTCTCAATGCGTGCGTTTTTTGTTTATGCATGCTCTCTCTCTCTTTTCCTCTCTCAATGTGTGTGTGCATTCTTTGTTTATGTATGTGTGTGTGCGTTTTTGTTTATGTTTGTACTCTCTCTCTCTCTCTCTCTCAAAAACACTATGTGTGTGTGTGTATGTGTGTGTGTGTGAGAGAGAGAGAGGGAGAGAGAAAGAGGGGAAGGGAACATGAGAGTGAGGAGAGGGAAAGAGCATACCTGGCTCTCCTTCCTCTCCTCGTGTGTGTGTGTGGAGAAGAAAAAGAGAGAGAGAGAGAGAGAGAGAGAGAGAGAGAGAGAGAGAGAGAGAGCGTTACCTGCTCCTTGCTTGAGGGCGCCGAAAAACTCAGATCTGAGATCTGAGTTTTTGGGCGCGCTCTGTTATTTTTTTAGCCCAGTCGGCGTCGCTATGAGCGACGCTCAAAAAAAAGAATCCTGGCGTCGCTATGAGCGTCGCTAATATGAATAGCCTCTTGTAGTGCCGGTGAAGCAAAACACGGTGACATGTTAGAAAGCAGGTCCAAGGAAAAAATGTTGAGCTGCAAAACATAAGAACAAGTAACGAGCATCAAGGGCCACCAAAAAATGAATAAAACATGAAGCATAAATGAACAATCATGCAAAGTGATTTTTTGCTTCCAAAATATGGGTCAATAATAGTAAAAAACTAGACAACATAAAGCAAAAAAATACTCAAACTATTGTGAAAATTAAACCACTTGAAATTTCAGTTCTAAGCATGAAACACAAGCAATCAATTATGACCCTAGGCTAATGCAAGTTCATAAACCTACTAGCCTAAAACCTATGTGAACAATCTTAATAAATCATTCAAGTCTATCATGTCTATGGGCTATAAAAAAGCTCCTAATCTATTAGTACATTGTCAAAGCTTTTTGAAGCTCATGGAAGTTTTGATTTAGTCATTCATTGAAAAATTAAAGCACAATCACAAGGCTACCACCCCAAGGCAAGTATAGGTGCGACCCTCAGCTCTTTGAACTCTCAAGAAGGTATTCCAAAAGCCTACTAGCTTACCAAGGCGACTGCTAAGCCCTATCAACCCAGGGCATCGGTTTAGGGCCTTGACCAAGCAAGCCAAGGTGATTCCCCTCGCCTACCAAGTGCCAATAAGGTGCTAGACCGTACAAAGACACATTATAACATAGAATTTTTATTTTCATGTGCCTTAGTAGCATTTTTGCTACTTTTTTGGACACTTCTTTGCTTCATGGTTCATTTTTTAGCACATTTTTATTGCTTTCTTTATGAGATACTAATGGCTATTGAACTAAAAAAGACTAAAGCCTAACCATAGCCCTAGATCATGACAAAAATGAGTGGAGTATTAAGACTTTCACTAAGAATCTAGTACTAGCAAGAAATGAACCTACATTAACCTAAGGTCAAGGCCAGTTACCTATGATTAGCACACATAAAACCTAATTTTTTGATGAGTTAATTTTCACAAAGCAAAGTGTTGAAACTTTAAAATGCCTAGCTTTCGAACATGAAAAAAACCATAGCTTAGAAGCAAAATTTCACTTAAACCAAGCAAGAGAATGAAGAGATAAAAAGATCAAAATCATGTAAGGATTACACCTATTCATGCTCTTTGAGTATCCTTGAGCAAGCATCTCCCTTTGTGTAGAGAAGCCTCTTGATCTTTTTATTTGCAAAAGGAGTTGATTTGAAGCTAAGTGTGAACACACGCTACAAAAGCCAATTATTGAAAAGCCACACAAAAAACATGAATGAATACCTAAAGCTAGGGTCTTGTATACCTTAATTTGCCAAAGGGAAAAAACCCAAGGGCAAAAAATGCCTTTGGTTATGCACATAATGCTCTTTGATAGCAAATTTATGCATACATATCAACCATGAGAGATAATGATCTTCTACATAAGCAAATTTTACAATTTTTACAATCTCTCATGCATGGTTCAAAGTAGATTAGTTTCTAGCTCACTTGAAATATGGAATTTAAAACAAGCTAAGAGCTGAAAATAATGCATCTTTTGAATGACATGAAGTGGCTCTTGATAGCCAAATTTTACAATTTAAAGCTTTTCAAAAAGTTGGCTAACAACTAGCTCACATGAAAAAAATTGCATTTTTAGACCAAGCTATGAGCTAGCATTACAACTTTAATCCAAACATGGAATGGCTCTAATTAGCCAAATTTTGCAATGATGACCCCTTCTTGGATCAATAAAAATAGACACTTGCCCACATCCCTTCAAAACAACTCAAATCATTAGTGCTTTTAAACATTTAGTCATTCAAAAAAGCACTAAAAGCATGGTAAATCACAAGCCCGAAATTTTACTGCCCTTCTCATGGTCATTTAAGAAGCTCAAAATTTAGTGCTATGTAATGATTTTTTACATTTAATTCAAGCATTGTATCAAGCAATGTTCAAGCACAAAATATCCCATGCATGCATCAACTCATCAACCAATGCAATTCTCATGCCTGCAGGCATATCATATCAAAGAATTCTTCTTCAAGTGCCAAGGTGGCCCCAATCCAATTCAAATGTCAGACACAAACACTAGTCATCGTTTATTGCAATGAGGCTCACTCCCCACCATAAAGCAATGCTTAAAGAGTTTTTTTCCATTTAATCAATCCAATATGCATTATCATAATGCACAACCCAAAGCAATGAAGCTCATTAATGAAAGATTGGTAGCTCATGAATCACTCATATATAAGTTTAGAACTCATTAGTATAAGAGATTGTACAATTTTATTTCTCTCATAAATGATCAATCCGGACTACCATACATGATGGTTCTTTGGTGGCCGAGTTACCTTTTTTTAGTGTATATTTGAATCTCCCTTTTGTTTCATTGTTTTGAACTTTGATTTTGTTCAAGACCAAGTCTAAACACACTTTTTAGATTTTATTGGCCAAACCACTTATGTTGTTTTCTACGAGCTCGGGAGGGTGGGAACATTCCCCCAAAAAAAATGCCAAGATTTGCTTTGATTTTTTTATTTATTTTAAAAAAATTAGTGCTGGCAATATTCTGGCGGTACACAGACGAGGCCTGAGGGAGAGCCAGAGAGAGTTTATGCGCTATGTGGGGTCTCTGTGTGTGTGTGTGTGTGTGTGTGTGTGTGTGTGTGTGTGTGGTGAGCGCTGCAGTGGAGGCACTGCACTGTGGCGAGATCTGCAGCCCAACGGTGGGGAGGCGGATGGGGTCATCAGGTGGGACCTACAGTGCATAGATTTATGTGGATTGCAATCGGTACCAGCATCTTCAGTGCAGGGCAGGTGTGTGAGGCCACAATGGGTATGTGTGGGTGTACACAGTAGGTGTGTATGTAGACGGGACCTGGGACAGCGCATAGAGCACCACAGAGGTGTTTGTGTCGTGTTGGAGGCCAGTTGAGCGCCTTTTGAGGCTGGACTCCGTGTGAGAGTCAAGTCAAATGGGCTGGGGTGTGCGCCTTTTGAGGCATTGAAAGCAACCGGGCTAAGCGAAGCTGTGTGTGAAGGGTGCGAGGATAGTAGCAAGCAAGGCGGCAAAGGTGGGGCAGTTCACGCAGTCAGGGAGCCATTCTGCAGCGAGCGCCGAGCAAATATGCTACGAGCCAAGTCAAGTGGGTGTGTTTGAGTGGCTGAAGAGCTACGAGCCAAGGCAAGTGGGGCTGAGCCAAAGCGACAGGCCCGCCAGTAGGTGTGTGTGTAGGTGTGTGTTTTGTCTTCACTAGCACGATTTGAACTGTTTTTTAATTTTTAAAAAAACACCTACCCATGGGATGGTTCCCACACTAACGTCACAAACATTTTTGTGTGTTTAGAACATGTGCCCCTGGCAAGTACTGAAAGAGATTGAGATTGTGTCCCGTATGCTATGGCCATCTAGTGGGGGAGAGAGAGAGAGAGAGAGAGAGAGAGAGAGAGAGAGAGAGAGAGAGAGAGAGAGAGAGAGAGAGAGAGAGAGAGAGAGAGAGTCTTCAATCAAAAATTATTCAAGATTTTGGGGTAGCACATTCACTTGATTTTAATGACGTCCAATTCCTCAATCAAAGATGCAAAATCATCCACATTTTGATCTCAATTGCATTCCAATGCACACTGTCCAAACGAATCAATTACGAATCTTAATTATGTTATGAATTATACATGATTCCACCAATGATGCAAGCTAAAAATTAGTTCAATGGTGACTTTGGACCAAGCTTTACAGAATGTAGCTCCAATTTTCAATCATTGCAATTTGGTTTCTCCTATTGTATATCCACAATCACTCAAACCGAATTAGGTTTGTCATTTTGGGTTTGTATGGGTACGCATGAATGAATTCGGGTCAAAATTACGCACACAATTGAATGCAACATTGCCATGTTCATCTCTTTTGCAAAACCCTTCCCAATTATCATCATTGCAATTTGGGTTGCTCAATTCCAATTTCCAATATCATTCAAACCCAATGAGGCTTGTCATTTTAGGTTTGCAAAGCTACATGATCAAGTCATAGGCACTCCAAATCCAATTAATTTAGCACATATGGTAGTGTCATAGCACCTCAATCATCCCCAGTTATACACAAATTGAGTCATTCAACTCAAATCAAAATCGATTTATGATGCACACACCAATCTTTAGGTCTACTAATCATCACAATTGGCAACCAAGACCAATTATTCATCCCCAATTTAAGCATAATTAGGCATTAATTAGGCATACACACCTATTTTTAGGCCGTCAATTTGTGCAAAAATTTCATTAAACTCATTGCATTTCATCAATTGCACACTTGATCACACATACATGAGTATATACATGCTAAATTAATCAAAAATTGATCAAATTTTAACTCAATTTAGCATTGCACACACACAAAAATTAGGTGCACAAATCCAATTTTTTGCTCAATTAACAACGAAATCAGGCCAATTCCTAATGTTTGCACACACATTTCTTGCAAAATCATCAATCTACAAGCATTTAGGTGCTCACTTTGACCATCAATCTTCTCATCAAAGTTATTTAAAATGGGCACACACATTCAAATCTTGCCCTAATTTTGGCAATTAGGCCTACTCCATGACTGGAATAGCCTCACATACACATCAGTTTAGTGATTTGCACACACAATTTATGCAAAACTACCATTCCTCAAGAATCTAGGCATCCAATTACATTCCAATTTCATCAAATTAGGCACAAATTCCATCAATTAAGCACACACACCTAATTTTAGCAATGATGTAGCAACTCAATGGGATCAACTTCATCAATCAAAAATTGAACGGAGTAGGTCAATCCACTTACAATTGATTGATTGATCGCTTAGTCCTTGCTCCTTGCGTAGACACTCCATTGCACAGACATGCGTGCAACTCCGATTCGGTCCAAATTGATCAAAAAATTGACCAAAATCAACACTCAATCACATGATTAGGCATAGATTAGAGCAATTAAGAGTGATGATCCTCTCAATTAAGGGGATTTAGCATACATTCCAAATCAAAATTAGTGGTTAGGTTAGCACAATTAGCATGAAATTAGCATGGAATTAGTACAATTAGCACGAAATTAGCATGAATGGGATACAAAATTAATGAAGGTTAGTGAAAATTAGCAAAATCAAAAGAGAATTTAGGGGTTTTGGGGTGAAATGACTCTATACACATCTAATTAAACCTAATTACACTACACACAAATCAAATCCTATCTAATTACAAGAAATCGGTAATCAAATTACTCTTATCTTTTGCAACCTCAACTCCACTAGCTTAGGCAACCCATTCCCCGGCAACGGCGCCAATGTTGGAGGCTCGACATAGCATAAGAAATCTCCCACAAAATCTATCAATCCGGACAGAGAGAGCATGACCCGGCTAGGGCTTGGAGGCATCACACAAAGAATGTGCAAGAGCGTCATCGGATGCAAAGATTGAGAGGATTCAAGAGCGTGCATCCTCCAATGCAAATAGAAATCATCCCAAATCAACTAATGCTAATCGCACATCAAGCATGAATACAAGCAATCATCTACACACATCAAGCAACGAAGTGAAACACACTAATCTTGGAGTCTATCAAGCACAACTCTAATTACATGCATTGACGATTAAGCACACAAGATCGCATTCAAGTCGGTCACCCCAACCATGCCAATCATGGTGTCTAAATCAAGTCACACATAATCAAATTAAGCTCAAGGCTTCTGAAACCTACACACACACAAGCACACCATTAGAGGAAAACTCTAATCCCTCAATCACGAGTACGCCCACTCCACTTAATCAAGAGAGTTAGATAAGGACTCCACTAATCGAAGTAGCTTAGCATAAGTAAGAGTTAGATTAGAAAAGATCAACACATAATGCGTCCCCACATAGGAAGGCCAACATGAAAATAGGGAAACAGCAATGACAAATCATCAGTGTTGGCATCGCTGATGGCATCTGCCATTTGTTCCTCCATCATCTCAAGGCATAACTTCTCCAATCTTTCACTATCGTCTTTTGTTTTGTCCCGCTCGGTGTTGAGACGGGTGCTATATCGATGCATTTGTGTAGACACTTCATGAACTTTGACCTTGTCAATAGGTGGTATTCTAAGAATATTGTCCATCTTTCGGTCTGAAATATCGGCAGGCGATATTGTTTTGTCATACCTGAAACTAAGAAGGCGAAGTGTGTTGATGTCTCGCAGCATCAATGTTGTCCTATGGGCGTGGGCCGAGAGAATGTAGCTGTCCTGGAAAATCTCCACAAAAAAATCCTCGACGGCCTCGTGCAAGCACCCCATTGCACTTCGAGACCACCGGAAATTCAGGTTGTGTTGCTCGCAAATCTCACGAACAACTCTCTGGAATAGCAGTTTAGGTATTGCCAATGAAATGTGCTTCTGGAGCTTACAAAGTTCGAGTAGAACGCTCCTATTCTGCTCGTATCTTCTTCTTCGCATTGTTGCCCGTAACTGTGGCATGGTCTTGCCCAGAATCACCTGCGATGTTGACGGTTGCACTGCAGACGAGCTAGCCTGGCCCTGCGGACCAGACTGGCCAGGATAAACCTTCCTTGCTGTTTGCTTTGTGCGGGCCATGACCTGAACGAGGAGAATGCGAGGAAATATGGAAATCTGGATGTGGGTAAAAACGCAGAGTGAATAGAGACACTTCGGAAAAAACGATGAGAAAAAAGGGGGGGGGGGTGTTTATATTAGCAGTGTGAGCGGGATGGAAACACACACAGCGCCTCTATAACGACCCGACACACACTCTTGGGAAGATACACACACACACACTATGGGGCACCACTCGGCTTACACAACACACCTGGCCGAGACAGGGAACACACCTCTCGAGTGAGAGGAGAGAGACTATCCACTTGCCCACTCCACACAGAGACACACACACACACACACACACAAAACTCAGCTCAAAAGAGGAGAACTTCTGATGTTTAGATACAAATGATCTTGGGCCAACACCAATGGGGCAAACAACTCACACAATATGGGTAAAAGATTCCAGATACAATCACAAATTGGAGAAGAAGCTTCACTCACCGGAGAAGATTACACAGAAAAACAGCAGAAAAAGAGTGAGGAATTTGGCAAAATGGACAGCGCCATCGCGTCCGGAACGGCCCAAAACCTCAGTCTACAATGTCAAAGTGCTCAAATCCGACCTCGGATGAGCAGTTTACGGCCAAAACAAGCTCCAAAAACCCAAAAAACACACCTGCGGCTGTTCCTCCTCTCTTCTCCATGTTTTTTCTGGTCTTCTCTTTGTTTTTTCAGTTCCCACACTTAGTTTTTTTAGTTGGGCACCCTTGGCCTTTTAGATGACCTCAAACGGACCCCGAACAGGCCAAAAACTGACCTCGCAGTGCATAGTTGTCACCTTTTTGCAGCATTCGCACACCTGGCACTCAGCCTTTTTCCAATAATGCATTTCGCCACCACATGAAGTGGCCCCAAAAAGTGGTCCTAATGATGACCTTTCTGTATAACTCTCACAAGAAAACACCCACGTTGGGTCCGTCCTCATCCGCGTGCAAATATTGACCTCGTTCGCCCTCCTGACGCCACTAGATGCCATCTGACGCACCTGCTTACCTCACGTCGTCGGCCCACGGATAGCTTCCTCGAGAAGTTTTACGCGCTATAAACTCCTCATTATTGTAGAAAAACACAGTGGTATTGGTAAAAGTGAAAATCGATGCACTATGTACATGTTGTCCTACCTGTACACATGTGGGCCCCACATAACCACTTGGCTCTAGAAAATGGGCAATCCTTTATTCGATGCACCATGCATGTATATGTACATATGCGCAATCCCTTGCTCCAAAAAACTCCTAACATAATTTGCCCATCCCCTAGCCTGCTAGATCATTCATGATCAGCAGCAGCAAAGAGAGATATGAGACTCGCCGCATCACAGGTCTCCTCATCCTTCAGAGACATCACTCGCTCTTCAGAAAACTCATCTTGCTCCACCATCATCAACCTGGCATGATACAACTTAAGACGCAATCCTTTTACCCTTTACGTATGTAAAATCCCATCCAGGTTAGCCAACTGATATGTACCATTCGAGAAACACTCCACTACCTTGAAAGGGCCTTCCCACTTAATTTGAAACTTCTTTTGGAAGGTGTTGTCCAGTTTGCTGTTGTAGCGCAAAACCAAGTCATGCTTCTTGATACCCTTACTTTTGACCTTTTCATTTATCTTTGCCAAAGCCTTATCCTGCATCTGCCCATAATGCTCCAATGCGCTCATCCTATCCAACTGGACCTCTTGTAACTGCAAGAGCCTCTCTTTGAATGCATCACTAGGCGGCCCAAGCAACTTCTCTAACATCTTGACCGCAGGCAACTCTACCTCCACAGGCAATAGTGCTTCCTTTCCATACACCAAATGAAATGGAGTAAACCCTGTACCTGTCTTCACCGAAGTACGGTAAGCCCATAATGCACTAGGCAATTCCAAATCCCAATTCTTTCCTTGGTGCTCTGTCACTTTAGAAAGAATTTGTACCAACTCACCATTGAATCTTTCATTTAAGCCATTACACTGCGGGTAATAAGGAGTGGTATGTTGGTGCCTAATCTTCATCTTTGTGCATAAGAAGTCTAGCAGTTTAGCTCTAAATCCTGGCCCCTTATCTGAAAGTAGCTCTAATGGCACTCCAAACTTGCAACATATTTCATCATACACAAATTTTGCCACATCCTTTGCAGTGATCTGTTTTACTGCTATAGCCTCTGCCCATCTAGAAAGATAGTCCACTGCCGTCAAAATATAGCTTTTGCCCCTGCTTGTGATAGGTAACAGGCCTATTGCATCAATCCCCCACTTTTCAAACACATCAAACGCCATAATGGTTTTTCGTAGCTCTGGCTTCAACACTCTCTTCCCAAACGCTTGACACCTATTTCAAGACCTACACCAATGGTGAACATCCTTGTGCAAACTAGGCCATACATACCCCTCTTGCAAAATCTTATGCAAGGTGATCTTTAGAGCAAAATGGCCACCACACGCGCCTTCATGATTCTCTTCCAACACTCTGTAAAGCTCCTCCCGCCAAGGTACACGTCTCAAGACGAGATCAGCCCCTTTCATGTATAAGACATCACCAATCAATTTGTACCTGTATGCTCTACGCACAAAGCCATACTTCTTAGACTTCTGAATCTCCTTTGGAATGATTCCTGTTAGCAAAAACTCCTCTTCTTGAGCCAAACTTTCCCGGCCATGATAAAGAGGTAAAGTGGTCCTCAACACAAATAGCTCCCCAATCATGCCTTGAGCTGCTTCATGTGCCTCTCCATTTAGAGCACGTTCAATGTGTCTGATGATCCATGCTTCAAACTTTTTTAACAGGCCTTTAATTCTGAAGCACATTTCCTTCAATGAGGTGTTCTTGCTCTTCCACACACCCAGCACTTGCTTCACCACTAACAAGGCATCACCTTTTATGCTCAACCTTCGAACCCCATGCTTCAAACAAATGTGTAATCCGGCTTCCAATGTAGCATATTCAGCCTCATTGTTACTATGCGCATCCAATTTGAACCCTCTCTTGCATACTAGCTTCCCCTCTGGATCATAAAGTGCTATACCCCCTGAAGCTGCATCGTGACTCTTTCTGTATGAACCATCAAAGAACAACACATGTGCATTGCTGATCTGTGGCACTTCTTCAACTACCTTTCTCACCACCTCTTCCTTAACAATAAGGGGATTCTCCTTGTAGGTCAACAAATCAGCTAGGGTAGCCCTTGTACTATCTTCCACTAGAAAAGAGAACTCAAACTCTTGCAACTCAATTACCCATTTCTTCACCACATTTGACATGTTAGTACCATTAATTAACTGTGGCAAAAAGGCATAACTCGTCAAGAAAACAAAAGGGCGTGGTAGCAAGTAATGACAAAATCGTCGACAAGTAAATATTACACTGGCCATCACTAGCTCTACTTCCGATAACTTTCTCTCCGCTACCAACTTCACTCGGCTTGCACAATGCACTGGCCTCATATAATGGCTTCCCTTCCCCTTTTGCAATAGCATGGCTCCAATGGCATCATCCCCTACTGATGGATTTACATAAAAAACTTTCTCCCAATCAGGCGCCTGCATGGCTGACAACCCCCCTAACACCTCTTTCACCTCTTGAAACACTTCTTCACACTTGTCATCCCATTGCAATGGATCATGCTTTGCCACTTGTTGTAATGGATAAAGAATCTGAGAAGAAAATGGAATAAACCTTGCCATGTACTTCACTTTGTGTATAAAGGTTGCCAATTGCTTCGTACTCGTAGGTGATGGAAGAAGAATAATAGACTTAACCTTGTCTGGATCAGCCTCAATGCCATTTTCTGACACCATGTGGCCCAATAACTTCACCCTTGGCTGTGCTAGATGACATTTCTTTGGATTTAGTTGTCCTCCACATTCATCATATCGAGCCAATACCATCTGCAGCTTCTCATGGTGATCAGCCCTACTGATATAGACACAGAAGTCATCCATAAAAGCTTTAACACAACTACCAATGAATGGTTCCAACACCCAATTTGCTCTCTCTTGATAGAAGGAAGGTCCATTTGACAACCCAAATGGAAATACTGTGTAGCAATAGCAGCCCCATGGCATAATAAAAGTTGTCTTTGTGCGGTCTTTAAGAGCAATCTTCAATTGAAAATAGCCTGAAAAACCATCACACACACTGTACCTCTCATAACCTGCCACTGAATCCAAGATCTGATCAATGAATGGAAGAGGATATGGGTTCTTCTTAGTGGCTGCATTTAAGGGTTTAAAATCTACAAAAATCCTCCACTTCCCATCCTTCTTTGGACTGACTACTACTGGACTCACCCATTCTGTGGTCTCCACAGGGATTATGAACCCTGCCTTCAACAACTTGTCCACCTCTTCTCGCAAGGCTTCCATTTGCTCTTGACCCATCCTTCTTAGCCTTTGCCGCACTGGCTTAGCACCATCTTTCAGCTCTATATGCATCTCTTCACCCTTGAACCCTCTGATCTCTTCATATGAAGTAATGAACAAATCAGGAAAAGTAGCCAGCATATGCAAAAATATATCCTTCTCCATAGCTGAGAGGTCTCCACTAATCATTTGCGTCATTAATTCCTGCTTCTTTGACAACTCAACCTTGGTTTGCATCAGTCCTTCAATCACTTCATGAGGCCGTTCACTTTCATCTTCAACTTCATTCGCAAATGCAACTAAACCAATCTCCTGGATTTCTTTGTCCATCAAAAGAAATGCAACATCAGCATCCTCATCACTGCTGGTAGTGCTATCACTGTCCTCATCTGTCACCGTGGAAGAGTCTTCATCACTAGACTCATCCTCATCTTCATAAAGCTCCTCTAATCGTTTCCTTGTGTCCATATTATAAAGCTTCTTGGTACGTGTCTTTCCATAGAGGCTAATCGTACCATGTTGCCAATCCTGAAAAGCTCCCACTGCACGTAACCATGGTCTGCCCAGTATAATAGGATATGCTCCCAACCCTGCTGGCATCACATGAAAATCAACCACTGCCTTTGCATCATATGCCTCCACTTCTAAGCTCTTTACAACACCCAAGCATTTTACTTTTTGATGGTTTGCATCATATGCCTCCACTTCTAAGCTCTTTACAACACCCAAGCATTTTTCCTTTTATGCCACACATCTACTATTGGACAAATGTCTGGTAGCTCATCCATTGCCAACACCTTTACTGAACCTCTCTCTGGCTCTTTCTCCATTGGGTTAACCATCCTCTTCCACTGTCGCTTTAGCTTAGGCACCATCTCTATAAGCTGCCCAAAAGTAACATCTACCTTCCTGCTTGTCAGATCCTCCTTCAAGTCATAGCTTAATTGCCCATCCCCTAGTGGAAAATCTGAAACATGAAACTTTCGACGAGCTCTCCTTTTCCTCTTGGCCTTGACATCCTCGCCTTCATGGCTCTTTCCTTTCTTCTTACTAGGACCTGGGGCACTTCTTCCTTCCTTATCCTCTGTGGTCCTCTTCCCAATAGGCATCACTAATGTATCCTCTAGCTTTGATGCCTTCTCCAAGGTGACTACACTTAGCACTTTTGTCTTTCCCTTTTCCTCCTGGGTCAATCCACTGGTTCCTTCGTCTCCCTTAATTTCGATGCCATAATCATTTGACCTAGTTAGCACCTGTCTTGGCAATGGATACATGTCTCCCCCCATCCTTGGTGGCTTATCACATTGCGGGCTGACGTGACCCAACTCTCCACAATTATAACATGTGGGCGTCTGCCTCCAAAACCTACCATTGCTTTGTCCAACACCATTCCTAGGCCTTTCTTCACCTCCTAGCTGATTTGCAAACCTCCCTCGACCTCGATTATTTCCCACTTGACCTAGCATGTTTAGGCTGAGATTCTTCATCAAATCTACCATTTGCCTCATGTCTTGCCTTAGCCCATCATCTTGCACTGATGTAGTGACCACTGCTGGCATAACCTGAGTAGTAACTACTGGTTCATGATGAACCCCTGACATGCGCCCTTGTAAAGACTCTATAGGCTGAAATTCAGACCTCATTGGCAAAGACTCCACCCCTAACTGGCTCATTTTCCTCAGCTTCCACTCTTTGTTCCTTGCTACCTCTAGTGCATCCTCATATGTCCTAGGCTTCTTTAGCTCCACCCTCCAACGTATATTCTCCCAAAGACCAGCCAAGAACCTGTCCTTCTTCATCATGTCAGGCGGGGGTACCTGTGGTGCTAAAGCCTTGCACATTCGCTCCCATGCCAATGAAAACTTACATATGTACGCATCTACTGGCTCACCTTCCTTTTGCACCAAACCTTGTACTTCTTGCCACACTTTGTCAGGATCTTCTATCTTCACAAACTCCACTTCCAATCCATGCCTTAGATTGTCCCAACTCAATCTTATAGGTGGATCTGTTGCACGCAACTCCTCTTCAAATGCCTTGGACCAAACTCGTGCATCACTCTTCAAACAAATTTGGAGAAGGCGTAACATTTGCGTAGGGTCATGAATCTGGTTGCTAATGCAGGCAACCTCCATCTTTTCCAAAAATTCTTCCACATCTTCATCACTTCTTCCATGAAACTCGGGATAAGAGAAAGCCATGGCTACCCAAATTATGATGCTTTGAGAACCCCTTCAAACACACGTGCAAGAACCCAAAACTTTTCACTACCCAATCCCCAGAAACTTCAATGGAGCTCAACTTTAGATAAGGACAAACACATGCACATCAAATGAGTTTTCATAGTTAATCATCGGAATGACAACAGGCAAAGGACATTCCAGGATCTCTCTCAATCTTCTTGGACCAAACATAAAGACTATGCGCTGCTGGAAAAAGATCTTCCTGGACACATGAACATTAATTTGGATTCTTTGAGTTAAATGAAAAGGAGTGAACTGAGGGCCATTTTGATCATCCATTAAAGCCAACCATGAAGCTCCCAAGAAAGCACACCTGTCTTATCCTCTGAT
Source organism: Adiantum capillus-veneris (assembly GCF_014529385.1). Lineage (NCBI taxonomy): Eukaryota > Viridiplantae > Streptophyta > Polypodiopsida > Polypodiales > Pteridaceae > Adiantum > Adiantum capillus-veneris. The sequence continues at coordinate 19,141,814 of NC_140953.1, forward strand.
TTTGCCAAAATTTCAGCAGCATAACAGCATAAATGGCTCAAAATACCAAAAAACCAGCCATCATAACTTGGGAAAATTTCGACAGAGTTTCCCCAGAAGTAGAGCAGTAGGAACCCAAAATATAGACTGTATCTATATGCATAAACTGCCAACAATAGAACCCGAGCATCAAATAGGACTCACTAGTACATAGCCTATGGTGAGGTCACAAAAAGGGTGTTCCAGCTACCTGTATCACCGAAAGGATCTCCACATTTGAGAATCCCCCAGCTCAATAAAAACCTCACGCTATCGACCCTCACACGAAGGCTAATGCAAATCGCATATAGTCAAGTCTCAGAAATGACTATCTTCCAGACCAAGTCTCAGAAATGGCTGGGACTGCCAAATACAACCAAGTATGGCTCCACAAATGCGTACAATGGCAGTTTCCACAAGTAACGTACAATCCAGCAGACAATGCGCTCAAATAGGCGCCAAGTGATGCATTCCCACAACAACTGCAAGTGACATCACTGCTAGTATATCACTGTACTCCAGCTACCTGTACCTGTGTGAATCACCTATACCTGTACCTGTCCCTGTAACCTGTAACCTGTAACCTGTAACCTGTAATCTGCAACCTGCAATCTGCAACCTGCAACCTGTAATCCTGAAGCTCAAAGCTCGAAGCTCGAAGCTGAAGGTACTCGAAGAAGATCCTCAGTGGGGGCACCAAAAGAATGTGAGCGGGATGGAAACACACACAGCGCCTCTATAACGACCCGACACACACTCTTGGGAAGATACACACACACACACTATGGGGCACCACTCGGCTTACACAACACACCTGGCCGAGACAGGGAACACACCTCTCGAGTGAGAGAAGAGAGACTATCCACTTGCCCACTCCACACAGAGACACACACACACACACACACACACAAAAACTCAGCTCAAAAGAGGAGAAGAGGCGGCTGCATTAATCATGACATTGCGAGGTATGACGGGAAGCATGCGAGTATAATGATTACATGCCACGTGGCACATCTTAATCATGAGAAGAGGCGGCTGCATTATTCATGACATTGCGAGGTATGACGGGAAGCATGCGAGTATAATGATTACATGCCACGTGGCACATCGGGACTCAACGCGATATTGGTGGCGCCAAAATTAATGGCACTGCCTATTCGCGGTGTGGCACGACTAGGAAAGAAGCGCCCCAACGGGTTGCCCAAGCAACAACGGTATGTCGCGCCACAACACGAGGAGGCGGACCCTGATGGTTTGGAATTGCAGTGTTCGCGTTGTGGCAAGACAAAATGTTGTCGCGTTAAAACGCGATAAGTAAGGTCCCTGTTAGTTTGACCACAAGTATCGCGCTGTGGCACGACAAAAAGGCATTGTGCCACAACACGATACGGGGCGTTCCTGAGCACTCTGGATTGGTCGTATCACGTTATGATGCGACAACAAGCTGTCGCACCAAAACGCGATAGCGGTGCTTTTGTAGAGTGGCGGCACCAGTTTCGCGTTGTGGCGCGACCGTTCCACGTCGGCTGACACGTGGCGTAATCATCATGATGACTGCATGATGCACGGGTGGCGTGAAAAAAAGGCATCGCGTCACAACACGATACGGGGCATTCTTGAGTACTCTGGATTGGCCGTATCGCGTTATGACGCGACATCAAGCTGTCGCACCAAAACGCAAAAGCGGTGCTTTTGTAGAGTGGCAGCACCAGTTTAGCGTTGTGGGGTGACCGTTCCACGGAGGCTGACACATGGCATAATCATCACGGTGACTGCATGATGCACGGCGGCCCCATGATGCACGTCAATCAATGTCATCAATGTCCTCAGGAGTCCTATAAATATGACTTGCTCCCCCATTTGCCCTTTGTTTGGATGTTGTGCTCTCTCGTCTATCTTCGCTTTTGAATTTCTGTTATGGACCCCTTCAATGTTGAAGTAGAGGAGGAAGTGCCTTGGTCTCAGGATGCCCCCCAAGACAAACTATCTCATTTTCTATACCGCATTGGGCTTCAGCAGCGCGAGACAGAGATCAGGCCGATGTTCAATCCAGATTTTTCTTTGCATGAGTGGATTGTCTCCGCGCAACATTACCTATCAGGTTTTGAGCAGACCTACCAGCAGCAAACGTCCGGTGGCACTGTCGAGATACAAGGAGTTTGTTTTGTTCACATGAAGGATATCAATTTGGACTCCTCCAAGAAAGACATATTTTCTAGGAGTTGCCTTAAGCTGCCAGTGCACTTGCAGATAACAGACTACAAGTGTACACTTCATAACCGCAAGTGTCGAGTGGCTGAATATTATGCAGGTTTTATTTTCTATTTGCATTTAATTTTGGATGAGCATGTTGATGCTGAAGAGGCCTTGCTAGAGGATCAGACTGGGGAGGGTCAAGAGCCCAAGTCTCGGGGAAGCCTTGCCTTGCAGGTTTCAGAGGGAGTCAAGCTTCAGAAGGGTGCTTTGCCTACTAGTGTTATACCTACCATACCTATTGGTGATTTGCAGTATGTCATGCTTAACGACATTATGGAGCTTTTTGACCTTCTAGAGGACTATTGCCTTGCCATTGTGTCACACAATCTTGAAGAGGATGATGTTGTCATTGACCCTAAGCACGACAAGTATTCTGTTATAGATGCCCATGTAAATGACGATGAGTTCATTGACGCCGCAAGTACACTTGTGATGATTTACAATGATGTTGCTAGGTATGAGCGCACGCTTCCAATAGAAAAGGAGTTCATGGAAGTGCAAAAAAAACTAGGGATTGAAGAAATGGGTAAGGCAAGCACTTCTTCATCATCTTTGGCCTCAACCTCCAATGCGCCCACTGGAGGTCAGGGCGGCATCAACCTATGGAAAGAGGACTTACGTAAGGAAGATGAAAACGAGAAGGTAATGTTTTTTTTTTTTGCCTTACCTTTTTGGTTTCTACTTATCTCATTTCATAACTTTTGTTTGTTGCAGTTGGTGGTCTATGATGATACCTTCATTTCTCGCCCTCGTGCATGAGGCATGGGAGATTTAGGGAAGAATTCCTCTCTCGGCCAATACTTAAAGAATCTTAAGTATCCGATTTTTTTTGGTTTTCCATTCGTCCTTCTCCAATGACAACGCGGAGCTGCCCTTGATGACGTTGAAGACACTTTCAAGATATTTGAGAGGGGCCGACATTAGGTGGAACACAGATAAAATAATGCTTTTAGAAAAAAAAGGCCGCATTGTATATGTTTGGCCAAGGGCCAGGAATGTATGGTTTGCGTAGTCGCTATTTTTTGACCCAAGCAGCATATGGTTTGGCATGCGGAATCACTGACCTTGTGCAATTACTAGAGTATGACAAGCATGCTATGTTTCGCAATAAACAACCAATTGTGCATCTGCCTACTGAAGAAATGTCCCTTGTGGCTGTGGAGGTGGAGACAAATGTACTGTCAACAAACGAGCCTGCAGGACTAGGTTGCAAAAGACCAAGGCAAGAAGAAGACGATAACACACAACAAACAAAAAGGCCAGAATATTTTGTAACTTTTCCTGACGAAGATGAAGAATAGAGAAGCTCCAATGTATATTGTCGATGCCAAAAAATAGTACATTTTCTATCAAAACAATGAGTACATTATGTTTCTCACTTTTGTGACTGGTTGTCTTCTCTTGGCACAAAAAATTATATTGTGTTACAATGCTCTATCTTTAGGAAGTCTCAAAAAACTTGGGTCAGAGTTGTCCAAGTTTTTCCAATGCGTTCTTTTTGAAGTCGCCACTCTGCATGTCGCGATGCCGCAGAAGATGCCTCCCATATTTCCTTCTTCCATCGTTTGCTTGCTAATCTCATTGCTTGGCCAATCTGACTGTTTTTTACACATTCCTTTCGGTGTATTCTATGCATAATTTTTTGATAATTCCATTGATGTAGTTCCTCCAAACTGTTGGCTTTGTTTGCACCACCTCTGTGACGAGTGTGGCTGTAATAGCTAGTACGGGCTTGGTAGTGAGTTTTCTCCATACCTTGTGTAGACCATATAGCCAAGCTACCATACTGCCTAGCAAACCAAGGCATGTGGTTGCATATGATATGCTGCAAAAAAGACCAGCCTATTGTTTATAGTAAATAAATAATCACAATTTTATCAAATAAAGTAATATACCATGTAATGAGTTATGTGTTGATTTGTTCATGCAGCTATGAAAGACCTATGGAAGGTCTCCAGAGCGTCTTGAAACAATGTATAGTTAGTATCTCTCCAAGTATTGAGCTCACAAAACTTGAATATGGAATCCAAACTTTTCCACATGTTCGCTTTGCGAGTCCTTGCTACACCATTGTTTGTGTGGTCAACCAATGCATTGTGCAGGTTTCTCCACCGGTTGTATCTCAATGTCAACCTTTCCTGAGCACTTTGACTTTTGCATTGTCTGCCACTTGTTGGCATCGACAAGAAGAGACGGGCTTTCACACCGCCAATAGACAACTTCTTTGCCACATCTTGACCATTCTTAGACCTCTTCTCGTCCTGCTCTATTTTCACATGTCCTCCATGCAAGCCCATATCTGAGAAAACTGTTTCCAATGATAATATAGCCCTTTGTTTTGTTGATGTTGGCCGAGTGGTCCAAGCAAAACAAATGTACAAAAACTTAAGTTTCTCAATGATTCTGCAGAGTGCATGCATCATGCAAATATGTACTCTGGATAGTGGAATATCCAACAGTGGGCGGAAGTTAAGGTCCTGCAAGTGCCTGTCCGGTGCTCTCCTCCAATTTCTTTTGTCAAGACCAATGACTCCTCCCATGCAATACAAACAAGGGCTTTTACTTGTTGCTCCTTTTGAGATATTGTACATACACTTTAGGGTTTTGAGATCTCCAACCATATGCCATTCTACTGTGTATGAACCCATGCCTAATACATCGAGTGTCTTTCCATTTCTCTGTTCGCTTATGACTTCAAGAATACTTGTTTGATGGAAAACCCAGTTAAGAATATCAAAATTCTCTGCAGGCACCTGAATTGGGAAAACCAAACCAATCAAATGAAACATGTCTAACCATTTATTAAAGCAAAAACTTGTTGATATCAAGCCTTGAATGTGGCTAATAAGAAAATATTATTTTCGGATTGCACGCTAATGTTTCTAGGGTCGTCTAAAGCAATGCTTTCATCTAATGCTCTATTCATAAGTGTTATTGTGACACTCTCAACCTTTGTCTCTTTCACTAGCTCGCACTCATCCAGTTTAAGCACAAACTTCAAAACTCCATTGCATTCCTCTTGAGAAACCTTGAACAATTGAAATATATGTCTGCAAATCTACTAAATCATAAAATATATTATTGTATTTGTCATAGACCACATCCTATGCTGATGGCAATCTGTACATTGCTTCAATGTGAAAAGGAGTGCCCAATGTTCGAAGCACTTCCTGGTTGACCTCCAGTCTTGTCTTTCGAATGGAAAAAGGATTTGGCAGCAACGTGTACTTGAGATTGAACTTCTTACTTTGTTGTTGCATAGTTCTGTAAAAGAAAATTAAGTAAATGGACTATTTCCAAGTTTTCAAATGCTACATATATCCAATATACCTAAAAATTACAGACATTTGATTTGACAGGTGAAGAAAATTGATTCAAACACCATACATACCTAAAAATTGCAGAATAACCTTTGTTGGATATTCCGACTTCATCCAGAATTGACTGAACATCACGTGTTTGGAGTTGACTCTGTTTCAAAAGAGTGTCAAGTTGCTTAGCAACAATCTTGCAGTAGCGCTTATCGTCCAAAAGTTCGGCGACGTCTTTGCGTTTTAGTATAAGACCATAAGGAATTGAAGAAGTTGGTGTGTTGCTGTCAATATTTGATTGAGGATGTAGCAATGATTTAAGCATAAATATGAAAAGTAAGCTATAAAACTACAAATGTAAAGATGAATTAAACCTACTTGAATGATAATCTTACTTGATTGCTTTAACCCTCTTCTTCAAACCCCCAGAGCCAACCTTCAGTTGTTCAATGTCTCGTAAGCGTCATTCTCTTAACCAAGGACCCAAGACAGTATTTTTTTCTCTCAGATCCTGCGTGAGCTGCGTGATGCTTTCGTCCTTGCCTTTCAGTTGCTGAGCGCACTTTGTCATAGTTTGCTTCAAGAAAAAGTTTTCTTTGTGTGCAAGGTCTCTCTCAAGCTCAAGAATATTGCTTCTGGCCGCCAAATGCTTGGTGTAGCCATATAAACCAGAATAACCGTCTCCTACGTAGTTCAGGAATGACGTTATGTTTCTGAACGGTGGAGTTGAGTTGGTGATAGGATGCTCAGGATACATCCTGCCATCCACCCAAAGATCGACGCTTTTTTTACCTTGAAATCTGAAGTTCTCTTTTGAAGCTTCGGAAAGGATGCCTCGCTTATTCTTCTTATGGACGGGCTCGTATTCTCTGGACAGTTCGATATACATATGATACACATCGTTTTGACTCCTCGTCTGAGTTCTGTGTGAAGATGATAATGACATTAAGACGACTTGGTGAATGAGAAAGCTCAAAACAGAGGAGAGCGCAAGAGTGGAGCAAATGGAAGAGAGCTCAAGGGAAAAGACTGCGCGCAGGCGAAAAGCAAGAGAGACGCGAAACTGAGGAGAAGAATAACATTCAATGCACATCGTTGAGCACCAAATCTTCGTTTTGAAAAATCCAAAAGATTGAGATAATCGGCGTTCAATTCGGAGCCGTCGTATGTTATCATTGTCTGAACACTTTTTGAGAGTTTTAATAAACATACCCCCCAAATCTGATATCCGAGTTTTTTTGAAAGTGAATATCAACAATGAAATTAGGGACTTTTTATTATCTCTCTCTAAGCTGACCTGGCATTTCTTACAAGGCCCATTTTTTAGTCCAAACTTTTCCTATATATATATATATATATATATATATATATATATATATATATATATATATATATATATATATATATATATATATATATATATATATAGAGAGAGAGAGAGAGAGAGAGAGAGAGAGAGAGGGAGAGGGAGAGAAATTGAAAGAGGAATAGAGAGAGATAGGGAAAGAGGGAAAGAGAGAGAGAGAGGAATAGAGAGAGATAGGGAAAGAGGGAAAGAGATAGAGAGGGAGAGAGATAGAAAGAGGGAGAGAGAGAGAGAGAGAGAGAGAGAGAGAGAGAAGAATAGAGAGACATAGGGAAAGAGAGAGAGAGGGAAGGAGAAAGAGAATGAGAGAGAGAGGGGGGGGCGGGGGGGGGAAGAGGGAGAGAGAAAGAGGGGAAAGAGGGAGAGAATGAAAGAGAGATAGGGATAGAGAAGAGAGGAAAGAGAGAGAGAGAGAGAGAGGGATAGAGAAGAGAGGAGAGAGGGATAGAGAAAGAGGGAGGAAGAGGAGAGATATAGGAAAAGAGGGAGGGAGAGAAATAGAGATATCCGTGGGGAGAAATAGGGAGACCTCGAAATAGAGATATCCGTCGGCATAAAGAGATAGGTAGAGAGAGGAAGATGAAGAAGTAGGGAGATAAAGAGCAATGGTTGTAGGCGGAGCAACCATTTTGTGGTGTGGATAGTGCGGGTATGCTCCTACTTCTATAGAGTGCTATGAAAAAGACCTTCTTTATTTGACGTTTGACAGACCCTTGGAAATTACTTTCTACTCTCTTCTCCTTAACTTCTCTATCTTTCTCTGTATCTCTCTTTCTATCTCTTTCTTCCTACCAAATAGGCATTAAGTTGGACAGCTTTTAACGATATCGTACCTCAAAATGGAGGCAAAGTCATCCCTTGAACAAGTAGCTACTGTGAAGAGATGTTGCGCAAGAAGCACAATAAAGAAGCTCTTCTTCATATCACTCTACAGAAGCAAGAGCACTCTTGCACTGTGCACAACACAAAATGATGGCTACATTTACAACTATAACTTTTTATCTCTACTCAAAACGATGGCTACATTACGTATATGTACATATATATTTCTTTATACATGTATGTAGGCACTAAGTACGGGAGCATAGCACCCGAAGGTTAGACGCTTCCTCTTGGGTATAGTCGTTATTTAATCCTGGCTTTACGCACTACAACGAAAAAAGGTGCCTTCGATGCAGATTTCGAAGCTTTACGTCGAAAAGTGCGTAAAAATATTTGTCCATGTAAAATCATCGAAATACGCGTCGATATTTGTCTCGAAAGGCATTGTTTTCTACGTGTATTTCGACGTCCCTATCAACATGTATTTCGACAACCATATCAGAAAAAAAATTATTGGGTAGAAGACAGGCAGCCTAGCCTGTGCCCAGTGAAAAGATGGACACAGCCACAACCAGACTGCCTGTCCTCTGTCCAAGATAGCGAGCAGCACCAAAATCAATCGTGCTCCCGCAGAAATTTCGGCAGAGTTCCCTTCGTTTTAACATAAACTTTTCAAAAAAAACCATATGTATACGCCTCCTACATGATATCCATGTAGGATCTCACATGAGATTTAAGACAAATGAAAGAAATGAAACGAACTTTGTGCAAAACCATAACCAAATTAAAACCATAACCATAACGAACTTTGTGCAAAACCATAATGATAACCATAACCATAAACAAAACAATAACCATAACTATGTCTAAACAATAACCATAACCATGTCTATACAAAAAAGAAACACAAAGATGTGTCTGTGTCTCACAAAACATATATAGAAATCCACTGATGACTTCGCATCACAACCTGCACATAAAAGGACAAGTCACAAAATTAGTATTGATATTACTTCACATATATTTAATTAATTAAATCAACTCACACATATTAACGTATCACCTCAATTGATCAGCAAGACTCTAAGGCCTCTCAGTCTACAAGCTCTTCTGCGGCAGCAAGATCATTCAATACTTCATAAATGCCTCTCCGATATCCATCTGTCTCCTCCTGGTGTGTCGAGGCTCGATGCATTGCAAGATTCTGCGTTTATACAAAAACCAAAGTAATTAAAGATATATGATTCATCACGTTTTAAAAAAAATGCCATAGCTATGATTGGATTGGAAACTCACAAACGCATAGCGAAAGGTGTCGAAGCCTCCGCTACCAAGATGAGATGTGCCCATGGCCATCTGTCGTATCTCCGCAGCCTGACGCTACTGTCTAAACTACGTGTCCGCTGTCTGCTCATCCTCCCTGATCTACTACCATGGCTTGTGTGAGATGCCCGAAGGCTTCGACGAGCCGGTCCTGAAAGCCCAATGAGTTGTATCTCGACGATGTTTCACGGTGTCCCGTGTAACACCCTTGATCCACCTCCTCGGAAGCTCCTCTGAACCCAGAGTAGTTTGATACTCTCTCATGATAGTCTCCACTATATAATTGACTTTGCTGCGATCCTGATCAGGCCAAGGCGTCATAATGCTGGTTGCAAACTGCAGCTCCGAGAGCTGACGAACCCGCTGTCTCATCTCAGTCCCGACTCTATCCATGTCAACAAAGCCATCTGCCCATACAGTATAGACCTTGGAGGCACTAGGATTGTGTGCCCCCCAAGGTGTCCGAGGTGTGCTAAGAGGTGTGTCGAGAGGTGTACCTGGGTAGGACGGGGGTCGTGAGCAAAGAGAGATAGAAGCATCTGTGGACCCTCCTCCAGAGCAACCACCACCTCCACCTAATGGTCGCTGAGATCGGCGAGTGCACCTGTGCTGCGGAGATGATAACGTACTCGCCTCTGCCGTGCCCCTAGGTGTCGAAGCAGTTGTGATGGGAGATCTCGCGGCGTCCCCCTCCCATAGGCATCGGACCCTCGGGTATGAAGCCCGGAGACGTGGTACCCGTGCCTCTGGCTACCCAATACTAAGACGCATCTACCATCTGACTGGGCGTCATCCATGTGATGAAGCCCATAAATGCATTCTCACTCATAGAAGCGAGATTTAGATACTGGTCTACCATACTAAAGTCCTGCACAAAGAAAGTAAAAGAAAGCGTCAGAACACCTTTGTTTAAATTAAGAAAGAGTTTAATTTTAAATCAACATCTTCACACAAACACTTACAAGCCTCGACTAGTGAGGCATCATCGATAAGATCTTGCACCATATCATCATCTATCTCTAATTGCAGACATAACTATGTCCCAACTCGTTCTCGCAGATTGTTTTCATCCATTGCATCTTCATCTACAAGTGTCATATCTGCCTTGTCTGCGTCATCCCTCGTATATCTGTCAGCTTCCTCTGCCATACCTTCGTCCATCTCATCTAATGTCACAGTAGTATCTGCGTTGTCTGGTTGACTTTCCTCCAGGAGCTCTTGCCTTCAAATACTTGTTTATTTCTTGGAGCAACCTGAACCACAAACCACCATTGTCGCTCTCGAGGGTCCGGTACAAAGACCACTTGCTCGCAATGTTTGAGGAGAGAAAACGTGTCGCTCGCATATGTCCAAACCTTTGTAGAATCTATCTGCACAAGCTTGTTTCCATCTGTGCGTACCATTGCATTGCGACCAGAAGTAATCACCTTGAACCACTTCACATCCAACAAAAACATCTCAAACCATCTGAAGCTGACTTTCAAGATATCTGACACCAGACCACAATAATCCAGGTTGCTAGTGCTCTCATTCATATCTCTGGCACTGGCCCTACTCTTTTGCATGAAACTAACCATTACCCCACTGTCAAACGTGTTTCTTTTACTATCAATTTTTTGTGTTCTGAAATGCTTTCCATGCGACCACAGTGCCATGTATGTATGATACCTCCAATCACATCCAATAGCCAGCTCTTTCTCTTCTGGAGATATGGGTTCTCCAATCTGTTGAGTTGCTCTCATTGTCTTGTCGAACCATGCCATTGTAGGGAATTCATGTACAGGAGCGAGACAGTCTGGCAAGGGTAAGCCTCTAGTCGTTCGGCTTTGCCTGAAATCATGTCGCTCCATATTGCGTCTCTCTTTCTCTTCTTCGTACCTTTCAAGCCATTTTTACATCGGCTCTGAATTTAGTATACAGAACTTCATGATCTTTTCTCACATGGCGTCGTTCATTTTATTCGGCACCCCTTGCCCCTGCGGCTCCTCTCTCACCAATCTTGCATCCTCCTCATCGCTCCATAGTCGAGGCACTTCTGGGTCAGAAATGGATAGAAATTTGGTCGTCAAGACAAGAGACTCTTGCACCAGCCATCCTTCTGCCATGCTCTCCTTTGGACACGCTTTTTGGCAAACAAAACCCTTAAGTGTTTTCATGAACCGCTCTAGAAAGAACATCCAACGATTGTGGACTGTACCTACCACTGCAACCTCATCTACTACATGGACGAGCAAGTGCATTTGGATAGTTAGGCATCTCATAGGTAGATACTTCTCAATCATACAAACTACCTCAATGGAGTTAGCCCTTGCGACTGCAATGGATTCCTCTCGTATCTCCTTGAAAGAGATCCACCACACTAGCTCTAAAATCTTGTATATGCAGGACCGCACTTCCTCCGTTAAACACCCCTTGATTGAAATTGGAAGAATAAATTGCAAGAACTTATGCTAGTTGTGCGATTTCAGTCCTCACAGTTGATCGTCACGGGTGAATGCTGTCTTGAGACATCACATGCATCCTATTGGCGTCTTGAACTCTAAAATCACCCTTTTGACTTGTCATTCCTCGCTTTTTAGCAATACCCATGGGGCTCTTGGAAGCTTTGTTTGGCCCACTGCTTTGGTAAAAGACCACAGCTCTGGCATCTTTCCAACTGTCTGCAAATCATCTCGTGAAGCTCGATTGTCTTTCATTCCCATGATTGTCTTCCAGAGGAGCTCTCCCACATTCTTGAATACATGCATTGGATCCAGGAAATGGTTAATTAGTAGATCACCCCAGTACGGCAACGTATGGAGAATGGACAAACGTTTCATTCCTGGAATAGGTTGCCCCCATGTTGCTCCCATCGGCGACGCTTGCATAAGACGACATTCGACGCGACCAAGCTGACCTTCGGGCAAGTGATGGCCATCTAGAAGATAACAATGGTGGCCTTGATAAATTGTATTTCGAAGCGAGGCAGAATAGCGCACATCCAAAGACAACCCACAAATTGAACATGCATTGTATCCCGAAGTTGTAAGCCCTGCATATATTAAAGCATGATTCAGTACTACACAAAGTGCTTGCGAATAGCGAGAATTTTGTAAATCAAGAACCATTACTAGAAGCTTCACCGTATCCTGGCCAATCATGCATAGTCCACATAAGAAGTCCATGGATCCTTGCATGATGTTGTCCTACTGGTTCAACCGCATCTGCTCTATCGATCCCATGCCATAACTCCTGGAGCTCGTCAACTAGTGGTGCTAGATAAACATCCATGTTTTTTGCCTTGAACTTACCAGGTACAATTAAGCCTAATATCAAATGACCATTCTTGATGGCAAGCCACGGCGGGAGGTTATAATTTACAAGGCACACAGTCCAAGTGCTCCATGAAGAGCTTCTCAATCCAAATGGATTGACTCCATCCATTGCCATGCCCAAACGCAAATTGTGTGCTTCACTCTTAAAATGTGGCCAGGTATCTTCAATGTTCCTCCAAGCCTTCGAATCAGCGGGCACCCTAAATGTTGCCTCAGTGGATCTATTCGTAGAATGCCATTGCATCAACTTTGCAATGGAAGCACAACAAAACGTGCTTCTTATCTCTCTCTCTCTCTCTCTCTCTCTCTCTCTCTCTCTCTCTCTCTCTATATATATATATATATATATATATATATATATATATATATATATATATATATATATCACTCTCTATTTCTCTCTCTACGTATCCTATCTCTCTTTCTCTCTCTCTATCTCGCTCTCGGTATCTCTCTTTCTCTTTCTCTCTCACTCTCTCTCCATTTTCCCATCTCTCTCTATTTCCCCCCTCCTCTCTCTCTCTCTCTCTCTCTCTCTCTCTCTCTCTCTCTCTCTCTCTCTCTCTTTTCCTACACACACACACACGATGTAGCTTCTATGTGTGTGTGTGTGTGTGTGTGTGAGAGAGAGAGAGAGGGGGGGGGGGGGGGGGGGGGGGGGGGGGGGGGAGAGATCAACAATACCTGCACTGCAGGTTTCCAAGGGTAGATCTATGCGCGTGCTCATAGGCGAAAATGACTGCCTGCGTGCCAATTTGTTTTTTTTCCCCAAATTTTTGCCATCGATATACGCATCAAAATATGCGTGGAAATACGTGTGGAAATACGCGTAGAATCAATTACCTTTCGACAGGCATTGCCACACGCATTTCCACGCCTCTATCGACACGTATATCGACGAGCATCATGCCCGTCAAAAGGCGCGTGGAATGGTACGGTGTGTCGAAAGCTGGGTATTATGTTGTAGTGGAGGTCATTGATCCACTCATGCATGGATTATTGCAATGTACCTTTGGTTTTACCATGTTTGAAACTGTGATGATATCTAAAGAGGTGCAGTTGAACTTTGGCACTACTACCCTCTACTTAGGTCTACTAGTATGTATATGTATCTATGTGTTTGTCTGCTAATATACTTGTGTATGTATTTATAGATGAGTGACTAGGGTGGAAAGCTTAATCTTATATTGCTCTTTGTAATGTAGATGTCAGGCGAGAGACCAACCGGTGGGGAGCAGCCAGCTGGCTCTTCTTTTGGTTGTTTCACATCCAAGTGGGCTCCCACCCGGGGTGGACACCGCCTCCAGTGGACCCAAGTCTTGAGTCGGTGAGAATAAGCAAAGAAATAAAGAATGTTTTTGGCTAGTTAACCCTAAACCATGAGTTTCATATATTTATTTTTTTTATTTGCAGGCATGGCCATCCTACACCTACCCTTCTAAGGTTCCTCCACCGATCGTAGATCCAGACCTACAACGGGCTCTCTTTATGAGACCAGTACCTCCGAGTGACAAAGAATTTGTTTGGTTGCTACACTCCGCAGCAGCTTGCAACCTACAGTATTTCTTCGTAGACTACACCATGGGGGAATCAAGGAGGGACTCCTTACCTACAGAGCCTTGCACCAACAGCACCTCAGTCTACAGTCCCTTCTTATCGTCCTACTCCCATTCCATTGCAAGGTCCTACTCCCCTTGCATCATAGGTTCCCACTCCCATGGCATCACAGGGTCCTACGCCACTCCATTCCACTCCTGCTTCTCCAGAACACCATCGACTAACTTCCACTGTAAGAAAAGTTGTCTACAAACGCTACTTTTTTTGCAACAATGTTATCGGTTATAGACAACTCCTCTTATAGTGGAAGTTCGTCGACGGTGTCCTGGCAAAGCAGGAGTGGAATGGAGCATTAGGAAATTTCGGAGGTCATTTGGAGGGCCTTCTAAGAATTTGCACTCTCTCTCTAGAAAAAATGGCAAATAAAAGAGCCGGGTCTTTCATAGTAAAAGTTCAAAAAGTGTACTTTAAGTAGATTCCTTACTCTTCTGAACATTCGTTCGTAGTGATTGAGGGATAATCCTCTTTTCAGTTGCATTGAATGAACCTCGTCAATATGGAGGGAATGAGGCTAACATGGAGGGACGAAGGCACAGCCGCTATTCACTTTCCATTAAACCTGCACATTTGGCTAATGGCGCACTCCTCAAATGGCACAAATGTTACCCAGAAACGAGCCAAATATCACCTTCACATTGATTTGGACAATGAGTACCAACCATTGATTAAGCGCAGTAAAACAAACACACATATACCTCCCGCTTCCATAGACACGCTCAGAGCTCAGGGAGCTAAACACATAGATATCTGGATGAGAGGCTCTCTCTACGCTAAGAATCCAATGACTAATGCGTCTCCACCGTTTGTCAATCCTACAAGCTTATTGACCTTTGCTGGTGATGGAGAAAAGGGCCTTCTGGGTTATTGTAAATCTCTTACAAGAGAAGCTGAAACTTACAAGAGCATTCTCCAAGCTCAACAATGTGAGATTGTTTGCCTTTCACATTTACATTCTACAGATCAGGTTACCATTTTGCAACATAAAACAGAGGTACAAGAACTGAAAGGAAAGGTGCGAAGTTGTCAAATGAAGGACACCATCTTGGGTGGTCGTATCCGAAAGAAGAAATTGCGCAATCTTGAAACATTGCAGGTTGCATCAGGAGGTCTCAAGAAAAGAATCCGAGCATTAAGGTGATGCTTCTTGGTTGGCTACATTGTCTTAGTTAAGTAATCTTTTTGTTTTTTCTTGTTGTGCATTGTTTTCATGTGCCTAAATAGTGTTAGTGAAGCAAATTTTCTGTTATTTACTTATGCATTGTCTTCATGTAGAGATTCAATCTATCCTGACAAGGAAAACATTGAACCCAAAGCCAATATAGGAAAGATATTGAAGCCACTTATAAGTAGAAGCCTGGCAGCAGATATAGTACATGACAAGAAGTTTAAGGTCCTACAACAAAATGTAGTGGACCGCTTTATTTCAGAGAACTCAGTGCCTGCAAAAGAGATACAAGGCACACTTGATTCACTTGGTGTAAGCAAAAGAGGATATTCGGCTATCCAAAAGTCTGTCTCATCCATCTTTGTTAGCAAGGGTATAAAATCCAAACTTCTACCATCATCCTCAAGTGTTTGGAAAGAGAGGCTTCAGCTTAACGAGGCACAGGGAGACTATCTTGGACAGCCCTTTCATATTAAAGCAACTTACCGTGGCCATGGAGCAAACATGGCATGTGATGAGTTCAACAATATTTTTATGGACCTGTGGATATTACAGAAGAGAATGGTGGAGTTTTACAACATCACATTTGAAGAGTCACGTGGGGTATTACATTTTGTGTTAAAACTGGATGAGTGTGAGCTTGTTAAAGAGAAAAAGCTAGAGCGTGTTACTATTACTTTAATGAATAGAGCCCTCTCAAAGTGTCCCAGTGATGATCCTTTATATTTTAGTGTTCAATCAAAATCTAACATATGGTGGCTTGGTGCGTTTGAGGTAAGCGAGATTCTCAGGTAAGCTCAAATGTTCACATCTACTTGAGTCTCATTTATTTTGTGTTGCAGGTAAAGAAAGAAGATCATGAGATTCTATATTGGGTGTTCCATCGAACTAATATTCCGGAGGTGATTGATCGATAGACTAACCAGGGAGAGGTACTACGTCTAGATGGAAGGGGAGACTTTCAAGTTCAGTGGCATCTTACAGGTGACCTCAAAACATTAAAGTGCATGTATAATTGTGGAATGGGTGCAATGGCAAAGTCACCGTGTTTGTTCTGCATGGAGCCTGCAAAGGTCATGGACCCAAAGTGGTGGAGAAAAGCTCCAACACGTCACATTGAGGATCCTGCTTTTTGACCGGTTTTGAAAATACCACTTGTGAATGTCCACATTTGTACAATGCATGCCCTTTGTAGAATTGTGGAGAAATTGGTCTACTTATACATCGGGTTTGCTTGGAAGATTAAGAAATCCGCAAAATGACAAGTAGCCCTGCAGTGCTTAGAAATGGTACTGTCGGATATGGGGCTTCATGGTGTCAATGTGAAAATCCAGCGGGATGAAAAGAGATCAACTGCTGAGAAGGATGTCCCATGCAAACCATCCATCGGTGGGGTGAAGGCACGGAGGTTTTTATCTAAGCCCCAAGGTACAAGAGATCCAAAGCTAACAAAACATGGAAAAATATATAACACATCTTATGTTAGCAAGGTAGAGTATCAGAGCTGGAAAAAGCTACATATTGCAGTCAAAGACCACGAACCAACTACTCGTAACGCGAAGGCTGAGGTTTGGCGATCAATAGACATCCTATTTTTGATGTGCGACAAAGATGACTGGTCACAAGGTGATATGAACAAGTTCAAGGAAAATCTCAACCTTCTGAAAAAATCATTCAAGACAGCATGGACAGACACCCAGATTACTCACTACATGGTATTATCATGTATTTCTTTCTCTCTTATGTGCAAATATGTGACTGTAAAACATTCTAACTAATCTGTTTTCATATCCAGCACATCATCTTCAATCATTTACCATATTTTATACAAAAGTATGGGAACCCGGCAATATGGAATACCCAAGGGATGGAAAAGTCTCATTACATGGCGAGAAATGCTTATTTCAGGCACACACGACATGGTGGCTCTCGAATCAAGGCTAACAGTTTGAGAGAACTATTTGAATGGTTCTATCGTAGAATCATTCATGGAATGCAGGCAAAAGAAGTCTTGGAAAATTCAGCAACAGCACAAGCCATCAGACATTTACAACAACAAAAAGTTAAAAGATCAATGGCATACAACAACTCCGAAGCTCGTGAAAGTCAACGAAGGTGGAGAGAGACAATGGTGTATGTGAATCACAAGTGGAGAAAGATACTCTGAGTGGATGACATTGTACAAAATTTATATAATACATGATCTTATACAATTGCTACTTGAAGTGTATCAAGATTTTGAAGGTTCAATTTTGTTTTTTGGCACGTCACCCTTGTAACGAATCATGAGATGTTTGCCATACTCTAAAAGTTCATCTGGGTTTTGTCTACCAAGAGTTAGTGCCATTGCTGTGTAGGTGTAGTAATACGCTGCCCGACCACCTGTATAGCCCGGGCAGTAACCAAAACAATCTCTAGCAAACACTTTGTCCACAAGAATGACTTTATCTGCACTTTTGGGCAGCACCGGTCCACCCAAGAAGCGTGATAGTGTCTTGAATGTGTAAGTTGCTATTGAACCCTCTTGTGACATGGAATTGTGAAAAACTACTATCGGCGACTCGCAAAGCTTTGAAAGGTACTGCGCTAGGGCCGCATCCCTTCCTCGATACTCTCGAGTCCGACGCCGAAGGAAGTCATCCTTGTCAGCAATCCAAGACTGCACATACCATGTCAGAAGTGACACAAACAGACACAGAGAGAGAGAGAGAGGAGAGAGAGAGAGAGAGAGAGAGAGAGAGAGAGAGAGAGAGAGTTACCATGAAGCTCTCATCCTGCAGAAAGAGGTTTTCTTGCCACAGGTCTACAGATGTAGTTGACCCCTGACCTGAATGGTTAAACCAATCCTCCACTTCTTTGTTACTTGTTGATGGTCTTAGGCTTTGTCTTATTGCTTGGAAGGTGGCTTCATCACGTAGTGTCTCCTTGTATTTTTCAGCTTTCTCAAAGCATCTTCGAAGTCATTCCATTGGATTGCTGGATGTTTCCATTGCCTCATCATCACTACTATCCTCTGAAACAAATCCACTCCTCTCCTCTTGGACTCTGGAAATAATAGCCAGGGAGAAATCCTCCCTTAAATAAAAGACACTTTGCACATCATGTAAGAAGATATAGGTCCTGTCTCCAATCCTGAAGTCAGGCACAGCAGGCAACATCATCTGAGCATGCTTCTCAGTGAAGTTACTGACATCCAATGGAAGTTTGATTTCTGTGGTTTTCACAGAGAGCATCTTACTTCTTTGTACTTCAATTGCCTCAACCTCAAGGTCGACTGTGTCTTCAACCTCCTCGACTTCTTGTATATGAGTTGTCTCCTCGCATTCTTCATCTGGTGCTGCATCCTGCTCCTCTAACACCTCATCAGGATTCTGCATGAGGAATCCAAACAGGCTATTCAGGTAAATCATAAAGCCAAAGGCTTCCTGAATGAGTTTGCATTCTTTTTTATGCAAAGGGCAGGCTGAGAGTCAGCAAGAAGGTGGTAATTCCCTATACTTCTTCAGTCCCTGTCCCTTTCCACCACAGTCATTTAAATGCACAAGAGTCATAGTAGGCAGAACAACCCTCCCTACCTGCACCATCACTTCAAACTTATCTCTGTAGGACTGCAAGAAATTACTGTGCTGAGCTAATAGGTCTTCAATGTCAAACTTTGGATTAAACATAGAATGAACTAGATCAAACTTGTCCCCAGCACCACAAGATGTTGCAAAATCAAACAGCCTCTCATCAGTTGCAGCTGGGTCTTCCAGAGAAGACACATCCTCTTTGTCTTTACATTTAGTTGCACAGGGACTACTTTCTAGCACATCTGCATCATCTAAGAAGTCTATATTCCTCTTTCTTGTATTTTTCTTTAGAAGTACTGTACAGGGCACCACAACCTTGTAGGGTGAGGGATCCTCTTGCCCTGGTGACCTCTCTGATTGATCTTCACCAATTGACTTTTCTTCAGATATGTCCTGACAAAAGTCAACAGTTCTTTTGGCAGATACATTAAGCAACTGAGCCTGCAAGGGTTGAAATCCTGGCACAAGCTCTGGATCTGGTTTCAGCCTCTTCTGCCTACTGAACCTTAATCCTATTCATCAGGAAACATGACAACTCTCTCTCTCTCTCTCTCTCTCTCTCTCTCTCTCTCTCTCTCTCTCCAGATAGATATAAATATATATATATATATATCTGTCTCTCACCAAAGCACAAACAAAAACACACATAGTCTCTCTCTCTCTCTCTCTCTCTCTCTCTCTCTCTCTCTCTCTCTCTCTCCCCAAAGAACACTAAAAAAATACACACACACTCTCTCTCTCTCTCTCTCTCTCTCTCTCTCTCTCTCTCTCTCTCTCTCTCTCTCTCTCTCTCAGTGCAGCCGTTTTTTGACCTAGTAGACAGCAGTCCACTCTTTTGATCATAACTTCTTCATCCGAACTCCGATTTGGGTGATCTATAGCCTCGATCGAAGAGCACGAAGTCCTCTACGCATTGATGTAAAGACAAAATTTTTCAGAGTTATGGAAGGCGTTTCTGTAGCAGCATTTCCGAAGTGAACAGGTTCAACAAAATTGATTCTCATCTCCTATTTTACATACAATGTCTTCCGGCACTCGCAAGGGTTCTTCTTCTTCAACAAGGTCCACAACCATTGTGGAAAATGATCCAAAATCTCCTAAGTATGGAGATAGCAACACAACCACCCAACCAACGACATCGGAAACCATGATCATGGCGTACTTGGTATCATTGCAAGAGATCGTAAACAAACAAGGCGAAGACTTACGAGCACTTGCAATGGAGAATGGCACACTAAGGGTACTTGTGGTTGAGAATGAGAATCTCAAGAGGACACTTGAGATGCAAACAACACGTTTGATGCAACTTGAAGAGGAAGTCAAGGAATGTAAACGCTCTCTTGTGGACTTGAATGCTTTGAAGGAGCGGATGAGCAAAGTAGAGCATGACCATGTATTGAAAGAGGAGAAATTTGACACTATGAGCCGGGATGTATGCGACATGAAAAATGTATGCACAAACAAGTCTTGGGCTGATGTATGTGGTAGCAATGTGGTTTCTAATTCCTCACTCATGCAAGCTATGGTTCAAACAAAGAATGTTGAGAATGTGGATGTGGAGGAGTTGAAGGAACGGAAGCGACGTTCCAAGAACATTGTTATTCGTGGAATTCTCGAAGAGAAGTTAGAGACACCTCCTTCTCTTGCCATTGTTATTGAAGATTTCTTCAAAACCCACTTTGGCATGTCCGGAGTTATGGTCTATGGAGCACATAGAGTGGGGAAGCAAGGAGCTCCTCGCTCGGGAGAACGGCCAATTGTATGCACCATGCCGGATGAGACCAAGCGAAAGATTATCCCTGATAATAGTTGGATCTATTTGAGGGATACAAAATGTTTTGTATGTGAAGATCGCACTATTAAGCAACAAAATATGCGTCACAAGGCATATGAGGAAAAGAATAATAAAAACAAGGAGATCTGTCATGAAGAAAATGTGCCCAAGGAGGAGGCAAGTCTCTCAAGCAAATAGGGATGCGTGACCTATGAGACCGAGTTACAATTGAAAATATGCTTTTGGAATTGTAATGGATACCCATGGAATGCGGGGGTTGGCATTGATGAACTAACAAGCAAAGCCGATGTTGTACTTCTTGTTGAAACTTGGGAGCATGATACACAAAGGATTAACGGCTTGGAGGATTACAATGTACATTCATTGATGTGGTCAAAGAATCTCAAGCAACGAAGAGGACAAGGAGGGTTAGCATGTATGGTTAAGAAAGGATTGGAAGATTTTGTATCAATTGTGAAAGATGACAAGTACAAACGTTATGTATGGCTGAAAATTATGACACCAAAAAGAGCACCCATTTTTGTAGCCGGTTGCTACATTCCTCATCATGATTCTCCCTTTTATGCTTGCATGGATAGAGATCAACCATTTTCTGATTTGGAAGAGGACATTGCTTATTTTAAAGGTGAAGGTGATGTTATCGTATTTGGGGATATGAATGCTCGCACAAAAACATTGCAACATGATACTCAACAATTTGATATGCCATACATTTCAAGGGAGTTGGAGGAAGTTCACTTGTATGATCGTACTTCAATGGATGAGAAAGAGCCGGATCACTATGGAAAGTTACTTTTACACATGTGTAATAGCACGGGTATGCTCATTGCCAATGGTGTATCTTTGCGGAGTGGAACCAATGGATTTACATGTAGAAGACATAATGGGGATAGTGTGATTGACTATATGCTACTCTCTGAAGCCATCATGTATCGCATAAAGAGTTTTATGTTTGGTCAATGGACCCCGGAATCTGACCATCGCACCTTATGTATTGACCTTTCATGTGGAGAAGCAACTAAGCATGATAATCTCAACCAAAGGAAAGAGAAGTTATCAGTATGTATGGATTTCAGACGGGCACCAATGTACATTGAAATGGTTGAGCAAAAATTATGGATGACAAAGCTTCAATGTGATGCACCATTGGAAACTAAATGGGAAGCTTTCAAGAAAGCTATTTGTTCTTGTGCGGAAGAATGCTTTGCCATAAAGCATCTCCATGGTATCCACAAAGATAGATCACGCAAAAGGTGGTTTGATAAAGAATGTCAAGATGCTCGAAAGTCCTTGATAAAGCTTGATGCAACTATGGACAAAGACAACTATCAAAGTCATTTGCGTACATACAAGGCATTGATTCAAAAGAAGAGAAGAAGATGGGAAGTAAAGCAACAAGAATTTCAAGTCCAAGAAAAGGCACATGCATGTGGAAGATTTTGGAGAAACTTGAGAGGCAAGTGGGTTAAGAATTTTGGTAACTTGAGTCTAGTGGATATGTACACACATTGTAGGCAATTATATGAGCAAGAAAATACTGAAAAAATGCCATTTTATGGTTCACTCCCATGTATGCCGTCTTTTTTTTACTATTGAGGATGTATGCGGTGGGCTTGAAAAGTTGGCCACTCGCAAAGCGGGAGATCTTCAAGGTATCAAGCCGGAGATGATCAAATGGACGGGAGATTTTACCCATGAGTGGATGTGTGATATGTTCAACCTTGCACTTCAACATGGTATGCCTTATGATTGGAGTACTAATTGGGTTAAGCCTTTGCATAAAGGAGGGGATGTAAAGAATGTAAGCAACTACCGGACTATAATGATTGGGTCTCTTATGGCAAAGTTGTTTGGGTGCATAATGGAAATGAAATTGAGTGATTGGGCTGAAGAGAATGACAAGCGTGCAAAGGGACAAGCGGGTTTTCGTCGATGCCATAGCACCATTGATCATCTTGTCACTCTTCGTGTTCTCATGGAGGAAAGTCGGTTGAAAGGCAAGCGATTGTATTGTTGTTTTGTGGACTTTAAGAAAGCCTTTGATATGATTCCACGTAACAATTTGTGGAGAAGGATGGAAGAACTCCAAGTGCCAAGTGAGTTTATGCTTGCGGTTTCTCGAATCTATGAGAAGGTGATTTGTCAATTGCGCATGGGAAGAGAAATTTCAGAAATTTTTGTAAGCACTATTGGGGTTAAACAAGGATGTCCATTGTCACCAACTCTCTTTGGTCTATGCATCGATCAATTGGAACAAATGGTACTTGACTTTATGCAAGAAGAAGGCATTGAAGAGGTCACTATTTGCAATGCGGTAATCATGCTTTTGTTGTATGCGGATGATGTAGTGCTTCTAGCACACACTTTAGAAGATGCACAAAAGCTTATGGTTGTCCTTGAGAACTTTTGCTTGCATAGTGGGCTGATTGTAAATGAATCCAAAACAAAGGTTATGCTTGTGAAAACCAACCATAAGGAGAAGCCATGCATTGTGTACAACAACGAGACACTTGAAGTTGTTGAGAGCTTTAAGTACCTTGGCCTTGAGGTTCCATCCAATCACAAGTGGCATGAATGTGCTATGCGTCGTTTGGAAGCGGGAAAGAGAGCATATTATGCATTTGAGAACATGTGTAATGCGGGAAACATCAAGTGTTGGGTTCTCAAGAAGTATCTTTTTGATGCATTGGTGACACCGGTTTTTCTTTATGGAGTTGAAGTGTGGGGTGGGAGCATCTCAAAGTCTACTTGGAAAGAGTTTGAGAATGTCCAAAAGCGTTTTCTTACAAACTTTCTCCAAGTTAAGACACAAACACCATATATGCTCTTACTTCTTGAGTCGGGATCTCTTCCAATCGAGGTTATGGGCATGGAAAGGGTTGTGGAGTACATGATAAAGATGCGTCAAAACCCCTCACATCGACTTCCTACAATTGCATGGGAAGCAAGCAAAAAAGTTCAAAAGACGCATAAAAGCAAAATCTTGAGCACGGGATGGATGCAAGACATAAAGAAGTGGTTTGGGAGATGGGATGCATTACACTTGCTACATGATGCTTCAATTGACTCTCAAGTGAATGAAGCTTTTCTACAACGCCAATGTATTACGGCTTGGGAGAAATCCGGTGGGTCACGCTTCATACATTACACCACCTATATTGCCCCCAACTACAAAACCATGTTCTTCGCTGAGAGAGGAAACCGTACTCACACTTACATGCTTGAGCCTATTCCCTTGTCTGCGATACGCACTATCGCAGCAATTCGGCTTAGCTCCCATTTCCTTCGATGCGAGATAGGGCGTTGGGGCAATGGAGAAGAGTCAAATCGATTGTGCACATTATGCTCACTGCAAGTTCGAGAGTCTGCGTACCACACACTACTAGAGTGCTCAGCTTTTGATCACATCCGAACTTGCTTCTCTCACATTTTTAGCCATAACTTAGACCTACACACTTTCCTCTCCCAGCCAAAGTGTGGGCTCTCCATTGCGACTCTCATCACTACAATTTTGGAGCATCGAGAGTCACTCATCAGCCATACACATACTACATCACATGTAACTTTGGTCCCATAGGTCATATTTGACCTCCGAGGACGATAATAAAATCTATCTATCTATCTCTCTCTCTCTCTCTCTCTCTCTCTCTCTCTCTCTCTCTCTCTCTCTAGCAAGGACGAAAACGTGCTTTTTGCAACTCTCTACGCACGCCTTAAGTGCAATTGAGGGAAAGACGCGTAAAGATGTAAACGTGCCTTTTGAGAGAGTCATAACTATACTATAGGCGCGCGGAGAGAGCTAGAGCCAGTGTTTGGTTGGCTCTGCACGCCATTAGTAACGGGGACAGAGAGGGGAGGGAGAGAGAGAATGTGTATATCTCTGTGTGTGTGTCTGTGTGTATGTGTGTGTGTGTGTCTCTGTCTATGGAAGTATGTATTGAGGTGTGTGTGTTGAACAACAATCTGGGTTTTTCTTTGTTTAGACACACACACACACACACACACACACACACACACACACACACAATTTGTACCAACTATTGGAAATACAGAGAGAAAGAGTGAGAGATCACCTTTTGTTGGTGGGGTTTGCAGGAACTCCAAGGGAGGTGTCTCCTCCATTGCTTTTTGTGTGTCAAACTGACTCTGTCTCTTTCTCCCTCTCTCTCTCTCTGAGAGTAAGGAGTCCCTCTCTCTATCTCTCTCTCAATCTGCATCTCTCCCTCTCTCTATCTCTCTCACAATCTGTTCTCTCTTTCTCTCTCTCTGTCTCTCTATCACTCTCTCTCTCTCTTTGTCACTCTCTCTTTCTATGGCTCTCTCTCTCTCTCTCTCTCTCTCTCTCTCTCTCTATTGTTCTCTCTCTTTCTCTCTCTCAAAATCACACTTATAATGGATACACACGGCGGCGCCCCACGTGTCACTATAAATTAGAGTATATTTGCATGTTGTCACACGTGCGGTCATTATTGAGACCGTATACTTTTGTACGTCATATATAGAGGTCAAGAGAGAGAAAACCTACACCTCGTGAAAGAGAGTGAGTGAGAGAGAGAGAGAGAGAGAGAGAGTGCAAGAGACGTCTTCTGCGTCTCCGATAGCAAGCCGACCCATCGACATAACGAAGGTCTGCCTCTCCCTCTGCCTTTGCCTCTATCTCTCTATCTCTGTTTCTGTCACAGTACCAAGCTCAATCTTAACAAACAACCCACACAAACAGTCACAAACACAACACACACACACACACACTCACAAACACACAGACACACATATAAAACATACACACACACGCACACACAAATCACAAATCACAAATCACAAACACACACACAGACACAAATATAACTTACACACACACAAAAATACAGGCACAGGCACACACACACACACACACACACGCATACCCTCTCTCTCTCTCTCTCTCTCTCTCTCTCTCTCTCTCTCTCTCTCTCTCTCTCTCTCTCTCTCTCTACCAAAGGCGCGCGTAGAGAGGCATAACCGGTGTGCATGTCTCTATGCGCGCCATTAGTACTGTGCATTGACCAGTGTATGTTTGAGTGTTATAGAGAGATAGAGAGAGTGTGTATTTCTTTTACCTTATACTAACGGCGCACGGAGGTTTTTGTTGAGGTAAAAACGTGCTCCACGCGCGCCTTTAGTAATGGGCTCTCTCACTCTCTCTCTCTCTCTCTCTCTCTCTCTCTCTCTCTCTCTCTCACACACACACACACACACACACACAGCCGTTTTTTGACCTAGTAGACAGCAGTTCACTCTTTTGACCATAACTTGCTCATCCGAACTCCGATTTAGGTGATCTATAGCCTCAATCGAAGAGCACGAAGCCCTCTACGCATTGATGTAAAGACAGAATTTTTCTGTGTAATGGAAGGCTTTGCTGTAACAGCATCTCAGAACTGAAAAAACTGTCAAAACTTTGCGTTTTTGTTGCCGACTTGAAGGCAATGTCAGACAAAACTCGCAAGGGTGGAAAAGCCACACTCGCCATGGAGAATGATGCAAAATCTCCAAGGAATTTGGATGCTAATCCAACCACATTGTCTACAACAACGGAAGCAATGATCATGGCTTACTTGATCTCGTTACAAGAAACCGTCAACAAGCAAGGTGAAGAGTTGCGCGCACTTGCAATGGAAAATGGTACTTTAAGAGTTCTCGTTGTGGAGAATGAGCACCTCAAGAAGGTTCTTGAAATGCAAACAACGCGCTTGATGCATCTTGAGAATGAAGTTCAAGAATGTAAACGCTCTCTTGTGGACATGAATGTAGTGAAAGAGTGCTTGAGCAAAGTTGAGAGTGATCATGTATTGAAAGAGGAAACGATAGATACAATACGACATGATGTATGTGAGATGAGAAATGCATCCAAATCATGGGCTGATATATGTAAGGATAATGTGGTTTCTACATCTCCTATCACGCAAGCCGTTGTCCAAGCAAAGAATGTAGAGAATGTGGACACTCAAGAATTGCAAGAACGACAAAAACGCTCAAAGAACATCGTCATTCGTGGAATCAAGGAGGAAAGCATGGAAACACCCCAATCTCTTGCGGTTGCTATTGAAGAGTTTTTTGCTACACACTTTGGCATGTCAGGAATCATGGCTTATGGTGCACATCGAGTTGGAAAACAAGGAGTCCCTCGCTCGGGAGAAAGACCTATTGTATGTACCATGGCTGATGAGGTAAAGAGAAAGATCATCCTTGACAATGGTTGGATCTACCTCAAAGGAACGGGTTGTAATGTATATGAGGATCGCACTCTTATGCAACAAAATGTACGTCGCAAAGCATACGAGGAAAGAAGCAAGAAGGTTAAGGTATCATCTCAAGAAGAAAAGGCACTTGAGGAGGATGCAAGTCCACCCAACAAATAGGGACACATGATCTATGAGACCAACTCACGCTTGCGAATAAGCTTTTGGAATTGTAACGGGTATCCATGGAATGCGGGAATTGGCATTGATGAGCTTACCAACGACTCCGATGTGATACTTCTTGTCAAAACATGGGAGCATGATGCGCAACGAATTCTTGGATTTGACAAATACGATGTACATTCTTTGATGTGGGCCAAAAATGCAAAGCAACGAAGAGGCCAAGGAGGCATAGCATGTATGACCAAAAAGGGTTTGAAAGATGTTTCCATTGTCAAAGAAGATAAGTATAAACGCTACTTATGGCTGAAAATCAGTCCACCAAATGGTCAAGTCATGTTTGTGGCCGGCTGCTACATTCCTCACTATGACTCCCAACTTTTATGCTCGCTTGAATATGGATAGAGATCAGCCCTTTGTTGAACTAGAGCAAGACATTGCTTATTACAAGGATCAAGGTGAAGTCATTGTTTTTGGAGACATGAATGCTCGCACAAATATGTTACAACACGACACACAACAAGTCGACATGCCGCATGTATCAAGAAGAGTGGATGACTCATACATGTATAATCGAAGTTCTAATGATGCAAAAGAAGTGGATCACTATGGAAAGTCACTTCTACATATGTGCAATAGTACCGGAATGCTCATTGCAAATGGTGTATCTCTATGGCAAGGCACCAATGACTTTACATGTAGAAAGCACAATGGTGCTAGCGTGATTGACTATATGTTGTTCTCAGAAGCCACTCTAGAATGCATACAAAGCTTTACACTTGGTGAATGGAATCCGGAATCGGATCATAGGATGTTATGTATTGACCTCAAGTGTGGTAAACGGCCCGAGCATGTAGCCTCCAATCATGATGTGAATCATTTGTACTTACGTCTAGACTTCAAACGAGCACTTATATATGCTGATATGGTGGACCAAATGTTAAGCATGATAGAGCATCAAGGGAGCCCAACATTAGAATGCAAGTGGAAAGTTTTCAAAGAAGTAATTTTCTCTTGTGCGAAGGAATGCTTTTCGGCGAAACACATGTCTTGCAAAAGGTCTAAGAAGGGTAGCACCAAGAAGAAATGGTTTGACATGGAATGTAGTCAAGCCCGAAAACACTTGCTAAGATTGGATGCAATCAAAGACAAGGAAGTTTACTTGGAATGTTCACACACATACAAAGCACTTGTTCAAAAGAAGAGGAGAAGGTGGGAAGTCGAAAAACAACTTCTTTTAGCACAAGAGAAAGCACATGCATGTGGCAAGTTTTGGCAAAATCTAAAAGGCAAGCGCGTTGAGAGCTTTGGTGACTTGACTCTTGAGGATATGTATATGCATTGTAAGAACCTCTATGAGCAACCCAATGTTGATAAGATGGAGGGTTGTAGCTCCCTTCCATTTATGTCTCCCTTCTTTACCATTGAAGATGTATGCCGCGCGCTTGAGAAACTTGCTACTCGCAAGGCAGGTGACCTTCAAGGTGTCAAGGCTGAAATGATTAAATGGACAAGCAAGAAAACACGATATTGGATATGCGATATGTTTAACCTTGCACTTCAGTATGGCATGCCTCATGATTGGAGTGCAAATTGGATCAAACCTTTGCACAAAGGAGGAGATGTAAACAATGTGAACAACTATCGCACTATAATGGTTGGTTCTTTGATGGCAAAGTTATTTGGATGTATCATGGAGATGAAGATAATTGAATGGGCTGAAAAGAATGGCAAACGTGCGCTTGGCCAAGCAGGTTTTCGAAAGCATCATAGCACTATTGATCACCTTGTCACTCTTCGAGTTCTTATGGAAGCGTCTCGATTGAAAGGAAAAAAGTTGTATTGTTGCTTTGTGGATTTCAAGAAAGCTTTTGACATGGTACCGCGAGGAAATCTTTGGAGACGTATGCAAAGCCTTCAAGTGCCGAGAGAATTTATGCATGCAGTCTTTCGCATCTACCAAAAAGTGATATGTCGATTACGTATGGGAGATGGAATTTCAGAATTTTTTGCAAGCACTATTGGTGTCAAACAAGGATGCCCACTTTCCCCAACCCTCTTTGGGCTACTCATTGATGAATTGGAATACATGGTTCTTGATTTTATGCAGCAAGAAGGCATAGAAGAGGTTAAGATTGGAAATGCGGTGATCATGCTTTTGCTTTATGCCGATGATGTAGTGCTCTTGGCACATACCTTAGAAGATGCACAAAAGCTTATGAGTGTCTTGGAACGCTTTTGCCTACATAGCGGGCTGATCGTGAATGGATCCAAAACCAAGGTTATGCTTGTAAAGACCCTCAATGACGAAAATCCATGCATTGTATACAACAATGAGAAACTTGAAGTGGTAGATCACTTCAAGTACCTTGGCCTTGAGGTTCCATCCAATCATAAATGGAAGGATTGTGCAATGCGTCGCTTGGAAGCCGGAAAGAGGGCTTATTATGCATTTGAGAACATGTGCAATGCAGGAGAGATCAAGTGTTGGGCTCTCAAAAAGTACCTCTTTGACACATTGGTGACACCGGTGCTTCTTTATGGAGTGGAGGTGTGGGGTGGAAGCATCGGGAAGTCTACTTGGAAAGAGTTTGAGAATGTCCAAAAGCGTTTTCTCACCAACTTTCTCCAAGTCAAGACACAAACACCTTACATGCTCTTACTTCTTGAGTCCGGATCGCTTCCCATTGAGGTCTTGGGCATGGAAAGGGTTGTGGAGTACATGCGTAAGACACAACGTAGCCCTTTGCATCGACTTCCTAGAATCGCATATGAAGCAAGTCAAAAGGTTCAAAAGACATGCAAGAGCAAAATACTAAGTTCGGGGTGGATGCTTGATATCAAGAAATGGTTTGGAAGATGGGATGCATGTCACTTGGTCAAGGATGCGTCGATCGACTCCCAAGTTAATGAGGCCTTCTTACAACGCCAATGTATCATGGCTTGGGAGAAATCTGGAGGTTCTCGCTTCAGCCATTACACCACACACGTTGCCCCAAACTACAAATCTCTCTTCTTCTCGGAACGAGGTAACCGAACCCATTCCTACATCCTTGAGCCCATCCCGTTGAGTGCGATCCGCACCATTGCCTCCATTCGTCTTAGCTCCCATTCTCTACGCTGCGAGACAGGACGTTGGGGCACTGGCGAGGAGTGTCATCGACTTTGCACCTTATGCCCTCGTCAAGTGCGAGAGAGTGAGTACCACACACTACTTGAGTGCTCAGCTTTTGACCACATTAGGTCCTCTTTTCCCCATATATTCAACCATGAGCTCTCCCTACATACCTTCCTCTCCCAACCACGATGTGGACTCTCTATTGCGACGCTCATTTCAGCCATTTTTGAGCATCGAGAGTCACTTATGAACTCCACTCACACCACGTGACATGTTCATTTGGTCCCATAGGTCATATTTGACCTCCCAGGACGATAATAGAACTATCTATCTATCTCTCTCTCTCTCTATTTAATAGCTTAGCATATTTAAATAGAGAGAGAGAGAGAGAGAGAGAGAGAGAGACTCTTCTTTTTGTGTACAGTGAAATGGCTAGAACAAAAGCCACTGCAAGGAAGGCAGGCAAGGGACCAGGATTAGCATCTAAAGCAAGTAGCAGATCTGCAACCCCAAAGAAAAGACCTGGAAAACCAAATAAAATTCTGAAAGGGCCAAGGATGAAGAAGTTACAAACCTGCATGGGACTTTTTAGAGAAATCAGAAAGGCACAGAAATGTGTAGATTTATGCATACCAAAGCTGCCCTTCCAGAGGATGGTGAGGTCCATATGTGATGAAGCTACCTGGGGCACCAAAAGGTGGAAGGTGGTGGCATTAATGGCTCTACAAGAAGCAGCAGAGGACTTCCTACTGGAGTACTTCAGTGACATGACCATTGTTGCAGCCCATGCCCACAGGGTTACTATAATGGACAAAGATAGTGAGACACTGAAAAGAATAAGGTGGAGGTATGACAAACTACTGGTCCC
Organism: Adiantum capillus-veneris; assembly: GCF_014529385.1. Taxonomy (NCBI): domain Eukaryota; kingdom Viridiplantae; phylum Streptophyta; class Polypodiopsida; order Polypodiales; family Pteridaceae; genus Adiantum; species Adiantum capillus-veneris. The sequence goes on from NC_140953.1 coordinate 19,172,757, forward strand.
CAATGTCTGCAAGGATAAGAAAATGAGGGAAATTTTGTTATGCCCCCCGGAGCTAGTGCCACAACTCACAGTTGTAGATGTCACACATGATGTGAATACAAGGGCAAGGGCAGAGACTATTGCTCGCCAAACAGAGCACATGAGGGAAGCAGAGCTTAAGGAGAAAGCAAAAGTAGCAGTGGAGTCCCAGAGGCAAACAGAATGCAATGTGACCCTGTCCATAGAGGCAAGCAATCAAGAAACTCTACTTTCAATGAAGGATGGTTTGCTTGCAGAGATACCATTTGTAGATGGAGCCAGAAAGCTAGCTCTGGAAAAAGTGGACATTAATTTATTGCAGAATCCAAATGCTCAGATTTCAGACACAATTGTCTATGCTTGTCTTAAGTTACTTAAGTGTTACTATCTTGCTAGCTTTGAAAACTCAGATAATAGGTTTGCTAACTCAGGTAGAGTCTTTGCAGCCTGATCAAAAGTCAACTCCCACTGCACACCCACACAGAGGTGTTTCTTCTTGATCCACAAATGTCAGTGATTATTAGACAAAAGAACAGTCCATCTGGGACCTTTGAGAGTTGGTTTCTCCACTGTGCTATGCTAGAAGTTACTGTCATCATCTTTCCATATGAGAACAACCATCACTGGAGTCTCATATGCCTTGATGTTGACCAACCAGCAGTGTGGGTGTTCAATTCAATAAAAGGAACCCACCCTGAAATTAGGCTGTAAGTGTTTTGTATCAGAAAGTGTTTCTTATAGATATCCATGTAAATTTGAAGCCTCATGCTAACATCTTGACATTGCTTTGTGCAGTTGTATAAATAGGTTGTTGCTTGCCTATGGCAAGCTATGTGGAAGGTATGAACTATACAAGGCCCCAATCAAAGATGTACCTGTTCCAAATCAAATCGATGGAAATTCTTGCGGCTGGAGATGTCTTCTCCATGCAGAATATGTCCTGCAAAGCTACTTTGCATTAAAACCTTTCATGAGTAAGGTACCCATTTGGCAATGCATTCAGTTAGTTTTGGTTTAGTCTATAAAAGAATTCTCACCATGTGGTCTTTCAATTTTGCAGAGTGCTTTAAAAAACTACACATATGATTATTTGCAAAGATACCGGGTAAGTTTAATACAACACCTGCTTACTATGTCTAGCCCCAGAGAGCTTGAAGATAGCGGCTTGGATGACCGCACTATTGATCTAACAAAACATGACGTGCCACCACGACAAACCCCTGCATCCGATACAGTGGAATCACAACAGGCCGAGGGAGTCATATCAGCAGAAGATGAAAGAGCCGAGGATGAGGAAAGGTCAAATGAGCATATGGAAGGTGCTAGTGTACAACTAGAGGAGACAATGAAAGAGCCAAGTCAGCCAGTGGAGGAGCCAAAAGAGCCTATGGCTGAAACCCAAGATGAGGAAAGCAGGCCTATAGATGAGCAAAAGGATATAGATGAGGAAAGCAGGCCTAGGGATGAGCAAACTGATATGGATCACGCAAGGATGTATGAGGCAAGCCGATCAACCGAGGGAGAGGAAAAGACCTTGGAGGAAACCTTGAATGAGGCAGAAAGAGCCATGGGGGAGACCCTTGATGAAGATGTGAATGATGACTATGAAGATAAAGCAGAGGAGAGCAACAACGACATGAACACTACAGAGACCCAGTATGGACCCTTGCTACCTGTAGATACGGTTGTTCCGGTAATGTCTATTCAAGTACGGCAAAATATGTTCAGCTTCTAACTACTTATATATACTTGTCAACTTTTACAGAGGTTGATTATCTTGGACGTCAATGGATTGCTACTGATGCGGGTGCCTCTCGATGACAGAGAACCCATTGAGGATTTGCAAACGTTTCGGATGGAAACTTGTCGAGTCGTGGTTCGTCCAGGAACCAAGGAATTTATTCAGTTTCTTCTTCCGTGCTTCAAAGTTGCCATATGGTCTTCAATGCAAAGGCAAAACTTGTCGCCACTAGTTGCAATAGTTTGCAGTGTATGCCACGCTCACACGTCAGATTTTGCCTTTTTGTATGATCAAAGAAAATGCGTTACCGTTGAGGGCCACTACCACCCTAAAAAACCACACTTACCTCTTTTGTACAAACCGTTTAACCAAATCAGTGTACCCTTTGATGCAACTAATACACTACTGATTGATGATACTCCTGAAAAGGGAGAACTAAATCCGCCGGGAACAACTATCTCACCACCTTCTTTCGAGGGGCATTCCTTCAATTTTTACCTTGAAGACATTCTGATTCCATACTTACAGAAATTGTATCTCAATCCATTGTTCACGGACAAGTTTGTACTTTCTAATGAATTAAGATGACTCTTCTATCATGTCTTTGTCTTGTCTAACATTGAGAGAGAGAGAGAGAGAGAGAGAGAGAGAGATTTGACATGGTAAAGAAATGTATTTCAAGCACACTTTTTCACAGGGCACAATTGAAAAATGAGCTCAATAAACTTCATGTCTTGAAAGTCATTTGTATACACTTGGGTTCACAAGAATATCTGTTACATTGACACTACTTCAACCCGACCATCCAACTCTTTGCACAAAATATCTTTTTCCCTTTGCTGCATCACCTTACGGCCAGCTAGGAAAAAGGAAAAATCTGATAGGTCCTTGTCCATTGACTCTTCAATTATGTCATGCCGCAAATGCTGAAGACTGCATAGCTCCCTTATTGTAACCACCAACAGTAGGCCATGCTCTTTATCAATCACTTCCACATCCACAGCAGGATTATCTTCCAAACCTGCAAAAACCTAGTCCATAGGAATGTACTCACCGTTGAGCATTTGTGATCGCATATACCAAAACGAGAGTAACAGTGATTGGCCTACAATCATGTACTTGACAACTAGAGTATCAAGTGCGACCTCACACCGTAAACCAATCTCTTCCTTTGCATACCATCCTTTGTCAAGAAGTTTGTCACAGGATGACAGCTGAAATGACTTGCACATGAACATAGTTTTCGTAACTCGGATGTTGTAGCTATGAAACAGCTCTATGAAGAGTGCAACAAGACAGAAGTTTGCAGTTCTAACCAGTTTGGTGGGAATAGACCTACGTAGAGACCTTTGTATATCCTTGTAGAGCTTACTTTGCATTGCCTCCACCATTGTTTCCTCGGGAACTGGCCAGTCCACAGTGTTCCAATCGGTTGGTAGAAGCACTTTCACCAACATGCCATTCTTATTCCCTGAGCTGAGTTGGTAAAAGTGGTCATAAAAAAAGATTCCCTCATCAGCCAGTCTTTTGCTGCTCCTCCCTGCATACTGTAGAGAACCAATGTGGGCATGAACAACATGGAAGAGGCCTATTATGCACTCCACAGGCTCCCACACATAAGAAGAGGAATAAACATCTGCAATATATATAAGAAGAGTTAAACTAAGAGTATCAATAAGTACAAATGACAAATCTAATGTAATTGAGCTGTGAAGAATGGAGACATTGCTCATAACAAGCGGGAGAAACATTGCAAAATATATAACAAAAGTTATAATGAGAGTATCAGTAAGTTCACATGTCAAGAGTACTTACAATTGCAACGTGGTTGATGTATATCTGATACATTTCCACCGTTTGCTATCACCTCTGGATGGGTAAACACATGCTGAACAAGAACTTCCTTTACAGATCTTTTGCCGATTTCAACTTTGAAATCCAACACTCTAGCCTTCCATGTTGAGCGGTAAACGTTGATACCACTAGACCTCTTGGGTCTTCTTGGTTGCATGAGGACCCATGAACCTTTGTTTATCCTTTGTCCAACCCATTGGTTCTCTGCACTTATTGAAGCTGGTATTGTAATTGAGGATATGCTACTACTTGGCCTTCTAGGCAAAGTGCAATTGTTGGTTGTTGGTGTGAGAGACAGTAAACACCTGGAGCTTCTTGGGCGAGAAGACGTGGACGCCATAGCTCTCAGAAAAAAGCTTTAGTGGAGGGAGATTCACTTTGAAAGCATTCTAATGGAGGGAAAGTGTTTTAGAATTCCAATATCTTGTGCGCGCTTAATGGTCACCCTCCAGTACGTTAATTACCATAAGAGAATATCAGAAGTGGGACCACATGCAAGCACCTAAAAGCTCGGTAAAAGGAAGGAAATTACGATGCTACAATCCTAGATTCGTGAAAGTTTTATGCTATTTTCCTAAATTTTTGAGTCTTTCCACGTACTTTCCTACGTAACGTAGCCTTCGTGCTCATTGGACGCGCTCTATTATTCTCTCTCTTCATATGGCCCTCCAAATGACCTCTGAAATTTCCTAATGTGGCGTAGGACCCTGTGATGCCATGGGAGTGGGACCCTCCAATGCAAGGGGATTAGGACCTTGCGATATGGAATGGATGTAGAACAATAAGAAGGGGTTGTAGACTGAGGTGTCGTCGATGTGAGGCTCTGTAGGTAAGGAGTCCCTCCCTGACTCCCCCATGGTGTAGTGTGCGAAGAAATATCATAGATCGCAAGCTACTGCGGAGTGTAGAGTCCAAAAAAATTATGTATCTCTCGAAGGTACTGGTCTTGTAAAGAGAGAGCCCGCTGTAGGTCTGGATCTACGATCGGTGGAGGAACTTGAGAAGGGTAGGTGTAGGATGGCCATGCCTGCAAATAACAAAAATAGATCTATGACACTCATGGTTTAGGGTTAACTAACCAAAAATATTCTTTATTTCTTTGCTTATTCTCACCGACTCAAGACTCGAGTCCACTGGAGACGATGTCCACCCCGGGTGGGAGCCCACCTGGATGTGAAACAACCAAAAGAAGAGCCAAATGGCTGCTCCCCACCAGTTTCTCTCTCATCTGACATCTACATTACAAAGAGCAATATAAGATTAAGCTTTACACCCTAGTCACTCATCTATAAATACGTACACAAGTACATTAGCACACAAACACGTACATATATATACATACTAGTATACCTAAGTAGAAGTTAGTAGTGCCAAAGGTCAACTGCACCTCTTTAGATATCATCACAGTTTCAAACGTGGTAAAACCAAAGGTACATTGCTATAATCCATGCATGAGTAGATCAATGACCGCAACGCCACGATTAAGAAAGGACTATACCCAAGAGGAAGCGTCTAACCTTCGGGTGCTATGCTCCCGTACTTAGTGCCTACATACATGTATAAACAAATATATATACACATAAATATATATACATATACGTAATGTAGCCATCATTTTGAGTAGAGATAAAACGTTATGGTTGTAAATGTAGCCATCGTTTTGTGTTGGTCGCAGTGCAAGAGTACTCTTGCTTCTGTAGAGTGATATGAAGAAGAGCTTCTTTATTGTGCTTTTTGCGCAACATCTCTTCACAACAACTACTTGTTCGAGGGATGACTTTGCCTCCATTCTGAGGTACGATATCGTTAAAAGGTGTCCAACCTAAAGCCTATTTGGTGGGGAGAAAGAGATAGGAAGAGAGATAGAGAGAAAGATAGAGAAGTTAAGGAGAAGAGAGTAAAAAGTAATTTGCAAGGGTCTGTCAACGTCACATAAAGGTGGTCTTTTTTATAACACTCTATAGAAGCAGGAGTATACCCACACTACCCACACCACAAACTGGTTGCTCCGCCTACAACCATTGCTCTTTATCTTCCTATTTCTTTATCTTCTTATCTCTACCTATCTCTTTATGCTTACGAATATTTCTATTTCTTTCTTTCCCTATCTCTCTATATCTCCCTCTCTCTCCTCTCTCTATCTCTTTTCCCTCTCTCCTCTCCTCTCTCTCTCTCTCTCTCTCTCTCTCTCTCTCTCTCTCTCTCTCTTCTCTATCTCTCTCTCTCTCTCTCTCTCTCTCTCTCTCTCTCTCTCTCTCTTTCCTCTCTTCTCTATCCCTATATCTCTCTCCCTCTTTCCCCTCTATCTCTCCCTCTCTTTCTCTCTCTCTCTCTCCCTCTTTCTACTACGCTCTCTCTACTATCTCTCTTTCATTGTCTTTCTCTTTCCCTCTCTCTGTCTCCCTCTTTCGATTTCTCTCCCTCTCTCTCTCTATTCCTCTCTTTCCTTCTCTCTTTCTCTCTCTCTCTCTCTCTCTCTCTCTCTCTCTCTCTCTCTCTCTTCATTCTTTCTCTTTCCCTCTCTCTCTCTCTCTCTCTCTCTCTCTCTCTCTCTCTCTCTCTCTCTCTCTCTCTCTCTCTCTTTCTATTTTTCTCCCTCTCTCTCTCTTTCCCTCTTTCTATTTACTCTCTCTCTCTCCCCCTCTTTCTATCTCTCTCCCTCTCTATCTCTATCTCTCTTTCTATCTTCCGCTCTGTCCCAGTTGTGCAGGACATCAACTGGGATGATCGTGGTCCCCCTCGAGGCCCTGAGCGGGATCGTTGGCTCGAGGAAAAACTCCCTTGTCCTTGCACCAAGTGCAAAATGGCAATCCCTCGCTTGAGGTGCGTTCCTTGGAGCACGTGGAGAACGAAGGGCTTTGGCATCCTCAAAAAAGCGCTCGGAGAGATGAGAGTGCGACTCACCCGTCGCTTGAGGAGGTGTCCCATTGGTCTGTGTTTGGTGGTGGTGCACCAGCGCGCAAGGCCAAACGGCAGAGGCAAAAGCGACTGGGCAATTTGGGTGCACCGCATGGTGATCCTCCTGTTGGCTGTATTTCGGCAGCTCCTATGGCGTCTTTGTCGCACTTTGAGGTAGAGGATGAGCACATGTTTGACATGTGTGATGAGTTACTAGCTCATGAGCGCGATGTGTGCAAGGTGGAGTGTGAGCCCTGCACTAAACGGACTGCCAAAATGGAGGATAGAATGAGGACGAGTGCCCAAACACCTATTTACGACAGTGCACGGTACTCGGTGCTCCAAGCATCGTTGGAAATCCTCAACTTGCAAGCAAAATTTGGTTGGAGTAATTCAAGTGTCGATGCACTACTTCTATAAGTATAGAATGTGGCTTTTATATACTCTCCACTCGCTTTATGGTGTCGTCTTCTAGCAATTATACTAATACGCATGTTTGTTGTAGTTTGATGGACAAAATGTTGCCAGAATATCACCACATGCCTCCAGATCGTCGTCATGCTAGATCGTATGTCACTACACTTAGAATGGAGTATGAGCGCATCCTTGCGTGCATCAGCGATTACATGATATACTGCAATGAGTATGCACATGCTACCTCATGTCCCGTGTGCGAGGAGGCACGATTGAAGACAGGAGTGAGCAGGGTGCACCTACCCTACAAGATATTGAGACATTTTTCATTAATTCCTTGTATCAAACACATGTTTAAAAGTAGGTCTATCGTGGAGCTTCTCGCGTGTCACGTGAACCATCGCTCAAATGATGGAATGATGTGTGTCCTTGTCGATTCACCTACATGGAGGCACATCAAAACTCAATGGCCAGAGTTTGGGTTGGAGCCTCGACACTTGAGTCTTGGGCTAGCAAGTGATGGTGTCAACCCCTTCGGCACTAAGTCTACTTCATGGAGCACTTGGCATGTGGTGATCGGAAACTACAATATTTCACCATGGGAGACAACCAAGAAGGGCAATATACTTCTTTCCTTGCTTGTGCTAGGGAGGTAAAAAGTGTCAAATATTGACACCTACCTCGAGCCCCTCATCGAGGAGTTGAAGTTATGGAGAGGCATTCCTGTTGTCGATGTCTCACTTGCAAAGGGGGGGAGAGAGACCATTGTGAGGGGAATCCTTATGTGGACTATGCACGACTATCCTGGGCTTGGAGATATTTTTGATAAACCCCTTTCGTCTATCTCTCTCTCCCTCTTTCCCTCTCTCCCTTTAGTTCACTTTAGTTCACTCATCTCTCTAACCATATGATATGCATGTAGGGTTGTCCACATCGGGACACAATGCATGTCCTACTTGTGGGCCATCGTTGGTGACGGAGAGGCCCAATTCCTTGCACAAGGTAATCTATCCAAACAACCATCATTTCTTACCCCAAGGGCATAACAAGCACAAGGCTCCAATAAATGGGAAGACCCCTCTAAAGCTCACGATGGAAGATTGAGCAACCATTTGGGAAGAACACCAAAACAACAATCCGGCTCCGTGTCCTCCACCAAAAGGTATGTCAAGGTATTCGATATTTTTAAGGCTTCCATATTGGAAGGACATAAAAATACAGCACCTCTTGGATCCACATATTCAAGAATGTAGCCCATACACTATGGGACCACATTATTGGCAAGGACTCTTTGGGTGCGAGGGAGGATTTGAGGCTTTTAAAACATCTTCCCACCTCTGCTCCACGTCTTATGCCAAATGGAAAGATTGTGCTTCCTAAAGCACCATGGATGCTAGCCAAAGAAGAATTAGACAATGTGAAGGGTACCATTGCCTCTATTCGCACACCAACAGGATACATGAGGTCGCTAAAGGGAGCTTTCACAAAAGCGAAGAAGGGTGGAAACGTTCAATTATATGGGTTGAAGTCCCATGATTGACACAAGATGCTTCAGGTAATCTTCATACTCCTTATTCTATCTATAGTTTGTGTGTATGACTATCACTCACTTTCCCTTCCCCTGATTTATATTGTAGTTCATTCTGCCGGTGAGTATGTGTATATGTTGGGACAAGAAAGTCAGGGATGCTATTTTCAAACTAGGAGAGCTAGTAAGGTACACCACAAGACTCCACTCAACTACACCTTTTTTATGTACATAATAATTTCAACTAGCACTTCGTGTATCCTTGTGTGTTTTCTTGCATATTTGTGAGCTCCAAGGAAATCAAAATAGATGCTATCCTTGCTTCTCAAACACTTGCAACAAAAATTGTGTGTGCCATTGAAGATACATTTCCTTGATCGGTGCTTCTTAGTCAAATTCACCTCTTGGTTCACGTGGTGGAGGAGATCGCTATATGTGAAGTAGTGCACGCACGATGATGTTCTTATTAGAGAGGTCTTTAAAGACTCAAAGATTTTGTGCGGCTACGGTCTCAACCAGAGGCATGTATGGCCAAAGGGTAGATTGTTCAAGAGGCATTTGTTTACATATGAGAGTATTTGGCACAAGTTGATCCTTCAATGCCTCGCATGTGGTCAGACGAGGAAGATGCAAGGATGACTTCACACTTGCCAAGTGGAAAGGGGAAACTACTTAACACAGATATGAACCCATCCCGAGTGGTCAATAACTGTTGTATTCTCAATGCAAACATTATGACCAAGTGGGTGGACTTGTGGACAGTGGCAAAGGCAAGGCGTTTTCAAGAGAGGGAAGCATGGAAACAAGCACATGGAGGAAGGAGGGCACCCCGAGTTCCTAGACACCGTGCATGTTTCCCAGATCTCATTAGTGCAGAGTGGATTCATGAGAGAATGACCAAGGCAAAAGCGCGCAGAGAAGACATCATCAGCAAAGAATGAAAGTATGCACGAGGCTGCGTACCAAAGGTAGAGTACTCATATACCTAAACCATACTGTAAATTTTTTTCTTGAAATTATCTTTAATATAAATTAAGATATTTTTCTATTTTGTAGTGCCTTTCCTTTAACTCTGTGTGGTTCAAGGGTCATCATTTTTGTATGCGCCACATTGACGAGCGTAGAACCACCATGGATTGTGCCATCATGGGCAACTTTTTCACAGACAATGATGAAGCCAGGTACTATGGAACTATTGAAAGGATACTAAAGGTTAATTTTCGAACCTTTCATACCTTCATCTTCTAGTGCAAGTGGTTTGCAAATGTGTCTAGACGACATGAGAATGGCCTCTACATAATGGACTCTAGTGTGCATCACATAGAGAGGTATGACAATTTAGTGCTACCATGCAATTGTGAGCACGTGAGTGACATGTACCTTTTATATTCTTATTTTCTTGTAGCATTAGTTATACCAATGTTACTCACTTTGAGCTTCTATTTTATAGGTCATCTATATCCCAACAATCCACCAACCAAAACTTTGGTTCGTAATTCCCATATAACACCTCAGGGGAGAACCATTTTTTCCACTAATGACGTGGAGACTATCTTCGACCCTCTTTCACCTCCGACTTTGGATGAGGTGGAAACAGAGGAGAGGGAGGTCAATGAAGCAAGTCCGATGGCAGCAAGTCTTAGAGAGGATGATTGTCATGATGATGAAGATGATGAGATGGAGGATGACGAACTCGAAGATGATGAAGGCAATGCATCCACGAACGACAATTCCGTTTCTCTCTTTATTGATTTAGGAGCCATGGGCTTAGAATTGGATGATGCCTCATGTAGAGATCTTTTGGTAGATGATTCATAAACATTTTTCAGTTATGAAGTTTTTTGGTCGTGTAATCCATTCATCTCTCTCTCCCCACTCTTGCTCTCTCTAGATTTGGGAATATGCTTAATTATGTTAATCAATTGATAGTGATTATTTTTGTTGTAACAAAGTGTAATCTTATTATCCCCCCTCCTCCTTCTCTCTCTCTCTCTCTCTCTCTCTCTCTCTCTCCTTTTGTAAATTTAAAAATTTTATACAATATTCTTTAATTTTGTTGAGAGGAGAGAAACACCAAAATTTTATCGGGGGGGAAGGAGGGGTGTTTATTTTAAGCCAGAATTTGAATGTTTAGATGCTAAATTTGGTTGTCAAATATAAAAATGATAATATACGCGGTAATAACAGCGGTAATAACAGCGGTAATACACGCGGTAATAATGGCAACTACTGTCACGACAATATTTTCAACAAAAAAAACCCCACCCTCCTCTCTCTTCTTTCTCTACTTGAATTTGCACCTTCTCTCTACAATACGCGGTAAAACAGCGTGATAAACACTTTGAGATCTCATAGTGTTCCTCTAGCAACGCACGTCAACACTCGTCTCAGGGCAACGAGTGCCGTGAGACGAAGCGGTGGTGGATCTTGTGGTTTCACTTGTTTTGGTAGTGGCCGAGGGAATGGAGTCCCCACTTTCAAAGCGTGCCGCCCCTGACGCAGATGACGAGGATACTAACGCACCCGTGCCAGATATACATGGGTGCTACTACAAGGTTAAATATGGCGAGGAGGTGGACTTTGGCAGAGCACATAACAGGGCATTTTGACGCCATCTACAAATTCTTATACATTCAACGTGTAAGAACTGTTTTATAAAGTTAAGAGACCAACTGTCTGATCATGCACGGTACATTGAGACGCTCCGTTAGCTAGATTTCCAAATGCCCACGATCAACATTTTTTACAACAGTGGTTGGAGGGCTTCATGAAGACATTTTATTTTGAAAAACAAGCAGTCCAATGTGCGGCGCGCAGCAGCCAACTAGGTCAGAGATCCAGACAGGAGTTACCGCGGTGACAACATGGCAGACGCGGAGTGGAAGTGGACAATTCAAGAAAAGAGCGATCAAGCGGCGACGTGCTCATCAGACAAACAACAACGCGATGCTCGCGCAAGACAAATCCCCACGCACTATGGCTCAGGAGGCAAGAGAGCTTGGAAGCACAAATATGTAAGATTGATTAAATTATAACGTCGATCGGTGATTATAAAGATTGTAGTTGATGATTTGGTATTGTTATTGCTATCTTAGGAAATGATCACTCTCTCTCTCGACCAACCAGAGAGATGGTCAAGTATCGAGAGCGACATACAGAATTTGATACTTGGCGATGGTTATTTGAAAACAACCGCATCTCTCGCGAGCAATATGACGCGGCGGTTGGATCATTACAAGAAGTAAGTTTAAACAAGTAATTTTGTATCAATTGTTTTGAGCTGTTGATAATTGTTTAATTTGGTTTGGGTTTATGTAGAGTCAAAGTTATCAAATATACGTGCCTCTGAATGACAACGACATAGGGGAGGATTAGATAGAAAAATATTTTATCCAAACTTTCGTAAAATCCCAATGTGGTACAATGTATATACAACTATTTACTTTTTATTGTAACCTTTTTAAATAATTGATCTTTTGCATATCAAATTGTCAATGTAAAGTAAATTCAACTTCAATTCTTTGATATTTTTTATACTCTTCCAAAAAAAAATGATGTTTCATTATTTTATGAAGGTCAAAAATAAAGGTGCTCATTTGGGCCACCCAAAATTGGGTGGCCCAAATGAACACCTTTATTTTTGAATTGATGTTTAGCGACAATAAGCGCGGTAATAAAAGTGACAAAGGTCGCGGTAATAGCAGTGGATATATTGCCGCGACTATTACCGCGCTTATTGCTGAGAAACCACTACCACGTCCGTAATCGTAGTTATTGCCGCTCCCATAAATTTCTCATTGAACATGTCTCTGGCCTCTGACCGACGGTGTGACATTGTGGACCTCGCCACGCTCAAAATTCAGGCGTTCAAGACCTAGTCGTACCCCTATGCCGGCCTGTACTCTCTCTAAAAGGCGTCGATAATGTAATTCTTTCTCTCAAGGTCGAGATTTTTCCAAATCTCCATCACAATATGACCAAACTGAATCATACAGAGCTGTCGAATCCTCTGTCGCATTTCCTTTCCCACCCTATCTGCCACAACATCCCCATCCCTGCTCCTGTACACCTTGCTAGGATCATGCTCGTGTGATCCCCAACGTGTACGTGGTGTGTCCATCGGTGAACTATCTACTGAAGAGAGTGGTGGGTGCTCTCTCGATGGTGTGGACGCATTGGTAGAACCGCTACCACAGTAACCACCGCCTCTAGAACGACGGCGACATCGTCTCAAGGATGAACCACCCGTCGGTGCAAAGGGCACACAAGTCCTAGGCGTAGGGGACACACTAGACTGAGATGTGGGGCCGCTCGGTGTAGGGACCACACTAGTCTCAGGCGTAGGATCGGCCGTAGTAGGTCTAGAGGTACCTATACCTGCACTGTTAAGTATGGAGCCTGATTTACCCTTGTAATTTTCTATGGTAAAAGCGCACATTTGTAAGGCCCCCATTATCAGGAGAATCCATCGTGCGTGAAGGAAAATCACTCATCGGAAACCAAAATTTTCACGGACAAGAATCAGGGGCAACTTTAAAGGCCTCGGGGACGGAGGCCCCTAAGACTTTTTTTTTTCGCCGGAATATTATGACCACGTCCGGACGGCGGCCGGACGTGGTCGCAAAACAACCGGTCGGTTGGCCGGTGGCCGATAGTCAATGGCTGATGGCCGGTGGTCGAAAGTCAATGACCGGTGGCCGGTGGTTGGAAGTCAATGGCCGGTGGCCGGTGACCGAATTCAAAAGCCGACTTGTCTTCTCAAGGGCGGCCACACATGGGCGGATTGGAGGGTCCGATTTGGACTTATTCGCACAAGGGCGGCTACACATGGCTGTCTCTCATAAGAGAGGGCAGCCCTTTTGGCCTATAAAAGGAGGCCATTTCTACACACATTTCATAGTGTGAAGTTGATGCAACAAGGTGAATGTGAGGTGGTGAGAGTGAAGCAAGGCGGGAGCTCCATTAAGAGTATAATCCCTTTGTAAACTACTTCTTGTTTTGAAGTACTAAATCCATTGAGTGGCTGCTTTCCCGTGGACGTAGCCCACATTGGGTGAACCACGTATATCGTGTGTACTCTCTCTCTCTCTCTCTCTCTCTCTCTCTCTCTCTCTAATCTATAATCTCGTGTATATAAATTTGTCTCTCTCCATTAACTAATCTACTCAATTATCTATTTAGCTACGTCTTATTTCCTAACAACTGGTATCAAAGCAAGGTTTGCTCGTAGCTAAATTATCTCAAGGAAAGAATTCCTTGAATTGAGTGGGAGTTATGGCGAAGGAAGGGAAGCTCAAGATTGAGAAGTTCAACGGCAAAAACTACCAACATTGGAAGATGCAGATTAAAGACTATCTCAACATTTTTTCCTTGGACTTTCTTTCTAACATGTCACCGTGTCTTGCTTCACCGGCACACGAGGACGTGCGCCAAATTAGAAAGGGAGGAGTGTTAGCAGCGGCTAATGGCTACACCAATTATGCACCAAGATGTGGATGTGTCATAGTACACAATATTTACTTTTCATTGTATAGGTCTACTCATTTAGGAGTTCCAAAGTTGTATGAGTCTATGCTAAAGAGCTCACTTTATCCCATATTTGAAGGATTTGAGACCCAAAGCTATAAAAGATCCCTATGCTTAATGAGAGGTCATTCTAGAGTGGTCCTTTTGAGAACTCTCTCCCTAGAGGAGGTCTTGATGGCCTAGACTTTGAGCTTAATGCCCATGCTTAGAAGGCTAGTGTTAATCACATGTAATTAGTGTAATCCTCTCTTAATTAATCTAGTCTTCATTATGTTATCAATCATGTTTCTCTACTTTCCTTCATTGTTTTGAAGTGTTGATCTTTTCTAATCTAACTCTTACTTATGCTAAGCTACTCCGATTAGTGGAGTCCTTATCTAACTCTCTCGATTAAGTGGAGTGGGCGTACTCATGATTGAACAACAATGTTCGTTCATCTAAGCTATATCTTTCTTCTCCTACGGCCTGTGCAACAGTTGGTGGTCCTTGATTCCCTATCACGCTCCATGGTTCTGGTGTCGAGGATTCTTCCGGTGGATAATAGACAGGGTTTGCCACATATCCATTGGGATCTTCATAATATGCATGCATAGGCACCAAAGTCTTTTCTTCTGATTCAGTTACCATTGGTGTGTATCTTATACCAACTGGTCGTAAACCTGGTAGGGGTGGTTGTTGCCCCAACACCATTTGTGGTCCTGGTAAGTTGTCTGCTTGATATCTGGGCATCGGTGGAACTTGAGGGAAAGCTACTGGAGCTTGGGGAGCGTAAGGTCTCTCCCTCACATATCCCTTGTTATAATAACATTCCTCGGTCCCATGGTTTGTCCATTTTGTTAATAGCACACCACTTGGACTGTTTAGCCTGAGTGGCTACTTTCCCGTGGACGTAGCCCACATTGGGTGAACCACGTATATCGTGTGTAGTCTCTCTCTCTCTCTCTCTCTCTCTCTCTCTCTCTCTCTCTCTCTCTCTCTCTCTCTCTCTCTACTCTATAATCTCGTGTATATAAATCTGTCTCTCTCCATTAAGTAATCTACTCAATTATCTATTTAGCTACGTCTTATTTCCTAACATGCACCCCAAAGGTGTTGTGCCATCGCATTTGCTCAGGTGTGAATTGAGACAAAAACAAGCCCATCTTCTCAGGTGACAGGCCAGTCGGAGTGACTGGAAAACTAAAACTAAGAGAGTAGGGCTCATCGCCATCGGCCATGGCTAATCATACACAAACAAAACCCACAAAATACGTTAGTTTACATGAGAAATTCGTAATCAATACAAACAACAAATCAATGAAACTGCTACACAAATGAAACAAATGAACAAAACTGCTACACAAATTACCAAAATCTAAAGTGTATTGTAGACTAATAAAAAGAGCCATGCAAAAGGTTTCCTAGCAAAAGCCATTAGTTAATCTCTCATCCTCTATGAGATCTGATGCACCAAAGATGTCTATCTCAATCTACACTTCTGCATCTTCGTCATCGAACTCTACTCCGCATCAGCTTCACTATTTGACACCTCATCTCTAGGTTCAAACAATTGCTCAATGCTGACATCCACCTCAAAATCTAAACTTGAAGTTGGAGTCGGTCCTGCGCTTTGTTCATGAATCACCTCTTCGAGCTCAACATACAATCCTTCACACACTTGCTACATGGAGCAACTTGAACAACATAGAGCTAGTAGGGTTTAGACAGATCATTCTCATCATTTTCTGTCCAATATAGTGGATCGTATATGAACACAACTTGTTCACAATGCTGCGGAAGTACGAATGTATCCCCCATATCTATCCACACCCGCCTAGAGTTCACTTGAATCAATCCACGCTTGTCTTTGCGCACAGTTGCATTAGGGCCCCTGGTAATAACTTTGAACCACTTGACATCAAAGATAAACATATCAAACTTTCTAAAGCTAATCTTCAAGATGTCTTGGATGTAGCCAAATTATTCAAGCTGGTCAGTCTTTGTATTCTCATCCCTAGCACTACTCCTACTTTCTTGGACAAGCTTGCCCTAACAACACTGTCGAAAGTAACCCTTTGTTCGTCGATCCGTTGCACTCTGAAGTGCTTTCCATGCGACCACAAAGCTCCATATTTGTGATACTACAGCCACAAAATTGAAACAGACTAAAAGTTATTAAAGAAAACTAATTTTCATGTAAAGCTCAAAAAGGAAGTTGTGAAATGTACATGTCAATCACAACCCCTTGACACCTCCTCTTCCTATTTAGTAATCAAGACTCCATTCCTCTTTGCCTCTGAGTGTCTCGCATCTAACCACCGCCCAGTTGGAAAGTCAAGCAATTTTTGAAGATGGTCTGGAAAAGGAAGGTTTCTAGTTGTACGAGTGCGCTTGAATTGAAGGCGATCTATCAAACATTGTTGCTTTTTCCCTTCGTACCTCTCTAGCCACTTTTGCATGATGTTTGAGTTGAGAAGGAAAAATCTCATAACGTTTTCTCGCATTGTGATGTCCATCTTTCTAACGATGCCTTGTCCCTGCGGCTCATCCCCTGTCACCTTGACGTTGACCTCAATAGTCCACATTCAAGGTATCTCTGGATCAATTGAAACCAAAAATTCATTGATGAGGACAAGAGACTCTTGTACAAGCCATCCTTCGGCCATGCTACCCTTGGGACAAGCCCTTTGACGAACAAACCCATTTAAAGTCTTCATAAATCTCTCCAAGAATAACATCCACCAGCTATGGACCACCCCAAAAACTGCAACTTCATCGACCACATGCACAAGTACGTGCATTTGGATGGTAAGAATGTTTGTTGGAAAGTACTTCTCCACTATGCACACTGCTTCAATAGCATTTAAGCATGTTGTATCAATGATGTCTTCTCTTATCTCTTTTGAATTGATCCAGCATACCAACTCACTCATTTTGTAGATTGTTCTTCTAATGTCATCTGTCAAACAACCCTTTATGACAATTGGTAATATGAACTGTAAAATTTGTGCCAGTCGTGGGACTTAAGACCATTGAGATTTTCTTCTCTCGTAAAAGCCGTTTTCAAACATCGCATGCACCCTATGGGAGTCTTGAATGAAGATATAGTCTTCTTCACTTGTTGCTCTTCTACACGACTTAGAACCCATGGACCTTTTGGTATAGACCACTTTCCATTGGGTTTAAGTCAAGGCCACATCTCTGGCATTCAACCCACATCCTGCAGGTCATCTCTTTGGGCCTTGCTCTGTCTTTTTCCAGTGATGGTATTCCAGATGATCTCCCCCACATTCTTGAAGATGTGCAAATGATTAATCAGCAGGTCACTCTAGTACGGGAGATCATGGAAAATAGAAAGTCTTTTCATTGCAAGTAGCATCAAATCTCCCCTCTCCAGCCACATGTTTTTCCAATCGCTCGCTTTCAGTGGATGCATATCATGTTTGCATATGTTTGGTCCACGTAGCTCAGGTCCTTTAGGAAAAAATCTACCATGCTCCTCGTAAATTGTCTTGCTCAAATTCTCAGAGCGGCGAAAGCCAAGTCTAGGACCACATTTCGGACATGCATGATTGCCCGAGTAACTCAAGCCTTCTATGTTGAATCCATGTCAAAGAACTCATCCAACATCTGTTCCATCTCTAATTCTTGAAGTGCCGCTTCAAGTATTGGTTGAGAGGACTCAGTTGATGGTTGCTCGTTTAAAAATCGTCTTCTTTGGGATGAAGTTGGAGAAATATCTACTTTCGTCACAGATTTTTTGTTTTCGAAAGATCTGATGCTTGCAATGCGCGTACAAGGACACGACATTCTATCATCCATACTTTACCTACCAATGATGAATAATTAAAACACTCTAGTTGTTATAACTGCGAGCTTTAACAACCTCACATTCTCTAGCCAGACCCGATCCCTGCACACCTCAGTCTAGAGGTGCACGGAGATTAGGACCACAGGGTAATAATCTCGTCTTTATTGGTCAATAGGCTATATATTAAAGTTCTTAAAGTCCGTGTGCACTTTTGAAGTCCGATTGCATTTTTTCAACTATTTTTTGCTAGCTCTAACAACCTCACATTCTCTAGCCAGGCCCGATCACCGCACACCTCGGTCTAGAGGTGCACAAAGATTAGGACCACGGGATAATAATCTCGTTTTTATTGGTCAATGACTATATATTAAGGTTCTTTCAATCTGTGTGCCCTTTCAAGTCCCATTGCATTTTTTCTACTATTAATTTGACGCTAGCTCTAACCTAACTTATAATCTAACATAACCTATAACATAACATAACCTCTAACCCTAACCTAACTTAATGTAACCTAACATTATAACATAAAGCTAACCTAACCGAAGTCCGTTTGCTGTTTTTAGAAATACACTGTTTTTAGAAATACACGAGTCATCTTCGAAGTTTGATTACGTTTTTTCTACTAT
Organism: Adiantum capillus-veneris; assembly: GCF_014529385.1. Lineage (NCBI taxonomy): Eukaryota > Viridiplantae > Streptophyta > Polypodiopsida > Polypodiales > Pteridaceae > Adiantum > Adiantum capillus-veneris. The sequence continues at coordinate 19,191,152 of NC_140953.1, forward strand.
TAATTTGACGATAGCTCTAACTTAACCTATAATCTTTATACCTAACCTATAACCTAACATAACGTAAAACCTATACATAACTTAACTTAATGTATATAACCTAGCTTATAACATTTACCTAACCTATAACCTAACCTAACCGAAGTCCGTTTGCGTTTTTAGAAGTACACGAATCATCTTCAAAGTTCGATTGTATTTTTACAACTATTAATTTAACGCTAGCTCTAACCTAACGTATAATCATTATGCCTAACCTATAATATAATCTAACCTAACGTAAAACCTATACCTAACTTAACTTAGTGTAACATTATCTTATAACATCTACCTAACATATAACCTAATCTAACCGAAATCCGTTTGGATTTTTAGAAGTACACGAGTCATCTTCGAAGTTCGATTGCGTTTCTAGAAGTACACGAGTCATATTCAAAGTTCATTTGTATTTTCTCGACTATTATGTTGTCCATATCTCTAACCTAACCTATACTCTCACCTAACATATAACCTAAACCTAACATAACCTAACCTAACATAAAAACAACACAATGGTGAGGCGTTTAGCAAAATGACAAGCCATAGATCTTGCCCACAATGCATATGCAATGTGGGAAAGCTCTATGGCTTGCCAATTTGGCAAACGCCTCACCATTGTGTTGTTTTTAAATTTGCGAAGCGATTTTATGACCTGAAAATCACTCGCAGACATATAGACAACACAATGGCGAGCGGTTGGCAATATGGCAAGCCATAGAGCTTACCCACAATGCATTGTAGGCAAGCTTTATGGCTTGCCGTATTGCCAAACGGATCGCCATTGTGTTGTTTTTAAGAATACGACGTAATTTTAGCACTTGAAAATTGCTCACAAACATATAGACAACACCATGGCGAGCCGTTTGGAAATACGGCAAGCCATAAAGCTTGCCCACCATGCATATGCATTGTAAGCAAAATCTATGGCTTGCCATATTGCCAAATGGCTCGCCATGATGCTATTTTAGTACTTGAAAATCGCTCGCAAACATATAGACAACACCATGGCGAGCCGTTTTGCAATATGGCAAGCCATAAAGCTTGCCCACAATGCATATGCATTGTAAGCAAGATCTATGGCTTGCCATATTGCAAAACGGCTCGCCATGGTGCTATTTTAGAACTTGAATCTGCTCGGACATATAAACAACACAATAACGAGCCGTTGGCAATACAAAAAGCCATAGAGCTTGTCCACAATGCATATGTGTTGTGGGTAAGCTTTATGGCTTGCCGTATTAACGAACGGATCGTCATTGTGTTGTTTTTAATATGCACTGTCGGTAAGCTCTATAGCTTGCCGTATTGTCGAACGTAGCTTAACATAACTTAACCTAATGTAGCTTTACCTAATCTAACGTAACTAAATTTAATGTAGATTAATTTAACCTAACTTAACTTAAGTTAACTTAACCTAACATAACCTAATATAACTTCACCTAACATATCTTAACTTAATCTAACATATAAGATAACCTAACCTAACATAACATAACAATATAGCTTAACTTAAGCTAACCTAACTTAATATAACTTAAAATTAACCTAAAACATAAACCCATCAACTACATAATTTGAAAAACGACATAATTCAATAAAAATTTTCTTCAAAACAATTTTTTTTCATAAATTTAAACAATTTTTTACATAATTTAAAATGAAATTTCACATAACAAATCCTAATTTCTTTTAAAGCATTGAAATTTTAAAGTATTCAAAGTTTAAAGCATGAAATTTTTTTTTTTTAATATACAAAGTAATTTAAATAAACTTAATATGCATTTAAATGTTTGAGAACTCACATTAGTTTTATTTGAGCAATGAAAGTTGTTGTAAAAGTCCTAAAACCTGCAAAAATGCACACACAAACACAAAGTTAAACCTTAAACCTTAAATCTACAAGTAAACATGAAAACAATATTACCTTAGTATTATGTGCTAACCTACAAGCAAGATCTGTGAGAGAGGGTGCAAGAATTAGAAGAAATGCACAGAGAAAGCTCGCAGTTTCTGTTTTTGCAGGTACCGACGATACAACTATCGATATAGACGTGGAAATAGTCAACGAAAGGCGCGTCGGAATGAGCATTCGTGCTGGTGTTGAAAGACCTGTCGGAATAGGTGTCGGAAATTTGAAAATGAATTTTTTCAAAAAAACCTTAGCTCCCTCCATAAATACACACATATCCGACGCCCATCAATGATGCCAGTAATGTAGCACCGGAATTCAAGTGACCTCTTGTAGTGTACAAGCAAACTTGAAAAGAATCTCACCTTGATATTAGGGAGTAGTCCACAAGCAAGAGTCTCACTTTCGACAAGTTGTCGGGCACCAAATCTGCAATAGGTGAGGAGGAGGAGAGCAAGAGAAGAGGCGCAAAAACTAAAGAAATGTGTAGGAAAAGACCCACGGGTTTATTTTTTTTGCAAGGTCCGTCGATACAGGTGTTGGTGAAGGCGTCAAAAGATACGTCGGAACAGGCGTCAAAAGATACATTGATAAAGGCGTTGAAAATTCAAAATTCAAAATGAATTTTTTTTAAATGTTCATCTCCCTCCATACTTACACATATATCGACATCCGCCATTAACGCCAATAATTTGGTGCCGGACTTTAAGTGACCTCTTGTAGTGTTAGAAGGCCAATTTCGAACAATCAACAAAGCAAACATCAATTTACCTAAGCAATTAACCCTAAGTAGACTGAACAACCCAACCTCTTACCCTAAGCGACTAACCCTAAGCCGATTACTGAAATGACTAAACTAATGTGACACTAAGCCAAGTTAGAGCGGCCAAATTAAAAGCCACATCCCTAAGTGGCTTGAAAAAGACAAATTACGAAGAGATTTGGCAACATAGCTTTGTCTCATCATTACTTACTTCCCTTACCTTCAAGTTATTAGCTTGCAACATGTTATTATATGTGTGATAACACAAACTAATCAGAACTTGTAATCAAAACTACTCAACACTAAAACCAACTTTTATAACTTTTTTGAACACTTTCACTTTTACAGACACTCATAACACCTACAATAACCAACAATTTAAGATTACCTCTCATTAAAAAATTTATAAATTTGAAATGTAATTGTGTGTGCACGTAGTGCGTTTAATTGTGTGTTTAGTATATTGTTTAGAGTGCATTTTTATTTACTTGCATGCATGCTTATGTGAATGTGTGTGTATGCGTGTATACAACAAAAAAAAAGTTCACATGCAACCTATTTGAGCAAGAAAGACTTGAAAAAACATTTTCAAACCTACAACAATTCACAAAGCTGCAAGGAAACTTGAAAAGATTCTCACTTTTGATGATGAAGAGTAGTACACAAGTGTGAATCTCACCTCTGACCAGTCGTTACCCAACAGATCTCCAACAAGTGAGGAGAAGAAGGACAAGAGAAGCAAAAAAAAGAGAAAAATGCACAAGAAAGACCCATGGTTTTGTTTTTTGCAAGGACATTTATTAGTACAAGTGTCAGTATGGACGCCGATATGAGAATCATTAGTATGCGCGTCAATACAGTCATCTAAGTATGACACAAATATAGCAAGGACATTTATCAGTACAAGTGTCAGTATGGACGCCGATATGAGAATCATTAGTATGCGAGTCAATACAGTCATCTAAGTATGACACAAATATAGCCACCAAAAATTCAAAAATTATTTATTTTATAAACTTGATCCCTCTCCAAATCTACCTATACTTATACCAACACCAACCATTGATGTCGGTAATTTGCCCTCTGAATTTATGCGAGCTCTTGTAGTACGGTCAACACTTTTTAAAGGTACTACCAAAAAAGTGATACCACCTATACATGCTCCTTTCATAGAAATGGTGCTTTGGAGACTTTAGTATAGTTCTAGTAGTACCTTGCTCTCCTTTCATCTTCTCTACCTCCTTTTGAAGCTCTTTTGAGTGAATTGCTCTCAAAAATTTGAGTTTTGCTTAAATAGAAAACTAATAGGGGTTAACAAATACATAAGTGTAAAAGGATGAATTGCATTAGACCCAAGAACATAAGGATCGTGAGTTGGATAAACTTTCATAGACAATGTAGAAGATCAACACAAGCTTATTGTCACATAAAACATAAAAAATACCGAACCATATGAAAGGTAAATTGGCGTCATGGTAAAAATGCTAATAAATTGTTCATGGCACAAGTAGTAGGTTAATTACAAGAGATTTGAAAGAGAGATGACACTAATGAAGATAGAAATTCATAAGTAGACTAATATGAAAAATTAGTACAAGAGTGGACTAGAGTATTGATAATGAGTGGGGATGGGAAGTGTGTAGCTTAAACTAATTTTATAAAGTTGTGAGAGGAAATCCGATGGCATAAGCAGTGATGTCGTGTGATGTCAAATGCGTAGGCTTCCAACCTAAAGGTTCTCACTTGTGGTAGTGCAAATGAGTCACTCAACAACCTCCTCATGGTGTCATAGTAGGCACCAAAAAGTACAAAGATATCCTCCCCTAGAGAATTTGATAGCACGATGTAGGGACCAAAGTCAAAACATCCTTCACATCTTAAATAATTTTCAACTAGGTGTAAGATCAAAATGCATGTCCCTTGATAATTTGACAAAACCTATAGGGCAAATATACCTCCCCTAGAGAATGATATGCAAGCAAAGGATACGCAACTAGATGATAGGTCAAATACAAATGGAGCCTTCAATGTCGAAGATCAAAGGTGAATTCCCACTGCAAAATTGCAAAGCATGTGACTCCTGCCGATGTTGTAAAGTGTCATTATCGTGTTTAACTTCTCCTCCCCTTTAACTTGTGTCGTCACAATTATCATGAATGTTGATGGCGCCATAGCATACATATCAAAATGTTGTGCAAATAATATGCTAGTGAGAATGGTCTTTACCCAGCGAGCAATGTCATATCCTTGTACAAAAATTGTTGTCTTCATGAAGCCATATGTGATCATGCTTTGTGTCCAATGCAAAAGTGAGTGGAGAGATTTTGTGCAAAAGGAAAAATCAAATTTGTGCATAATTTGAGACAATCTTACATATTACTTTTTGGGAGCACTTGTCGTGAGTATGACTTGGAGCTAGTAAATTATGCATACATTTCTTTGTTGCTTGAACTCCTTCCAAAGCTTGATCCTTTGCAAAACCCATAGGAATGCAAAGCCCATAGGAATGAGCCCATATTCAACTTCAACAAATGATCGAGTAACTGCATCACCACCTACAATCATGAATACAAAACCAGGAAGTAGACTTGCAAGTATCCCCATTTCACCCCCAATCTGAGTCAAACCATCGTTCGTTCGATAGAGATGATAGGACTAGAGGATTGATTGCAATACTAGCACGTCATAATCATTAGTATGTTGTAGCCAAGACATTAGTATGTTGTAGATAATAATGGACACTTTTAAAACCTTTCCAATGACTTATTCCTAGATTGTGTGAATTAAGATAGGTAGTTGATAGCATAGCAAATGCCAAGACGTGTACAAAGTGACGTGTACTTTGTACTAAGTAGTATGCAAATGGATGTTTTTTCATGTGAACTTTATCAATGGCAACAATCTAGTGGAGTGAGTTTACAAGTTGTAGACATGCAGGTGGAAGGAGCACATGGACATCAAAATGTTATAATATTTCTTGGATAAACTTCCTTTGATGCAAAGTTAATGTGCCCTTTTTTCTGTCACGATATACTTGTTTTTTTAACACCTAGAAAATACGTGAGTGGACCTAGATCTATGATTTTAAAAGCAAATTGTATTTCAAATTTAGCAAGGAACCTAGTAAGGCAATGTAATCAACATATAGTGCAACTATTAAGATTGTGAGTTGGATGTGCCAATTTTAACAGCAAATTGTATTTCAGATTTAGCACAAGTAATAATTTCAAGACTAGGTTCAATTTCAAGACTAGAACCTAGCAAGACAATGTCATGAACATATAGTGCAACTATTAAGATTTGTGAGTTGATGTGCCACGTATTGACACAAAACAAGTAAAAGATCTAGAACTGGGCAAATGTTATGCAATGCAAGATGGAAAGAAACTTTAAATGCACATTAGTATTTAATTTTATGCTCACCTAATCACCAAAGGTGAGTGGAGCATGCTCATGCCCAAACGGTGATTACAGAGAGATTATTACTAACTTAAAATGTCAATGCAAATGGAAACGCTTTGATACCATATGAAAGGGAAATTGACATTATGACAAAAATATTAATGAGCCATTCATGACACGACTAATAGGTTAATTACAAGATAGTAGAGAGATTTGACACTAAAAAAACAAAAAAATTTAAATAAACTACTCTATAAAATGAGTAGGTACAAATTGAGCTATAGTGTAGATGCAAAGTGGATACAAATTATGTAGCATAAGCTTTCAGTGGATACAAATTAAGCTTTTCTTTTTAGAACTGGGAGAGAGCATCTTATGACATAAGCAATGATGTCAAATATAGAAGCTTTCAAACTAGAGGGAGCTCCCAGTTGGTAGTGATGTGGATGCGTATTACCACAATATATTGAATATTATGTTGGGTAGAGGCTAAAGATAGCACAATTCAATGAGTATGAATTGTAGTAAACCAAAGAACATGAAGAGGGATAGTCAAATAGACTATGGTTTGCACAAAATATTCTCTTATTCATATGCTTCTCAATACCAATACAAATATTTATTTTAAGACTCTAGCATAGTTCTAGTAGTACCTAATTGTCCTTCTCGAGCAAAATTCAATTTCAAAACTTTCAAATTTTCTTAAACAAAAGTGTCAAGGACTAACAAATGCACAACTATAGACACATGAATGGCATTCAATCCAAGAACTTGCCATTCAATCCAAGAACTTAAGAGAATTAGCCAGATATACTTTCATAGATAACACTTTCATAACATTAGTGTACAAGAAGATTATTGTCATATAGTCACAAACAATATAGAAGAATAAATTTACTAGATATTGTAGACTCAACAATGGCTAAAGAATGCACAATTGAAGGAGGATGCAAAGTACAATAAACCTAAGAACATGAATAGAATTGATGGATACAATATGCTTCGCACAAACTATTCTCTCTTTGTTCATCTTCTATTCAATGTCAATACAAAGAGTATTTTGGAGACTCTAGCACAACTCTAGAAAGTACACACTCGGGAGTGACTAAAGAATGCACAATGAAGGAGGAACAATTTATCCTAAGAACATAAGGAGCATTATTCAGATATATTTTCATAGACAATGGATAAGAAGTCAATACAAGCTTATTATCACATAAACAAAAAAATAAAAAAATTAATGCATATTATCTAGAAGTATCTAGTTCACTTTCCATCTTCTTCCCCTCCTCACCCTCGAAACTTTGATTTTTTTTCAATAGAAGATAACTCTATAATTTCAATTGAGGCAAATAATAAAATTTTGTGAAATGTTTTTGAGTTGGTACATCTTGTCAGTGAGAATCTTTTACGAAAGGTCCATTTTCTCAATGAAAAGTTTTTTAAAAAGTGGACTCCAATACCACACTAAAACGTAGATGTGGATCATATATGTAGGCAATAATTGGAGAGACTACATTGCAAAACATACTTTTTATTGGATGTACCCATGGTCACATTATTTAGGTATTCAATATTCTCCAATGCCCCATAATTTCTAACGAGTTCTAAGAGTTCACTATGATATTAAATATAGGCCAAAAATAATATTGATGCTAGCGATAGATCTAGAAGAACTTTGACAAGCGTAATCAAATGGTCCACAATTTCTACCAAGAAATAATTGTCATATAATTTGAGAAGCTTAATCCAATGGTCCACAATTTCTATAAAGAATTTGAATGATATTGGTGATGAGCATAGAAAATTGTTGTATTATGGGTTCTTAGGAGGTGTGAATGCCTTGCAAGGCAGGTATATGCATTTGAATGTATGCGTATGCCCTTTTATCTCTTGGGCGGTCCACTAAATAACCATGTTAATATAGCGCATGAATTCAACAAGGAGTAAAGATACATTATCGAGAGGTTTTTAAAATCTTTCTTGGAAAGAAAGAAAACTACCATCATTTCATGGTAAAAGGACAGATCTAATCAAGGACCACACTTTTAACAAAAGAGCTTTTTAATTAGTAACCCTATGAACGCCCATTATATAGTGATTCCACAAACCTTCATCCATGTATTAAGGATGGGTAGGCAACATTGTCTACCGCATGTAATTATAAATTCTTTTTTATAATATTGCTCAAGGGAATATATGGCCATCAAAAATTGATGCATACGTTAAATTTGTGTCAAAAGACACTTAAAAAAACAAGGTTCCTTAAAAAGGTCCAAATACCATGTACAATTCAATTCGGTCAACAAAAGAAAAGGATTTTCTTGCTAGAAATCATCACGAAATTTATGCATATTTAATAACCTCCTCAAAAACCTTGAATTTGTCAAGGACTCTCAAAAACGAAGTGTGACAATTTAATGTAACAAATTTTTTGAAACTCTTTGAAAGATAGCAAAGGGAAAAAGTAGAGTCTTTGGGGATAACAAGACAATCTTTCTATTGAACCCACGTGATAATAGGTACACATAGAAAACAAAAGCAAAGAGTTTTGATTGGTCCTTTAAAACGTTAATTCTAGAGATCTTACCCAATAAAGCCGTGCACGTAAGGAACATGTTGACGCCGAGCGATGGAGGCATTCGCCCCGGTCCAAGAACTAGAAATTAGGTTAGCTGCACCTGCACCTGCAAAATAACACGAAGAGGGACAATTAAAGGGGAAAAGAGGGAGGGAAGGAAGGAGCTCCCTTCAGTCCAAGGCGGGTGAGGGAGGAGAAGGGAGTGGCTCCTGCTTCAAGCACACGCCTATCCTCTCTCCGACGTCCTACTCCTCTTCTTCTTTCGTCTCCGACGACGTGGTGTCGGACAGGATAGGCGAATGCATGAAATAGCAGCGACACCTTACCCAACCCCTCTCCTGGGTTGGACCGATGAGAGCTCCTACCCACCCACACACAACACACACACACACACACACATTGCACGCTCAGAATCAGAATCAACTTAGGTTAGGGCAATCTCTCTCTCTCTCTCTCTCTCTCTCTCTCTCTCTCTCTCTCTCTCTCTCTCTGCGTGCATGGCGCCATACATGGAACAGCTGCATGCAAGAGAGAGGGCGATCTAGGTGAGCCACGAGCTAGATTTTGAGCGGCCGCCTTATATAAGCCGCTGCTGCGGCAGGAGGAGGAGAGAGAGAGAGAGAGAGAGAGAGAGAGAGAGAGAGAGTGTGTGTGTGTGTGTGTGTGTGTGTGTGAGAGGGAGAGAGAGAGCAGCAGCAGCTGGTGCGAGTAGTACCTTTCAATCCCATCGTGAGAGTCACATCAGCGTGACCTTGAACTGATTCGCGCTGGGAGGGACGTACACGCACACCCACGTGAAAGGGCTGTACTCTCTTGCCTCTCTGACTCTCTCTCTCTCTCTCCATCAGCCAGCTTTGCCTTGCGATATTGTCCTCTCGTCTCCTCTTTGCCCTCTTTGCCAAAGAGGAGGCCTCCTCCATGGACCATCACCCTCATTCCTTGCTGCTCTTTCCGGTCTGAACGCAGCTACACGTCGCTTTCCTGTTGCAAAGTCGTATGTTTGCTTGCCGCGATCTATCATTTGCCCCAACTCAACCTAACCCCTCTCGTACTCTATTACTTTTCTTCAATTGTATCAAGTTCCAAAGAATCTCTCTCTCTCACACACACAAAACACACTCAAGTGGCATCTGACTTGCAGGCTTTATATTTGGAGGCCATTTTGGGTGTCATTGACATCCTGGGCGTCACATGAAGCTTAAAATGGTCCATATAAGCATCAGCATGAAGCTTTTGTGAAGGGGGCAAGGTGTCATTAGACTCCCAAAGGCTTTATATTTGAAGGCCATTTTGGTGTCATTGACATCCTAAGCGTCAAATGAAGCTTAAAATGGTCGATATAGGCATAAGCATGAAGCTTTTGTGAAGGGGGCAAGGTGTCATTAGACTCCCAAGTATACGGAGCAAGGTGTCATTGTGTGTGTGTGTTGGGGGGGCGAAGGGGGGCGGGGGGGGGCGGGGGTGGTATATGTATGTAATGTTGTAAATCTTGTGTTATAACTTATAATATGTGACGTACGGGAAATTGAAATGTTGCACTTAATTTTGGAGCATTAAAGAACGCTCATAATCTTGCATGCAATGTGTCGATAGTAGCATCTCACTCGCGAGTCTCGATTCCCTCCTCTTCTTCCAACACTATGAAAACTAGTTTGTGACCCGCGTGTTGCTGCGGCTAAAAAAACATGGCCTTTAGTCAAAAAAATTCACCTTTGAGGTGAAAAATATCAATGCTTTCGTTCTATATAGAAGGCACATATTGTTTGTCATTGTATTTAAGTGCCATTGGCACCTTAAAACTTAATAGCAATAGAAGCAAACATAGATCATTGAGCTGCTTATCTTTGTGAGTGTTTTATGCATCATGTTGAATTGAAGGGTGTGTTGCAAAATTGATGGTGTGATCAATAAGAATGTTCTCTCTCTCTCTCTCTCTCTCTCTCTCTCTCTCTCTCTCTCTCTCCATCCATCCATCCACCAAACCCAAATTACAAAAGCATGTAACCAGTTACATGCTTCAACATATTCCTTTACCTGCAATCCGTACCATAGCAACCATTTGGCTTAGCGCCCACTCCTACCAATGTACAAAAATCAGGTGTTGAGGCATTACTGAAAACTAATCTCGTGATGAATTTGAGAGTTTGAGCAACCTACCCTACTTGAGTTCCTCACATTTATCTTGGATCACTCTCTATGAAACTTTTTACCCCACCACTCCATGGATTGTGAGTTGCCATCCTCCATAGTTTGCAAGCATCGTTGAGTCTCTCCTTGTGTATGTATGTGTGTGTAAGCGTTTGAGCTCAAGAATCTTCTTTTTCTTTGCCTCTCTCTCTCTCTCTCTCTCTCTCTCTCTCTCTCTCTCTCTCTCTGGGGCTTTCTCAATGTAGTTAGTTGATTTGATGATGTAAAAGTTGCTTCACATTTTGTCCAATTGGATTTGTTGTGCTCCAATTTTCACACAGTCGGTTGATTTCAAGCCTCACTCACCATTTGCGTGTCGTTTGGAGATTGATTGCAAGTTGGTAGTTTGCTAATGTCTACTAATTGCAAATGTTCTTTTGTCAACCTCGATCATAGAGAGTAGTTGATAATCCTTTAATTTATAGCAGAGTTTGTGAGTTGGTGGTGGGTGTGATATCTTAGATGGCTAGTGGTGTTGAGCCTTGCCCTGCAGCATTTTGTCTACGGCCACCAAAGAAGCCCCCACCCCGCGCCCATAGACATGTCACTCTTTCTCTATACTTTTATCATCCTAAAAGCCCTTCACGGCTGCACGCTATCCTCTCCCTTTGAACTATCCTTGGCTAAGCTATATGCAATGTTTGGAAGCCATGGCTAACCCCACACCAATTTTTGGGCTTGCAATATGCATGCAGATGCAGTTAGAGGTGGGATGGGAAGTTGACACATGGATGCATCGGGCTACTGAGAAATTTTTAGCGCAAATTCTCAATGCTTGACACATGGATATTGCCAGCGCTCAACATTTTCTCTGCCTCTTTATGAAGGTTCCTCTCTCTCTCTCTCTCTCTCTCTCTCTCTCTCTCTCTCTCTCTCTCTCTCTCTCTCTCTCTCTCTCTATCTATCTCTCTCTCTCTCTCTCTCTCTCTCTCTCTCTCTCTCTCTCTCTCTCTCTCTCTCTCTCTCTCTCTGAGGACTTTTATTCAAGACTCGCCTTCTACATCTTTCAGGAAAATTGGAGTGGGACTTTAATTCAAGAATTTTCAGGTAGATCGATAGTGTCAAAAGGTCTCTTGGACCCCCTCGGGATTGCTCCAATGAAGTTAATAGCTCTCTCTCTCTCTCTCTCTCTCTCTCTCTCTCTCTCTCTCTCTCTCTCTCTCGTAAGAGGACTTTTATTCAAGACTCACCTTCTACATCTTTCAGGAAAATTGCAGTGGGACTTTAATTCAAGAATTTTGAGGTAGATCGATAGTGTCAGAAGGTCTCTTGGACCCCCTTGGGATTGCTCCAATGAAGTTAATAGCTCTCTCTCTCTCTCTCTCTCTCTCTCTCTCTCTCTCTCTCTCTCACACACACACACACACACACACACACACACACACCACTATCCAAGCATGGCTACACATGGGCCACGATTGTATTGTGACAATTTTAGTGTATAAAGGACCTTAGTTCAAGAGTCTCGTAAATCTCTCTCTCTCTCTCTCTCTCTCTCTCTCTCTCTCTCTCTCTCTCTCTCATTTCAAGACTCCAAACTCCAAATCATCCCATAGATGTTGAGGCCTCTTGTGATGGTTTCTCTACTATGAAAAATTGATTTAAATTATTCTCTTCTAATTGGTGTGTGTGTGTGTGTGTGTCTGTGTTTTTTTTTTTCTCGGGGGGAGGGGGGGGTTGGAGACATACTATATATGAATAAGAAGAGGAAAGTCCTGAGTTGTAGATTGGTTATCCGAGTTTTTGCTTGAGTAGAATGTCTGAGCTCAAGCCCCATTGCATAGAACTTACAAGTCTCTTGAGATCATTCCTACACAATCGAAAACTTCTCCTCTCAACTTCTTCATCTTCTTCTATACAATTTGATATGTTTAGAGACATGATTGAGCACATGAGCACCATAAGTAGAGAAACTACTAAGAGATGTCATGCAATCAAGCTCTTATCAAAATCATGAATGCATGTAGATGATCTAGTAGCAACATTGACATGATGAGGATAGTACTTGCTAGTGGGATTAGAAGCTGGATAAAAACTAATGGCTGAATTAACGGGGTTGACTGGACTGAACATAGGATTTATGATTCCACCCTCTTTTGCACAGCTCCTCTAAAGAAAAGTGGCGAGTGCATGTTTACACAAAAGGGTCAAGTGTGTTGGTGTCATGAACTCTCTCTCTCTCTCTCTCTCTCTCTCTCTCTCTCTCTCTCTCTCTCTCTCTCTCTCTCTCTCTCTCTCTCAAAACAACATGTTTTAGATTTTTAACTTAAGTTCTAACCCTATCAAAAAACTTGGCCTTGCAATGTACAATATGTTACTGCATTTTCATTTTTGGAAGAATAAGCTAGCGCAACTCTTATTTACAGAAAAGGAATAAATTAACCCTTCTAGTGATGTGCACAAAAACAACTTAGGAACTTGACATAGGTTTAAAAATGTAGGTCAGCTCCATAGCCCTTGAAATACAATATTTGACATCGATGTAGTGCACAAATGGAACATTTGGCCTGCATTTGGTGACACCACCAACCATCTCACATTGATTGTTTGTCTGTGCACATGAAGCCAATTGGTGGGGAATATCTGGAGCTAATGTTTTGATGACGGAATTGGTGCAAGTTGCAAGAAGAAGCAGAATGATCCACATCAAGTGTTGGCACCCTAAACCAACTTGGAAGATTTCTCCTCTCTTCCCACCTGGTAAATGTCACTATGTTCATGTGAACATGATAAAGGAGGGAGCCTCCATGATGAGAAGATCATTAACTCACCTAATTTCATGTGTGCATCGGCATGCATATCTAGCTGGTTGAATGCCTTGTTGTACAGTGCCATGTGTGCAACATATGATCCTATAGAAAAGGAATTGCTACCACCCAGAGAATTTGGTTCCTACATAGCTAGTGTTTTCATCCTTTTTCATACGGCGAGCTTTTTGGCCGGATTCGTGTTCATTATATTTCCTAGCATACGCATCTACTAAAACTCCCAAGAGTAGTTTCTTGTGCATGCACCCTGGCATGAAGTATAGTGGGTACATGCTTCAATCATTTATAAGTCAAGGAAGGCACTAATCCAAATATCTAGATAATGCCAAAGCGGCTAGTTGATGCTTGTTAATCCACTTGAGGATGGAGGGGGCGATGGAAGCTCTAGTGTCCTTTGTGGGGCTATCGTCTACCATGGCTATCTTCGGGTGCAAATGGAAGAAGGTGGAGAGTGTGAGGCGTGGTGGCAAGTGAGCAAGGCCTAGAAGGCATGCAGTCTCCTCCTCCTCTTCTCTCTCTCTCTCTCTCTCTCTCTCTCTCTCTCTCTCTCTCTCTCTCTCTCTCTCTCTCTCTCCCTCCCTCCCTCCCTCCCTCCCTCCCTCCCTCTCTCTCTCTCTCTCTCTCTCTCTCTCTCTCTCTCTCTCTCTCTCTCTCTCTCTCTCTCTCTCTCTCTCTCTCTCTGACTAGTGTTCTCCATTGAAGTAATAGGCCGACTACTTCTCCCCACACATAGCCACACTCTGTTTAGAGTTCCCTAATTGCATCAAGACATCAAAGTGAGCTCAAATAGTGCTAGGAAAACGTAGCTATGTGTGTAGCAACCAACATGAGCAGCTTTTGCATATCGTGGCTACATGTGCAAGTAGCATCTTGAGCTTGATGTTAGCACTTGACATCCCCAATACATGCTTCTATTTTCATTCATTTGCATCTCCAACATACTACTCCATTTGGAATCATCCGCTTCCTTGCAAGCCAGTATGTTTGCACCATTTTTGTTAATATTAGCAAGGTGTATGCCAAGAATAGCAATCTTATTAGGAAGGTGTATGCCAAGGATAGCAATCTTGTGTACGTCTTGTATAGAACCTTGAGCCGGGCCCATGTACTCTTCGCAGTTTCTTCAAGCATGTACATACATCTAAAACGACCTTGTTTTTGGAAGGGTTGAAGTAGTTTTTACAATTTTTGAGTGGCCAAAAGATTCATGGTGGCATTTCACCAAATCTAGTGAGGGAATCCTACAAAATTGAGAGTGGCCAAAAGATTCATGGTGGCATTTCACCAAAGCTAATGAGGGGACTCTTGCAAAATTGAGTGAGCTTTTTACCTGCATGTTTCAGCATCAGCCTTATGGTTCAAAAGAAAAGTTGCCACTCCACACAAAAGCACGCTTGTTTAAGACCTTCTCGATTATGAGATACAAGTAGACCCTTAGTGGAGATACAGTTAGAACCTTAGGGTTATTTACAGCCATAGGTTTCTCATCCCGCTAGTTTGAAAACCCCAACATTGGAAGACTCAAATTCATCTTCCATATAATATACAGCTTGAGACCCATCACGAGGTAAAATAGGAGCATGTCCCTCTTCTAGACCAATTTTAACACGCTCCATGAGATCTACAGCACTGAAGATATGCTACATTTTGAGAAGCTTTCAACAATATCACCACTTTTTGTTAGGAAAAGATTGTCAAATTTTGCTTCTACTTTGCTTGATGGAAGCCAAGCGTCCTCATTTTTTTGTGCAACATTAAGTTATTTTCCCCTCACTTTTTGAGAAACTTATAATACCTCTTATGTCGGCCCCAATAGCATGACTTATTAATTTTGCATTATTTCTTAAACATAAGTGCACTATATGTAAGCATCATCCCCCACTAGAAATTACACAATTAGCATGTCATCCTCTGAGATTATGACCCTTTAACACCACTTGTTGCTTATCAGCTACGTCAAATCCGGCTTCTTTCATTAAGGCATTAAGGTTTTTTTCAAGTCTTGAATGCTCTTCATTCTATCAATTTTGAAAGTATGATCCTTGCCAATAACTGTTCTGATTGTCGCTACCTATTATTCTGAATCTTTCACAACCAAATGCACACGCTTCCCATTTGTGAGACCATAATGCTTCACTAAAGCATCTTGGTAGCAAAGCTCATGGCCTCCATATATTAGTCTCTAGTGCTTTACATAAAAGCCTTGCACGCTTCAATCCACAGTTTTTAAGAAGCATGTCGTCACCACTCCAAGAGTCTAGGAATAATATGATGTGATTAGTAATAGTTTACTAAGCCATCATCATTGTGCTTTGAAGACGATTCTCATCAATGAGAAGAAAGAAGCAAAGACAACCAACGATGGTTATGCTTTGCTGCAAATGGTCGTCTCTCTCTCTCTCTCTCTCTCTCTCTCTCTCTCTCACACACACACACACACACACACGTCTCTCTCTTTTTCAAAACAAAAAGCCTTCTTTTGTAAGTTTTAATAACTCTTCAAGAAAACCTAAAGGCATATCCACACAACATTGAAATGCTTACGATCAACATGCCCAAAAAGGGGCTATGTAACATACCTCGTTAGGCAGGCACAAAACATGGATTATGATCCATTTCCAAAAAACGAAAGACAAATATATACAGCTATTGAAGCACACTACATATTGTGAAAAGATCACCACACAACATCATTTGTTGTCCTTATCAACCTTCCCAAAGAGTGTCCCTATGATAACCTCAAAATGTCTTAGAGACTGATTTCTCAGTCGAGCCCAAAGCTTCGGGAGTTCACTCTTGAGCTCTTGTAAACATTCCACAAACCTTGTATTTGCATAGTTAGTGGCACCCACTCGAGCGGCCTTATAAGCAACCTCAGGATCCTTGACATCGCCTTTTGAGTAGTATCCTTGCTTTGCTTGCAAAGCTTGATGATGTTCTTGGGAGTTTGCTTGAAGGCATATTCATGAGCAGCAACGCCAAGAATATTATTAGTGTAGCTTTGTGCATTATGGTATGTGAGGCTCGTCTTTGGCTCTCTTGCACGCCATGGGGAGAAGCAGATGTAGTAGGTAATGCAACTCTCATCGGATAGATCTTCGAGGTCCCTTGGGATAGTTTCCCACGACGTTAAAAATTCTCTTCTCTTCTTCTTCTTCTTCTTCTCTCTGTTTAACCATTGATATCGTTAAATCCCGATTAGATTTTGAGCTTGCCTTGAAGGAAATCGAGAAATTTTCACAAGTTTTAGTGTAAATACCTATAAAAGCTTCAATAGGGAGAATTTCAAGTTTGCCCTTTTTTGAAAATGGGTAATTATCTCTCTCTCTCTCTCTCTCTCTCTCTCTCTCTCTCTCTCTCTCTCTCTATATATATATATATATATATATATATATATATATAATATATACATACCACAATTTGAGCCGCGATTATTGCCGCGTACGTAATATTTTCACTTTCTATTTTCCTTTGTTTTTTCATGGCAATGTTAGCGGTTATAGACTACTCCTCGTATAGTGCAAGTTCCAGCTCCATCAGAGTCCGGGAGTCCATCGTCTTTCAAAGTTTCAAGTTTCTCAGCAGTGCAAACTTGGCCGCTTCAACCTTTAGGTCGAGACTCCGACTCAACAATCAAAGGCTCATGAGGCCCTAGAGGCTAGCCCCTTGCTGAAGAATCTGAAGATTCTAAAGCTATCTGCTACCTCTTTAGCAATTCAATAAATCTCTTGCTCAGGTTACATGGCTCTATTTGTTTGCCCCAATACCCAGTTTAATATTTAAGTTGACATTTAATACTGAAGTTGACACGATGAAGGTCCTTATTCATGTGGGTTGTGGCAAGCCTTAAAGAGGAGGAGGTAGCTTAAATCCTCTTGGAGCATTAGCTATGTTCAGATGGGAATGTGGAGACAAAAGTGTGTGTGTGTGTGTGTGTGTGTGTGTGTGTGGGGGGGGGGGGGGGGGGGGGGGGGGGAAGAATGAATTGCCAAATGCCAAGAGGAAAATGGACTTTTAAACTTTGAAATATATTAATGTGGGAATGGTTATCGTCAGCTTATTAGGAGATTTTGTAATGGAATTGATATTTTATTATCTAGTGCAACTGACATGTGGAAAAGGCTTAATCGAGCAAAGGCCTATGTGAACAGATATACATTTTATGTATATTTTATTATTCAAGTGCTCTTTTTGAGCTTTGGCCATTTATGACCGACCAGCCAGTTTGTACTCACTTTGACCATTCAAGAATCTATAAAGTAAATACGTGCAAGAGGGAAATGGTGACTCTTGCACGTGCGAGATTGCACCCACTGTTCGTATCTTTCTTCTCTCCTCTCCTCCCCTCTCTCTCGCCGTGCCAACGTAGCACTCCGCTCTAGGAGGTGCGCATGCACTTGCTCTATCTTTCTCTCTCTCTCTCTCTCTTTGTTCGTGTTGAGCTCAATTATGGATTTGTGCGAGTCATCAGGTATGTAGATTTGTTTGTTTATGGCTTGGTGTGTGCTATTTTGATTATTTTGCAGGGCTTTCCAAGCATCTGTTTGTAGCAATGGTATCATAGCCTGACTATTCTCTTATGGCTATAGATCTTGGATATGTCGATCAAAGCTAAGTGATTTTTCTCTTTTTCTCTCTATTTGTAAATACTTTTAATTGATTAAAAAATGGCATATTTGCATGAGATATCCAATGTCTTTTTAGTTGATGAAACTCTCCTTTATTCTCTTTATGTGGAGAAATTCTTGTAATTATGATAACCAAACCTGGAAAAAAAAGTGTTCGATGTTTATACTAATGATGCCCATGCCATGATTTAATCTAATCATATGGACCATATTATTTATGTTTATTAAGGATTAAAGAATAGTAAAGAAGACAATATGTAGACTTAGTAAATGTAGCTAGCCATGATTAGGCGTTTGGAGGATGGTGATAAAGAAAGAGTGGTAAGGGAATTTAACTAGAATAGGGATAACCCAAGCAGACCTTCAAAAGGATGTCCGAGGTTGAAGAGGAAAGAGAAGGTCAATTAGAAAGGGTATGCTCTCGTGGGAATGATTCACCATTTTACTGTACGTGGCACTAAACTTAGAGACGATGATCACGATCCAAGACCTTGTGATCACCATATGGTTGATGAAGTTGGATACTCCTCTGCTACAAGGTATCCATGGGGCTGGGCAATCATAAACTATGGCATGATTGGGCTCATTGACACAACACGATATTGAATTGTATCAAATCATTATTATAATTTTTTGGTAGGCAGTGATAATCTCCTCATTCCTGGTTTTTAGATAATGTATTTGTTGCTCGTTTCTCTTCTTGCCATAGGTAGTAAAAAAACGGATACATTTAAATTTTTGCACGCCTTGGGCCAAAATAAGGCAAAGAATCCTTCCACATTGCTGATAGGTCCTTTATCTCTTAAAAATAGTCTGAATTATCTAAATATGTACAGTTCGTAAACCTTGAAGAGAGGAGACCCTTGTATCTTCAACCAAGTGAGATACCTCACGCTAATTGCTCAAAACCATCCCATTTTATTGTTTGATTTTGACCGAGGCAGGTAGTGAGTGATCTTGGTGTTGTAATTTTGATATTCTTCTTAAGCTCAGACTATGGTTACACTAGGCATAACCCTAACATTCAGAGTGAGAGTAACTTGTTAATGAATCTCTGCCTTGCATCTCAATTCTAATCATCAACTTACCCTACCTTCATTTCATAGATGGGCCATGTTTTCTTTCAGTTATCACACGTATATTGGCACTTTACCCACAATTTTGTTAGTCATTAGGATATATTCATGTTGTATTCAGTTTTTTGCAACCATTTATTGCTGCGAGATATCTAAACTATTGAATAATTTTATTTTATTTTTTCTTTTTAAGTATATAGTATGGTTGATTATTACAAAATCTCTCCTCACACTACAATATTGCAATTTAGTGAGCTTATTTTGTGGAACTTTGAAACTCTCACTTGGCACATGGGCTGAGTATTCTAACAAGGCATCAAAACTTCTCTCTTTAGTTACCTAGAAGGGTGCAGGGATGATGTTTGCATAAACTCTACTTATGCGGCTGTACATTTCCCTCATCCACTCATTCTTAACTATTTGGAAGATAAATGAAAACCGTTGACCTTTTGATTTCAAGTATGTATTGAGAAACAAATGATGGTATAGCAAATGGTGTTTACAAGAACAGGATTTCAAGTAGTATGAGAGTTACATTGCTAAACACATGAGTTAAAATACTACAAGAGCCTCATGCTCGCCACAGACATAGGTACATACATATTTCAATGCAAAATATCCTTCAGGAATTTTTATTGAGATGATTTGTCAATAAGCTATGCAGCTACTCATGCGAGATAAGGTGCTCTGAGATAGTGAACAACAATTTGTAAAAGTACTTTGTTATAATGCACAGTGGTGTCAAACACATAGTACATATTTTTCTCCTTTATGTCTTGTCTAGTCCATTGGTCACAAGCACACAGATTCGCTAGTTTAGGCAGTGTGTAAATGCTCATCCTTGTAAGGATTCACCAATTTAGGCAGCACCAACTGTCCATGCATATTCATTATTTTACACAAAATTAAATGCAAATTTGTCAATTTAGGCAGCATTAGTGCAGATTTGTCGATTTAGGCAGCTATAGTGGCTGACAAATGTTTGGATTTGGATCTGGAATGGGTATATGATGATTTTCTGTCACGATAGTATTTATGGAATTGAACTTGAGATTGATAAGAACTGATTATTGAATGATGAGTGTGACCAGTGATATCCTAATTCATCAAGGTATGACATATACTGCTTATTCTGGTGGTATGGGACACTAGGATAGGTAGTATGTGGATGACGACAGGCATAAGAAATTTTGTTTAGTTTAATAAATTTTTTCTTTTACTATGTGATATTTTTGACACAGAATACTAATCACAGTTTTTGATAAGTATGGTTTGCAGATTCTTATTTTTGCAACTGAGGACAGTTGCTTTCAAACAAAGATGTATGTAATGGAATTGATATTTTATTATCTAGTGCAACTGACAGGTGAAAAAGGATTAGCCGCGCAAAGGCCTATGTGAACATATATACATTTTATGTATATTTTATTATTCAAGTTCTCTTTATAAGTTTTGGCCATTTATAACTAGTCGGCTAGTTTGTACTCACTTTGACCATTCAAGAATCTATCAAATACGAGCAAGAGGCAAAAGGTGACTCTTGCACGGGGGGAGATTGCACCCAATGTTCGTGTCTTTCTTATCTCCTCTCCGAAGGAGTACGAGCGGAAGTGCGACGCGAGAGAGAGTGCGAGAAGAAGAGCACGACGATATGGTGAACTCACTCTACTGTAATGTGTATAGCATAGTGAGTTCTTATTAGGTTTTTACAAAAGAACATGTGTACATACCTGGCAGCCCGCCCACTTACCTGGGCGACCACATTGGTCTTTATACCCCAACAACCTCCCACTTAAAGTCCAATGTGGTACTTTAAGTGTGAGAGAAGCTATTATACAAGCTAATATACAAGAGATGTAGAGAAGTGATGTACTACCCTACACCTAACTGCTTGCGAAAATGTGCAAAGCTCTCTGAGGGAAGTCCTTTTGTAAGTAGATCAACAGGATTTTTTGTGGTGTGAACTTTGACAAGCTGAAGTTGCTTATCCTCGAGCATTTCCCTGATGAAATGATACTTCACATCCACATGCTTTGTCTTTGAGTGATAAACTGGATTGCGAGCCAATTGTATAGCACTTTGACTATCACAATATAACACAAGCATCTCTTCTTTGATTCCCAAATCTGTTACTAGTCGATTAAGCCAAATTGATTCTTTGCATGCCTCTGATGCTGCAACATATTCAGCCTCTGTAGTAGAATGAGTAACACAATCTTGTAATCTAGAACGCCATGATACTGCTCCACCAGCCAATGTAAAGACATACCCTGACGTAGACCTTCGGTTGTCTAAGTCACCTACATAATCTGAGTCTGTAAAACCCTTTACACTTAGCTCCTGACTCCCATATCATATACGCATACTCTTTGTAGCTTTCAGGTATCTCAATATTCCTTTCACTGCCTCCCAATGTTTCTTGCCTGGGTTTGACATATATCGACTTACTACTCCCACTGCAAATGCAATGTCTGGGCGAGTAGCAATCATTGCATACATCAAGCTACCCACTGCAGACGCATATGTAATCTTATCCATTTCAGCCTGTTCTTCCTCAGACACAGGACAATCTTGTTTGCTAAGTTTCACATATGGTGGCAATGGAGCACTCAATGCCTTTCCCTTCTCCATATTGAAACGTTGCAAAACCTTGTCAATATACTCTGTTTGAGATAACCAAATCAACTTCTTTGATCTGTCTCTCTCAATGCGCATACCAAGTATATGACTTGCCTCACCCATGTCTTTCATGTCAAACGATTTTGCCATCTTTGACTTCAAAGCTGAAATTTCTTCCAAGTGCTTGCCAGCAATCAACATGTCATCCACATACAAAATAAGGATCAGCCAACTGCCATCCTTAGCCTTCTTTGAATATAGACAGTGATCGAACTCACTAGGTTTGTAGCCTTGAGAAATCATAAACTTGTGGAATTTATGGTACCATGCCCTCGGTGATTGTTTTAAGCCATAAAGACTCTTTAACAACTGGCATACCCAATCTTCCTTGCCTTTCTCAACAAACCCTTCTGGCTGCTGCATGTAAATTTCCACATCTAAATCACCATGCAAGAACGCTGTCTTGACATCCATTTGGTGCAACACCAAATCTAATATGGCAACCAATGCAAGAAAGCATCTCAATGTAGTCATCTTGACCACCGGAGAGAAGACTTCATCAAAGTCAATGCCTTGTTCTTGCTTAAAGCCCTTGGCAACAAGCCTTGCTTTGTACTTTGGCTGACTATCATGAGCGGTGATCTTATACCTGTAAACCCATTTACAGGGTAGAGCCTTTTTGACCAGTGGTAATTTAACTAGCTTCCATGTCTGGTTTTTATGCAAAGCTGTCATCTCTGACTGCATGGCCAATTGCCAATTCCCAGAGTCCTTCATTTGCACTGTTTCCTTGTAACATGAAGGCTCATTGCAATCAGTCAACATGACATAATTCATAGATGGAACAAACCTATCAGGAGGTCGCGTGACACGTCATGATCTACGCACAATAGGTGGCTCAGGCTCAGCCACAACCTGTGGTTCCACTCTATCATGTCCTTGCTCCTCTTGAGCCCTGACATTTTGTCTTGCACGTGCAGGTCCATCTTCTTGGAAGACAACTCTTCTAATCTCCTCAACCCTCTCTGGTTTAGAATGATATTTGGATTCATTGAAGTGAACATCATTGCTGCGGACAACCTTTCTGGATTCGGGATCCCAAAGTCTATACCCCATCTCACCAGAATTACCATAGCCTAGAAAGATGCACTTTCTACTCTTTGGCTCAAGTTTGTTCCTAAATTCCTTTGGAACGTGAGTATATGCCTCACAGCCAAAGACTCTGAGATGCTTGTATGAGGGCATTTTGCCTGACCATACCATCTCTGGCACTGAATCCTTCTGCAAAACCTTGCTAGGAGATCTATTTATAAGATGAACAGCTGTTGATACAGCTTCAGCCCAAAACCCATTTGGCAGCTGTGCATTAGACAACATACTTCTGACCTTCTCTTGTATGGTCCTATTCATCCTCTCAGCAACACCATTTTGAGGAGGATTGTAAGGAGCAGTAAGTTCACGTTTTATACCTTTTGACTCACAAAAGTCCTGAAAGGCCTTTGAAACATACTCTCCACCATTGTCAGTGCGTAAGCATGTAAGCTTCTTGCCACTCTGATTCTCCACAAGTGTCACAAACGTTTTGAAAACACTAAACGCTTCATCCTTGTGATTGAGAAAGTAAACCCATACTTTCCTCGAGTAATCATCTATAAATGTCATAAAGTAAGAAGCTCCCCCTAGAGATAGGTTAGGCATAGGTCCACACAAATCACTATGAACAAGTGCCAACTGTGTATCTCTTCTACTGCTTCTATGCTTATGTGGCTGCTGTGTTTGCTTACCATACAGACAATGTTCACAGAATTCAAAATCATTAAATGAAAATCCAGGCAAATAACTAGAACGAGACAAGATTTCCATTCCCTTCTTGGACATATGTCCTAACCGGCTATGCCACAAAGAAACGTTCGGCTGCTCGGTTACATTGATTACATTTTTAGAGACATTTGATACATAAATCATGTAAAGTCCTCCAGACTTTACTCCATGTGCTACTGTCATAGAACCCTTGGATATCTTCCACATGTTCTGTCCAAAAGTGGTGACGTAGCCAGCATCATCAAGTGAACCTGTGATGATCAAGCTCTTTGTAATTGCGGGAACATGTCTCACATTCTTCAGCGTGAAAGAAGAGCCATTCTGAAACTTCAATTGAACATCTCCAACACCTAAGATCTCACATGTCTTCCCATTGCCTAGCCGAACATGATCTTTAGTGGTCACATAAGAGGTAAACCACTCCTTGTTTGGAGACACATGAAGTGATGCCCCTGAGTCTATAATCGAGTCACTCAGTGCATTTCCATCAGATGCTGTAAGAAGACCTGAGTCCATTGTATTCTTCAAGAAGTAGATGTCTCCTGACACTAGACTGTCATCTTCTGCAACATTGTTTGTCACATTTCTTTTTTGAATCTTCAGTGAGGACTTGTTCTTCTCACCATGGTCTTCAGCTTTCTCTTTGCCTTTTTCTGCTTTCCATTCTCTGCAGTCTATTTTCATGTGACCCTTCTTGCCACAATGGTAGCATTCTATGTCACTCTTGCCTTTAGCACTGAGGGACTTGCTACGAGACTGATTCCTCTTTCCACCTTTGTACTTTTCTTTGGTCCTTCCCCTGACAACTAAGTCTGTTCCTTAGCCTTTGTCCATTGTCTTTCTATTGGTTTCTTCAGTAAGCAGACTTCTACAGCTGCTATGTTCAAACCATCTGGAGGTGCAGAATTACTCAAAGCTGTGCGAAAAGTGTCCCAACTTTGCGGCAATGTGATCAACAGGAACATAGCTCTAACAGGTTCATCAAACTTGACACCTTGAGCTGACAACTGACTATAGATTGTGTTGAATTCATTCAGATGATTGGACATAGGTGTCCCTTCTTTCATCTTCAAGTCAAAAAGCTTCTTAAGCTAGTATACCTGTGAAGCTGCACTTTGCTTCTCATAAAGATCACTCAGCTTTAACCATGCTTGATAAGCCGACATCTCGTCTGCTACATTGAAGTAAACGCTTTCTGCCAAAGTCAGCATAATGGTAGAAAGTGCCAATTCATCCATTTCGCTCCATTCATCTTCGTCCATATCTTCTGGTTTTATCCCCTTGAGCTTTATAGGTTTTATCTGCTTCTTTTGTACCAACACGTGCCAAATCTGCTTCTTCCACAATGGGAAACTGGTTCCATCCAGCTTTTTGATATTGTAAAGAGCAGTGTCCTGTGATCCAGCCATAGCTACGCTTCCCAGTAGTTTACTTTGCTGGGAGAAATTTGGCAGAGTTTCCCCTGTAAACCGACCATTGAACCAATATCAACCTGTCAAATGAACCAAGAAAGCTTCAGATTCTGCAGAAATTTTGGCAGAGTCCCCTTTGTAAAATGGCTCTGGTGTACTAAAAACAGACCAAAAAACAGCTTAAAAAACACTGTCTCTCTGACACTGTAAGCTGTGGGTAAACCTGTCCTGCACCTGTTCTGTCTCTGACTGTTCTGTCACTGTCCTGTAAGCATAGACTGTGAAAATGCCTCAACGGCAATAAAGCAAAGATGCAATCCCAACTGTCTAACTCACAGTCAATACATCCTAGCTGCCTATCTAAGGGTGCTCGAGGGATCGCTCCAAGACCTGTATCACCGAAAGGATCTCAATTCGAGAATCCCCCAGCTCAATAAAACCTCACTCGACCCTCAACAAAGGCTACAGTAAATCTGATAGTACATAGACTTCCCACAAAGTCATACATCCACAAATTTCCCACTGTATGCTGTAATTGCTGCGGCGGTTGTTTGCTGCGTGACTCACAGCCAACAAACCCTCAACAGACATACATCATCTCTGACAATACATCCCATGTGGAAGTACCTGAAATGTCAGGATGAAATTTGGAATATCAAGCAGCAAACACAAGCTACCTGATGAACTAGTGGATGTCGCCTACAGTCTGTGTGTAGATGCGCCCGTGTCGTATGTGACACGCCTCCAAGAACTGTGAGCCGTCCTTCAATGTGTAGACAGCCACAAATCAACACTGTGGGAGTGTCGATATCCTCAGCACCTGCAGTCGTAGGCCAAAAACCCCAAATTTGCAGAGTCGGATCTGCACCCGCTGAGACCACGTAGTCGAAAATGGCCTGCGCAGAACGTTGTCGAAGCCGAACGGTGACCGAGATGACCTCAGAATGAAATTCTGAGCACACCTGTCTTTGGGGCCGTGTCTTTGCCTGTCGAATTTCACTCCAATCTGAGCTGGTGACTCAAGCCTCCTGCAGTGCTGCCCCGAGCCTCGATCTGAGCTCTAATACCAGTTGAAGGAGTACGAGCGGAAGTGCGACGCGAGAGAGAGTGCGAGAAGAAGAGCACGACGATATGGTGAACTTGCTCTACTGTAATGTGTAGAGCATAGTGAGTTCTTATTAGGTTTTTACAAAAGAATATGTGTACATACCTGGCGGCCCGCCCACTTACCTGGGTGACCACATTGGGCTTTATATCCCAACACTCTCCTCCCCTCTCTCTTGTCGTGCCAATGTAGCACTCTGCTCTAGGAGATGCACCTACACATGCTCTATCTTTCTCTTTGTCTCTCTTTGTTCGTGTCGAGCTTGATTATGGATTTGTGCGAGTCGTTAGGTATGTAGATTTTTTCATTTATGGCTTGTTGTGTGCTATTTTGAGTATTTTGTAGGGCTTTCCACGCATCCGTTCGTAGAAGATTTAATGAGAGAGAGAGAGAGAGAGAGAGAGAGAGAGAGAGAGAGAGAGAGAGAGAGAGAGAGAGAGAGCGAGAATCTGCATGGGCTAAGGTTGGGAAATGCAACGACCCTAGGGATATGGAAACAACATGTATGAACATGGAGCGACGAGCCTTGCGGGTACTGCATAAAAGTCCAGACACGTCTTATTGGCTTGCACATTGACCAGTATGTTTCTCATGGGGATTGCAAGCACAACACCATTTTTGAAATGCAAGTCAAGGTTTGGAAGCTCAACAATGGGAATGTCCACTGTAGTCCTCATAGGAAAGAGAACCATATCATGAATGGGATAAGAATAGGACACTTGGACTTCCTCGGGACAAGTGTGAAATTGGTAATGAGTAGTTGAAGGGCAGCAATAATGGCCAAGTAGATGCTAGCCTCGAGCTTTGTAGCGGGCGTGCCAGCGTCGGGGATGATGCCGGCATGCACATCTTTGGGACTCGGGGTTCAAAATTGGGAATGGGGACATTGGTTTCACCAAAACTGATATGAATGAGCGGCACGTAGTAGAAAGAGGGATTACATCTTGGCATCGTGGCATCAAACGTGGACCAGACAAACCATCATGCAAGATAATGCTTGATTGGGGGTGGGGTGGGGGGGGGGCTTGGGCCATCAGTTGGTTATAAACAAAGATCCCAAGTTCACAGAACGAGTCTATCTTCCTCCTTACCTTACAGAACTACTTTTAGTGAGACAGTGAGGACGATATTTTGTGAGAACAAAAATTGTTAAAGAATATGGGTGTTAGCCTCAAAGTTGTGATTGTAAAAGTGTCTGTAATTTATGGGGGTTGATAGCAATGGACTAAGCCCTATTGATGGGGGAAGTTGTAGATGGGGCCAAGTCTTATTCAAAAAATGTGTGTGTGTGTGTGTGTGTGTGTGTGTGTGTGTGTGTGTGTGTGTGTGCACATGCACAAATTTTAAGAAATACGAGCAAAGTCCACAATATGTCACCTATGTTGTATAGAGCCAGAGACAAAGCTACACTATATATTCCATTTCCCAATGTACTATGAGATACGAGGCCGCTCCCATTTTCTGTTCAAAGAGGGTTTTGGACCACTTTCTAGAGTCTTGAGATACTAGGATTAGAGGTTTCTCATATTGTTTAGAGAGAGCTTTCTCAAGACATCAAGGGAGAGCGAGTCTCAAAGGTAGATCACATATTTATTTACACTGGTAGCCAGTGGACAGCTAGAGAAGCATCCATCATAATAGATTTCAGATCTCACCCACACTAGAGGTACATTGATTGATCAAGCAATTGATCTAGGAAAATCTAGGCACCCACAACCATATAGCGGCCTCACAGGATCAACAAAGGTTGCAACACTAGAGAATTTGGATCACTCTAGCTCGACATACAAGACACCCAATCAAAGTATTGACCATAGAGGATATTGATAAGTTTTGACAGTGATCGATGAGGAATCTCCACTAAGTTTGATCCACCTACCTTTGCTGATTTGTATCACTCATTGTATCAACTCTCATCTCTCCCCCCCCCCACTTATCTCTCTCTCTCTCTCTCTCTCTCTCTCTCTCTCTCTCTCTCTCTCTCTCTCTCTCTCTCTCTCTCTCTCTCTCCCCCTATCAAATTTGTACAATTTAGAGAGGTGCCACTTGGGGATTGAGCTTGCTCCTTACATATATGGTGAAAGCCATTATTTGATTTGCAAATAGAATTTTTTGGTTCTTTCCTTGCTTTGCAAATAAGCATGGATTTCCTTATGTTTTTTTCTCATGAGCATAAGACACTATGTTCTACTTGGTATGATTATGGGCTTATAATTTTGTTGTGTCTATGCCATTGAAAGAAAGGAAGATTTTGGTTCTCTCACAAGAATGAGAGGTAATAGTTCACTCAAACACTTTCATTAGCAAGATTCCCACTACACTAGAGGTGAGGGCTCGCTCCTCACTCGGGCTTTGGATTTCAACACTATAAATGGTACTTATCGGCACTTATTCCTTTACATTTCAACACTCAAATTGCTTTCACAACTTCAATTTCTGTGGTGGCACTAAAAAAAATAGTCATTACAATTTATAGTGCAAAGCATCTTGAACTATTTGGTGGAACAATCCATTATCACTAAATCATCAGGATTCAGGTGATTGTACTCATGGATAACATTTCTATTGTGAGGGTATTGTTGTTGCAATTGGACAATGGATCAACCAACTATTGTGAGTACGTTGATTGTTGTAATGGAAATGGCCTATGAACTTTGAGAATAGTAGAATTAAGAGAATTAGAGTGAGCATTTTTGTGAGACTACTTGGAGAACATAGAGGGTGAACTTAATTAGCGGTAGCAACATAACCATAATACTTAATCAACTTGGCATGAACAATACTTTTGCGAGAGAGAGAGAGAGAGAGAGAGAGAGAGTTTAGAGAAATTGACGACATTTAAGAAACGGATTTATGTGGATCCACTCCCCCCTCCAATAGGCTTTTGTATTATAGATTCTCGCATCAAGAGAGACTTGGTCCAATACAATCTTTGTGTTCCTTGTGACCTAGGTGATGCAATGATGATGGAAAGCTTCATGCATCACGAGCATAACATAATATTTGTAAAAGAATTAACCGTCCCCGGCCTCAGTCCCAAGGCCTCAAACACCTTCAAAGGTGGAGAGATCTAGCGAGAATGAGGGTAGGGAAGAGGAATAAGAAGCATTCAATAGGAGAAAGAAATAGTTCCTCACTTATCATTACTCTTCTTGCTTAACATAGCATAATAGCATAGTAATGAAGATGAAGAAGATGGCAAGCTTAAGCATTGAAGCATGGCTCTTGGTTGGATTTTCATTCCATAGCCAAGAGTGTTGGTGTAGACTCTCAACTTCTCAACAAGCTTGGAAAAGAAGATGGAGTTCTTGCACTTTTCACTTCACACAATGAGAGGGAGTGTGTGTGTGTGTGTGTGTGTGTGTGTGTAGCTGTTTAAATCTTAACTAATAAGACATAATTGAATTTTTACATTA
This sequence comes from Adiantum capillus-veneris, assembly GCF_014529385.1. NCBI lineage: Eukaryota > Viridiplantae > Streptophyta > Polypodiopsida > Polypodiales > Pteridaceae > Adiantum > Adiantum capillus-veneris. Next base: position 19,220,875 of record NC_140953.1, read on the forward strand.
AAAAGACAGCTGGCCAGGGAACAATGAACAGATAAATACAAAAATAACTCACTATTAGAATTATTTAGGTACAACGATTGTAGGAAAGAGATCCTCTTCCAGTTAAACAAGTAGTAAAAGAACTTCCCCAGTCCTCAGTGAGTGCTTCATTAAAGTAGGGTAGCTTGCCAAAGAAAAGAAAACACTCCAAGATAAGATAGAGTCCTTACCTGCATCCATCCAAACAAGACAACAATTCAGTTAGCCTTGGATGTGTTTTATAGGTATGAATGGACCATATCAATTGTTATCCATGTCCATCTTACAGAATTTAATTACTTTAGACAAGCTAGGTCATTTATTAGAACTTGTATGTTAGCAGTCTTTACTTATTACTTCCAAAATGAGTGGTACAATCTACCTTCTAATCTGAGTGTCGAAAGTCCATTAAGAATCCAAACATCAAGGGTTTCCTTTAGAAAATTTAAAATAGTGAGGTTTACTTGTTAACCATGGCTTGGTAGCTATGCTTAAGCCCACAGTAGCAACCATATACTTCCCTTCAGAAGTAGCAATCCCAAGATTTCATTGGCATCCTTTTAAACAAAGAGAGGTCATGTCCGACTTTATCTGTGTAAGATTCCTAATCCTTTTATCCTTTTGTTCATCAACCAATGGTACCAGATGAGGGTAATGAATATCTCCCTTTCTGAGGGTAAAATGACAGTATAACCAGTCAACAGAGTAGCGAGACTCCATTTTTACAAAGTGGAACCTCATATCAAGAGCCATGGCTCGGTAGCTATGCCAAAGCCGAAAGTGATAGCCATATACTTACCTTCAAAATCCCAAGATTTCTACAAGTTATTACCATCCCTTAAAGAACGGTGTTGTCCGGCCCTGTTTGAGTAGGATGCCTTACTGTTTCAACAACCAAAGGTACTAGATGAGGTAAATAACACCCCAAACAGTCGCCTCATATGAAATCTCGAGGGCAAAAATGAACTCATGCCCAGGTGTGGCAGCAATAAAGCCAGTATAACAATCTGCAGTGACAACCAGAACCTACAGGTGTTCCCTTTATCAAAATAGTCAACAACAACAAAAAAACCAAACGCAGTCGGTCTCAAGGCCCACCATAATGCCCAAGCGCAGCAGCCTATGTAATGAAAAAACCAACCTATACTGTATATGCCAACCGGCTCCCATCCAACCATGCACAATGTTTCATAACCTGTTTATACCATAATAGAAACAAACGGAAACTCGTACTGGTAGTAGAGTAAAAACACAACACCTGTGATGTTTGAGCGACAAGCTCCATACTCAGTAAGTTCGGACAGTAACGACACAGAGCAGAGAAAAAAGAACCTAATCCAAGGCTAAGTGAGGGCCAAGGTGTGCCCTCACCTTTGTTTAAATAGGTAGGTGTGCATGCATCCAGAGCAGATGAGGTGAATGGCCCAAGCCGCCCTCCATTGCGTGAGTCTCACAAGCGACCAGCGGATACCATCCGCCTGGGGAGGTTCATCGTTAGAGAATAGAAGGGGCCGCCTTCATCATATAATGATAGCAGGGGATTTTCACGCTTTTGAGGAGAAGTATATTAAGGGCCTTGTCCCATTATAAGGCAAGTTTTACACAATAGCTGAGCACATAGCCCTATCATGCCGGGGGGGGGGCAAAAAATTGTAGGGGGAAATATAATAAGCATTCTCTAGTACCTTAGTGTGTGTGTGTGTGTCCGTGTGTGTGTGTGGGAGAGTAAGGATGCCCAAATCAGCCCCCCCTCTCATGCTTGGTCAACCTCTCTCTCTCTCTCTCTCTCTCTCTCTCTCTCTCTCTCTCTCTCGTATTATTTAATTATATCATTTGGATGAGTGTCCTCTTTTCCCTCTTTGAGAGAAAGAGCTTAATTATTTATTTAAATGTATCTAAATTCTCATTGGACCCCTTTAAAGCCTATCCAATAGGATTCAAACACATCATGAGGGCAAAATAAGGAGGATCTTAACATGTGTCTTTTAAGCTTCTTAAGAGATCATGTTTGAATTGAACACTTCAAGCACCTTAGTCATTTAAGCATAACAATCTTTAATGCCTCTTGAAAGATTATTTTTATATTGAACACTTCAAGGACCTTAGCCATTTAAGCATAAAAAGCACCTCATGCTTGGGCAAGGTTCCCACAAACACCTTAAGTACCTTAGTCAGCAAGCACGACAAGCACCTCAAGCTTGGGTAGGATTCCCACCTCAAGGTCAACCCCAGCTTGCTTAAGGTCCTAGGTCTAAGGACTTTTTAACACTAACCTTTGGAGGTCTTTAATAAAGCTAACCCTAAGGTCTTTAAGCTCCATTAGGTAGCATTGCTCTTTGACAGACCATCTCTCATTTGGACCCTTTTACGTTGGTCCCGTCTTGAGATAGATCCATAAGCACATGTCAATATCCTAGTTCCCTTGTTCTTGTTTATTCTCCCACATTAAATGATCAATTTAATATGAGAAAATCATTTGGGTTGGTTAGATTTAGATTTTATGACATTACATCTCTCTTGAAATCATAGTCATCCTTAACTATGAGGTAGAAGAGATAAATTCTTAGTCATTAGTCTACGTTTCTTAGCAGGTAGAGGATCCCTTTTTACCCTATAACATCATTCAAGAATGGATGATTAGTTCATTTGGTGCCTGGCGGACTTAGCTGCCGCAAGCATGTCTGCTCTTTAGTCCTTATCATACTTCCAAAGTAGAGTGACAAATTCTACTTGGTGTTTGAGTAATGTCGTCGTCACAAAAAATATCCTAAGCATACATACTATTTAAATTTGTGCACAAAAGAGGATTAGTCTTATAAGACAAAAACATTGTTTATTTAGAAATCATTTACATTTGCTTACTCTAGTGTAGCATTGTAAGCATTGACAAGGTTCATACTATTCTTAAGCTGTGTTCCTTGCATCCATACCTCACAAAAAATATCCTAAGCATACATACTATTTAAATTTGTGCACAAAAGAGGATTAGTCTTATAAGACAAAAACATTGTTTATTTAGAAAGCATTTACATTTGCTTACTCTAGTGTAGCATTGTAAGCATTGACAAGGTTCATACTATCCTTAAGATGTGTTCCTTGCATCCATCTAGCATCTTCAAAAGGATAGTTTTTAAATTTAATAAGATACTGTCGAATAATCTTACCATGTCTTAGTCAGGTCCACCCTTGCGCACTAATGTTAGAAGACTTCTTCAATGGAAGACGAGTCCACCAACAGTTGTGCCCTCACTCACATAGAGAAAAAAAAGCGTTGGACAAGGATAAGTTAGCTTATTTGTGGAGGTTATAGGAACAAAAAAGTTTAGATATTTTAGATTTTGTCCCGTTTTTGTTTGTGAGATAGGACTATGTATTTTTCTAGGGCTACAGTCCCAAGCCATTGCCAATGTTAAAGGTCTATTCCATAGATTTTTCTTGCTTAGATTTTTATTAGGCCTAGAAACATGTCAAGGATCCCATCTTGGCATTGGTGTCGACGGTAGGGAACCTCTCACTTGGTATTAGAGCGTGTGTTGATTGAGATCATGAACCTAGTAAAAGTTTAAGATGTTGAGTTAAAATATGTGGTTTTGACAAATTCAATTAAAGAGAGAATAAATTGAAAAGAGGGAGAGTAAGAAAGAGAGAGAATTATCCCCATATGCATAGGAAGATTTCCATCAGGCCTCATGGGTTTCAACGTTAGGTTCACGAGGCCATGCCTATCCCAACACTATTCAATGCAAAAAAGGATGATAAAATGGCTAGACATGAGATTTTCTCCTCCCACTTGGAGGATCAGCTGGTCAGGATCTGGTGGAGTTTTTTTCATTCACCCAGGAGAGTTGGAAGTTTTTTCTCTAAATATGAAGCGACTTAAATGGTTTGAAGATCTTCAAGTGATTGAAGTTTACTTTTTCATTGTGGGAGAAAGAATCCAAAGGAAACCCTTGCAGTAGATAGAATACTAGTATCTTTGAATCAATGGGTATTTGATCAGGTGTCTACAATAGTCTATCTAGGTAGAACACTCTTTTAGATGAAATGGGAAAATCCCACAACTTTGGGATTGATTTCAATGCCTATGGATTCATATTTCCCATTTGGTTTGGGCAAATTTCAATTACTTTGGGAATGCTATATATAAGTTTGTTGTTGAGGACTTGTGTTATATTGGACAAAGAGATAGATTCTCAAGAAAACGGTGGTGTTGAGAAACACTTTTTTGTCCCCTCCAAAATAAATATTTTCATGTTTTTGTTAATTAATACTTTATAAAATCATACATAGACACGGATAACAAGAAAAACAATATATGAAAACAAAATGCTCTTTAGTTTATCCTATTAAGTTAGCTTGTGCTTTCTCCGCAACATTGGATGGGATTTTAATTGCTTCTGCAAGTCTTCTACCCCTTGGAGTCCATGATCACACAATTGCATCAACACACTCCCAACGCTTTGGGTCAGCAAAATTGCAGCACCAATTCTTTTTCCAACAATCCTCATATTGTTCTTGGATTGTGGGAATTTTTTTGCGATGTTTTGGTGCCCTGTATTGAATAAAAACTTTTTTGTAGTGAGGAGATGGGTTGTCTACATCTACATATGACTTTGCAACTCCTAGCCATATTGGATATTCTAGATCTAGGGGTCTCACAAGAACAAAACCCCCTTTCCTTACATCAATTTGAGGCCTAAAATATTCTTGTGGCCTTTCATTTTGAGGACCAACATAGTGATCATTCAATTCTTCATATCCTTGAAACTCATCTGTGTCTTCCTCTATCTGTTGCATTTGATGACTCCCTATAGTCTTTGGTCAAAAGGATGTATATTCACCAGTTTGTTTGTTGGTTAGTTTTTCAAGCTCACTAATTATGTTTTGCCAATAAATAATAACTAGCTCCACCTATTTTGTAGAATCGTGGTCCTTTCCCTTTAGTAGAGTCCATCTTTTCTAGAATTCAAGATATGTCTTAATCTCGACTATCCCTCATCTAGTCTGCTATAGGAACCACATCTAGACAGCCTACTAGCATTTTTGGTTTCCCTTGCTCATCTTTTTTCCACAACTCAATTCCTGACTCCCTTGGCATCCAATCACGTGATTTGGGGTGAATTTTGTACTGCATTACTGGGATTTCACCTTGCATAAAGAAATGAAATTGAAGTGGCTTAGAGTGTCCAACAAGAGCATCTTGTCCATCACATATGTACCCTTTAACAAAGAATTTGAAGTCATGAACTTGTGTCATCAAAAATGGTGTTGGAGCTGAGCTTTCACATTTTTTAAAACGTTCCATCAAATGTGGAAAAGTGAATGTCATTCATGTTCGCAATCTCTCTGAGAACCTGCTAAACATTGCATCTATGTCCTCATGTGTATGACCCGCCATTAATAATCCCAAATGCACGGTTTTGAAAACACCTTTTGGTACTAACAAGGATAAGTATGAAAATAAATATTGATTCTTATTCTCTTCTACACAATTATCTAGTTGTAGCAAAAGATTCTCATGGAAATTTTTGAAACATGGGAGTGGACATGGTATCCACAACACATTGAGAGGAGGATGATTGCAAGTTAGAAATCTCTTCATTACATCCTTCAATGGCCAACAATGGTGTTATTGTTGATGCACCCCTCTCACGCTCTTGCCTCATCCTGTTTTGGTGGTCTAGAGCCGTCCTTGAGTTCAATGCATTGAATAATGTTGCATTGTTGTGTGGCATACTGTCATGGCATAAATCTCCTAGTCCGTGGTTATTTGTTCTTTCCAAATTTTGTAATCATAATGCGAGGGAACCAATTGTAGCATTGGGATCTGAAGGCCATAGACCATTAAGAAAGAAATCACCATACATCCCATGACCATGTCCATGTGTTATCATACCTGTTAATTATACATGTAGTTGATATGCATTCCCATAGTCTTTTGAGTTCACACACAATCTAGGTATTGTTGTCTCTTTTCGGTCCATTTTATCATGTATAATTCATAAATACTTATCCTTTTTCAATTGTGAGAACTTACACCATGTGTAGTACACATTCCTACAACTTTGTTGTTGTATCATGTGAATTCTACGTTCATCCTTCAAACGTGCAATCAGTTCAGCATCCTTTGTTGACTCTAGTTGAGACTTTATCTGACTACACACAACACATTTGGAGAACTCACTTGTTTTTGACAAGGTCACATTAGCAAACTTTGTATTCCAAACCCTATTGAATGTAGTGCTAGACATTGTCTTGAGACTCATACCCTCGAGCGTTTTATTGACATCATGTAAAATGTATATTTGCTTGTATGTGTTTGGTATTGCAAGCAAGGTTTTCCTAGTACCATCCTCCATAGTTCTACTCTTATGTAGAATTCTCTCTGAGTTTTACTCAACAAAAGAGTGTATCAATGCCCTTTACATTTCTGTATGGTCCCTTCCTTTTCTTATGACACCACCATTATCATGCAATGAGAGTCGAACCCCATTGTCAAATTGTACATGGTAAAGATAAAAAGAAGTTTTTTTGGAATGCCATGGATTTTGTACCAAGCTCTACTGCAAAACTCATTTCCATTAAAAGAAAATACATAGCAGCTCTTTGTAGTTGTTTTGTTCTCATGCCAAGCAGTCAAGATTGTATTATACACATAGTTGGTTCTATTTTGCAAACTCTGTCCCCAAAATTCATTGTGCATAGACATGACCTTATCTTGATTGGCATATTGACAACACCGTCTGGAGCAACAATCTATGGTTAAAACGAACTGGATAGATGGTAAGGATGCTTGATTGGATTTCTTATACAATTTCACAGATATTTTTGGCTTCCTGCTTATAAAGCGATACTTTCACTTTTTTGAAATAGGCTCTATCAAACGAGCTGATGCAATGCATGTATCTTGCAACTCACCCATATCATGTAAATCCTCATACACCGCGACAATTCTTTTCCATCCATAGTTGTCACTCTGCTGATAGGCCAACATACTAGATTGATCTACATACATCAGATTCAATAGAAATAGTATCCTCACCAGCATATGATGTTTTAATACCAATACCAATGTTACCTTCACCTAGCTCGCCAAAGTTTATATAGTCAAATGGACAGACATACATGACAACCCCTTCGACTACTACATTTGTTTTGCTTTCATCCCATAGTTGAACCCTTTATCCTTACAAACCTCCCTGTATCCCATCCCATCATATTGTGCCTCCAATGCTCCCATTGGTTTTAGCATCATGCATAGGAACCCCTTGGTATTGCATCTCATTCATATTCTGCAACAACCCTACACTCCATTTCACAATACTGTGAAAAGCATCTCCCACTGAATGGCCCAAATCTCTTTGAGAGCTTCTACATTGACCCCTAGCTAGTCCATCTTTTAGCCTTAAGGCTATAGGTTCCTCTCTATTATGATGTGAGCTCCATAGCATACCAATGTATAAGCTCAAGGGCCTAAAGACTCTCTGAGAGCTTCTACATTGACACATAGTCCACCCTATGCACCTTTGTATGATGTGGGATCCTATGGACTTAGGGCCATAAGGTGTCAATGTATAAGCTCAAGTGAGAGATGACCTAAATGAACTCATTTTGATTACATCTTAATTCACTTCTAATTAAGCTCTAATTAGATTCAGGTCATTCTTATAGTAAAACAACTTACACTCATCTTAAAATGTGATATAAAATGATATAAATCAACTATTCACACTTTCATTTTGCAATTTTGCGAGCAAAAACCTTTTGTGGTTTTCCTAGCCTATTTTATTCTCAAAAGAATCTTAAACCTTAAACACAATCTATGGAATCTATGTCCCTATAATGACCCCTATGCATATCTTCTTCCATAAATTTGGTTTAGAATGAACAATATGACCTATGATTGTCAACAAGATAACTAGGCCAAAGGAGAAATCTTTTGAGACAAAAAGTCTTGAAGTGAAGGTCACGTGGTGTCATGTGATATTTTATAAGATCTGTCCATGAGAGCCAAGTGATTTACATACATGGGGTGGTTTAAGTGCCCCGTTGGAAATTTTATGTCAGTACCCTATGACCCTAAGGCCGTAGGGTAGCCCAAATGATCTTGGGTGGCTTATGTGTCCTTCCAAAGATTCTATGTTGTCAACCTATGGCCCGAAGGACAAAATATCCCAACTGCTTATGTGCCCTTCTAGAGATTCTATGTCATCACTCTATGTCCATAATGTTGTAGGGTAGCCTAAATGATTTTGGGGGATACATTAAGGTGGCACGTCTACAAATAACTCTATGATCCTCAAGTCATAAGGTGTTCTAACCAGACCTCTAGCTTTATCTGACTCACTATAAATCAATTACAATTTATAATAAACATCAAATGATCACTTAACTTTGAAATATTACATAAGATATCTTATGACCACATATATGTAGGGTGCTATTTGCCACAATATGGCCATATGATATCATACACTTAAGTCTAATTCATCTATTGTGAAGAAACTTAAATTCACAAGTTCACATTTTTCAAAGAAAATAAATTGAGAAAAAGAACTAACAAGAACTAACAACATCAATGTTTTGAACGTCATGGGTGAATTTGACATGGGAAAAATAACATAAAATGCTAAAAATAGGGTGAAAGCATGTTACCGTGTCACACTTTTTCATGTCCCGGACAATGCTAACTAGCACAATTTTGACATATGCTAACTAGTACAATAACATGAGCTACATATCAAAGATCTACGACGTATGATATATCGGTAGAAAGCTCTTGAAACAAGGAATTTAAATGTACAACCTTCGATAAATTTTGATATTATTCGTAAAAAATTTACCGGACGCCCAACCTTTTAAAGATGTGCTAACTTGAAAATGCTAACTAGCACAAAAAGCTCAACACCTTAACATGCTTTCACCCAATAACAATCTAAACATCAATGATGTAATATCATGGGTGGCTAGCTTAATTGTTTCCTATAGAATTTCTAGAATGGCATCAGTATTTGCATCCAATGGTTCTTCAATTTCTTTATCCTTTGACTCCTCAACATTGACTTTCTCTATGGTATCCACACTTGCCCACCTTCTAAGATCAAGGTCTTCATCCACTATGGAATGGTAAAGAGATTCCAACTACATCATTAGATCACAAGTACATGCAATTGATATCACCTTTCTCTGTTGTTGTAGTGCCTCTTTAGTCCCATAGCCTAATGAGAAGATATCTATTACTTGATCATTTTCTTTGACATAGATGCACTTGATTGCACGACGCACAAAAAAAGCTTTGGATGTGGTCACAACATCATAAACCTTATCATTGATGCAGAGAGTATGCATTGCCTCCAACAGTAACTCTTTAATAGTAGAGTAGTTGGTGTATTGCTCTCCTTGACTGAAGAATTACCAAACCCTAAAAACTACTTCCCAAAGAGCACATGTTTGGCCGGTCTTTGATTCCATTAAGGAGCTCAAAGGTAGAACATGCATTTCATACCATCTAGCTTTTTCAGAAATTGCCTTCTCTAGGGAAGCATCATGTTGATACTTGACTAAGCCAACAATTACAAACTTTGATGGTTGATGTGCTACCACACATACTCCATCAATTAGTTTACCGAATTGGAGAGCACTCCATCCAAGAATTTTGTGTGTTGTATTTATGATACAGACACCAACACAAATTGTAGAGCTATTCTCACTGCGGAGGAACTCAATGCCTTCCAAATTCTTTCCAACACACTTGATTGTCCATGATAAAGTGAATTATAGATTATAAGTGCCATTATTTTGTGCAATGATCCACTGCACATATCCCTTGGTGACCTCTGAAGTGGCTCTTTCTCCTTTGTCTTTTGTAGCAAGATATTTAGTCAATGAGTAAAGCTCGTAAAGAGAGATTTGTAGATCTCATCCTTGATATTATAATGAGATTTACATTCTTCCCATGAAGTAACCGTTTTGCTGATGGATCTAGCTTTTTAAATGCCATAATATCTAAGCCAAAAAAACCTTCGTCTACTTTAAGTTCATTTCACGTGCAGGGAGGTCGAGCATATTTGCTTGATGTGGCTGCTTCACTGAGCAGATCTTCTCTTCTATTAGCTCATGTTGTAGTATCTTGACATCATTATCTTATAAACTTCTTAGTAATCGAAACACATTGCCCTTTATACCCTAGGGACATGCATTGCCTTTTATACTAATGAGAGATCATTTTTCCCTAAGGCCATAAGGTGTCAATGTATAGGCTCAAGGACCACATGTTTGCCTCTATTTTAATGAGATCCAATGGCCCTAGTGCCATGGGGTGCTAATGTACAAGGTCAAGGGCCAAGATTTCCCTCGATTGTAACTAGATCATATGGCCCAAGGGACAAAGGACTTCCATGGTGCCCATGTGGCTGACCCTAAATGGTATAAATGCCTTGCAAGCTTATACATTGATACCCTAAGGCCACCCTTTGTCCCTAGGGCCAGATGTTTCCCTCTTTTCTAATGAGAGATCACATGGTTGTAGGGCCATACGATACCAATTTAAAGGCTCAAGGGCAGTATGTTTCCCTCTATTGTAATGAAAGAGCCTATGGACTTTGGGCCATAGGGCTACCATGGTGCCCATTTGGGTGCCCTTGAATGATATAAATTCTCTTGAAGAGCTTATATATTGACACCCAAGGGACATCATTTGACCCTAGGGACATATGTTGCACTCTATTCTAATGAGAGATCATATGGCCCTAAGGCCATAGAGTGCCAATGTCCTATGGCCCTAAGGCCATAGGTTTCCCTCTAGTGTAATAAGAGATCCCCTATGGCCTAAGGCCATAGGGTTTCAATGTCCTATGACCCTAGGGTCATAGGAAAGATTTGGTGTCCATTTGGGTGCCCTTGATTATTTTAAATGCTCCTTGATAGCTTATACATTAACACCCTAAGGTCACCCTTTGACCTTAAGGGCATATGCTGCCCTCTATTGTAATGAGAGATCATTTGGCCCTAAGGCCATAGGGTGCCAATGTATAGGTTCAAGGGCCATAGGTTCCCTCTATTGTAATGAGATCTTATGTCCCTAGGGCCATAGGGTGCCAATATACAAGTTCAAGGGCCATATATTTCCCTCTATAGATTGCCATGTTGCCCATGCAGGTGACCTTGAATGGTATAAATGCTCTTGTAAAGTTTATACATTGACACCCTAAGTCCACCGTTGGCCCTAGGGCCATAGGGTACCAATTTATAGGGTCAAGTTCCATAGGTTTCCCTCTATTAATCAAAGATCCTATGGCCCTTGGGAAATAGAGCTTCCATGGTGCCCATTTGGGTGACCTTGAATGGTATAAATTCTATTGGAGGGCTTATATATTGACGTCAAAAGGCTACCATTTGATCCTAGGGCCATATGTTTCCCTCTAATTTATTTAGAAATCCAATGGCCCTAAGGCCATAGGGATCTAATGTAGAATAGAAAGGGTCACAGGTTTCCCTCTATTCCAATTAGAGATAATATGTCCCTAGGGCCATAGGGATGCCATCCTGCATATGTAGGTGCCCTTGAATAGCCTACATGGTGTTACATGGTAGCATTTACATTGACACCTAGGTCACCCTATGGTCCTAGGGCCATAGGTTACCCTCTACTCTAATGAGAGATCCTATGGCCTTAGGGCCATAGGGTGCCAATGTAGAATCTCAAGGGCCATAGGTTGTCCTCTATTCCAAATAGAGATCCTATGGACCTAGGGCCATATGTTTCCCTCTATTCTAATGAGATATCATATGGCCCTAAGTCCATCAACGGTTGCCCTCTATTGTAATGAGATTAGTTGGCCCTTGGGCTATAGGTTGCCAATGTACAAGCTCAAGGGCCATAGATTGGCTTATATTGTAATGAGCTTCTATGGCCCTAGGGCCATAGGGTGCCAATTTACAAGTTCAAGGGCCATAGATTTCCCTCTATTGTAATGAGATTATATGTCCCTAGGTTGCCAATGTACAAGCTAAAGGTCCATGGGATTTCCTCTATTATAATGAGATCCTATGGCCCTAGGGCCATATTAAGTTGCCCTCTATTGTAATGAAATATCCTTTGGCCCTTTGGCCATACGGTGCCAATGTACAAGCTCAAGGGCCATAGGTTCCCTTCTATTGTAATGAGATTCTATGGCCCCAGGGAAATAGGGTGCCAATGTACAAGTTCAAGTGCCATAAAATTCCCTCTATTGTAATGAAAGCTCCTTTGGCCCTCGGGCCATACGGTGCCAATGTACAAGCTCAAGGGCCATAGATTGTCTTGTATTGTAATGAGATCCTTGGCTCAAGAGCCATAGGACTACCATGGTGCCTTTTTCATTGGCACTCTATGGCCATGCTACCTATACATGCTCCCTTTAGTGCCCTTGTGGACCTTTTCTTAAGGTGCCTTGCTAGAGTCTCTTACTTGATACCCTATGGCCCTTAGGCTATAGGGTGTGTTCATGATAGCTATGAAATTTTAATAAATTTATTTTATATATATTAAGTAAGGTATTACTTCTCCCCCTTTCCCACTCTTTTATTCTCCTTTCAACTCTATAATCTCACCACGTACTTGTCCTCCCTTTCCCACGCTATTATCTCACCATGTACTCATCCTCTTACAACATCACCCTCTACCCAACATCCGACAATATCATCCTCTAGTCGTACTCCTACGTCGTCGCCCTCTACCCATTACAGGTATTCCATAAACACAAAGCTTTTTTTTCTCTTTTGTTGTTTTTGTTTTAGAGTTTTCTTTTTTTTTGTTTTGAGATTTAGAGAGAAGTGGAATTGATTAGGACCTAATTAGAACATAATTAGAGTTCTCTGTTTTTTTGTTGTGGGCTTTAGAGAGAGGTTATTTATTGTTTAGAATGTAATTAGAGCATAATTAGGGTTTTTTGTTTTGGGCTTTAGAGAGAGATTAAACTCCTTAGAATGTACGTAAAGCATAATTAGAATGTAATTACAACATAATAAGAACATAATTAGAGAAAAACAGGCTACAAATGTTACCTGTGAGCAACCCTAAATTGGGTTCCTGAATGGTCGAGCTTGGTGAAGCTCAATGAAGCATGATGAACCACAAAAAATCAGGGGAAAATCTAGGGAAGTCGAGAGATTTCTGCACCAAACAATGGACACAAGGACGTGATCATGTGCAGCCAATGAAGGGGTACATGGGCGACTGATTGCTGTAGCAAAAGGTGAAATAAGAAGAAGAAGGGGCGGCAACGGCGGAGATGTGTGTTGGAGGTGTTGGCGTTGCGAGGACGCAGTTCTGCAGGTCTGTGCAAAGTTCACGTTCGCATTGCAAGGATGACATTGGCAAGGAGATGGCGGCTTTGTGTGTGCGAGAAGAGGGAGAAGAAGGCGATGGCGGCTTTGTGTGTCAAAAACGCAAGTTTCAGAGATTGAGAGAAAGAGAGAGAAGAGAGGCAGAGACAAAAACATTTGGTTAAGATTCAAAATTTGAATATTGAATATAGCGGTTGTTCACACACTTTAGGGGCCCTTAAATCCAAGTATTTTCTCACAATGGGACATAGTTCATCGGTTTTCCATAAAGCATTTTACCTTCTTTTAAAAAAATCAGAGGTGTGCTGCCCCCTAACTCCCCTGGGACACTGTCCCTCAACCCTACCGTGCAACCGTGCAAGGAGGTGGCAAGGGGCTACTACCCCTTGACCCCGCTAGCAAAATTTGGGAGAAAACGCACGTCACAAATTGCTATTTTTTGTGTGCCATTGTGTTTTAAAGGGTTCTAGAATGCATCTAGCAAATGTCTCAAAGGTTTTTAACGCTATGAATTAAATGATACCCATGGTTTATTTTCATATCTTGGGACCAAAACTCACATACTAAAAAAAAAAGTCCATATCTTGACAAGGTCCATAGCTCAACAACAACCATATCTTGCCACTGCAAGTGGAACAACTCTCATGAAGCAAATTCCGACCCCGGACCCAAAATTTGCATAATGAAAAAAGCACTAAAAATAGCCAACATTGATAAATTTTACCTCAAAAAATGAGCTCTACTTTTTTGTCTGATACTGATCATGGGGCTTGAAAATCCATTATAGCAAAGTTTTGGGGAGCCCTGATTTTTTTTAATAAAAATTGATCTTTTGGGTTTTCCTTCAGATTTGAATGTGTAGACTGAGGATGACCTGAATCTAATTAGAGCTTAATTAGAAGTGAATTAAGATGCGATCAAAATGTAATTAGAGTGATATGACCTGAATCTAATTAGAGCTTAAATAGAAGTGAATTAAGATGCGATCAAAATGTAATTAGACAGTAACTAGAATGAATTACCTCTGAGCTTGAGTGCTAATTTGAGAATGGACGAGCTTGAGTGCCGATTGAGCACCCTACAAAATAACTGTAGCTAGCACCCTATGGCCCCATGTGCTTATACCCGCCACGCAACACCTATTGCTAGCACCCTATGGTCCCAAGGCCATAGGATGTGCATATACCCGCCACAAAACACCTGTAGCTAGCACACTATTGTAGGATGTACATATACCCACCACACAACACCTATTGCTAGCACCTTATGGTCCCAAGGCCATAGGATGTACAGATACGCACCACAAAACACCTATAGCTAGCACCCTATGGCCCCATGTACATATACCCGCTACACAACACCTATTGCTAGCACCCTATGGTCCCAAGGCCATAGGATGTACATATACCTGCCACAAAACACCTTAGCTAGCACCCTATGGTCCCAAGGCCATAGAATGTACACATACCCGCTACAAAATACCTATAGCAAGCACCCTATGGTTGCAAGGTCATGGGATGTCACATACCCACTACAAAACACCTGTAGCGAGCACCCTATGGCCCCAAGGCCATAGGATGTACACATACCGCCACAACACATATGTAGCTAGCACCCTATGGCCCCAAGGCCATAGAATGTACATATACCTGCCACAAAACACATGTAGTGAGCACCCTATGGACCCAAGGCCATAGGATGTACACATACCACTCCAACACATATGTAGCTAGCACCCTTTGGCCCCAAGGCCATAGGGTGTACATATACCCACCACAAAACACATGTAGCAAGAACGCTATGGCCCCAAGGCCATAGGATATACATATACCTACCACAAAACACTTGTAGCAGAGCACACTATGGCCCTAAGGCCATAGGATGTACACATACTCATTACAAATATCTACAAATGACATCCTTTGACCATAGGTTGTATGCATCTCAGTGACAAAACATCCACATCTAGTACCCTAAGGCCATAATTCCATAGGATATATACATAATCATCATCATGAAACGCCAACGTATAGCATACTATGGCCTCGGGGCCATAGGATGTATACAAATTCATCACAAAATACCTACATAGCATCATGTGGCCCTAAGCCCATAGTATGCATCATGAAACACCTACATATAATACCCCAAGGCCATAGGATGTATATATACTCATCATGAAAACCATACATGTGTACTCACCATGAGGTGACCTTGAAGAGTCTATATGTACTCTTCATGAAACACCTAGAAAATTCAACCTATGGCCCTGAGATGTCCCTTAGGCCATAAGCTGTTCCTTTGTGATGCTTCTTGGTCTTAAAGGCATCTTTCCACGCACTGACATAGACCTCTTTGGCTACATGGGGATATTCTCACAACTAGATGTAGAAGCCTTTGCCCCTGGGGCCATATATAGAATACACACGAGTTTCTTTGAGTTTCTTCTTCATCAGTGACATAAACAATGTTAAATTACATGTAAATTTCTAGATACTTGTGCTTGTTTTTTTAACATATATTTTTGTGTACCTTCTTGCAGGTATGGTTTTCAAAAATGTTGATAGAGTGTGGCCACACAAAAGGTTGCCATTGGGAGTATATGTGAAGTAGACCCAAATGCATATTGTTTTGGCATGCTTATTGGGGAAGGCAATGTATTAGTGTCAATTGATTTGTGTTTTGAAAAAAAAGCACTCATTCCATTTCCAACAATTCATGCATTGACAGTGGAAGATGCTTTCCACAGTATTGTAAAATGGAGTATAGGGTTGTTGCAGAATATGAATGAGATGCGGTACCAAGGGGTTCCTATGCATGATGCTGACAAACCAATGGGAGCATTGGAGGCACAATATGATGGGATGGGATACAGGGAGGTTTGTAAGGATAAGAGGGTTCAATTATGGGATGAAAGAAAAACAAATGTAGTAGCCGAAGGGGTTGTTATGTATGTCTGTCCATTTGACTATATAAACTTTGGCGAGCTAGGTGAAGATAACATTGGTATTGATATAAAAATATCATATGCTGGTGAGGCTACTATTTCTATTGAATCTGATGTATGTAGCATCAACCTAGTATGTTGGCCTATCAGCAGAGTGCCAACTATGGATGGAAAAGAATTGTCGCGGTATGAGTATTTACATGCTATGGATGAGTTGCAAGATACATGTGTTGCATCAGCTCGTTTGATAGAACCTATTTCAAAAAATCAAAAGTATTGCTTTATAAACAGGAAGCCGTGAAACACACACACACACACACACACACACACACACACACTCATTGTGTGAAGTGAAAAGTGCAAGAGCTCCATCTCTTTCTCCAAGCTTGTTGAGAAGTTGAGAGCCTACACCAACACTCTTGGCTATGGAATGAAAATCCAACCAAGAGCCATGCTTCAATGCTTAAGCTTGCCATCTTCTTCATCTTAATTACTATGCTATTATGCTATGTTAAGCAAGAAGAGTGATGATAAGTGAGGAACTATTTCTTTCTCCTATTGAATGCTTCTTATTCCTCTTCCCTACCCTCATTTTTGCTAGCTCTCTCCACCTTTGAAGGTGTTTGAGGCCTTGGGAGTGAGGCCGGGGATGGTTAATTCTTTTACAAAGTTTATGTTATGCTCATGATCCATGAAGCTTTCCATCTTCATTGCATCACCTAGGTCACAAGGAACACAAAGATTGTATTGGACCAAGTCTCTCTTGATGGGAGAATCTATAATACAAAAGCCTATTGGAGGGGGGTGTGGATCCACATAAATCCGTTTCTCAAATGTTGTCAAGTTCTCTAAACTCTCTCTCTCTCTCTCTCTCTCTCTCTCTCTCTCTCTCTCTCACTCAAAAGAATTTTTCATGCCAAGTTGATTAAGTATTATGGTTATGTTGCTACCGCTAATTAAGTTCACCCTCTATGTTCTCCAAGTAGTCTCACAAAAATGCTCACTTTAATTCTCTTAATTCTACTATTCTCAAAGTTCATAGGCCTTTCCATTACAACAATCAACAAACTCAAAATAGTTGGTCAAACCATTGTCCAATTGCAACAACAATACCCTCACAATAGAAATGTTATCCATGAGTACAATCACCTGAATTCTGATGATTTAGTGATAATGGATTGTTCCACCAAATAGTTCAAGATGCTTTGCACTATAAATTGTAATGACTATTTTTTTGAGTGCCACCATAGAAATTGAAGTCGTGAAAGCAATTTCAATGTTGAAATGTAAAGGAATAAGTGCCAATAAGTACCATTTATAGTGTTAAAATCCAAAGCCTGAGTGAGGAGCGAGCCCTCACCTCTAGTGTAGTGGGAATCTTGCTAATGCAAGTGTTGAAGTGAACTATTACATTTCAATATTCTTGCGAGGGAACCAAACTCTTCATTTCTTGCAATGGCATAGACACAACAAAACTATAAGCCCATAATCATACCAGGTAGAACATAGTGTCTTATGCTCATGAGAAAAAAACATAAGGAAATCCATGCTTAGCTGCAAAGCAAGGAAAGAACCAGAAATTTCTCTTTGCGAAGCAAATAATTGCTTTCACCATAGATGTAAGGAGCAAGCTGAATCCCCAAGTGGCACCTCTCTAAATTGTTCAAATTTGATAGGAGAGAGAGAGAGAGAGAGAGAGAGAGAGAGAGAGAGAGATGAGAGCTGATACAAATCAGCAAAGGTAGGTGGATCAAACTTAGTGGAGATTCCTCATCGGCCACTGTCAAAACTTATCAATATCCTCCGTGATCAATACTTTGATTGGGCGTCTTGTATGTCAAGCTAGAGTGATCCAAATTCTCTAGTGTTGCAACCTTTGTTGATCCTGTGAGGCCCCCCTATATGGTTGTGGGTGCCTAGATTTGCCTAGATCAATTGCTTGATCAATCAACGTACCTCTAGTGTGGGTGAGATCTGAAATCTGTTGTGACAGATGCTTCTCTAGATGTCCACTGGCTACCAGTGTAAATAAATATGTGATCTACCTTTGAGACTCGCTCTCCCTTGATGTCCTAAGAAATCTCTCTCTCTATACTTGCACAACTTGAGTAAAAAAAATATGAGAAACCTCTAATCCTAGTATCTCAAGACTCTAGAAAGTGGTCCAAAACCCTCTCTGAACAGACAATGGGAGCGGCCTCGTATCTCATAGTACATTGGGAAATGGAATATATAGTGTAGCTTTGTCTCTGGCTCTATACAACGTAAGTGACATATTCTGGACTTTGCTCATATTCCTCAAAATTTGTGCGCGCGCACGCATACACACACATTTTTTGATTAAGACTTGGCCTCATCTACAACTTCCCCCATCAATAGGGCTTAGTCCATTGCTATCAGCCCCCATAAATTACAGAAACATTTACAATCACAACTTTGAGGCTAACACCCATATTCTTTAACAACTTTTGTTCTCACAAAATATCGTCCTCACTGTCTCACTAAAAGTAGTTCTGTAGGGTAAGGAGGAAGATACACTAGTTCTGTGAACTTGGGATCTTTGCTTATAACCAATTGATGGCCCAAGTCCCCCCCCCCCCAATCAATCATTATCTTATATGATGGTTTGTCTTGTCCGCGTTTGATGCCACGATGCCGAGATATAATCCCTCTTTCTACTATGTGCCCCTCATTCACATCAATTTTGGTGAAACCAATGCCCCCATTCCCAATTTTGAGCCCCGAGTCCCAAAAATGTGCATGGCGGCATCATCCCTGACGTTGGCACACCCGTTGCAAAGCTCGAGGCTAGCATCTACTTGGCCGTTATTGCTGCCCTCCAACTGTTCATTGCCAATTTCACACTTGTCCCGAGGAAGTCCAAGTGTCCTACACTTATCCCATTCATGATATGGTTATCTTTCCTATGAGGAGTATCTGGACATTCCCATAGTTGAGCTTCCAAACCTCAACTTGCATTTCAAAAATGGTGTTGTGCTTGCAATCCCCATAAGAAACACCCTCGTCAATGTGCAAGCCAATAAGACGTGTCTAGACTTTTATGCAATTCCCGCAAGGCTCATCGCTCCATGTTCATACATGTTGTTTCCATGTCCCTAGGGCCGTTGCATTACCTCAGCCCATGCAAATTCTCTTTCTCTCTCTCTCTCTCTCTCTCTCTCTCTCTCTCTCTCTCTCTCTCTCTCTCTCTCTCTCTCTCTCTCTCTCTCTCTCTCTCTCTCTCTCTCTCTCATTAAATCTTCTACGAACGGATGCGTGGAAAGCCCTACAAAATACTCAAAATAGCACACAACAAGCCATAAATGAACAAATCTACATACCTGACGACTCTCACAAATCCATAATCAAGCTCGACACCAACAGAGAGAGACGGAGAGAAAGATAGAGCATGTGCAGGTGCACCTCCTAGAGCAAAGTGCTACATCGGCACAACAAGACAGAGGGGAGGAGAGGAGAGAAGAAAGACACAAACATTGGGTGCAATCGGCCCCTGTGCAAGAGTCACCTTTTGCCTCTTGCACGTATTTGATAGATTCTTGAAGGGTCAAAGTGAGGACAAACTGGCCAGCCGGTTATAAATGGCCAAAATTCATAAAGAGCACTTGAATAATAAAATATACATAAAATATGTATATGTTCACATAGGCCTTTGCGCGGTTAATCCTTTTTCACCTGTCAGTTGCATTAGATAATAAAATGTCAATTCCATTACATACCTCTTCGTTAGAAATCAACTGTACTCAGTTGCAAAAATAAGAATCTGCAAACCATACTTATCAAAAACTATGATTAGTATTCTGTGTCAAAAATATCACATAGTAGGAGTGTTTAACAAGGTAACTCTCATACTACTTGAAATCATATTCTTGTAAACACCATTTTCTGTACCATCATTTATTTCTCAATACATACTTGAAATCAGAAGGTCAATGGTCCAATTTATCTTCCAAATAGTTAAGAATGAGTGGACGAGTGAAATGTGCGGCCGCATAAGTAGAATATATGCAAACATCATCCCTACACCCTTCTAGGTAACTAAAGAGAGAAGTTTTGATGCCTTGTTAGAATACTCAGCCCATGTGCCAAGTGAGAGTTTCAAAGTTTCACAAAATAAGCACACAAAATTGCAGTATTGTAGTGTGAGGAGAGATTTCGTAATAATCAACCGTACTATCTACTTAAATACAAAAAATAAAATAAAATTATTCAATAGTTTAGATATTTGGCAACAATAAATGTTTGCAAAAAACTGAATACAACATGAATATATCCTAATCACTAACAAACTTGTGGATAAAGTGCCAATATATGTGTGATAACTTAAAGAAAACATGGCCCATTTGTGAAATGAAGGTAGGGTAAGTTGATGATTAGAATTGAGATGCAAGGTAGAGATTCATTAACAAGTTACTCTCACTCTGAATGTTAGGGTTCTTCCTAGTTGTAACCATAGCCTAAGCTTAAGAAGAATATCAAAATTACAACACCAAGATCACTCACTACCTGCCGAGGTATCTCACTTGGTTGAAGCTACAAGGGTCTCCTCTCTTCAAGGTTTACGAATTGTACATATTTAGATAATTCAAACTATTTATATGAGATAAAAAGAAAGGACCTATCAGTAATGTGGAAGGATTCTTTGCCTTATTTTGGCCCAAGGCGTGCAAAAATTTAAATGTATCCGTTTTTTTACTACCTATGGCAAGAAGAGAAACGAGCAACAAATACATTATCTAAAAACCAAGAATGAGGAGATTATCACTGCCTACCAAAAAATTATAATAATGGTTTGATACAATTCAATATCCTGTTGTGTCGATGAGCCCAATCATGCTAGAGTTTATGATTGCGAAGCCCCATGGATACCTTGTAGCCGAGGAGTATCCAACTTCATCAACCATATGGTGATCACAAGGTCTTGGATTGTGATCATCGTCTCTAAGTTTACTGTAGTCGTCAATTTTTGAATTGACCAATGATAGTCATGGAACCTACGTTTAGACAGAAAGGCGACGATTTTTTATTTTTTATTTATTTTTTTATGCTACCACGTCTAGAAGATGTCACAATAGAACGTTGAAGTTGACGATCAAAGATACAAGCACATATTCTTACGAAGGACACCATTACTTCCTTAATATATTAACCATCTGCAAAAAGCCTATGAGACATAATTGATACAATCCTTATGGATCCAATACAATGTCTAGGTACAAAATAAAATGAAGTACAATAAAAGATTGAATTTTTTTATTATTAGCATCGGTGTCAATGCTTGTGGATGCTCTGCATTGGGCATCGTCTGAGAAAGTATTGCAGCGGTCGCTATAGAGCTTCATCAATGTCTGCCATGTTATATTACTCGGCTTTAAAAGGCCAAATTTACCTATGAGACCAAACTGAGACCGTCTGTGTCGATCAAATCCAATGTTTGGATACAAAATAAAATGAGGCAAAGGGAAACACTAAAGTCGGCCTGGCTCTCGGCCTCTTGCCTCTCAGCCTCCTTCGCTTTCTTAGCTTCTTTCAAGGCGTGATGAGAGGCAGAGAGGGAAGAGAGAGAGCGATAGAGATTCTATTGCAGCAGTTGTTGAAGAGCTTCAATACTGTCCGCCTCTGTAGGTATTCGGACTGTGAGGGAGAGAAGAAGTCTATGAGGGATTGAGTGTGTGGTGTAAGCGAGGGGTAGAGAGAGACCCTTGCAGAGGATTGCCGATGGTTGCATGGAGATGAGAGGGAGAGAGAAATCTGCTTACGAGGGTGTATATGTGTGGAGGTTGCAACCAATTTGGAGTGTGCATGTAGCAGAGAACAATGAGAAGAGTGGTAGCTTATGGCGGCGTGTTTGTGGGCGTCAGTGAACCAGTGAGAGAGGGTAATGTGATTGCAACCGTGGAGAGAGAGAGAGAGAGAGAGAGAGAGAGAGAGAGAGAGAGAGAGAGAGAGAGAGAGAGAGAGAGAGAGAGAGAGAGAAAGAAAGAAACAGAGCCGTCAATTTTTTTTCTCCTTTTTCGTTGCATGGTCATTCAAAGGACGGGGAGTAGGGGAAGTTGCGGATGGGCAAGCACCAGTGAGTTACCAACGAAGGGGGAAGAGTTGGATGGCTACAAGAGAGAGAGATAGATAGATAGATTTTATTATCGTCCTCGGAGGTCAAATATGACCTATGGGACCAAAGTTACATGTGATGTAGTATGTGTATGGCTGATGAGTGACTCTCGATGCTCCAAAATTGTAGTGATGAGAGTCGCAATGGAGAGCCCACTTTTTGGCTGGGAGAGGAAAGTGTGTAGGTCTAAGTTATGGCTGAAAATGTGAGAGAAGCAAGTTCGGATGTGATCAAAAGCTGAGCACTCTAGTAGTGTGTGGTACTCAGACTCTCGAACTTGCAGTGAGCATAATGTGCACAATCGATTTGACTCTTCTCCATTGCCCCAACGCCCTATCTCGCATCGAAGGAAATGCGAGCTAAGCCGAATTGTTGCGATAGTGCGTATCGCGGACAAGGGAATAGGCTCAAGCATGTAAGTGTGAGTACGGTTTCCTCTCTCAGCGAAGAACATGGTTTTGTAGTTGGGGGCAATATAGGTGGTGTAATGTATGAAGCGTGACCCACCGGATTTCTCCCAAGCCGTAATACATTGGCGTTGTAGAAAAGCTTCATTTCAAGCATCTCTACTTATCAATTGAAGCATCATGTAGCAAGTGTAATGCATCCCATCTCCCAAACCACTTCTTTATGTCTTGCATCCATCCCGTGCTCAAGATCTTGCTTTTATGCGTCTTTTGAACTTTTTTGCATCTTTATCCCGTTTTGACGCATCTTTATCATGTACTCCACAACCCTTTCCATGCCCATAACCTCAATTGGAAGAGATCCCGACTCAAGAAGTAGGAGCATATATGGTGTTTGTGTCTTAACTTGGAGAAAGTTTGTAAGAAAACGCTTTTGGACATTCTCAAACTCTTTCCAAGTAGACTTTGAGATGCTCCCGCCCCACACTTCCACTCCATAAAGAAGAACCGGTGTCACCAATGCATCAAAAAGATACTTCTTGAGAACCCAACACTTGATGTTTCCCGCATTACACATGTTCTCAAATGCATAATATGCTCTCTTTCCCGCTTCCAAACGACGCATAGCACATTCATGCCACGTGTGATTGGATGGAACCTCAAGGCCAAGGTACTTAAAGCTCTCAACAACTTCAAGTGTCTCGTTGTTGTACACAATGCATGGCTTCTCCTTATGGTTGGTTTTCACAAGCATAACCTTTGTTTTGGATTCATTTACAATCAGCCCACTATGCAAGCAAAAGTTCTCAAGGACAACCATAAGTTTTTGTGCATCTTCTAAAGTGTGTGTTAGAAGCACTACATCATCCGCATACAACAAAAGCATGATTACCGCATTGCAAATAGTGACCTCTTCAATGCCTTCTTCTTGCATAAAGTCAAGTACCATTTGTTCCAATTGATCGATGCATAGACCAAAGAGAGTTGGTGACAATGGACATCCTTGTTTAACCCCAATAGTGCTTACAAAAATTTCTGAAATTTCTCTTCCCATGCGCAATTGACAAATCACCTTCTCATAGATTCGAGAAACCGCAAGCATAAACTCACTTGGCACTTGGAGTTCTTCCATCCTTCTCCACAAATTGTTACGTGGAATCATATCAAAGGCTTTCTTAAAGTCCACAAAACAACAATACAATCTCTTGCCTTTCAACCGACTTTCCTCCATGAGAACACGAAGAGTGACAAGATGATCAATGGTGCTATGGCATCGACGAAAACCCGCTTGTCCCTTTGCACGCTTGTCATTTTCTTCAGCCCAATCACTCAATTTCATCTCCATTATGCACCCAAACAACTTTGCCATAAGAGACCCAATCATTATAGTCCGGTAGTTGCTTACATTCTTTACATCCCCTCCTTTATGCAAAGGCTTAACCCAATTAGTACTCCAATCATAAGGCATACCATGTTGAAGTGCAAGGTTGAACATATCACACATCCACTCATGGGTAAAATCTCCCGTCCATTTGATCATCTCCGGCTTGATACCTTGAAGATCTCCTGCTTTGCGAGTGGCCAACTTTTCAAGCCCACCGCATACATCCTCAATAGTAAAAAAAGACGGCATACATGGGAGTGAACCATAAAATGGCATTTTTTCAGTATTTTCTTGCTTATATAGATGCCTACAATGTGTGTACATATCCACTAGACTCAAGTTACCAAAATTCTCAACCCGCTTGCCTCTCAAGTTTCTCCAAAATCTTCCACATGCATGTGCCTTTTCTTGGACTTGAAATTCTTGTTGCTTTACTTCCCATCTTCTTCTCTTCTTTTGAATCAATGCCTTGTATATATGCAAATGACTTTGATAGTTGTCTTTGTCCATAGTTGCATCAAGCTTTATCAAGGACTTTCGAGCATCTTGACATTCTTTATCAAACCACCTTTTGCGTGATCTATCTTTGTTGATACCATGAAGATGCTTTATGGCAAAGCATTCTTCCGCACAAGAACAAATAGCTTTCTTGAAAGCTTCCCATTTAGTTTCCAATGGTGCATCACATTGAAGCTTTGTCATCCATAATTTTTTCTCAACCATTTCAATGTACATTGGTGCCCGTTTGAAATCCATACATAGTGATAACTTCTCTTTCCTTTGGCTGAGATTATCATGCTTAGTTGCTTCTCCACATGAAAGGTCAATACATAAGGTGCGATGGTCGGATTCCGGGGTCCATTGACCAAACATAAAACTCTTTATGCGATACATGATGGCTTCAGAGAGTAGCATATAGTCAATCACACTATCCCCATTATGTCTCCTACATGTAAATCCATTGGTTCCACTCCACAAAGATACACCATTGGCAATGAGCATACCCGTGCTATTACACGTGTGTAAAAGTAACTTTCCATAGTGATCCGGCTCTTTCTCATCCATTGAAGTACGATCATACAAGTGAACTTCCTCCAACTCCCTTGAAATGTATGGCATATCAAATTGTTGAGTATCATGTTGCAATGTTTTTGTGCGAGCATTCATATCCCCAAATACAATAACATCACCTTCACCTTTAAAATAAGCAATGTCCTCTTCCAAATCAGAAAATGGTTGATCTCTATCCATGCAAGCATAAAAGGGAGAATCATGATGAGGAATGTAGCAACCGGCTACAAAAATCGGTGCTCTTTTTGGTGTCATAATTTTCAGCCATACATAACGTTTGTACTTGTCATCTTTCACAATTGATACAAAATCTTCCAATCCTTTCTTAACCATACATGCTAACCCTCCTTGTCCTCTTCGTTGCTTGAGATTCTTTGACCACATCAATGAATGTACATTGTAATCCTCCAAGCCGTTAATCCTTTGTGTATCATGCTCCCAAGTTTCAACAAGAAGTACAACATCGGCTTTGCTTGTTAGTTCATCAATGCCAACCCCTGCATTCCATGGGTATCCATTACAATTCCAAAATCATATTTTCAATTGTAACTCGGTCTCATAGGTCACGCATCCCTATTTGCTTGAGAGACTTGCCTCCTCCTTGGGCACATTTTCTTCATGAGAGATCTCCTTGTTTTTATTATTCTTTTCCTCATATGCCTTGTGACGCATATTTTGTTGCTTAATAGTGCGATCTTCACATACAAAACATTTTGTATCCCTCAAATATATTTAACTATTATCAAGGATAATCTTTTGTTTGGTCTTATCCGACATGGTGCATACAATTGGCCGTTCTCCCGAGCGAGGAGCTCCTTGCTTCCCCACTCCATGTGCTCGATAGACCATAACTCCGGACATGCCAAAGTGGGTTTTGAAGAAATCTTCGATAACAATGGCAAGAGAAGGAGGTGTCTCTAACTTCTCTTCGGGAATTCCACGAATAACAATGTTCTTGGAATGTCGCTCCCGTTCCTTCAACTCCTCCACATCCACATTCTCAACATTCTTTGTTTGAACCATAGCTTGCATCAGTGAGGAATTAGGAACCACATTGTTACCACATACATCAGCCCAAGACCTGTTTGTGCATACATTTTTCATGTCGCATACATCCCGGCTCATGGTGTCAAATTTTTCCTCTTTCAATACATGGTCATGCTCTACATTGCTCATGCGCTCCTTTAAAGCATTCAAGTCCACAAGAGAGCGTTTACATTCCTTGACTTCCTCTTCAAGTTGCATCAAACGTGTTGTTTGCATCTCAAGTGTCCTCTTGAGATTCTCATTCTCAACCACAAGTACCCTTAGTGTGCCACTCTCCATTGCAAGTGCTCGTAAGTCTTCGCCTTGTTTGTTTACGGTCTCTTGCAATGATACCAAGTACGCCATGATCATGGTTTCCGATGTCGTTGGTTGGGTGGTTGTGTTGCTATCTCCACACTTAGGAGATTTTGGATCATTTTCCACAATGGTTGTGGACCTTGTTGAAGAAGAAGAACCCTTGCGAGTGCCGCAAGACATTGTATGTAAAATAGGAGATGAGAATCAATTTTGTTGAACCTGTTCACTTCGGAAATGCTGCTACAGAAATGCCTTCCATAACTCTGAAAATTTCAGAGAGAGAGAGAGAGAGAGAGAGAGAGAGAGAGAGAGAGAGAGAGAGAGAGAGAGAGAAGCAGAGTTATATCTACCCATAGTTGCATGAGGAGAGTTGGCTGGTTGGCCAAAGTCGACTATAGGTCATGAGTAGGCAAGAGAAACACAAGTTGCATGCAACTTCAGTGTTTGAAGTGATGTGTAGACTCAAGCGGTGGATAATAGATGGCCGCAACAAGGGGGTGGTTAGTAAAATTTAGCAAACAAGGTCGGTGCAATGTGTGTGTGTGTGTGTGTGTGTGGTTTCAATATTCAACCGACAAAAAGGAGAAGAGAGACTGATAAAGAGGACTGCCGCTACAGTTTTTTTGTTGTGAATGAGAGCTTGTAATTATGGGAGCTAGTAACTCCCACAAAAACTTTGTGTTCTGCTCCAGTACATTGCCCTCTGGCCATGATTTAGGGATCCTTCTCTACCACTCTGCACATGGTACCCACATACTAGCCACTGTTTGGCTTGCTGACAACAATGTCTAGTGCAATTGGTGTTGACACTTATGACCATTTGAGCAGCTGACAATGGTGTTTGCATGTGGTGTTGCCGTTTCACCACTGTTGTACCCATGGGTTATGTCCTCTTAAGCTATGCTTGCGACCAAGCTTGATGCCTTAAGTTCCTGAGAGGTAGAGTATGTTGCCATATCTATTGCATTGTTTTCTCACTATCACCATCTTTTGTCACATATGCTGCTATAGTTAAACAAATTTACAGCTCATGTGCTTCTCAATGATATCAACGATAGTGTCATGTGATCTCTTGTGTGCAGTTCCTATGACTTTGAAACTCCTCTTTTGTCCACGATCACCGGCCACGTATAGTAAAATGGTGAATCATTCCCACGAGAGCATACCCTTTCTAATTGACCTTCTCTTTCCTCTTCAACCTCGGACATCCTTTTGACAGTCTGCTTGGGTTATCCCTATTCTAGTTAAATTCCCTTCCCTCTCTTTCTTTATCACCATCCTCCAAACACCTAATCATGAATAGCTACATCTACTAAGTCTACATATTGTCTTCTTTACTATTCTTTAATCCTTAATAAACATAAATACTATGGTCCATATGATTAGTTTAAATCATGGCATGGGCATCATTAGTATAAACATCGAACACTTTTTTTTCCAGTTTTGATTATCATAATTGCAAGAATTTCTCCACATAAAGAGAAGAAAGCAGAGTTTAATCAACTAAAAGGACATTGGATATCTCATGCAAATATGCAAATTTTTAATCAATTAAAAGTATTTGCAAATAGAGAGAAAAAGAGAAAAATCACTTAGCTTTGATAGACATATCCAAGATCTGTAGCCATAAGAGCATAGCAAGTCTATGACACCATTGCTACAAACAGATGCGTGGAAAGCCCTGCAAAATAATCAAAATAGCACACAACAAGCCATAAGCAAACAAATCTACATACCTGATGACTCGCACAAATCCATAATTGAGCTCAACACGAACAAAGAGAGACAGAGAGAAAGATAGAGCAAGTGCATGTGCACCTCCTAGAGCGGAGTGCTACGTTGGCACAATGAGAGAGAGGTGAGGAGACGAGAGAAGACAGATACGAACATTGGGTGCAATCTCCCCCCGTGCAAGAGTCACCATTTCCCTCTTGCACGTATTTACTTTAAAAATTCTTGAATGGTCAAAGTGCGTACAAACTGGCTGGCTGGTCATAAATGGCCAAAGCTCATAAAGAGCACTTGAATAATAAAATATACATAAAATGTATATTTGTTCACATAGACCTTTGCTCGATTAAGCCTTTTCCACATGTCAATTTGTTAGCAACGGGACACGCGTGCCCTATGGAGCTCGGCGGAATATTATTTTTTGTAATTATTCATTTATTGAGAAAAACCGACATTTCACCTTTGTAAATATTGGGGCTTACAGAAGTTTCCAGATCGTATCCCATTTTCAACATTTAGATTGAGTAGATGGTTAAATTAGAACATTAGGGTTTGAGATTGTAAGGTATTTATACTACTTTTGACCTTAATGAAAAAACCTTTGTCATTTTAAAAAGTTATGTCTGTGAGTGAGGGTAGTGTGTACAAGAGAGAGTGTGAGTTTCATCTTGACGCTACGTGCGCACCGGTGGTCAGAATCGAGTGCGGAGAAGTGTAGCGTGTTGCCCCCGACGAGAGCTACGCGCCGATACCTACATTGCGGGTGTACGGTCTGGTTTTGCGAGCTCGAACTACGAGCTTCATCTGGTGATTCGGTGAGCATACGTTATCCGTTTTCGCATTTCAGCATATCCATGCGTTCGCATTGAGTAGAGCTACACATTAGGCACTTTAGTTTTCGGAAACAACGACCTGCAAATTTCGGCCAGACATCCTACGTGATTTTGCACCAGGTGTTTAGGGTTGGGATTTTGGTTAACGGACCTTAGGAAGAGCGACCTATTGGTGTTAGTACGGACTCCTTCAAGTTCTATGGCGTTTCGAGAACGTTTAATGGGTATTTGGCTCTTGGAAGCGTTGTAGGAAATCTCCTCTTATGCACTCCTGAAGGCTGTAGCTTAGACATTGGGTAGAGACCTCTTTAGGAATTAGTCGAGAGTCGGTCAATTGTAGGTTGACACCCTATGCTTGCTTCCACGCTCCTGTGGGTCGAGCTTCGTTCTTAGCTGACAAATCTTATTAGGTGAGTTCTCGCTGTGCTGACGTCCGTCGCGGCGTATCCGACAACATTGGCGCCGTTGTGGGGACGAAAACCCTAGGTAGGTGACCGAGACTAGTCCTTGAGGATAGGGATTCTCTGGCTTGCCAGAGTCTCGTTTTACATTTAGATAGGATCAGAGGGTGGGACACTCTCTAGGTCTTAAGAGGAGTCTAGGGAGCGTGTGTCTGGCCTAGATCCTTCGACTTAGGTAGACTTAGATAGTTTTAGGTATTAGTTGAGTTGTAGAGAGTAGGAGTTGGAGTGGTAGAAGCGGTGAAAGGAGATCTTGAGAGTTCAAAGAGGCCAGGAAGCAACCAAAACACCATTATCACCATTTCACATGATGAGTAGGAGTAGGGTAAGTAGGACATCATGATTCATGATCTAGAGCACTTCATGCATGTTATACTTGCTGTTAGGTTCATCACAAGGTTGTAAAAGACGCAAAAGAGTGTTTGAAAGATAAAGTGAAGTTGAAAAGTTGCTGTGAGTGTTTTTGAGAGAGCTGCAGAGCATCAGGAGCATTTCTGTCAGGAAAAAAATAAATTTTAAGCCAGGAGACATCCTATGCGTAGGATGTCTACAAGGTGATCTGGTGGAAATTTTGAAATTTTGAGTTGACTAGTGTGTTCAGAAGGTAGGTTTTACCCTATTTTCACCTAGAAAGTGGAAATTTGACCATATCTTGACAGGATAAGGCCAGATAGACAGAAATTGCCAGACATCCTACCCAAATTGTGCCAAGGCATTATTTTAAGACCAAAACCATAGGATGGCTGCATGGGCATGATCTGCATGATTTGGGTGAGAAAATTGGGTTTTAAGCAGACTTTAACATTTTTGATTGAAAAGGGCTAGAACAGCTAAAATTGGGGTCTTTTGAAATCCAAGCCAAAATCTAAGCATAGCACTGAGTTGCTAACATCAAGTGGAAGTTGTGGCTCAAGTCTGGGGTGAAACAGGCCAAATAGACATCCTATGCGTAGGATGTGTTCTGTGTGATTTGGCACTCCAAACCCAGATTTGAGCTTACCAAAGTGGCCGGCACCTCAAGAGGAGTCTGTGCTTTGCATTTGAATCCATTTTGAGCAATTAGACATGCTACGTGTAGAATGTCTAATGCATGAAATTGAAGCCAGAAACTGACTGTAGGCATAGCAGGGTGTTGTATAGCCTGAGGCAAGCCTCCTAGTCAAATTTGGTCCAAATTGGAGTTGATTTGACTGGTCAGACCAACATCAGGCTGTTGGAACAGATTTCTGATCCATTGACCAGCTTATGGGTGTCCAAATCAAAAAGTAAAAATAGTTGTGGACTCAGCATATCAAGGGGAGTCTATAGTGCAAAAACCAGACAAAAGAGAGCAGGAGACATCCTACGCGTAGGATGTCTATAGAGGCTTAGTGAAGAGAAAATTTGACTGAGGACATACAGTGATGTTCCAATTGACTTGAAAGTTCCAAAACTTCTTTCAGAAGTGAATTTGGACCTTGTTTGACCTTTTGACAGAGCAAAGACGGAATTAAGACTTTCCATGTAAATTGACCAACATCCGAGGGAAGTACAGTTCCAAATTAGCAGACCTAATCCAGAACATCAGAAGTGTATAAATACAGTAGTGGTTGAGGTTAACTCTCCCGTTATACCAATCATTACTACAACCACCTCTAGCGGTTAAATGCTTTGATTCGATTGCCGAAATTAAACGCTTGTGTACAGGTATATTCAACGGCAAAGCAAGAAGTTGTGTGGAAACTGATCCTTTGCCAGGTGAGTGATTGGATTTGTGTTAAGTTGCATTGCTAAGTTTGATGAATTTAAGATCAGGAAGACACATTTTTAGAGACCAAAAGGTGGCAGGTGGTCAAAGTAGCTTAGTGTCCACCGAGGAGAGTGTAACTCAGGCAAGGCTAGATCCACTAGCACCGATCATTGAGGAGGGTAGTGATAATGACACTTCATCAGACAAATCCTTCTTCATGATGGGTAGTCAACAACCAGGAGGTTTCTCCAATAAAGGACCAATGCTAGGAGGAAGCACCTCCCAAAATCCTTTGAACGATTCCAAGTTCACTATAATCTTCTTAGAAGGAACAAACTCGAGGGGAGCCCTAGTTTATTCTGACTATCGAGAACGCAAGTGTATTTGTATTGAAGAAAGACCTGCTCAGAGACTGGAGATAATTCGAGTCTATGATGATGGAGATAGATTACTATCTGATAGTTAGTAACCCTGAGGATTACAATAGATATGGAGATAACGTGGCAAAAGAAAAAATGGTTTCAGAAACTCAAGAACCGCCTCCAAACATTGATCGACCTGGAGCTCTTTTTATGTATGATAAGAAAACAACTAGGGTCTCAACCTATAATGAGAATGTGGGAATTTACAAGCACGAGAGCAAAATTCTTTGATGCCTGTGCTCGGCCATAATCGAGAAAAAAGCATTAGTGACCTTGAACCAAGGGTAAACTAGAGAACACCCACCGGTTGACCCTGGAAGGTTGAGTTCACATTTAGTCTGATGACTTCAACTGGAAATTTCAAAGTGATAAGGAAAGATATTTTGGATTTAAGGGTTAATATTTGACAAGTACATTCCTTATATCATTTGGGGCTAATATTTGACAAGTACATTCCTGATATCATTTGGAACAACTTTGCCAAAAGGGACCATGTCGGAAAATTGAAAAAAGTTTGTCAAAATAGCCAAATACAGAAACTAGTCAAAAATCGCAGGGCAGACAGAAAAACTCACTTTTGATCATAAAAAAGTTGGCCAGATTCAAAAATATTTGGGGAAGAGTATCACCATAACATGGACTACAAGCTGACTAAGTTTCATGTCAAAATGTGGTCAAACATGGATCACGATCCATGTGCCTCATGAAAAAAAATTGAAATTTTTTTTGGCTAAGATTTGAGTAGTGGATAGCTAACACATAGACAAAAAATTTTCCCAAAAGAACCAAATGCGAAAAAGTTGTAAAAAGTGGTCAAAAGAGCCAAGAACAGAGCATTGTCAAAACTGCCACAATAGACTGTAGAAGTCAGTTTTGGTTGGGCAAAACTGATCCATATCCAGAAATTTTTGTGGAGCAAGCTACAAACATGAATTTTATCACCCCCTTGAGTTGGCATCAAAGAGCGGGAGGAGTCTTGTCTTGGTGTCAGTCTCAAGCGAGAGGGATGTCAGAAATCGTGGTGTATCCATTAAAAATTCAGGATGATATCAGAGGCAATTTTTTGAGTTTCTATTGGAGATAGACAACGGTTTTGCACAAAGATTAATTTATGGCATTATGATAATGGCTACGAGAATCTCTTGGTTTCTATTGAGGACATAGAATGACCTTATACAAAGTCAACTTTTTAGCATTTTGATAAAAAATCCTTTCTTGCTACTGTAAAGACACAATGAAATATGCAAATTCCGGGACTAATTGTTCCATTTGCTTATTGCTACAATCAAATGGATGTATATTATCATGTTTAGTTTCTACATGAATTACATTAATCGAATGGATTATGTTTTGTATCATCATCGCCCATGAGAGAGAGAGAGAGAGAGAGAGAGGGAGGGAGAGGGAATAGAATTCAAAGCTTTATCCTTTCTGATTGTTTGTTCATTTAATCTAAACACAATAAATTGTCTTCTAAGGTCACTTACAAGTTTAAATAATTGGCTTAGAAAACATTAGTTTTATAGAATCGATTATATACTTTAGTGCTTGAATAAACAAGATGTAGAAAATTGTTATTTAGGTATTTTTGTAGCCACATAGTATGGCTAGATGCTAGATACAATAAAAAACCGATCAAAATAGCCACTACCCAAAATTTTTGCTATATATATCGATTCTCGTATAGCATGATATTAGGTCATGAGAGGTGATGTTCAAACCATCCTTGAGTTTTATGTCATGGGCTCAAAAACTCCACTAACATGGTGTTTCAAAATCAATTCACTAACCCAAGGCACTTCCTCTAGCCCTCAATTATGGCCAATTTCAATTTTGCCTATCTCCACTTCCTCTAGCAAGGTCTCGTTCCTTAGTCTCTCCTACAAAAATGTTATCAGACTTTGAAGCATAATCACATACTCATTGCAAACATACACATCATTTGTCTTCCACTATTTCTTCCTCTTTTATCATTGTGTCCTTTATTTTTATCTGCCATGTAAGTAAATATCAATTGATGAGACAAGTGCTTCATATCATCAACAAACAACCCTATAGAGAGAGAGAGAGAGAGAGAGAGAGAGAGAGAGAGAGATTGAGTTGTAAGTTTGCCCCAAAAGTGCAAGAGGGAAAATATTTGAAAGAGAGAGAGAGAGAGCATGAAGTGAGCAATAAAGCCCTTTAACATATTAAGATCTTTTTTTAAAACAAAATTCCACCTGTCAAGTCATGAGAGGTGTACATTAAGAAGTTTTAGTTTCATATTTGCTTGTAGTTAGGAAATATACTATTTAATATTAGGACCTCTCATAAATAGAGGCTCAAATAACTATATATATATATATATATATATATATATATATATATATATACACACACACACACACACACACACATATGTATATATAAGAAGGGCATTTTTAATTATATTTAGGATCCACATAAGGGTAGATTAACTTGCCAAAAGAAATTACATAGGGTTTTTAAAATGTCACTACAAGAGGTTCTTCATATTAGCAACACTAGCAGTGCGGCGCTCAAATGTTAAAATCCATGGCATTGCTATGCTCGTCACTATGGTCATTGCTATGAGCATGGCTATGAGCGTTGCTATGCTATTTGAAGCATAGCCACGCTCATAGCGACGCTAACAAGGGTAAAAAATAAACCAAGAGCGCCAAAAACTCAGATCTCATATCTGAGTTTTGGCGCTCTAGCGAAATAGGTAAACCCGCGCGCCTCCCTCTCTCTCTCCCCCCCCCCCCCCCCCCCCCCCCCCCCCCCCCCACACACACACACACACACACACACACACACGAGAAGAGGAAGGAGAGCAAGGTATGCTCCTTCCCTCTCCTCCCTCTCATGTTCCCTTCCCCTCTTTCTCTCTCTCCCTCTCAATCTCACAGACATACACACACACACACACATACACACACACATTGTGTCTTTGAGAGAGAGAGAGAGAGAGAGAGAGAGAGAGAGAGAGAGAGAGAGAGAGAGAGAGAGAGAATGTACACACATGCATAAACAAAAAACACATACACACACATTGAGTGTACAAAAAATTACACACGCATGCATAAACAAAAAATGCATACACACACACACACATTGAGAGAGGAAGAGAGAGAGAGAGAGAGAGAGAGAGAGAGAGAGCAAGATAATTAGAGGAGAAAACAAAGAGAAAGAGAAAGAGGGAGAAAAAAAACAAAAAACAGAGAGAGAGGGAGAGAAGACAAAAAGAGAGAGGTAAGGGGAGAAAACAAAGAGAGAGAGAGAGATAGATTTTAAAAAATAGAGAAAATATAAAATGAAATGTTATATTAAGATTTAGGGTTAGGTTAGATTTAAAAATACATTTAAGATTAGGTTAGATTAAGATCTAAGATTAGGAAAAGTCGAGAAGGACAAGTGGAGGAGAGAGAAGGGAGGTGTAAAGGTGGGAGGAGAGAGATTTTCTCTCCCAAACGTGACAGACGAAAGGAGATTAATGCGATTACAAGGAACATGGAATTTTTTTTGGCAGGCGATGATATGGTATTCTATTACAATCCCTACTCGCACACAATGCGTTCTCTCTCTCGTGCTCTTTGAAGGTTGTGCTAAGACTCTCTCTCTCTCTCTCTCTCTCTCTCTCTCTCTCTCTCTCTCTCTCTCTCTCTCTCTCTCTCTCCCCTTCACCATCAACAAGGAATTGGTGAATTTGCGCATCAGAGCATGTAGATCTATTGGATGCAAGAGATATCCCCCTTTTTTCCCTCCCGTTAGTGTTGCTACCTACCAAAGTTTGGCCTTGTTGTTGGAGGACCGGGAAGTAGTAAGTGGAGAGAGAGAGAGAGAGAGAGAGAGAGAGAGAGAGAGAGAGAGATAGATAGATAGATAGTTCTATTATCGTCCTGGGAGGTCAAATATGACCTATGGGACCAAATGAACATGTCACGTGGTGTGAGTGGAGTTCATAAGTGACTCTCGATGCTCAAAAATGGCTGAAATGAGCGTCGCAATAGAGAGTCCACATCGTGGTTGGGAGAGGAAGGTATGTAGGGAGAGCTCATGGCTGAATATATGGGGAAAAGAGGACCTAATGTGGTCAAAAGCTGAGCACTCAAGTAGTGTGTGGTACTCACTCTCTCGCACTTGACGAGGGCATAAGGTGCAAAGTCGATGACACTCCTCGCCAGTGCCCCAACGTCCTGTCTCGCAGCGTAGAGAATGGGAGCTAAGACGAATGGAGGCAATGGTGCGGATCGCACTCAATGGGATGGGCTCAAGGATGTAGGAATGGGTTCGGTTACCTCGTTCCGAGAAGAAGAGAGATTTGTAGTTTGGGGCAACGTGTGTGGTGTAATGGCTGAAGCGAGAACCTCCAGATTTCTCCCAAGCCATGATACATTGGTGTTGTAAGAAGGCCTCATTAACTTGGGAGTCGATCGACGCATCCTTGACCAAGTGACATGCATCCCATCTTCCAAACCATTTCTTGATATCAAGCATCCACCCCGAACTTAGTATTTTGCTCTTGCATGTCTTTTGAACCTTTTGACTTGCTTCATATGCGATTCTAGGAAGTCGATGCAAAGGGCTACGTTGTGTCTTACGCATGTACTCCACAACCCTTTCCATGCCCAAGACCTCAATGGGAAGCGATCCGGACTCAAGAAGTAAGAGCATGTAGGGTGTTTGTGTCTTGACTTGGAGAAAGTTGGTGAGAAAACGCTTTTGGACATTCTCAAACTCTTTCCAAGTAGACTTCCCGATGCTTCCACCCCACACCTCCACTCCATAAAGAAGCACCGGTGTCACCAATGTGTCAAAGAGATACTTTTTGAGAGCCCAACACTTGATCTCTCCTGCATTGCACATGTTCTCAAATGCATAATAAGCCCTCTTTCCGGCTTCCAAGCGACGCATTGCACAATCCTTCCATTTATGATTGGATGGAACCTCAAGGCCAAGGTACTTGAAGTGATCTACCACTTCAAGTTTCTCATTGTTGTATACAATGCATGGATTTTCGTCATTGAGGGTCTTTACAAGCATAACCTTGGTTTTGGATCCATTCACGATCAGCCCGCTATGTAGGCAAAAGCGTTCCAAGACACTCATAAGCTTTTGTGCATCTTCTAAGGTATGTGCCAAGAGCACTACATCATCGGCATAAAGCAAAAGCATGATCACCGCATTTCCAATCTTAACCTCTTCTATGCCTTCTTGCTGCATAAAATCAAGAACCATGTATTCCAATTCATCAATGAGTAGCCCAAAGAGGGTTGGGGAAAGTGGGCATCCTTGTTTGACACCAATAGTGCTTGCAAAAAATTCTGAAATTCCATCTCCCATACGTAATCGACATATCACTTTTTGGTAGATGCGAAAGACTGCATGCATAAATTCTCTCGGCACTTGAAGGCTTTGCATACGTCTCCAAAGATTTCCTCGCGGTACCATGTCAAAAGCTTTCTTGAAATCCACAAAGCAACAATAAAACTTTTTTCCTTTCAATCGAGACGCTTCCATAAGAACTCGAAGAGTGACAAGGTGATCAATAGTGCTATGATGCTTTCGAAAACCTGCTTGGCCAAGCGCACGTTTGCCATTCTTTTCAGCCCATTCACTTATCTTCATCTCCATGATACATCCAAATAACTTTTCCATCAAAGAACCAACCATTATAGTGCGATAGTTGTTCACATTGTTTACATCTCCTCCTTTGTGCAAAGGTTTGATCCAATTTGCACTCCAATCATGAGGCATGCCATACTGAAGTGCAAGGTTAAACATATCGCATATCCAATATCGTGTTTTCTTGCTTGTCCATTTAATCATTTCAGCCTTGACACCTTGAAGGTCACCTGCCTTGCGAGTAGCAAGTTTCTCAAGCGCACGGCATACATCTTCAATGGTAAAGAAGGGAGACATAAATGGAAGGGAGCTACAACCCTCCATCTTATCAACATTGGGTTGCTCATAGAGGTTCTTACAATGCATATACATATCCTCAAGAGTCAAGTCACCAAAGCTCTCAACGCGCTTGCCTTTTAGATTTTGCCAAAACTTGCCACATGCATGTGCTTTCTCTTGTGCTAAAAGAAGTTGTTTTTCGACTTCCCACCTTCTCCTCTTCTTTTGAACAAGTGCTTTGTATGTGTGTGAACATTCCAAGTAAACTTCCTTGTCTTTGATTGCATCCAATCTTAGCAAGTGTTTTCGGGCTTGACTACATTCCATGTCAAACCATTTCTTCTTGGTGCTACCCTTCTTAGACCTTTTGCAAGACATGTGTTTCACCGAAAAGCATTCCTTCGCACAAGAGAAAATTACTTCTTTAAAAACTTTCCACTTGCATTCTAATGTTGGGCTCCCTTGATGCTCTATCATGCTTAACATTTGGTCCACCATATCAGCATATATAAGTGCTCGTTTGAAGTCTAGACGTAGGTACAAATGATTCACATCATGATTGGAGGCTACATGCTCGGGCCGTTTACCACACTTGAGGTCAATACATAACATCCTATGATCCGATTCCGGATTCCATTCACCAAGTGTAAAGCTTTGTATGCATTCTAGAGTGGCTTCTGAGAACAACATATAGTCAATCACGCTAGCACCATTGTGCTTTCTACATGTAAAGTCATTGGTGCCTTGCCATAGAGATACACCATTTGCAATGAGCATTCCGGTACTATTGCACATATGTAGAAGTGACTTTCCATAGTGATCCACTTCTTTTGCATCATTAGAACTTCGATTATACATGTATGAGTCATCCACTCTTCTTGATACATGCGGCATGTCGACTTGTTGTGTGTCGTGTTGTAACATATTTGTGCGAGCATTCATGTCTCCAAAAACAATGACTTCACCTTGATCCTTGTAATAAGCAATGTCTTCCTCTAGTTCAACAAAGGGCTGATCTCTATCCATATTCAAGCGAGCATAAAAGTTGGAGTCATAGTGAGGAATGTAGCAGCCGGCCACAAACATGACTTGACCATTTGGTGGGCTGATTTTCAGCCATAAGTAGCGTTTATACTTATCTTCTTTGACAATGGAAACATCTTTCAAACCCTTTTTGGTCATACATGCTATGCCTCCTTGGCCTCTTCGTTGCTTTGCATTTTTGGCCCACATCAAAGAATGTACATCGTATTTGTCAAATCCAAGAATTCGTTGCGCATCATGCTCCCATGTTTCGACAAGAAGTATCACATCGGAGTCGTTGGTAAGCTCATCAATGCCAATTCCCGCATTCCATGGATACCCGTTACAATTCCAAAAGCTTATTCGCAAGCGTGAGTTGGTCTCATAGATCATGTGTCCCTATTTGTTGGGTGGACTTGCATCCTCCTCAAGTGCCTTTTCTTCTTGAGATGATACCTTAACCTTCTTGCTTCTTTCCTCGTATGCTTTGCGACGTACATTTTGTTGCATAAGAGTGCGATCCTCATATACATTACAACCCGTTCCTTTGAGGTAGATCCAACCATTGTCAAGGATGATCTTTCTCTTTACCTCATCAGCCATGGTACATACAATAGGTCTTTCTCCCGAGCGAGGGACTCCTTGTTTTCCAACTCGATGTGCACCATAAGCCATGATTCCTGACATGCCAAAGTGTGTAGCAAAAAACTCTTCAATAGCAACCGCAAGAGATTGGGGTGTTTCCATGCTTTCCTCCTTGATTCCACGAATGACGATGTTCTTTGAGCGTTTTTGTCGTTCTTGCAATTCTTGAGTGTCCACATTCTCTACATTCTTTGCTTGGACAACGGCTTGCGTGATAGGAGATGTAGAAACCACATTATCCTTACATATATCAGCCCATGATTTGGATGCATTTCTCATCTCACATACATCATGTCGTATTGTATCTATCGTTTCCTCTTTCAATACATGATCACTCTCAACTTTGCTCAAGCGCTCTTTCACTACATTCATGTCCACAAGAGAGCGTTTACATTCTTGAACTTCATTCTCAAGATGCATCAAGCGCGTTGTTTGCATTTCAAGAACCTTCTTGAGGTGCTCATTCTCCACAACGAGAACTCTTAAAGTACCATTTTCCATTGCAAGTGCGCGCAACTCTTCACCTTGCTTGTTGACGGTTTCTTGTAACGAGATCAAGTAAGCCATGATCATTGCTTCCGTTGTTGTAGACGATGTGGTTGGATTAGCATCCAAATTCCTTGGAGATTTTGCATCATTCTCCATGGCGAGTGTGGCTTTTCCACCCTTGCGAGTTTTGTCTGACATTGCCTTCAAGTCGGCAACAAAAACGCAAAGTTTTGACAGTTTTTTCAGTTCTGAGATGCTGTTACAACAAAGCCTTCCATTACACAGAAAAATTCTGTCTTTACATCAATGCGTAGAGGGCTTCGTGCTCTTCGATTGAGGCTATAGATCACCTAAATCGGAGTTCGGATGAGCAAGTTATGGTCAAAAGAGTGAACTGCTGTCTACTAGGTCAAAAAACGGCTGTGTGTGTGTGTGTGTGTGTGTGTGAGAGAGAGAGAGAGAGAGAGAGAGAGAGAGAGAGAGTGCAACCATGGTGTGCATGATCAAAGAGAGTGCCATGGTCCACACAAGAGGGAGACGAGCATGTTTCCATGGCGAGGGAAGAAAAGAGAGGGACCATTGCACAGAGGGGGCGATGCTCGCTTTGCAGACTTGAGGATGGCAACGGACAGGATACTTTGTCTTCGAGTCATGGCTGTATACAAATGGCCAGTGTAAACAAAAAATGGCCGACTAAACAAAAATGGCCCGTATAGAATCTAAGGGGAATTCTCAAAATACCCCTCTAATTTTAAATTCCCAAAATGCCATCCAAATTTACCAAAATTTCCAAGATACTCCTGGTTGTGAGATTAAATATATGCGCTTATGAAAAATTTGTAAATTTTCATAAGAAGATTGATTATCTATCAATAGAAGATCTACTACAAAATTGCCCACTGCTATCTCAACTTACATAATATGGCGGAAGGGGGAGGAGCCCTTTACATGTGTCAAAATTTGTGACATGAAGGCTAAACTCCAAAACTGAGAGAAGCCCCTGTGCACGCGATAGAGTGGGAGAGAGAAAAAGAGAGAGAGGCCACCAAAGGCGGCATGCCGTACTAGTACAACATATATAAATGTTGGTTGATGATACAAAATGTCGATGGGTACTATACAGCTACACATCAGCTAGCTCCTCCAGTTTCAACGGTTGCGTGTAAGGGTCGTGCAACAAGCACAACACACCATTAAGAACTTACAAATGTACAAAGATATACAAATACTTCAATGCAAGAGTTTAATAATCTCACCTCTCCACCCCGTCTATCTACGGTCCAGGTAATGGGTTGTTCTCCTTGGGAGACCATGTGTACCTAACATTTTTCTTTGTTAGGTCATGTAATGGTCCTGCTATTAGTGAGGACTTTTCAATGAAGCATTTATAGTATGCACACATACCTATAAAGCTTCTTAGTTCATGAAGATTCCTTGGTTTAGGCCATCCTTTTATTACCTCTAACTTTGATGGATCCATTTGGATGCCATCTTGAGAGATAATGTAACCTAAATACAGAATCTCTTGTAAGAAAAATTCACTTTTCTTTTGATTAACATAACGTTTATTCTCTCTAAAACTTGAAATATTACCTAGAGGTGTTGCTTGCTCATATTAAACTGATCATTTAATGTGGGAGAATAGACGGGAACAAGGGTTAGAATATAGACATGTGCTTATGGATCTGTCTCAACATGGGGCCAAGGTTAAAGGGGTCCAAATGAGAGATGGTCTATTAAAGAGAAATACTACCTAATGGAGCTTAAAGACCTTAGGTTTAGCTTCATTAAAGACCTCCAAAAGTTAGTGCTTAAAACTCCTTTGACATTAGGCAAGCTAGGGTTGACCTTGAGGTGGGAATCCTACCCAAGCATGAGGTGCTTGTTGTACTTGCTAGCTAAGGTTCTTAAGGTGTTTGTGGGAACTTTGCCCAAACTTGAGGTGCTTCTCATGCTTAAATGACTAAGGTTCTTGAATTGTTCGATTCAAACATGATCTCTCAAGAGGCATAAAAAATTTTCATGCTTAAATGACTAAGGTGCTTGAAGTGTTCAATTCAAACATGATATCTTAAGAAGCATAGAAAACACATGTCAAGATCCTCCCCATGTGGCCCTCACGATGTGCTTGAATCCTATTGGATAGGCTTTAAAGGGGTCCAATGAGAATTTAGATGCATGAAAATAAGTAATTAAGTTCTTTCTCTCAAATAGAAAAAAGAGAACACATGTCCAAATGATATACTCAAATAATACGAGAGAGAGAGAGAGAGAGAGAGAGAGAGAGAGAGAGAGAGAGAGAGAGAGAGAGAAAGGGGTGGACCAAGCATGAGAAGGGGTGGACCAAGTATGAGAAGGGATATTCTCTCATTGTCTCTCTCTCTCTCTCTCTCTCTCTCTCTCTCTCTCTCTCTCTCTCTCTCTCTCTCTCTCATTGTGTGAAGTGCAAAGTGCAAGAGCTCCATCTCCTTCTCCAAGCTTGTTGAGAAGTTGAGAGCCTACACCAACACTCTTGGCTATGGAATGAAAATCCAACCAAGATCCATGCTTCAATGCTTAAGCTTGCCATCTTCTTCATCTTCATTACTATGTTATTATGCTATGCCAAGAACAGTGATGATAAGTGAGGAACTATTTCTTTCTCCTATGAATGATTCTTCTTCCTCTTTCCTACCCTCATTCCCCGCTAGCTCTCTCCACCTTCGAAGGTGTTTGAGGCCTTGGGATTGAGGCTTGGGATAGTTAATGCTTTTTGAAAAGTTTATGTTATGCTTGTGATGCATGAAGCTTTCCATCTTCATAGCATCCCCAAGGTAACAAGGAACACCAAAGATTGTATTATACCAAGTCTCTCTTGATGGGAGAATCTATAATACAAACGCCTTTTGGAGGAGGGACCGGCTCTGAGTAAATCCAGTCCTCAACTATTGTCATGTTCTCTAATACTCTCTCTCTTGCAAAAGTATTTCTCATGCCAAGTCAATTAAGTACTATCTTCATGTTACTACCATTGATAGCCGTTTTTTCGGCTCTCTGTAATTGCCATAGTGAGTTATCTCACCCTATCAAATCACTCAAACACTATGGTTACCCTCACCCTTTCACTGTATATAGGTGTGTGTGAGTTAGGGGACTTTTCCCATATCTCCTTACTGAAATAAAAAACCCTCAATTAGCTAAGCATTGGGCTAGTTGAGCCAAAAAAATATAAAATATAAAAAATATAAGTATATTATGGCCCATGCGTATGTAAATATTTCTTTGTATATAGGGCCTAAATAAAAGATTTTTTCATAATTATTTTGGTATTTATTTAAATATTTTTACCTATGTGTGTGTTATTTATGCTCTGTACATTGCCTCACCATTACCACAATTTTTCTTACCATTTTTCATACTCTTTATTCCATATATAAATATTTTCAT
The DNA here is from genome assembly GCF_014529385.1 of Adiantum capillus-veneris. NCBI lineage: Eukaryota > Viridiplantae > Streptophyta > Polypodiopsida > Polypodiales > Pteridaceae > Adiantum > Adiantum capillus-veneris. Next base: position 19,264,165 of record NC_140953.1, read on the forward strand.
GTAAGCTTCTCTTATATTTGGTGTAACTCCACCCCAACAAAAATCCAAAAAAACTAGTTTTATTTATGTGTATATTTTTTTACTATTGTGATTTTTCCCTTCCTACATCTATTTTGTTTTTTTTCTAAAAAATTAGAACACCAAAAATATTTATCTTTTTATGGTAGCCTCATAATGAGAGAGATTTCTTTTGACCCCTTTATATTTTTTCTACTTATATTATTTATATTTGACATGTACATATTTTTTAGACCCCTCAATATTTGATTTTCTTAGTTGTACTATTCACTTATATCATGATCTCAACAATATCTTCAATTATAGAACTACCAAATAAGGTCAAGGGTAGGTGGCATGCATACATGCACTATGAAGGGCTCACTCTTGGAGGTATTCAAAAGAATCATCCAAAGAAGGACCCCACAAGGACCTTGTGCAGTGGAAAAAAACGGTCGGTTTTGCTGAATTTTTAAAGTTCACTTGCTCTCTGAATTTGAAAAGGTGATACAAACAAAAGTTGTAGCTTATGGGCTGAACTTTTGTCTCAAATTTTTTCATATTTTTTTGAGCTACGAGTTGTGAGCTATGATTTTATTAGTGGACCCCAATTTTCCCATGCTATGCAGCCACACTCTCTCTTCCACTTTATCATTTTCCTCTTTCACACACACTTCTCCACTTATCATCCCCACCTCTCTCACCACTCCTCTCTGCACCCTACTCACCTTCTCCTCAACCTTGAAGAATAAGAGAAACCATGGTGAACTCATACCTCCCACACACAATTCCATTCCAAAATTGACCACCTAGTCTCATTTTTCCTCCTTCAAATTACCCATATCTATCAAAAAAACCACAAAATTCAGCCTCTTCTCTTAAAAGACAGCATCATGGTGGTTGATTACTCAGCTTCAATTACCTTGTCTCTCAAGGAAGGTCAAGAGTGGAGAAAAAATGTACCGTCAAAGCTAGTGGACCGTCAACAAGCGTCAAAATTGGCCCTACTCAAGACACTTGGAGCATCAACCTTGTAAGAAATCCACCTTTTCTTACCTCTTAAGAGTTTTTCTTCCTTATTTGTATCCTACATGGATACTCCCATTATAAATATCCAATTCCATTTGTAAATTAATACTAACTCTACTAACACTAACCCACTATGAAAAGTCCTATCACCTCCATTTCTCTCCTCTCTCTTTCCCCACCAATTTCTTGATAATTCCAAGCAAAAGAAATTAGATAAATTGCTGAAAATCTAACCCAACCATGGTTAGAGGAGTAACCCTAGCCTTCAAAATTGCTATAAAAGGAGGGTGTAGCTAGCACAAAAGGGGGAGCCATAAGCAAGAGCACTATACTATAGCTTGAGAAGCCAAGCTCAACCTCTCTAGAAGGAGCTCTTGAGTGGAAGCTCATTGTCTTATGCATGTGCATGTGTTGTAATAGGGGATTAGCAAGGGAACTCTATGCCATTGTAAGAGAGAGAGTGATCATTCAATTGAGAGTAGGAAATCTATCATTTCTCCTACTAGTGTAAGCCCAACATTTGCTGAATCAAGGAGGGTGGATTTGGACTAAGCTTGGATACTTTGTCTCCCTTCCAACGTGAAGTAATGGACAACAATGATGCGTAAGTGTCTTGGTGTTTTTTGTTAAGTTCTTGATAGCTTGTCTCTGGTGTTGTCATCAATCTAGCCATAAATCCCACATACTGTAAGAGGGCGACAGGGTGGAGAGGACTCCCCTGGCCTTAAGACAGTGATTGGGGTGGCTTTTCTTATGATGTGTTGTGGTGAAATTTACGCAAGCTATGTTGAACAAATACTAATCTCACTTTGATTTGTCATGACAGATTTGTAAGAAGGTATTAATGCAACAAGCACCCCCTCCCCCTTTCTCTCTCTCTCTCTCTCTCTCTCTCTCTCTCTCTCTCTCTCTCTCTCTCTCTCTCTCTCTCTCTCTCTCTCTCTCTACGCGTCCTAGTACGCATCCAAAACTAGGTGGTGCCCCAAATTTGTGTAGGGTTAGGTTGCGGGTTTGTGTGTGTGTTTGTTGTTTTTTCCAACCCCAACCCAATTGAGCAGCATGGGAGCCTAGAAGAGTGCTTGGAGGCCACTCTTCTTGTTGCCCGCCCCAGACCGCCTCAAATTGGTGCCCCCACTGAGGACGGCTTGTGTATTTTTGTGTAGAATCAACCTTTAGCATAGTCAAGTAGTTTGCATGATTCATGAAAATTTGTATGATCCCTTCATTCCTATTGCAAGGCAAAAGGTACACATAATTGTTAGTACTAAGTTGCAATTTCAACGTGTCATTCGTAGAATTTTAGGTCCTCTTAGGTTGGCCGAGATAAACGCTTCAGTAAATCCTTTTATTTTGCCTCTCATTAGGTACGACCTTAGTTTGGACGTCTATATTTTTGTTTTGTTTTAAGCATTAGGTTATGCATAGACCATGGATAATGGCCCAGGAATAGAGATTTTCCCCTTCCATTTCACTCCACACATTAGAATAAACATTGCAATTAGTAGGAAAATCCATTTTCAACAACGTATGGTGTTCATGTTTGGTGCCCAAAGAGTAAGAGAAATTCTCGCATCACCAAACCGTGTCATACTACCTCTTATTGATTATCATAGGTCGTTTGATGTGAATATCTTTATTTTGTTGTAGAATAGATTGCAAGCTAGAAAACATTATTGTGTAAATCTTTTTAAGAAAGAAAAACAAAATGGGTGTCACTTTGAAATCAATTCAATGGAAAGCCAACGCCAAATGTCTGGGTATCCTCTTTTCTTTGGAGAGCCTGGAGAGGATGCAAAATTATTTTTAGCGAATTTCAAGATGTCTTGCCGTATCAAGAGGATAATAACTGATCAAGAACGTGTAGAAATGCTTGAGGTGGTCCTTAGGAAAGATGCTAGCACTTGGTTTGACTCTTTGCCTGAGGAAGTTAAGGGGAATTACACAGAAGTTTTGAATCATTTCAAAATACTTCTTTGATCCCCAAAACACTCAAAAATTATGGCAAGATATTGTTTCTCATAAGCAAAAAGACTTAGATGACTACTACTTGTACAAGCAAGAGTTTCTATGTCTTTGGGCTCTATGGATACGAAATGTTGCAAACCCTGGTGATGGTGCAGAATTTCTAAAGAAGGAGAGGTTCATAGCCTGACTCTTTCCTGACCTTAAGGTAAAAGTTGAGGCGGGTGCACCTGCTACCTTTGATGCAGCTCAAACTAGGGCTGCTGAGAAATATAGGAAACTCAAGTGCTTAAGGGGAGAGGTTCCAATAGAAGGTCTTAGACCCAAAGGTAAGTCACAAGTATCAACATCGAGGAAGCTTCCTGAGGTAACGTCGGAAGTAATTGAGAAGTTAAACGAATCTTTAAGTAGCCTGTCAATTCACCTTGCACAAGCTGTAGGTCCAAAGGGACAAGCAAAGAAGTCTCAAGAGCGAGATCCATGACCTAGGAGAGTCTTGCAATGTTGGAATTGCGGAGAGTCTGGACATGGGATGTATAATTGTCCTTGGCCCCGTTGGGAGCCAGGGAGACCTAACTTGAATTACCCAGTGATGAATGCAGGTGAAGGAACTGGTCAACAACCAAGGCTTCTACAAAGACCAAATGGACCAAGACCACCTCCACAAGGGGTAGAAGGAGTTCCACCTTTGCCAGATCCAAATGTGCATGTGGTAGAGGTGACAAACTCAAATGAGGTTGACATGGAAGCAAATGGCATTAAGCGTGGCCGAGGAAAAGGTAAAGAGAAAGAGGGTGTCCCATCACAGAGTGACCATGGACAAGGCAAGAAGGCAAAGGATACCAAGGAAGCTAAGAGGACTCGACGTCGTATCAATCTCCAAGACTTCCCTCTTGGACATGGTATGTCTCCATACAACCTGTTGGAAGACATGCGAGGTAAGGGTCCTGATATCTCATGGCCTCAGTTTCTTGCATTATGCCCACAAGTTAGGAGGGATTTAACAAAGGCAGTTAGCACTAGGAGAAAGGTAAAAGAGAGTTTTCCTGTTGTAAAAATTGCACATGCTAAAATGAACGAGGATATTACACATGTGCTAGATTGTTACATAAAAGGAAGATTGGTTAGGAAAGGTCTAGTGGATGGGGGTGCACAAATTTGCATCATGACAGAAGGGCTCATGCAAAGACTAGGCATGCACATCCATGAGACACCTGAAATCAAAGTGAAAATGGCAAACAATAGCAAGGCTAGGTGCGTAGGCATTTGTAAAAATGTTTTTGTGGAGGCCTTTGGCATTAAGAAGGCAGTGGATTTCTATGTCATGTCTACCAAGGGAAATGGTTACCCATTTATCCTGGGAAGACCATGGCTAATGAAAATGCGAGCTTTGTAGGATTGGGAGAGTGGAAAGCTAATTTGCAGGAATGACAATCACAAGAAGGTTGTCTTTGACATGAAGGAGCAACGACAAGAGGAGCTCCATGAAGAATCAAATCGAAGTGAGACGGAAGAAGATTGGACTGAAAACACTTCAGAAGAAGAAAGTAGCGGCAGCATTACTGAAGAGAAGTCCTCCATTGAAGTCATGGGGGTAAGGTTTAAGCCAAACAACCAGGAGACCTCTTCTCGAGGTTTGGAAGAGGTAGGTTCCCAACATAACCAAAAGGTGGAAGATGAAGGAATGTTAGAAGGTATGTTGTATACAACACATACAAAGGATGAAAGAGAGGAGTTCAAATGTGTGCTAAGGAAATTTTCGAGGCTTTTTGCTAAAGACTACACCGATGTGCGTAGAGTAGATGTTGTTCAACACAAGATTGAGTTGAAGCCAGAGGCCACACCTAAGGCTCAAAAGCTACGAAGGCTAGGAGTCGTTAACGAGCAGGCTCTACTCAAGGAGGTAAGAAAGCTTCTAGCAGCAGGTTTCATTTATCCAGTGGAGAATTCAGAGTGGGTCTCTCCCGTTGTTGTCGTCACTCCTAAGAAAAACGGCAAGTGGAGGGTGTGTGTGGATTATCGTCCACTTAATGGGGCAACAAAAAGAGATCACTTTCCCCTCCCATTTCAGGATGAGATACTAAATGAAGTAGCTGGTCATGAGAAGTACACTGTGTGTGATGGCTACTCGGGTTACTTTCAAATAGGTATCGCATTGGAGGATCAATTGAAAACAACCTTTATCACTCCTTGGGGTTGTTATGCTTTTGGAGTCATGCCATTTGGCCTGACAAATGCTCCTGCAACTTTCCAACGCTTCATGAACATGGTGTTTCAAGCATTCTTTGGAAAGTCCATTAGGGTTTTTATTGATGATTTTTGCATTTATAGCTCAAAATCATTGCATCTACAAAGGGTAGAAGAAGGTTTAAAGAAGCTCTATAACATGGGAGGTCAACTCAACCCCGACAAGTGTCACATAGCTGAGGATGAAGTGATCTTGCTTGGTCACAAGGTTTCCTATAAAGGCATTGAGGTGGATCCTTCAAAGGCAAAGGCTCTTATTGAGCTCCACTCACCCAAGAATCTCAAAGAGGTCATATCATTCATTCAAAAAGTGAAGTATATGTCACGCTTTATTCACTTAGCTTCGGAGTTGCTTCATCCTTTGCAAAAGTTGACACAACAAGTAGAATTTACATGGTCTGATGAGCTTGAAGAGTATTTTTGTAACATTAAAGTCATTTTGTCAGAGCTACCAACACTCATGCCTCCTTGTTGGGAGTACACATTCTTTGTTAGCTCTAGTGTTGGAAGGGAAACAATTGGTGCTGTGTTGCTACAACAAGATCCCCACAGTACAAGGATGCGACCCATCTACTTTGCTAGTAGGGTCATGAATGCTTTGGAGAGAGACTACACAGAAGCAGAACTCATGATGCTTTCTCTCATGTTTGCGGTGAGAAAGTTTAGATCCTACCTGCTACCAAAACCTTTTGTAATTCTCACTGTAGAGAATTTGTTCCCTTGGGTGTCATCTCAAATGAATCTTAGTACTAGGATCTCAAAGTGGATTATGGAGTTGCAAGAGTTTCAATACTCTTTCAAGATAGAAGATAGTGTGCGTGCACAATTGGCAGGGATTCTCACTTATAGGGTGCATGAAAAGGAGATTAAGGTGTCTGAAGTAAAGACCCTACCATTGCCACCACCAAAAAGTATTCCTAATGGTTTTACCTTGTTCTTTGATGGAGCTTTTCGTCAAGCCACAGGAAAAGCAGGGGGAGGGCTAGTGTTGCTCAACCCAAGTGGAGAGGTGGTCATGAAAGAGAAGTTCAATCTACCAAGTTCAGCTAGCAACAATGAAGCAGAATATGACACACCACTTCATGGTTTAAAAATATGCATTGGCCATGGTATACAACGTCTCATGGTAAAAGGGGATGCACTTCTCATTGTGAAGCAAATTTTAGGCATTTGGACATGCAAAAATGAAAGACTAAGGGCCAAAGTTCATACCATCCGTAGGCTATTTAATCAATTTGAGGAGGTGCAATTATATCATATTCCTAGGAAACAAAATGAAGATGCTGATTTACTTGCACAACAAGCCGTTGCATGTGTAAAGAAAGAAGTGCAGGTCATCATGGTGGCAGCAACTGTCAAGCAACCGAGATACCAGGGATTGGAGTCATTGACTCCCATTATTAGCTACATTTTGGAGGGTGAGTTTCCACAAGACTTCACGAAGGCTCAGAAGAGGAGACTCATGAAGAAGGCAAGCGCATATCTCTTCCTAGAAGGCTCCCTCTATCAAAGAGGGAAGGATCAAGTGTGCAGACGAGTACCAACTATCGAGGAAATTCCAGCCATTCTAAAAGGTTTGCATGAAGAGGCATGTGGTGGTCATTTTGCCCAAGAATCAACTGTGAAGAAGATTTTGCTTGCGGGGTATGTTTGGCCAAGCTTGCATGTGGATGTTCAACATTGGTGTAAAAGCTGTCACAATTGTCAGATAAATGGAAATAGAAGGTTGGTGCATGGCCCGAGGCAAATAGTGCTTGCAAATGGACCCTTTGAAAAGTGGGGCATTGATGCTATGGGTCCTCTGCCTAGGACAAAAAATGGTAAACTCTACATTCTAGTGGCTGTAGACTATATGACTAGGTGGGTGGAAGCTCAAAGTGTGGCAAGAGTGAATGAGAGGACAGTTAGCAAGTTTGTGTACAATCACATTTGTTGCAGATTTGGCACACCTTTGGAGATTGTTTCTGATAATGGTCCAGGGTTTAGGAAGGGCTTGCTCACAGAAGTCTGTGAAGAACTTCACATTCTACATCGTCACAGTACACCCTACTATCCCCAATCAAATGGTTTGGTAGAAAAAGCTAATGGTGTCATTGCAGGCATCATTAGAAAGATGGTGAAAAACAAGACAAAGTTGTGGGATGACTTCTTGGATGGTGCCTTCTTGGATGGTGCCTTGTGGGCGTATCGAACCACATATAGGGAAGCCACGGAGTTCACACCATTTCACTTGGTCTATGGTCAAGAGGCTTTACAGCCAATTGAGCTAAACATTCCAACAATGCGACTTCATGGCAAATCAGCACAAGATGATCAAGAAGCATGGATGGATCGACTTCTTACCTTAGTTGAGCTTGAGTGGAAAAGAGAAGCAGCATACGAGTGCTATAAGAGGAAAGCCACACAGACAAAAGAGAAGCTTGACAAGAAACTGAAGGACAAAGGCATCAATGAAGGAGATCTTGTGCTAAGGTATGACAATCGACTCGATAATCGTCTTGATGCCAAATTTGAAACAAGATGGCAAGGGTCATACATAGTCAAGAAGGCTTTCAATTCAAGTTACTATCAACTTATGGACTTGAATGGGAAAGAGCACTCCAGGAAGGTAAACGGCTATCGCTTGAAGCCTTACTTGAGTCGCCTTCTACCAAAGGATCTACCAGAGCAAAAGGCAATTATCTCATGTAAGCATTGTTCCATGAAGCATGAGTGTAACACAAACCAAAATTCCAAGGGGCCAAACAATGAAGATCTTGTCAAGGACTCTGAAGCACTCTCTTTGGAAAAGATTCTTTATGATGGTACATGAATATACCATCATCCTGGGGGAGGGCTAATGATAACCGTTTTTTCGGCTCTCTGTAATTGCCATAGTGAGTTATCTCACCCTATCAAATCACTCAAACGCTTTGGTTACCCTCACCCTTTCACTGTATATAGGTGTGTGTGAGTTAGGGGACTTTTCCCATATCTCCTTACTGAAATAAAAAACCCTCAATTAGCTAGGCATTGGGCTAGTTGAGCCAAAAAAATATAAAATATAAAAAATATAAGTATATTATGGCCCATGCGTGTATGTAAATATTTCTTTGTATATAGGGCCTAAATAAAAGATTTTTTCATAATTATTTTGGTATTTATTTAAATATTTTTACCTATGTGTGTGTTATTTATGCTTTGTACATTGCCTCACCATTACCACAATTTTTCTTACCATTTTTCATACTCTTTATTCCATATAGAAATATTTTCATGTAAGCTTCTCTTATATTTGGTGTAACTCCACCCCAACAAAAATCCAAAAAAACTAGTTTTATTTATGTGTATATTTTTTCACTATTGTGATTTTTTCCTTCCTACATCTATTTTTATTTTTTTTCTAAAAAATTACAACACCAAAAATATTTATCTTTTTATGGTAGCCTCATAATGAGAGAGATTTCTTTTGACCCCTTTATATTTTTTCCACTTATATTATTTATATTTGACATGTACATATTTTTTAGACCCCTCAATATTTGATTTTCTTAGTTGTACTATTCACTTATATCATGATCTCAACAATATCTTCAATTATAGACCTACCAAATAAGGTCAAGGGTAGGTGGCATGCATACATGCACTATGGAGGGCTCACTCTTGGAGGTATTCAAAAGAATCATCCAAAGAAGGACCCCACAAGGACCTTGTGCAGTGGAAAAAAACGGTCGGTTTTGCTGAATTTTTAAAGTTCACTTGCTCTCCGAATTTGAAAAGGTGATACAAACAAAAGTTGTAGCTCGTGGGCTGAACTTTTGCCTCAAATTTTTTCATATTTTTTTGAGCTACGAGTTGTGAGCTATGATTTTATTAGTGGACCCCAATTTTCCCATGCTATGCAGCCACACTCTCTCTTCCACTTTATCATTTTCCTCTTTCACACACACTTCTCCACTTATCATCCCCACCTCTCTCACCACTCCTCTCTGCACCCTACTCACCTTCTCCTCAACCTTGAAGAATAAGAGAAACCATGGTGAACTCATACCTCCCACACACAATTCCATTCCAAAATTGACCACCTAGTCTCATTTTTCCTCCTCCAAATTACCCATATCTATCAAAAAAACCACAAAATTCAGCTTCTCTTAAAAGACAGCATCATGGTGGTTGATTACTCAGCTTCAATTACCTTGTCTCTCAAGGAAGGTCAAGAGTGGAGAAAAAATGTACCGTCAAAGCTAGTGGACCGTCAACAAGCGTCAAAATTGGCCCTACTCAAGACACTTGGAGCATCAACCTTGTAAGAAATCCACCTTTTCTTACCTCTTAAGAGTTTTTCTTCCTTATTTGTATCCTACATGGATACTCCCATTGTAATATCCAATTCCATTTGTAAATTAATACTAACTCTACTAACACTAACCCACTATGAAAAGTCCTATCACCTCCATTTCTCTCCTCTCTCTTTTCCCACCAATTTCTTGATAATTCCAAGCAAAAGAAATTAGATAAATTGCTGAAAATCTAACCCAACCATGGTTAGAGGAGTAACCCTAGCCTTCAAAATTGCTATAAAAGGAGGGTGTAGCTAGCACAAAAGGGGGAGCCATAAGCAAGAGCACTATGCTATAGCTTGAGAAGCCAAGCTCAACCTCTCTAGAAGGAGCTCTTGAGTGGAAGCTCATTGTCTTATGCATGTGCATGTGTTGTAATAGGGGATTAGCAAGGGAACTCTATGCCATTGTAAGAGAGAGAGTGATCATTCAATTGAGATTAGGAAATCTATCATTTATCCTACTAGTGTCATCCCAACATTTGCTGAATCAAGGAGGGTGGATTTGGACTAAGCTTGGATACTTTGTCTCCCTTCCAACGTGAATTAATGGACAACAATGATGTGTAAGTGTCTTGGTGTTTTTTGTTAAGTTCTTCATAGCTTGTCTCTAGTGTTGTCATCAATCTAGCCATAAATCCCACATACTGTAAGAGGGCGACAGGGTGGAGAGGACTCCCCTGGCCTTAAGACAGTGATTGGGGTGGCTTTTCTTGTGATGTGTTGTGGTGAAATTTACGCAAGCTATATTGAACAAATACTAATCTCACTTTGATTTGTCATGACAGATTTGTAAGAAGGTATTAATGCAACAAGCACCCCCTCCCCCTTTCTCTCTCTTTCTTAAATATATAGTTGTGTTTGCTTGATCATTGCCGATACGTTTCAAAGCAGCCCGAGCACTCTGTCTCTCTCTCTCTCTCTCTCTCTCTCTCTCTCTCTCTCTCTCTCTCTCTCTCTACGCGTCCTAGTTCGCATCCAAAACTAGATGGTGCCCCAAATTTGTGTAGGGTTAGGTTGCGGGTTTGTGTGTGTGTTTGTTGTTTTTTCCAACCCCAACCCAATTGAGCAGCATGGGAGCCTAGAAGAGTGCTTGGAGGCCACTCTTCTTGTTGCCCGCCCCAGACCGCCTCACCATCAATTAAGTTCACCCTCTATATTCTCAAAGTGATCTCATAAAAATGCTCGCTTTAATTCTCTTAATTCCGCTATTCTCAAAGTTCATAGGCCATTTCCATTACATTGGTATCAGAGCATTTGGTTTTTGTTATTGAAGAAGAGAGGTCCTTAAGTAGCCTATTAAGGGTTGATTTTGTTAATTATATTAGGGTAAGTGGGATTGGGATCTATTATCGGTTTTATTGAGCCCACTATGTGGGATATGGTGCACACCTCGGGAGCTTTGATCTTTATAACGGGGTCTTTTTCGACTTGCCTACGGCTTTACAATTATTGAGCCATAAGAAGTCCAAAAGGAGCTATCCCTCAGTAACTCTGCTATGTTAGACCCACCCCACTACTCTCTATAATTAACCAATTCGAGTCGTGGGTATAGATACTAAAGTGCTTTCTTTCAAAGGCTAAGAGAAGTAGCAACTAAGGTTTTGAATTGCCAAAGAATACACTCAGTAAACACATAAGTATAATTAACATGGCTAAAATAACCAAGAGAGTAGAATGAACTTTGATTTTTCACGTGAAGGTGCTAATGATGATGCTCCCATGTCTGTTAATTATCTTGTTACTAGGTTGATCAAGCTATGAAACCCTACTTTGCAAGCCAAAGTTACTCAACAACTTCGTGCTTATGGGATTTCCCTTCTCTCTCCAAGAGGAGAGAGAGCTTAGGAGGCCTCTTAATGAGACCCCCAAAAAAAGACTCTCTCCCATAAGAGAGGAGGAATCCAAAGAATGATAAATAAGCAAATCCCTAAGTTCCTCCGAAGATATGGCTCCACGAAGACGGTTGTCTAGAATGTCGCCAACTCCTCCCAAGAGGAAATGGTCAACCCATAGAGAGGAAATAAAGGAAGAAAAAGGTAAGAAAGAGGCCACCCTCTTCACCTTCTTCTTCACCTTCCTCCTCTTTTGACAAAAGCAATAGTTATTCTCCTAGAGAATACAAGAGGAGAGGACATTGCAAAACTTACCCTGCATGGCAAAGGTCCCAACAGGTCGAGAAATTCAAAGAGGGAAGAAAGAGTATCTCTTTTCTTACCTATGATGGCACCTTTGGTGCCACCGACAAAGTATTGGCCTTCATCCAACAATTTGATCCGGCCTTTGGAGACGAGGGCTTCACGGAGTCCTCCAAGCTATGCCATGTAGCTATGCACTTCCAGAAATCTGCTCGTCAATGGTAGGCTAGCCTTCATGGGATCAACAAAGTCCCAATGACATGGAAAACTCTACGAGTTTCCATAATGAAGTAATTCCTTGCAAGCAATGCCAAGGACAAAGTGCTCACCGAATGGCGAAGTTTGAAGCTACTCTTCAACGAGTCTATCCACAAATATGTAGACAAGTTTTGGGATTTACATCTCAAAACTACAGTCTTTCAAAGGATAGACTTCGTCGAACAAAAGCAGGAATTTTGTGCGGGATTACCTAAAGAAATGGCCGAGTATGTCAACTCACAATGGCCTAGCACTATCAGCAAAGTCATCCACCACACTATGGTTGCTTCAAGGATCAATTTCTAACAAGGGGCAAGAAGAAACTTCAAGCCCATGGAAAACAAGGATCGAAATGAAGCTAAAGGGAAGATCAATGCTCAAAACTCTTCCCAAGGTAACACCAACACCAACAACAACAAGGCCAAGGAGAAAGGAGCTTACAAAGGTAAAAATAAGCTCTCTCCCAAAGAATTAGAAGGCTTTTTGTAAAGACCATAAATGCTTTAAGTGTGGGTAGCAAGGACATGGTTATCATTCTTGCCCCAAAAGAAATGTATGCAACCTAGAGCTTCCATGGTTGAAGCTCCAAAAGAGGATACTCATTGCAAAGGCTCATCACTCTCCTATGCTTGGGGAAAAGGGATCATGATGCCTTCATCTTGTTTGACCCTGGCTCTACTCACAACTTTATATCAATGGAGTTGGCCATTAGGTTGGGCATTCAATCTTTCAAGATGGGAGATATTGTAACTGCCGATGGAGCTTTCAAGGGATAGCAAGCCTCCATTACTCCCTTGATTGGGAAGTTGAGGCTTTATGTCCAAAGCTATGTCGACAAAGAAGACTTTTTTATCTCTCCTCTCTCCAACATGAGGATGTTATCCTAGGGGCACCATGGTTCAACCATATGGCTGCCAACATGAAGTTCCCTGAAAGGAGAATCTATTTCACCTATAGGGAAAAGAGCATGTACATAGATGCTAATGATTCGGGGAACACCCTATCCCTGGTAAATATGCTTGCTTTTGATAAGTCAATGAAAAGCTCTATTTTTGCGTATATGATTTTTGTTAGAGAATTTGTTAATGATTCTAATGTTTTCACGAGTAGCAATAAATGGAATCAATAGGAATTAGAGTTGTCTAATTTCCTAAATGGAATCCAAGTTTTCATTGATGACATCCCCAGTGAGCTACCTCCAAAATGAGGGGATGATGACCATGCAATAGAGCTTCTACTAGGAAGCTCACCGCCTAATAAACCTCCTTATTGAGTTTCACAAGCTCAACAAGAGGACATCATGAGGCAAGTGCATGAATTGGTGGAAAAAGGGATGGTGAGGCCTAGCTCCTCTCCATTCTGTTCGGCAGTTCTTTTAGTGCAAAAGAAAGATGGCACATATCACATGTGTGTCGACTATAGAGCACTAAAGAGGATCACTATTAAAAAAAAGATTTATCGTGCCACGGGTAGAAGATCTATTTGATAAGTTACAAGTTTTGGTATGGTAAATGATCCAGCCACATTCAAACTCACGATGGACAAAAATCTTCACGCCCCTCAAATTCTCTTGAGGAGTACAAGTGACACCTCCATGTAATCTTTCAAGTTGTGAGAAAGAATAATCTTTTCATTAATCAAAAGAAAATTGAATTTTTCCTACAAGAGATTCAATATTTAGGTCACATTATCTCTCAAGATGTTATCCATATGGATCCATCAAAGTTGGAGGTAATAAAATCATGGCCTAATCCAAGGAATCTACATGATCTAAGAGGCTTTATTGGTATGTGTGCATACTATAGATGCTTCATAGCAAAATTCTCTCAAATAGCAAGACCATTGCAGGACTTAACAAAGAAGAATGTTAAGTACTCATGGACTGCTAAAGAACAAAATGATTTTGACAAGCTCAAAGAGAAGCTTACCTCCCAACCATTACTTATGCTTCTGCATCTCCCAAAGCCATTTGAGGTCCAATGTGATGCTTGTGGTGGTGATTGCCTTGAAGCGCTTTTGCTTCAAGAAGGGCATGCCATAGCATATGGGAGCCGAAGTCTCAATGCCAATGTACGGGTCTTGGGCATATACAAAAGAGAGCTTTTAGCTATTCTACATGCCCTAGATACATGGAAGCACTATCTCTTGGGAGCTCCATTCATCCTATAAATGGATCACAAAGCCTCAAGAAATTCATGACGCAAACCAAGCTCTCCGACAAACAAATGAGGTGGGCAGATTTTCTTTCGCAATTTAAATTTCATATAGCTCACATTGCTGGCAAGCACAATCAAGTGATTGATGCACTTTCACAACGTCCAAGGGTAAATGTGGTGTCTATAGCAACTCACAATGATCTATCTTTTATTGATAGATGAGTATGCTACTGACCAAGAATTTAAGTAGGTAATTACAACCTTTGCATTAGGGAAGAAAAAAGAACATTCACCTTGAACGATGGTTATCTTTCAAATGGCAAGAGGCTATGTGTTACTCACCAATACAATAAGAAAGTCATGTATGAAATCCATGCTTCTCCTTATGCGGGGCAAAGAGGGATCCCATAATTTACTCTTCGAGGAGTAGAAATGTTTTTATGTTGGTCTACCATGAAAAGTAAACATACAAGAGTATGTTTCAAAATGCGTGGATAACAAAAACTGAAATTTGATCGAGGGAAGCAACTTGGATTGTTTCAGTCGACAGGCTTAGCAAGAAAACACAATCTATGCTTGTCAAAAATACTATTAAGGCACATCAAACAGCAAACCTCTTTAGATCTCAAATTTTCAAGTATCATGACTTGCCAATATCCATAGTGTCGGACAAAGATCCTAGAATGACTAGTAATTTCTAGAAGGGTCTCTTTGAGAATCTAGGAAGAGATTAAATTTCTCTTTTAGCCTATCATCCACAAATGGATGACCAAAGTGAAATAACTAATCTAATGAATCTTGAATCTACTAAAAGCCTAGGTCATGGAAGTAGATCAACGTTGTCAATAAGAGAAGTACCTACCTCTTATAGAGTATGCATACAATGACATTGTACATACTTCTATGGGGAAAGCACCTTTCAAGGTTAAAGCGGGAAGATCAAAAAGTCCCTTACTACTTAAAGTACATGGGATATCTTCGCTGTTGATGAATATAGTTGAGACTTACAAGAATATTTTCCAAAGATTAAAAAGGTTATATCCATCTCATAGAAAAGGCAAAAATGGTTGCTGCTAATAAGCACAGAAGAGCCTTAGTCTTTAAGGAAAATGAGTGGGTCTTGCAAAAGTTTCTCAAGGCTCATCTAAGGCATACTATGGGAAAGAATTCTTTGGGCCACCAAGAGTATTATGCTAAACTAGCAAAAAGATACTATGGTCATTTCTTCTAAATTCTTAAACCAATCAATGAGATGGCTTCTTAGTTAAAGTTGCCCAACCATTGGCTCATTCACAATGCTAACCATGTGAGCCTACTCAAGCCCCACCAAAAGAACCAATAATGGAGGACCCGCCAGAGATCAAAGATCAAGAAGTGGTGTTGCAGTCCAAATCAATTCTTTGACATAAAGACAAGGTACTAAGAAACGGTAATGTTATCTAATGATACCTTGTTAAGTTTAAGAATTATCCTTATAAAGATGCTAGAGGGATACAAGGAACCTAGCTTAAGGATAATATGAACCTTGTCAATGCTTACAATGCTACGCTAGGGTAAGCAAATGAAAATGCATTTTAAATGAACAATGTTTTTGTCTTATAAGACTCATTCTCTTTCTTTTATTGTGCACAAAATTTAAGAAGTATGCATGCTTAGGATCACGTTTGTGGTGACAACTCTACCAAACACTAATTAGAACTTGTCACTCTACTTTGGAAGTATGATATGGTCTAAAGAACAGACATGCTTGCGACAACTAAGTCTTTCGAGCACCAAATGGATTAGTCATCCATTCTGGAATGATGTAGTAGGGTAAAAAGGGATCCTCTACCCGCTAAGAGACATGGACTAATGACGAGGCTTTATCTTCTCTACCTCATAGTCAGGGGCGACCATGATTTCAAGAGAGAGGCAATGTCATAAAATATAATATCTAACATTATCAAATGATTTTCTCATATTAAACTGATCATTTAATATGGGAAGATAAAAGGGGAAAAAGAGTTAGGATATAGATATGTGCTTCTAAACCTATCTCAACAGGGGACCAAAAGGAGAAATGGTTGCATCTCAATAGGGGTCCAAAAGGAGATGGTCTACCAAAGAGCAATGTGCAATAAGTGCTTCTAGATTTACCTCAACAAGGGAGCAAGAGGAGAGATGGTTACATCTCAATAGGAGTCCAAAAGAAGGTAGTCTATCAAAGAGCAACGTGCATCTAATGGAGCTTAAAAGACCTTAGGGTTAGCTTCATTAAAGACCTCCAAAAGTTAGTGTTAAAAAGTCCTTTGACCTTAGGCAAGATAGGGCTGACCTTGAGATGGGAATCCTACCCAAGTATGAGGTGCTTCTCGGCTTGCTAACTAAAGTGCTTAAAATGTTTGTGAGAACCTTGCCCAAAGCTTCAGGTGATTTTTATGCTTAAATGATTGAGGTTCTTAAAGTGTTCAATTCAAAGATAAACTCTCAAGAGGCATAAATGGTTTCCATGCTTGAAAGACTAAGTGCTTGAAGTGTTCAATTCAAACAAAATGACTTAAGAAGCATAAAAGACACATGTTAAGATATCCTCCACATGTGGCCCTCGTGATGTGCTTGAATCCTATTCGATAGGCTTTAAAGGGGTCCAATGAGAATTTAGATGCATAAAAATTAAGAATTAAGTTCTTTCTCTCAAAGAGAAAAAAAAGGACACGTGTCCAAATGACATAATTAAATAACGAGAGAGAGAGAGAGAGAGAGAGAGAGAGAGAGAGGGGTGGGGGGGGGGGGGGCAAGCTTGAGAGGGGGTATACTCTCCCACACACACACACACACACACACACACATCCTGTCATTGTGTGGAGTGCAAAGTGCAATAGCTCCATCTCCTTCTCCAAGCTTGTTGAGAAGTTGAGAGCCTACACCAACAATCTTGACTATGGAATGAAAATCCAACCAAGAGCCATGCTTCAATGATTAAGCTTACCATCTTCTTCATCTTCATTACTATGCTTGTGTCAAAGGGTGTCTAGAATATTGTGCAGGGCATTGATGTACGTCTTGGTTCTGAGGATGTAGGCGATATTCAAGATGTTGCAGGTCTTGCTCCAAGCATTGATGATGTTAGAGTTGTTTTTCCTACAACAAAAAAAGCTCATTGGGATGTAAAAGATGCGTAGGCTCATGCATTGACTGTGTTGTCTGTGAAGCACACTATTACTCCTCACATTTGTTCAGTAAAATCTGCAAAACAGGCTTGGGATATTCTAGTTGGTCTTTATGCAAGTCTCCAACGAGGCAAAAATTGCATTGTTGCGTAAAGAGCTAGAGTCAAAGATTATGCATGAGGAAGATGATTTGGACACTTTTCTTGCTGGTGTCAAGGATATCAATGAGCAACTTATTTCTGCAATTGAAGTCATTTCAAACAATTCCCTTGTGCACACTGTTCTTGATGCCTTGCTAGATTCTTACCATACTTTTGCTAGTACTTGGAGACTTATGACCCAAGGAAATCCTAAAGTTGTGAAGTTTGATGCATTATGCACATTGCTGTTGCAAAAGTTGCTTTCTAGAAAAAAAAAGGACTAGACAGCTGCAGTTGAAAAGGCCTTTATTACTACTCAAAGAAAAGGTGGTAACAGTAATGCACCCACTTCTCATGGTTGTTCGGCGAGTGGAAAATCACATGATCCTAATGCTTCTGCTGGCAGCAATTCGTTTGGAAATTCTTGTGATAAGGGCAAAAAGAAGATGCATTGCCATTATTGTAAATCTAATGATCACTTGATCAAGCAATGTCCTAAGTTGAAGGCCAAAGAGGCTAAGAAGAAAGAGGGTGGTTCCACTATAAATGTTGGTTCCACTACAAATGCAGCTATTGTTGAGTCTTCTGTGAAAGGAGACTGTGATGCTAAAGTTGATGCAGAATGGGCTTTTAGTGTAGAGTGTACCTATAATCTTGTTGTCCATGATGCATGCATGTCAATTGCTGACAGTGGTGCTACAAAGCACATTACCTCACATCATGATTTGTTCACCTCTCTTGAGTCTGTCCCTCATGGGAATTCAGTTACTTGTGCCAACAATGCCTCTTATCCGATTCATGGAGTTGGAAAGATTGTACTTACTGCTGCAAATGGCAGTTCTTTCACACTTGTTAATGCACTTTATGTACCTCGGATCAAGAAGAATATTTTGTTTAAATTTTCACTCGTTAGACTTGGTCTTGTAGTCAAATTTGTGGATGACTGATGTGATGTACATGATCTCAATTTTGGTGATGAAATTGTTGCATCTGACATTTTATGTCGTGGGCTATATAAGCTCACTTTGTATGACAAGTGTGGGTAGAATATTGTATATACATTTGTGGATTCAAAGGCTATTTCAGATACAAAACTTTGGCATGCATGTTTTGGTCATTTGAATTTTGCCAGTTTGCTGCGTTTGCAGAAATCTGATACGGTTGCTTCTTTGCCGCCTCTTGAAGCACATGTCAAACATGTTTGTGAAGGCTATATTTTGGGTAAGATGCAGCGTTCAAAGTTTCCAAAGGATGGTTCAGCTAGAGCCACATGCAGGTTTCAGCTTGTGCATAGTGATGTTTGTGGGCCCATGCAAACTCCGTCCTTGGGCAATTACCTTTACTTTGTGACTTTGATTGATAATTACTCCAGGCATGCATGGGTATTTCCACTTAAAGCAAAGTCCAAATTTTTTATGTGCTTCAAACAATTTCTGGCTATGGCTGAAAATGTCTCCAAATGTACTATGGGCACCCTCAAACACCAATAGACAATGGCGTATACGCCTCAGCAAAATGGTGTTGCTGAGAGGAAACATAGGTCACTTACGGAAATGGCACGATGTATGGTCAAATGTCAAGCTTTGGCGCATTTGTTTTGGCTTGAGGCCATCATGTGTACCACTTATGTACTAAACAGGTGTCCTACAAAAACTTTGTAGTCTATTACTCCATATGAAGCATGGCATGATAGAAAGCCTTCTATTGAGCACATCCGTGTTTTTGGTTGTGTTTGGTTATTTGGCATATGCTTTGGTGCCACAAACACAACACAAAAAATTGGATGATGGATGATAAGGCTGTCAAATGTATTTTTCTTGGTTATAGTGCTGAAAGCAAAGGTTACAAGTTGTATCATACACAAACAAAGCGTATTTTGGTTTTACGGGATGTTGTGTTTGTGGAAGATTCTTTTTAGTCCTTTTTGATGTCATGTACTAGAGATAGTAATGTAAGCTCACACGACATTTATGACACTTTGTTGCCTCTTTTCAGTGGTGGAAGTTCAAAGTAAATTCCAATGAGGAAAATGTACAATCTATGGGGATTTGTCAAAATGTTACAGATCATCCTATTAGTGATACAGATGTACATGATGTACTTGATGAGAAAAGGGTTGAAAATGAGCAGGCTAGAGGTATGCCCAAATGGGTGGTGCATACATTGTGTGACAATAAATTGGATGCACCTTTGTCTAATCGCACTCGTTATGGCTCTCGCCATGCATCTTATTCATCAGCAGAGTGTTATGCTTTGGTTGTGTCTAGTTTACAGGATATTGAGGAACCTCTGTCTTTTGATGAAGCACAAAATTCAAAAAATTGGATGGCTGCCATGCAATCAGAATATGATGCACTTATATAAAATGACACGTGGACTCTATGTGATTTACCTCCTGGAAAAAAGGCCATTGGTACAAAGTGGGTACAAGTTGAAGTTGAAACGCAAGCCAGATGGTGAGATTGATCGCTATTAGGCTCGACTTGTTGCAAAGGGTTATGCACAACAAAAAAGCATAGATTATAAGAGAATTTTTCTCCCACTTGTCGTGTGACTACTATGTGTTTTCTATGTGCATTGGAAGCTCATTTTGGTCGGGATGTACATCAATCATACATTGTTACTCCTTTCTTGAATGGTGACATATTTGAGGAAGTTTATGTAACGCAGCCTCGCGATTTTTTCAAGAAAGGACAAGAGGATAAAGTGTGCAAATGTAACAAAGCTTTGTATGGGTTGAAGTAATCTCCTCCTGCTTGGTATGAGAAGGTTGACACTCATTTGGTCAAATGAGGCCTTCGTAATAGTCCAATAGAAAACACATTGTATTTAAAGTGTGAGGGTGATGTACTTCTCATTGTGGTTCTCTACGTGGATGATTTTCTAATGCATCATTACTTGGGTATATAGATTAAGTAGTGTGATGGTGGTATTGCCTTGTGTAAAAAAAGTTACATAGAGGCATTGCTATGTAAGTTTGGACTTGAGGATTGCAAACCTATTGCCACTCCCATGGAAAGAGGCTTCAAATTGAGTCTTCATGATTCTAGTGATCCTGCAAATGTCACTTTTACCAAACTAATGTTGGATGCCTCATTTATCTATGCAACATGAGACTGGATATTTAGTTTGCAGCCTCACAGGTTAGCAGATTCATGCATAGCCCAAGGTCTAAGCATGGGCAGGTTGTCAAGAGGATTTTTTGCTACTTGAGTGGCACTTTACATCTTGGCGTGTTTTATCCCAAGGGGGGGGTTTTGTTTCATACTTGGCAACTCGTGCATATCATGGTTGAGTAAGAAGCAACCTACTGTGGCCACTTCCAATTATGACGCTGAGTACAGGGCAGTCTTCACAGCTATTGTTGAGTGTGTATGGCTCAAACACCTTATGGTGGCTAATTTGGGTGTTGGGCAGGCCACTGCCAACACTATCTACATTGACAGTTAAAGCGCATTGGCAGTTGTGAGAAACTCTGTTTTTCATGCTCACACAAAACACATTGAGGTGCATTACAACTATGTCAGAGAGAGGCTCTCAGTAACAAAGATCAGCTTGGCTTATGTGCCAACACAAGACAACCTTGCAGATCTTTTCACAAAGGCATTGTCTCGTGAGAAGTTTGAAGCTTT